>NW_019392764.1:1976971-2669708 GCF_000648675.2 Cimex lectularius | reverse complement strand
TACTTGTTCGAATAAAATTATATATATATTTTATATATGTATAGTATTATTTGTTGTTTGTACATTGTTTTTCTAAAGTCTATAACATTGTTAATTTTTAAAGTACAGTCCTTATCTCTTAAATTTATCCATATGATTATTGAGTAAAATCTTTGACAAAGACGAATTATCAGATTCAACATAATTTTCATATTGCTATGAAAGCAAATTGGTAAGTTTTGTATGCTTGAAAGTTTCCTTTTATAAAGCTCATTATTACACCTTATCTTTTTTACAAAGGTAAGTAAAATTAGTTGTGTCATCTCATATAATATCGTTGCAAATTTATTAGAGCCAATATATTTAAAATTCAAATATTCTCTCACATAAAACATGCCATTATTTTGTACAGATGATCGGTTAAATTATCTTTTATTATGGCATCTTTTTTTACTCTTAATTAATTAAATGATCATAAGCGATTGTGTAAATACCAACCTTGAAACCTCGGTGGCGTTGTTGCATGTATTGTTGCAATTCCCGTTTTCTATTTCCAACCGAAGGTTTTTTTCCCTTCCGTTCAGTTTTCTGATCGTCTTTACTACTTTTAAATTTGTCATAATTCCTTGGCAAATTAAGGAAATCCATTTCTGTGCTTTGTACAATCGTAAAACACGCGACCATTTATGTGATTTATTTTGACTTGAAAAAAAAAATCTTCTTTAATAATCGGGCAAAGTGATATTAGTGGAAAAGGTGATTTCCAAATTGGTGACTTCAGTGAGTGTGATGAATTCATCGACAACGAAAGTGATGATTTGTTTGTTTTGGAAAAGTAAATGAAAAAAATTTAAAAATATACCTAAGAAAAAACACAGTTTTCGCGGATAGAAAAGAATTACAGATTAAATTCTATAACATCTCCTCAATAAATGTTTACATGTTGAAATCGTCCATACTTTCTTTTCCCTTTTCTATTTTATTCTTCTTCAAGTTTCACAATTTATAAGGGACTTTACCCTACATTCAACCGAAGACCCTATAAAATCGAGTCTTTATACTTTACATTCACCATAGGTACTACTTGAAAACTAAAAATTCGTTGGATCAAGCAGGTTTTTATTTATATAAATGTGGGAAGATATGACAGATCATATTATATGATATGATAATAGAATTACAAATATAAATGTAACTAGAGAAAATGTTGAAAACTCATTGGATCATAATATTTGAAGTTCGAAGTGGTTTCGCGTAGAAAGCGGCGGTGGCGGAAGAAGGGTGCCGGAGGGATGGGGAGGGTTGGGTCCTGGTCGAGAAGGGAAGTGAGTGATAAAGAGGGAGAGTGAGTGAGTGGAATTAGTTTTGGCGTGAGTCCCTTGGAGCGCTGACTGCCACTCACATAAATCAATATAGCCTTTGGACTATCTGCGTTCTCTTTGTGCCTACATTCAATAAACCGAAAGGGAAGATGGGGGCGGTCCGGGGTGGCGGGTGTGAGTGCGAGGGATGAACGCCGGGGGCTCGTCCGCGCCGCCCCACCTAACATCCATCTAATAACGATTTCGCCTTCTAACTCCTACTCAAACAAATCCTATGCTTACAAATCAAAATACATGTTTATATGATAAGTTATTATCGTTTTTGGACTTGGTCCCCCTGAAGCATGGTAAACAATATACATACTATTTGGCGCAATATAAAGTACAAAATATTCTATTTGGTTAACAGTTCGGAATGAAGGGTCAGTTAATATGTATAAGTTTGAATTAATGTGTTTAAAACATCATAAGCATATTGTTAGTTTGCGGGGAAGAAATAAGTGAACAAGTCAGATCAAGCTTGTTTTTTTTTCTTCTGTAAAGATCTGAACCAGAATGACTTTAATATTGGGTTGTCCGGAAAATAATGCAGGATTTTGGTATTAAACAAAAAAAAAGAAACTAGTTACTTTAAAGCAATGTTCTTTAATCAAAATNGAATATTTTATATAGATTTTTTTTAATGAAAACTTAAAATCCTGCATTATTTTCCGGACAACCCGATATGTTGAACCTAGCTAAGGATAGGACTAAAGGTTTGTCATTGGTCGTGTTAAGGTTGTTATTCAAAATCAGAGATCTGCTCTATCTCTTAGGTGCGCCTTTTCGAGTTAGAGAAAATGTAATTTGTTCATTATGCAATGACCATATAAAGAAGACATTAAGTATTTTATTTATTTGACAATTTTTAAGCATTTGCTGAACAAAATATTTTTATCTAGGAGAAAAAAATTGAAGTTTAACTCATATTGTTGAGTGAGTGGTTGATTGGTATTTGAAAGTCGTGAAGAAATGCATGCAGAATTCGAAAATTACAGCAAAATCGTTTGCACGTTGACATTTCTGTCCTTTTTAAATGCCTGCCAAACAAACTGTTTAGACAATTTTAAGATCAAAAATAGGAATGTGGCAAGTCCAAAACTTAGAAGAGCTTATTTCTTGATTTTATAAAGTTGTTTACTTGAAATAAAGTTACCTTGTAGCATGATCAAACTTCACCCTTTGGCACAATCCGCATTTGACATTGCAAGCCATCAAAATTGAAAAAAGTGATTCTTAAATAAAGTAACGACTTATTATGACGCAAATAAAAATAAAAATAAATAAATTGATTTTGAAAAATTGAAAACTTTTTTCATACATTTGTAGATATTCTATGATAATTTAAGCTTTTACGTTTGTGTTTATTTATGTATATTGGACCTATAAATGTGGTTTATAATACGATTGTAAATATATTTCCATGTGAATTAGGAAAATACGGTAGTCATGCTGAAACGGCATTGAACCTCTTATTGGGTCCGTCTTCACTCGCGGGTTTGTTGAACTACTCAGTAAAAGCGTTGACACGGCGCTCATCACTGTAAGGTAAAGGTCCCGGGTTCGAATCCAGCGGCCCTGCATTCGACATAAAAAACCCGACATAAAAAAAATTGTGCATTTTATTGCAAAATGCACTATCCTATCTGATATTCGGCCTCTGCATCTAATTTTGTTAAATTATGTAAGACACAGTTTATTGATTTGTTGCTTACTCCTTAATTTAACAATTTAATCAATGATGCTCGACACGCTTGGCACAATTGCCAACAGTTTATATAATAATTTAATTTTTAAATATTTTAAAGCTTTTTCATCCTAAACTGTTGGCACTGATAATTTATAATCTACATTTATTATAAATTAAACGAAGAAAAAAATGGCTTATAAGTTTGTTAGTAACTAATGTAATTATTAAAAATTAATCTATTAATTGTAATATGTAGTTAATGATTAATTATAGATATTTATTTTTTGAAATATTTTTCTCCTATGTGGACATAAAATTTAAGACAAATGTTAATCGATTTCCACCATTCGGATTCTCATGTTGCAAATTTACTTTAATTATATGTTATGTACGGTTTATATATTTTTGAAATAAAATATATATTATTGTTAATATTATAGAGTTAGCGAGGTGTAAACAGGTATGAAGTGTTTAAATTTTCTAACTAAAGTTCGTTTTACCATTTTAATCCATTACCGTTGTTTCCCATAGTTTTTAGTGTAGAGATTAGTGACCGTTAATCGATAGTTATTCAGATATCGTGAGATGCGGTCGACCGCATCTCACGATATCTGAATATCTATAGTTTTTTAGGTTTTCGGTTTGATATCCTTAAATGACGTTCAAGTAAAGTATTCGGTTAATATGCTTAAAATATACAGGTTCCAACCTAGCAAAACATTTCCTATATGACAGTACTGGGCAGCACTGCTCTAAGGGAAGTAATTATGGCAGATCGTACAAATAACACTCGTAACTGGTAAACTAGCCAGATTTGTCCCAGTGTCCAGTTGCGTAATTTCAGGTAAGGTGAAAAGGGTATTTAGAACAGAAAAAGTTTGACAGAAGATTATATCATATCACGCGAACGTCATTTGGTCCTGGGAATCAACTTCCTAATATCCACCCAATAATTAGCACTACCCCAGAAACGAGGTTTTAGAGAGGTAATCGAATAGATCGACAGAAAAAAGTTTTGTTTCAGTGTTACAAAGCCAGCCACCTCCTGACATACAAAAGCTTCAACCGCACCCACCCCTTATGTATGACCCAGCCATGCTCCTTCAAACTACTACCGCCTCTTAGTAGCAATAGCCCATTTCTTGATAACATGAAATTAGTAGTACATAGTTACTTTCCTCACTACTTCAACCTGTTATAAATCGAAATTTATTTATGATGATTGATTATTATGATTGATTTATTTTATGATTGGAAATAGTTTGTTGGTCTGTTAACTTTATACAGTTTTCCTTTTTTTTTCAGTTAACTATGCTAATATTTGGCTAACGTTTTTTGTACTCTATTTTTATGCAGAACTAAATTACGTAGCTAATTTTCACAACCTAAAATAAAAATATATTTAATTAAATTACAAGGAATATAAGCATTTTTTTCTGATACGATCAATCATACAAAAAAAACAACTAATAAAATCGGCTCATTTTATATATGAATTATAACATTAATCACATTATCCACAATTAATGTGAAAATTTCCAAATTTTGGAAATTCTGGGTTTTGTATACCGACATAGCCCTTACAATTTTATTTGATAGCAAGTGGAAAAAAAACCCGCGAAACCCTCGTTCTAGACTTCATTTTATTGTGCATAGCCAATTAGTTTCATATTAAAAAAATGAATAAACTTCTCATTAATGAAATAGCCTCTGAATTGAGACAGAATGGCGATCTTTGAAACACATAAGAATTAACGGAATAGATCGACGAGGGGGAGCCGAGAGAGACGGCGTCAAACAAGGTAATAACGACAGTGCAAACTCTTGTTTAAAAGGTCGTAAATATTTCAGTGCCTGGAAGGGAGATTTGCGGGAGGGTTGAGGGCGAGGGATGCCGTCGGGGTGGGAAAGGGCCAAAACGGATTGCACTTGCGGCAGTTTGCTTTTTGCGCCGACCTCGGCGATTGACCTTCGTAGATTACACGTCCTGCTCTTTCCCAAGGGGCAACGACACGGAATACCACTTTTTCGAGGAGTTCTTAGGGTGGCTAATGACTAAAAAACGCTTTAACTATAGTGATAAGGTCATAGGGGGAAATGGTATTACAAATAAGCCATATTTCAAGCAAATGAACAAGCAAGGGTTATTTTTATTAATTAGAATAAACATGTTTAATTAAATTGCCCAATCAATATATGTATCTGTATCTAAAAATAAATTATTTTATGTCGGTTTTGGACAAGTGTTGCCAAAAATCATCATGGAGTCTTCTAGTCCGTACTACCCGATAAAACGAGAGGTTTCAATGTGAGTCAATGTAATTTGTTATTAAAAACACATTCAATATTTGTTGGGGGTTTTCAGACTTTATTGGCACCGCTGTCAAATCCATGCCTGTATGTTGTGCTGAAGAGAAACATTCTTTTTTCTCAATTTTGATTAAAAAAGGATTTGTACGAATAGAAAAATAGTGGCATGTATTGGAACACGTAGTAAAATATAATTGGTATATATAAGGTGATATGTACATCTATGTATTATTTTGTAATGTGAATCTTGAAAAAATATGATATACAGACATGATATTCTTCCATAAACAATGCCTTTAGGTAACAAACAAGAAGAAGATTTTTTTTTTTGATACTTGGTCGAAAAATATTAGACGTGTTCAAGCGTTCGTGCCATTCGACGCTAGGAGCCACGAAAAAAATATGTTAACCAATTTAAGTAATTTTTAGTAGGGTATATAATAATTTTAGTAAGGGCGTATCGACAGTTTTCAGACGAACAACTGTTTGTTATCCTATTTTCCGTTTAAGCCCACTACTACTCGATGGATTTGACAATTTGTATGCGTTTCATTTCGGGAAGAGTCTTTGTTTTTTGTATGAGCATCAAACTTGAGAAGTTTACCATCTTTCAGCAATTTTCGCAGGGTCATTTAGTTGTTCTTCGAGATGCCAAAATGTTTCCATTTTTTTGGTGTTATTTTCTCCAAACTCGTTTGATCTATTACGGTTTTTGTGTTATTTTTATAACCATAATACGAATTCGTATCTAGATTTTTTTTAAACACATTTGTCTTAGTTATCGTAAATATTAAATATTACACGTAATTGGTTTACGAAAATTTACACTACACTGCTCTGTTATTTTCTTACAACAAAAAACCGACCCGAATATGAATGATGTAATAACTTTTCTCAATTAATTAATATTTATGAAAGGTATTGGTCGAGATAAAAAAGTCAGTGTCACGAGCGGGATTCGAACCCACGACCCTCGGCTAAAGACGCCGCTGCTCTACCACTTCAACTATCGTGACTTCGATCCGCTCGGACACTAACTTCCCATGTCAACTCACCCCTCGAATTTTCCCTCCTTTTTGCCATTTTTGATGTAATAACCTTGAAATATTTGCAAAACAAAGTTATAAAATCTTTTTTTTAATGTATTTAACTACTTTTTAAAGCGGTTTCACTGGCAAAAATTCCTTATAAGATCAGATAGCTATTATAGCATTACAATGGTAAAAAATCACATCAATATTAGTCAGTGAATGCCTCCAAAATCTCCAAAAACCTGGGAAAACAACTGATGATATCTTGCGTACCAGAACACAAAATAATTCTGGGTAACGAAAAGGCAAACATGCTGGCCAGATGAGAATCTGAAAGACCATATATACCCTGAATCCTTGGGATAACCAAAACAATTACATAATCTTCCATCACAGAATGCATCCACAAAGAGACCAAAGAGAAGAAGAAGTCTAGAGGTGATAGACACAGCAAGCGTATGGTAAAACAACCCTCTTCTAGACACCTAGGCATGGCAAACTCGCTGCTGCAATTAGAGCGGGCATAGCTCATGACTATTTACCGGTCACTGGCATCTGAGAAAACATCTACACAACGTGAGCATATTGAATGATGATCCCGTTTGGAGATTATCCAATTAGGAGGAAAAAACAGCCACCCATATCACCTTCGGATGTGAAGCAACCGCTCAATGGAGATATAACACGGGATACAAAGAGTGGAATTGAAGAACGACAGTCATTGACCTAGTACTCCATAAAAGAAAGGTCGAATCGATAAATTGAATAAGGAACTAGGAATGTACAATACGCCAGAAGTCTTCAGTGTTTGGAAACACTAACCCCCACTTCTTAGTCTCCTTTCACCATCCAATTTAAAACATTGTCTTGGCTTTTATGCTAAAAATGGGAAGAACGCTCGTACACCAGTAATATTTGTCGACCTAGCATCACCAAAAAGTTTCATTAAAATCGGTGTTAGTCCGTAACCTTCATACAGAACAGAAATCTGTTGAAAATTAGAAGCCTCGACATACTACAATACCAATCAATATGGGCTAAACGGATGCTTAGCTTATTGTGTGATTTGAGGTAAATTTGGGTAAGTAATAACAACTTTCGTACTGGCAATGAAATTGCTGAAAAGTCCTAAACAAAGTGGTCGTATGGAGATTTTTTAGGAAAGATCATATAGTTAGGCCTTTACAGACAAAGGACATGGGTCATGTAGTGAATGTGAGGTTTTTAAGTCTTAATTGTTTAAAAAAATGACATCACAGCCATTAAACATTAAAAAAATTACACTTTACTTTTCTGTTGAGCTTGAAAGTCGATTCATTTTTAAAAAATGGTCTCATTCTAACCACTGCGCTGGGAGAGGGAAGCATTGTATTTGGGAGTAATAAATCCAACCGTTGCCGAGTTCTGTCGACGGCGGTGTCGGTTTTAGGGTGCGACGGGGCGAAGGGGGTCGATATTCATTTTGCGATTATTCCCCTGGAGCTGGGGGTGGAAGGGGTGGTCGCAGGTTCGACGATGCAAACGGAAAACCCAAAAAGCGCCGGGCCCCTTTGGGGGCGGGGGTGAGGACGAGGACTGAAAATGGCGGAAAGGAAAATTTATGGGGGGACCTCTTTATCACTTCCACATCAAGTGAGCCCGTGAGGGGGCACCCGATCCCCGTTTTACACCACCTCCGACCCGTTTTGATGAACCCACACTTTCTGGGCTTCCGGGGAGGTCACCGATATGGAAAAGTCATTCTCCCTTAGTATACATAAATCAAACTTGGGTCCACTGTGTTATCACTTCCATTGATGTTATACCTTTCCCCCTGTCAGAAAGTCCTACATCACAATTAAACAGAGAAATAACTTTTTCTGTAGTACATAACATCTCTGTAATTCTAATCAAGTCACGATCTATAGCAATAAACTTTCCTTTATTTTTTAAATTGTACAATTTATGATGAAACATACATATTAAATTTTATGTTCCGAAGAGTAGTTCTAATTACGACAACAATCGTCTATGATCTCAGGAATAAAACGCGTCTGTAAACACCACAACAGCAAGAATAAAAGAACCTTTGAAGAAGATTGGCAATCTTATGTTTCACTCAATAAAAATGTCACCATTGTACGGGGCCCATCATCTAGTTTGTTTGCTTATTATCCTTTGCTAACATTATCAACTAATAGTAGAATTTAGCTACAACAGGTAAAGGTAAAAACAATACAAAAAAAAAATCGTAAAGAAAAAAATGTCTTTTCATTACTACTAGAAAGTAAGTTGATTAATAAATATGAAAATAGGTCACTCACCGAAGATTTAATCAAAATAGGCTGATGACCTAGGAGTATATCCATCATGACACAACACTTATAAATCACTCGCGACTCAATTCTTAACGAAAGATCACTATCACACGCGACTTAATCCAATCCAGGGTTGCTCGAAGCACCTGAAACGACAAATTTCAAATGATAATTAATTAGGATCATTTTTATGGAAATACGCTAAAATGGACGCTCACCTTTTGTGCCCGGGCAATCCGTTTTTCCATTTCTGGCAAGTCCACCTATCCTTGGCGTTTTGCATCTACAGCGACTCGTCTTGAGAATTAATTGGTATAAAATCCCTTCGCGCGTTTGTTACCGGTCCGCTAATTAAGGTGTGTCACGCCGTGAAACGGGCTGGGAGGAAAGAGAGTGAGAAAGAGTGATGGTGATGGGTTGGAAAGAGTGAAAGGGTTATAGGAAGAGACGGGCAATGGACTTGGCCGGCTGTTCGTAGGGACACACCCCACTTCCTGTGATGGATCCTGAGCTTTTAGATCCAAAATGTAGACACTTCTGAAAGTGATCAATCAAAAACCACCTGGGAGCGGGCTCGCGACGGAAATAAACCGAAGTGTTGCTTCATCTCATTTAAAAAAATGGTCATTGACAAATTACGTTTGGAAGTAAAGTTAAGACATTTTTGGCTGCTTTTCTTATATATGTATATGCTTTTCCTTTCTTTATTTTACTATTTATTTTATCTTATTTATTTATTTTATTTATTATTTTATTTATTTATCTTTATTTTGCTATATTAATGATTGATAAACGAGTAAGAGTTTATTATTCATTTAAATTAATTTATCTGCCTGTTGCTGCGTTTAAGAAAACTAAATATTACTTTTTTGTACATGTATATTTATAATAAACATACTAAAGAAAAATAAAATAAAAATATAAAACGACGAGGAACTACTTAATAATAGCCACTACGTGAATTGGCGTTAATCACCGTCAGTTCTAAGGTTAAGTAACTGTTTTTGACTACTTCAAGAACTTATTGGATATTATGGTCATTAGGAAGGGTAAGATAGGATAAATAGAAAGGAGCATTGACGAACATTCGGACTATTTTAGTAAGGACTGAATACTTCAAAGGTGGTTCCGTTTGTTTGAAACACCGCATGTCCAAATAATGGCACTTTTGATTTTTAGTCCAGCAGTATTTTAAAAAGCCTGAAGCGTCTGTTGAGTTTTGTCTTATGAGTCAAGTATTTCGGTCCAATTATGTCCAATTTTTCAATGCCCAAGGTATCAGAGTATATTAGATGGTGAAAGAAGGTGGAAGTTGGGTACTATTGTAGTAGATGGGGGGGTCAATGGTTAGTCATGTAAGGAGGCATTTTCATGAGAGCAAACTTTGGCAGATTTGCATAATTGGCAAGAATAGTTTCAGAATGAGTAGAAATGTCTGCGGTATATACTGTAAAGTGAATAGGACAGAAGATACTGCCTTGGAGTACCCTTCACCTGTGTGATGGCCAGGGATCAGTGTAAGAAGAGCCGTTGATGACTGGAAAGCATCTTTCGATTATGTTGGATTTTGGGAATAGGATGTACGTAAAAAGGGAGAAATTTCTTAAGATTCCAGAGAAATCAGTGTGTGCCTGATCAAAACGAAAAAATGAAAATTTGAAAAAATTGCGCTGTCAACCAAAATTATTTTTATAGTAGTTTAACAGCCAAATTTAATCTTACATGCATTAAATTATTCCTAAATTGAAAATATCTTGATATCGAACAAAACAAGCAACAAAAGTTAGCGGACCGGATTTTAATGTAATTATCTAAAAAAAATTGTTTTTTAAAGTTATTTTACCCCATTTACTTTTCTTATTTACTTTTTGGTTCAATCACAAAAGGAAGATACCATAAATAAAACAACAATATTCAACCACATATCGTTTATTATTTTTTTAAGAATTTTAATATTTCTTCAAACACAAAATTATATAGGACAAATTCCATTATTGGTTTTACATTTTTTTCTTTACTTACAAATATGACCACTTTATAATGACTATATCAATAAATATACAATGGGGTAAGAGGGCTAAATTGTGTAGGAAAATAGGGTGGATGAAAGTTGTAATTACGTTTTTTTTGGCCCTACAAGAAAACGCAAAAAAAAGGGAGGACCGAGGGAGTTTGTTTATAAACAAATAAAACTAAAAAATAAAAACAACAATGAGGTATGTCAAATGTACTATCTACAAATAATACGCTTCTGAACGTTGTACAAAACGCTTGCAAAAACGCCCGACGGACAGAATCCTCTGCACAGTTTCATATTGACAAAAAAATAAATCAATTTTGCTTGCTTTCTCACGCTGACTATAAAACACATAAATAATATATTATACAAAAATTTGTTTGTCTTTGTCGGTGTCTAGCGTCGTTTTGTACACTTTCGATTCCTCTGATAACGCTATTGGTAAATAATAGTTTCTTTCACTATAGTTAACTCTCTACATATACACAATTATATACTATATTTATATATAATATATAATTCAATACCGTATAAAATATTTCTAGATGAAGTATTGAATTACAAACATGAGTTGGTATAATTCCTTAATTCATTCAAATTCTATACATTGCGACAAAAAATGTTTTATACGTTTATTTTTTTTTGTATATTTTTTTAATAGATTTTATTTAGAAAATATACCACCGGCACACATCCACTCACTCAAGGACCGAGCTAAAGAAAACATAATCCATTAGCAATTTTATACAATATAATTTTATTTCCAGGAACTGTTTGGTTATTTTTTGCCGTTGCAATTGTTTTTATTGTTGTTTTTAAACATGTTTACTTGCACTCCACTCCATAAAATTTAACTTCTGATTCATTATATTTTGCTTCTGCTTCTTTGTGAGGGGGGAATCAATTATTTTGCCGCAAAACGGATATCAGACCAAACGGCAAATATCTTTCCAGAGGGGAGCGCCACAACGTCAAAATTAAACACAATTTTAAGTACTTCAGAAAAAAATTTCCCAATCGTGGCGGTCGCGTCTGGAAAGACAGCTTCAATAAAAATTAAATCACGCAACTGAAAACAAATTAATAAAACACCTCATTACTTTTTAAAATATTTCAAAAATATCTAATATACACTTTTTCATATAAATATTGACATTAAAGGTGCTTTTAACTGTGTGTGCTTGATTTTAAACAATTTAAATCTTTGGATAGAACATATTTATGTATTATTAATTGAACTTTTCGTATACAAGAGTTTCAAAGAAGGCCGTTATTTACGTATTTGAACTTCTGGCGTCCAAAAGTATTTTAAAAAAGAGGACACCTTATGCCAAGATTTATCATTTTTTCATATAATTTTATAAATACTATATATAATTTTATAATCTCTATATTGACACGAAACACGACTTTTTTAAATGTCTGTTGGTTTATTTATTTTTTTCTTTAAATACAAATACGAACATCTAAATAGGTACATGCTATAATTACTTTCGTGCCTAAAAACATTATTGGTTCATTCATTCGCACATTCATTCGTTTTTAAAGAGATCTATGATAGCGTTCTAAAATAATATCTTGTTTACAATTAGAATACATGAGACGGCACTCTTACGTATCTCCGTTTCACAATTTTTGTATTTTGCTCCATTTATTTTTTTTAAATATTTTATACAGAGGCGTAAAGAAAAGCTAAGAAAAAAGAAGAAAATTGAAAACTATACAATATTCTATCCATGTATATTGTCTTTTGAGCCATTATTTTGTTATATATTTTATTGGCCAAGACCCCAGTGATGTTGGTAACTATAAGGATGAATGAGTGGTCTGAGTCAAGGGAGTAGATTTTCGTTCTTATCCTTACCTGACCTTCACTGATAATCTGTTTAATTATTAAATCATTTTTTGTAAAATAATATTTCCTGATTTGTTGTTTAAAACAAAAAATTGGGTGAAATACTATGCAATTCCTTTATGCGCAATGCAACGCCACGAAAACCCGAACAACACTCAAAGAGTCACTCGTGTCTCTTAACTAAATTTAACACTCAGAGTCCAAAATCTCCTTTTAAAAGTAACCTTTGGTTGCGCTTTTATGACGAAATAAATATAAATTAAAAAATTGGCACCGGAGTATTTAACAGGTCCTCGACGCGTCTAACTAATTGAATGGGTTAGGCGTCGACATTTCGTTTCATTGCGGCGACGTCTGCGGCGACAGGTCACTGCCTTCGTTCGTGACGAGATCGCCTTTCGTCTTGTTCTCCTTCTTCCACTTCATCCTCCTGTTCTGGAACCAGATTTTTATTTGCCTTTCTGTCAGGCAAAGGGCGTGGGCGATTTCTATCCTCCGCCGCCTCGTTAGGTACCTGTTAAAGTGGAATTCTTTCTCCAGCTCCAGCGTCTGGTAGCGGGTGTACGTCTGTCGCCCTCGTTTCCTCTCTGTAACAAATACGGAGTTTCGGGTCACAAAATTGCAAGAATAATGATCAAAAATCGTAACGTGAAATTTCTTCCTGAGATCTGCGGGATGATGAACCTTTAGTTTGGTATTTTTAGTTCGTTTTGTCTGCCTATCCTCAGACGTAAACTTTTCTTGATCTTATCTCCTTATTGACTAGATTCATCAACCCACTAGATTCTACAAAAATCACAGATAGCAATGATGCTTGAAAGGTACCGGAAATTAGTCTATTATAGGTCAGAAAAAAAACTATAATCGTTACGAATCTTATTTACCACGCCACCGTTTGTGGGTTCAATTGGAACCTTTGGAATTTTATTTAAGGATTTTATTTGGAAAAATTATTGTAACGTGGTTCTGCCCCCTCATCCGAGGTGAAGGGCGTGTTGGACGTTTAATGCTTCTGTATGAGAGGTATGATTTTAATTTTAGTCTACTATAGTTCAAAAAATAAAACACCAAGCAATAATAAAATAATCAGTTCTGGATTCGAATACTGGCATAGAAATTAGAATTTTATTTGATATTAATTTCGAAAAATTACTTTAAAAAGGTTCTACCTTCAAAGGAATTATTTTACTTTTAGTCTATTGCTGTTCAGAAAGTAAAATTAAATCCGTTCCGAATCGTATTTAACCGCTAGTGGTCCTGGCTTCGGATCCCGGCTTAATCATTGAAATTTTATTAAAGTAATTTTATTTTATTTAATTATTCAGAAAGCGTGAGATGCGGTCTGGTGTGATGTAGGTATCAGAAAAACATTTTCTTTATCGTGCCAACGTTTCGATCTTTATTGAGATCATCTTCAGGGCTCAAAGTGTTTGTCTTCTGAGTAATTGTGCCATTCTTGCGTGTCGTGTTGAGAGTTCTGAAACCTACATCACACCAGACCGCATCTCACGATTTCTGAATAATTATCGATTAACGGTCACTAGTCACCACACATTTATTTTATTTGGAAAAATCTATTATAAAGTAGTTCTGACCTCCGTCTGAGACAGCCAACGGAAAATTGAACGATTAAGTCTTCGTTCTGAAGGGAATTACTTCACTTTTAGTCGATAATAATTTAGAACATAAACCTGTGCCCGACTCATATTTGCAACACTAGCATTTTTAAGTTCGAATCCCAGTATAGCACTTCAAATTTTCTACCTACATGTCGAAATAAGAAAACTTTTTTTCTTATTGGACGTCTAAATGGCATTATTTAGTAGAAAATGTGAAGACGAACTACTGCCCAATATTCATAACCTCACAGATCAATTAAATCAATAATAAATTAGCAAAATATTCAATTACAATCACAAAGACACAATGTTATGCAATTATGTTAATGATTTTAATAATTTAACTCTTATATTTATTATATTGATTGATAAATCGGTAAAACGTAATGTGGAATAATCGTATTTCTGCTTGTAATTTAACATTTAAAATTTTGAATGGTTGAGTCTGTTGTCATTATTTTCCTTTATTGATTTTGCAAATAGTCTCTTGATGAAAGACAATATTTATAAAATGATTGTTTATTTATTTTTTCTAGGAACAACCTGTCATTGAAGTGAAGAAACGGGTCAAACTGGATTTTCTATCCAATGCAAAACATTAAAATGTTACAGAACACATCATCAATTAACAAATTAAAGCGTGGCAGTAAATGATAAATTGTGAGTTACGCCTGTAGGCAAAATGGGATTTTAATCTGGCAAAATGTTAAATCGATGATATATTTACTTTATGTAATTAACTGTCACTTTCCGTATCGGTTATTGAATTATATTTATCTCTCGACCCCCGCCGGGCGCACGTTCATCCCCTCGACCGAGTTATTTCGGGATATATTTTTTTAAACTACTTTTAATTGAAGTATTGAGAAATGTAAATACCGCCCGGTCAGGAAGTCTTCAGGAAGGCTGGTTTAAAAAAGATTATAAAAAAAAAGAATATCGGTTCAAAAAATCATTTATATTCATAAGGTGAATTGGATCTGGTTCCTCCTGGGTACAGTCGGCCTGCAAACTTCCGAACTCTATGAACTACGTCTCGACTGTACATTTTTGAATAGAACGTGGGCCATATAAGAAGACGTTACGTCATTTGTGAAGAAGATAAATGTGCTGAGGGGGATAGCTGGCAGAAAAGAAGAAGAGTTGCTCAGCTGACACTAGTTCCCAGGAGATTCCCCTCTCATCCGCAATGCCCTTCCCAAACCATCCTTGATCTCACTCCGACTCCCTCTTCCTCCCAGTTATCCCTTTATACTGATTCTTCACGCTATTTGCTATTTCTTTTTTATTTTATATACTTTTTTTACAGGAAGAATTTACATAAATCTAATAAAACTATAAAGCTTAAGATTGTTTGTTTTTCATGAAACAACGAATTCTAAATAAAATGAATAAATAAAATTTAAAAAATTCATCCCATCCATAGTACTATTGTATAAGTTTATATATATATATNTATATATATATACATATTATTGTTTTTTTAATGATAATATTTGATTTATTTTTCATTTAAATTCCCTTCAAGATATAAGAATTCTTAAAAAGAAGTCCACTGTAATTACTTTAGCCATACCGTGATTAATGCTTTATCCTTTCATGAATGATAAACATTGGTAATACACTGAAGAAAATTGTGTATAAAATGTATAGGAATGGAATAAAAGGGAAGTTTCAAAAGAAATGTTTCTCTTTCCCTCTCTCCCTCACTCACTCACTCTCACTCGCTCTCTCTCTCTCTCTCTCTCTCTCTCTCTCTCTCTCTCTCTCTCTCTCTCTCTCTCTCTCTTTCTCTTTAGATGTAAGAGTGGTCCTCGAGACCAAATCTTGAGAAATTATGTAAATAAAGCGATATCAATCAATCAATCTCTGTCTCTTCCTCTTTTTCTTTCTATACATCTTATTTGCCAGTTTATGCTTGTTAAAACATTCTCTTTTTATTCTTTCGCTGCCTCAATGTCTATCTAACCTCTTCATTATTTCACCTTTCTTTATCTCTCACACTTTATTTTTACGGTTGAGCTATTTACCAATCTATCTATCTTATCTGCCTAGTTTGCCGTTTTAGCATTGTCTATTTATTTATATTTCTTGCTCAATGTATATCCGTAAATTATCTAGCCATATTTCTTCTCTCTCCCATAATCTACGAATTTATTTGTAATTTATTTCAGAGTATTTATTCTTCCTAATACGCTTTCTGTATTTTTATTTCTGCCTCAATTTCTATTTAGAAGACTAAGTATGAAAGAATATCAATAAGCTTTAAAATAAATAATTATTGAAATCGACGGTTTATAAATTGTTACAGTACACATAAAATCCTACTAACCTTGGTATAAGATTGAATAATTTTAAGTATTAAAATAAATTACTATAAACAGTTTAATGCATGATAATGTTTACAATATGTACATAACGCACATATGCATGATATATATGTAAGGCTTATATTTTTATAAGAATAATAAATAATAAATAAATAGTCCAGTAATTACAAATTAGAAATGTATAGTCAATTTTATAGATTTGTTATTGAGATTTTGTTAGGAACTATTTTTTGAACAATGTTTTTTTTTGTAAAATTTGTGTTGCAAGATGGCCTCTCCAATCAAGGAGTTTCAGAATCCTTGTTCAACTTGTTATTGATCAAACAAGGATAAGTGGAAGTGGGGTAAAAACAAAAGAAGAATTATAATAAAGGGTGGAACTCCAGATGGGGAATAAGAGAATTGGAAAAATGCCTCCGAGTTAATTAAGAAAGCATCAACCCCTCCTCCGGCCGAGCCTTCACCCCTTGATGTATTGCAGGTTGGGAAAAATGTCTTTCCATCTCTTCCCGAGCTCTCCCTTAGCCGTCTTCGAAAAGGGCCTGTTCGGTTATTCGACTAGGGAGATAAATAATATTTTTAAAACCGTAGAGGGGGAAGAAAGGAAAGAAAAAAGAGGAAACGATATGAGAGGTTTTTGAAAAATAAAAGAAGTAGGAAGGAAAAAGGAAAAAAACGGGGGTAGATGCCGGGCGTGACTGGACGGCTCAGTTAATGCCACATAAATTACAGTTGGAAAGGATTACACACTCCTTAGGAATAGGACGATAATTAATCATACCTATTCCAGAACTCGGGCATTCTTTGCTTGTTTTGCGGACTGATAAATTGATAAAGATTTACAATTTATATTTTTCAATTTGTACACTTTTACTTTTTAAAAGATATAACACTTAAGTTTGTCCTGTATAATGACGTTAATTAAGGAAGTAGATTGAAAGGAAGTATTATTTTATGAAAATGCTTATGTCTGTTCAAATAAGTTCAAAGTTGTGACCAATTTTTCTTTTTTTGTTCTGATAAGGTTTTTCCCTCACAAAAACCTATAGGTTTATTTGTAAAAAAAGGGAGTAAATTTAATAAATTTTATCTTAATAATAAAACTGTATTTATTATATTAAGACTAATTGTTTTTAATTAATAGTAAAAATTAATTCCATATTATTAAAAAGACAATGGGTTTAATCTAGTGTATGAAATGATTACCATGTAAATCTATTGTGTGTAAAATAAAAATAGAAAAAATATATCGTTAATTTTGTATTGGCAAATCATTCACAATGATAGGAAATACTATATTTTTGTGTACTATGTAAACATAGTGAATTATTAGTTGACGTTGTACTCAGTGTTTTTTGTATAGTGACTAAATTAAATTTTTACTGTTACATATTTATTCTAGGAAAATAAATAGTTTAATCAGTAAGAAGGTTTCATAGTCATTTTGACACATACATAAAATCAATGCTCAGAAACGCTCATCCACAACCAAAATCTCCTTGGCTCCGTACAGGGAGCGAGTAGATTTTTTTACGAGGGTTTGCAACAGCAGAGGTCATATAAACCCTCAGGGTGAAAATAGATCGAATCGGTGTTTTTCAGCGAATCGATTAAGAATTATGCTGGAGCATGGCAGCGAGTATCTGAGTGTCCTGCTTCGATTTTTAGACGAAACAGGGTTCTTTTATTTTATGTATATACTGATAGCTTTGTGCACCTGGCGTGTGTTGAAAGTAAATGTATATATTGGCGTAAAGGTGTAGTAAAAGAGGGCTGATGGCGGAATATTGAGGAAAACTGATAGCGTTGACGCAACTCGGTGGCTGGACGGTAAGACCTAGTGTAACTGCGGAATGCCAACATACCGAGTAGGTGATTCTCGACATCGGCCGGTCACAAAACACAAGCTGCAATTGCCGGTGGACTGCAAGAAGTCAACTCTGAACATGTTTGTATATTATATGGACACACACACGTGCATATTTGAGCTTATATAAATCGTAATCACACCCACAGTTATTCTGTTGGGTTTATTCTGTGTTTGTCAAAAAATATGATATAACATAATAAAGAAATTCAAAAGAAGATTCGAAGTTAGAAATCAATGGGTCTTCAAAATCATCTAAAAACCGTACCACAACCTATATAAGAATTCCTTGCGGTAATGGCATAAAAGGTCCTCCAAATGTAATAGTATTTTCAGGTAAATTCCTCCATGAAAAAGGATTCAAACAATTAAGATCAAGACTGGGTTGAAAGAGTTATAGTAAACCAAGTAAGAGGATTTCATATTTCTGGTCGAAGACATTTCACATACACGGTATAAATGTTTTTTAAATAAATTGCCAATTTTGTGAGAAGACAACAAAGACGCGCATAGGCCATTTCAACAGAAGCCATTCTATCTGAACGATCCAAGGTAATACTGTAAGTACCATTCAAGTTCGTAATAAACTCTATGATCTAGGAGGCACTTTCATCATAGAGTACTTACAGGCTCAATGACCTATATGGCTGATGTATAAGGAATTCAACTATCCATGGATATTATTAAAATCATTCATTATCACAAATATGGTTGCATTAAATATCAAACCCTCTTCTTTTTCTTGAATTCTTGCTTCATACCTGTGCGAATTGATTTTAAAAAAAGTTAATTTAACAAAATTTCCCCCATAGAATTTTTCGTTTTCAGACAAGGTCTAATTCGAGGTGAATTGCATTCTGGTGTATGTACACCGTATAAATTTAGATTGACACTATTTGTAGCAGTTTCGTTCCACGTTTGATATGAAGCAGAAAACCAACACGTTCGATTTTAACCTGCAATATCCTCTGTTCTTTATTGTCAAATAGTCGTGTTATAAGGGTAATGAGACCGAAATAGAGGATGGAACACGATCCAGATCCATGAGTTTTAAACTTTCTTTCTTCCAGCACGATAGTCTTTAATATAAAAACAGAACATAAAACTATCCCAACATGACAATAATAATTACAAATTGTTCAGGTATATTAATGATCATGAAAAAATGTTTGTTCTATTAACCATCCATGCAAAGTTGAACGTCATCAAGATGCTTAATTATTATTATTTATCATTAAAATCGATTATTTCGTTTGATTAAATCAATTTTTAGTCAGAATTTTATTGTTTTCATTTCGCTTTACCATGATATACCATTGAAATGTCGAATACAAATTATCTTACAAATCAACTATAGATATTTCATAGGGTAGAGACACCTCCCAATTCTAGTATATCTAACAAGAAAAACAGATCGGATGGGAGAAGGGAGGAGAGTAATCAATAATGGAAATTAACTATGGATTTTTTT
The DNA here is from genome assembly GCF_000648675.2 of Cimex lectularius. Lineage (NCBI taxonomy): Eukaryota > Metazoa > Arthropoda > Insecta > Hemiptera > Cimicidae > Cimex > Cimex lectularius. The sequence goes on along the minus strand of NW_019392764.1, from coordinate 2,649,881 downwards.
ACCGGCAGTCCAAACGAGAATTCAGCTCTCGGTCAATTAACATGTATCAATTCGTCGCGTATAATAAATGAACACATTATATTTTAACGTTTTATTGTTAATTTAATTTAAATTTCGGAAATTTTAAATGTTCTAAACGGAATTAAGTGTGTAAAAGCACGGGTATTCGCGCTGAAACGTAGACATCAATTCTGATAGATAATCCTCCTTTTCCTGCAAAGTTCATCTACTGAGAGGAATATAGTAACGAAATAGCAGAGAAGTTCTGCTTAGAATGATTAAAAAAATGCCCATTTTCTTCCCTTACAATCCACTAGCCAATGAGCAGGAAAAAGAAAATTCTATTCTTGTAGATAAAACACAAAAAATTACACGTAAAAATATAAATTTACTCAATATTAATTTAAGTATAAGTTACTGTATAGTATCAATAAAAATAATAGAGTGATTCATTTTAAAAATAATATAATTCTGTCGATGTGACTAAATGTCCATTGTAAATTATTATTAAATATGTAATTCGCGGGTCCGCTTATTCTCGCTGAAGCGTAAATTTATCAAGCACAAGGAAACATTATAGTTATTAATCTTGGAATTTTATTGGGCGATCATCAAAAAAAGATTATTCTAATAAAAATAGTTATATAAAAATTTTAAAAGTGGTGCTTTTTCATCCTTTTGTTAAAACAATCGGTCTGTATTATCTACCAAATTAATTACAACATGAAATTTGATTAGGATAATTAATATATTAAACATTTCAAATATTTGAAATACATTACGCCAAATATAAATAAATATTTACGAATGCATTTAGGAATAAATTAATTTAACTAGTTGAAAAGGTTTACTAGATATTTCTCCAAACCTATCATAGAGGAATATATATCAACCAAAAAAGGAAGAGGAGTAGTAATTTAGTTACATATAATTTTAAAATTACAGACTTACACGTACTATTATTAAGATTTTTTACATATTTCTGTGGGTTAACATTTGTTCAATTTCCTATTTAATATTAATTAATTTAACCTTTTAAAATAGTTAACTCTCTGTTATAAACATAATAATAGTTAAAGGTAAAACAACTGAAAATTAATATTTGAGTTTTTACTTAAATATAACACTTTGAGCCAGATTTGCGAATTTTCAGGCGATGAGTTGAATTTATCTTCGTTCCCCTTGTGTGTGTTTAACTATTAAATATGTAATTACAATTAGCTGGATCGTAGATAATAATTTTAGTAAAATGGCAGGAAATACGTATTATATATACATAATTTTCAAGTTAAGTTCTGATCTTGTTTTGATTCTTCCAAGTTCAGTCGGCTCCAAGTGGTTTCATCCAAAAGGTTTGTCCAGTAATAATTAAATGATAAAAAAAATGCACACAAGGAGAAAATGATTTTGACTTACGTGAATCCCCGGAAGTACCTAAACAAAGAATCGTTTGAAATCTCAATTGTTCAAGTGTGACTCTCTGCCAGTCACGTGTTTTAAAACAATTTTTGAGAATCTGAGCCTCGGCGTTTTCAACCTTGGCCCACGAACAAAACAAGAAAAAAAATTCCTCGTGAAAAATCTTCTTTTGCTATTTAATAATGGACCCTTCGCCAAAACCGTCGCCCTTCAGCCCCCTCGGTGCAAATAATAAGGGGGTGGGGCCTTGATGGATTCCTCACTTATGAAATGTGACGGGTGAAAAATCTCTCGCAGGCTTTTCCTTTAATTTCACCCCCTGGCCACGGGCCCTGCTCTTTTTCACTTTTCCAGGAGGAGGATAGGAGTTTCCATCAACCCCCTCCAAAAGGGTCCCAGGGGAGGCCAATCGGATTCGAGCACCTTGCCCAGTAAATAGTACCCTTCACCTCTCAAAAGAGTGCAGGAGAAGACAGACATTCTATTAGTTATTATTTGTTAATAATAATTTTATGATAGTCTCAATTATTGTGGAATATTTTAAGTACCAAGGGATACAAATCATATAGGGTTTCCTTCTGAAAATAACATTTTTGACGTATAAACAACGTTTTGATGAAATCACGCGAGAGAGCAGAACCGATCAAGCTTTTCTTTAAATATAATTTTTAAAAAATGCGATACATATTGTAATAACAAAAGAAGCAATAGTAGGAATACTGAAATACAATTGCATCTCAATATACGAACAACATACGATTTAATAATTCCAAATTGTGTGTTGTAAATGCTTTCAAAATCATGCCTTTACGATGTCAATCCAATACGATGTTTTTTATTTATTTAATCTCATTTGTGAATATTATATTCATTGTTTATCAGAATTGTCTTCTGGGCGAAAAACCCACAAATTGACACATTGATATATGAACAATACTTAATTTTGCGAAGACTTTTTATCCCTTTTGAGCTTACTTCTGACAAATCAAATGTTCAAAAGTAATGCTTATTACAATGTAGTGATTATTAGGTAAACGTTTTTTTCGAAATGAAAAATATGCAACCATATCTTACACGTGAGAGCAGTATTGATAAAACCAAGACAGTAGAGCTACTGACAGTGTTACTATTATCACCTTAAATTGTTAGTATTTGTGAAATCTTCAAACGTGTACTGATATTTTTTATATGTTTTTATACATCTTCCTCTTATTATTGCATTTATTTAAGTAAAACCTATCCATGAAATAATTATACAAAAACCGTCAATTTACAAACAAACTAATATAAATTTATGAAACGATCGTGCTTTACTTTTCGACATTTATTTATTAAGATTTACGTCAGAATATCGTCAGAGGTGAACCTATTTATTTCCACCTCTGTTCAAAATATTCTACGTTTTATTTATTTTCGAAAAAATATTTACATTCTTATTATGAATATTATTTCTATTAAAAAATAAATAAAACAAAAAATATACCAAATCATGTAATTATAAAATTCCAGAATTATCATTTTTAGGAACTTATGATTTTATATTTATATTTTCAAATAAAATAAATTTTTATTTTACACAAGTGATTTACTTATTTATTGTTTTCATAGTTTTATGTTTATTTTCATGAAATTCTTTACAAGTCACGCGGTTGTAAGGCTTCTCGCGATCCCTATCGAAACTGGAGAGAACTACCGCATCTACAAGAGGAATGGTAGCATGGCAAATTTTATGAATTCAATGACATGCCACACTTTGGTTGATATTGTACGTAAAATGATCCGATTTAAAGACCGGTGCTATATTTTGACAGGTAAACAAGGCTCAATGGGTTTGTGTTAACAAAAGAAATAATGGACAAATTACTGTGTATAATATTACCAAATGTTTTATTTCCTTGTTTATTTTGTTTAATATGTGTATAAATTATAATCAAATAATTTCAATTAAATACGTACATCCACTTTTTTTAGGTTTTTCAACAAATTGTAAAATATTACATTTCATTGTATTGTATGTGAAGCAATTTTATACAGCGAGAAACATCTGTTATGATATAAAAATATTTATTTGATTAGTTTTTATTATATTATTATTATTTTATTTATGTGAAGTTATGAAAAATGGTCCAATTTAAAAAATGTGTGCTATATTTTTACAGGTGCACAAGGCCTAATGTGTTTAGACTAAAAAAAGAAGAAATGCTGAAAAAATTACACTGCAACGTACCCAATTTTTTTTAAATATATTTATAATCAAATATTTTAAATTAAATACTTTTTTTATCGGTTGACAACAAATTATATAAATATTACATTTCCTTGTATTCCACCAAGCAAATCTATGCAACACAAAATCTCAGTTTTCGGGAAAAATTTATGCTTTGTTTATCATTTATTTTAACTCGGACGTAGATTTCATTTTTACGAATAAAAATTTTTTCATCACAACCAAGACCTTACATAAAAAGAATAATTAATTTGAAAGAAGTAATTTGGTCAATTAGGCCATTAAATAAAAATGTATTTACAAACAAAATTAAAATACTATCGATACAAAACCGAATCGAGGCTCAAAATTACAGCATAATTTTTATTATGTAAGGGCAGTTTAGTTGTATGAATCCTATTTGTGGTTTCGATGTTTCTATTTTTTAGATTATCCGAATATTTATTGTACAAAGGGGAAAGTCGATATTAGAATGAAATCTGTCGAAATGGGAGCTTGATAAAAATGATAGAAATGTTAGAGTAGAATAATATCCAGTTCATAACTCATCGATAATATGTGAAGTGCATCAGTGTGGTTTTGTTTAAAAAATAGTTTTATTTTGTGAAGATCAATGTAGATTTAACTCGCAAAATTGCTAAATGAAACCAGCAATAAAAATATAAACTTGTGAACTAGTTGTAACAAGCTTGTATCGTTTTGATTACCAGTATTCTACAATAAACATTTTTTTAAACTGCTTGGCTTTAATGATGCGGTCAGGGGACTTAACAAGTTCAATGGTGCGGTTATTTGCATAGCCATCAGATTAAAAAGGGGGTGCAAATCGTCCAAAGCGCAATTAGTCTATGTTAGCCCGTTGTAGATTTTAATTCTAACCCGGGGGAGAGTTGTTCTGTTTACTCCGGTTTTAGTGTACAGCAGATACAGAGAGCCGAGGTAATCCACAAGGGCGGGACCAGCCCATAAATTGCCTCGTGTGGCGGCCGGGGGCGGCTCAACAAGTAGCCTCCGCTTACCCGCCGCCCCCGCAGGAGCTACACAGGTGGCAAATACATCAATTACCACTTGGTGAACCGGGTCGGGGGTGGGCCATACTTTTGAATCTAGCGGAAGGAGCTGAAGCCTTTATTTCATTCCCGAATCCTTCACGGTTTACCATAACAAAAACCAATTGACGTCGACGTAAAATAATTTCGCCCCGGTCAATTATTTTTAAATTACGCTTACATTATGAAACAACTTCAATCAGACCTTGTCTTCTTAAACCGGAATGAAATAAATCAGGAAACTGTGTTTTCGGTTAGGGTTTGCACTTGCATTAATGCCTTCATTCCAAAGAAAATAGTGAACATTTTTTAAAAATATCCTGAAGACTCCTCGAATTATCTCAATATTCGATTTATCCAAATATCACCTACCTAGTTATGTATGTTTTTCGACCTTTAATGAAAAAATGTGATATTAAAATGACATGTTATTTTGTAAAACAAGAACAAGGTACTGTAATAACTTAATCCGGACCGTGAGAGAGAGAGAGAGAGAGAGAGAGAGAGAGTGATAGAGAGAGAAAGAGAGGAGAGAGATTAACTAACTATTAATGATTTTATTTAAGCAAAGTTAGGTCTCCTGAACCTTTCTTACACTTAACAAAGAATAAGAACGAGAAGGAGAAAAGGAGGAAGGGAGATACAGAAAGAGAGAGAGAAAGAGAGAGATAGAGAGTGAGTGAGCCAGAAAGGTAGAGAAAGGAGAGAGACGCGAGAGAGGAAGAGGGGGAGAGAGAGTGTGTGTGAGAGACACAGATAGAGATAGAGAGAATATATATGTACGTTTCTTAGTGACCTGTTGTGCCATAATTTGTCAGGAGCGGTGAAGAAAAACACCTTTTTCATATTTTGCCGACGTTTCTACCTTTATTCGGGTCATCTTCAGGGCCTGGGTAAATTGCAAAACATATGTTGATTGGAAAAAGTACAACACAGCTGAGATAAATAAATAGATGGATAGATAGGTAGACAGAGACAAATATTGGGTTGTCCGGAAAATAATGCAGGATTTTGGTATTAAACAAAAAAAAAGAAACTAGTTACTTTAAAGCAATGTTCTTTAATCAAAATTCTCCCAACGTGTTGGTAACTTATTAATTCCGTCTGAGTAGAATTCAGAATTTTTAGAATTGATAAAGTCAATAAATGCATTTTCCAGTTCCGTTTGATTTTTGAATATTATGTGTTGTAAGTAGTGGTCCAGGTGTCTAAAAAAATGGTAGTCAGTAGGCGAGAGGTCCGGAGAGTAGGGTGGGTGAGGCAAAGTTTCATAGCCAAGCTCCAATAATTTTTGTGACGTTACACGTGACACATGTGGTCGAGCGTTGTCATGCAACAAAATGGGCCCTTTCCGATTGACCAAAGAGGGCTTCATTACTGCCAATTTCTGATGCATGGTATTAATTTGGTTACAGTATGATTCAGCATTGATGGTTTCGCCAGGATTTAAGAAGCTGTAGTGTATTAAACCAAATGAAGCCCACCATACCGTAACCATTACCTTTTTTTGATGAGTTGGGGGCTTTGGAGCTTCTCCTTTGTCGAGCCACTGTCCAGAACGTCTAGTGTTATCGTAGAGAATCCACTTTTCGTCACATGTAACAATTCTGGCCAGAAATGGGTCATTTTTGTTTCGACAAAGAAGTGATGCACAAACATCAAAGCGCTGATTTTTTGGCGATCGTTTAATGAGTGTGGAACCCAATTTTCGAGTTTTTTCACTTTTCCAATCGCCTTGAGGTGGTCAGCGACGGTCGTTTTACTGACTTTGAGTTGCTCTGCAAGTTCTCGAACAGTTGTTTTGGGGTTTTCTTCCACCACTGATCGCAGAACATCATCATTAAGAGAGGAAGGCCTTCCACGACCTTCTTCATCTTCAAGGCTGAAATCTCCCTCCCGAAATTTTTTAAACCACCTTTGCACAGTGCACTCATTAACACAACCCTCGCCCCAGACTTGGTTAATGTTTCTAGCCGTTTGGGCTCCGCTTCGGCCGAGTTTAAACTCGTAAAAGAAAATCGTACGAAATTCTCGCTTTGACATTATAAGGATGACTGAATTATTTCCAAGTAGCGGAATGCTACAGAGGTAAACAAACAATATCATTTGGAAGAGGATTAATAAGTGTTGACATTCATACAAATGAGTAATCCTGTAAACGTAAACAGAATATTTTATATAGATTTTTTTTAATGAAAACTTAAAATCCTGCATTATTTTCCGGACAACCCAATAGATAGATAGGTAGGTAGGTAGGTAGGTAAATAGATAGATAGATAGATAGATACATAAAAAGGAAAGATAGACAGATAAATATATGTACATATAGTTTGATTGATAGAGATCATTAATGATTTATTCAGACCTTTAAATACACACCGTTTGTTATGCATACGACATCTGCTAAATTGTAAATTTTGAAAATTCTTTTGTCTACTTTTATTTCTCCATAATGAAGCCAGTAAGTTGGTGTTAAAAACATTAAACAAGTATTTAAACCAAAAGATTGGTTTGCCTTATATTGGAAATGGTCATCGTACCCTCCGGCGTCCGAGTGGTGGATTGCAAGGATCCTTTTTTTCAACTGTCTTTTTCATATGGAGGTAAACGCGGCGTCCATAAATCAACACCAGGGTTTCGAGCCGCTGGCTGAATAAAGGGAAAGTTTGGGTCCGTCGTGCCGGGCGTCGGTTTTTATCCCTTCATTCTTTTCTCCGCCTACTCCGGTATGCATTAAATTCGGCTTTTAATATTAATGCCATTCAACGTCACGGGGACCGGCCTACCTGAAGAGCAAACGTCCATGATTTATCAAAGGATAGCATGATTGAGACGTCGCGTCGGTTAACGAATCGGATCTCCCGGGGATTGAGGCGTAGGAATGCAGTTTAGGGAAATTTTCTTAAACAGTGAGGCCCCCGGGCCGTGGGAGTTCGGAGAAACACGTGAGAGCTGATTTATGGCGTCCCAGACTATCCGTAGGCACCTGGTTTTGTTAAATAATATGGAGCATGACCACGCAATTCAGGTAAGAATTACACAAGGAAGGCGGAAGTGGTATCCTAAGGGTGCGCAAGAGACAATTAGTGCCCACTAGAGAAATTAGGCCCTCAGGTAATAAAATAAAATCAACCATATCAGCGGTTCTAACGAAAATTCTTCCAAACATTATAGGTCAGAGGAGCGAAAATGAGCAAATTTACAAGTTATTATTTATACTTTTTTTCAGACTAAATAGACGTTTCAGAATAAAACTAAACGTGCATCAATAGCAGCTTGTTACTAAATATATTTAACATTATAAACAAACATTTGACAAAACTACCAAACCTAGACTAACTGGAATTTTCAAAATTTGCAACGTCTAGCCATTACAAAAAATAACCGACATCCAAATAAATGTTTTACTTGACGATTTGACTGTCAAAAGAATTGTACGTAAATATTTAAAAAAATAATTTTATCAACATAAATAATTAGTCTATCCCTTAATTTTGAATTTTCCAGTGTTAAAATTCTTTAGTGAAATTGTTAGAAATTCACTCTGAAATGCTTTTTAATTGGATTTTTTAAAGAAATGCTTGTATATAAATATGGAAATTAATTAAACAAATATATATATATATTTATTTACTTACCGAACTGGCTCCTCATCCAAGGATAGAGAGGACTCGGGAGGTTGGTGTTGTTATTGTTGTTGTTTTGGTTGGGTTGGTTGGGAGGCGGTTGCTGGACCACCTGCTGTTGTGGGTGATGAGGCGCTTGTGTAGGCTGTTGACTGTTGTACATCATATGAGCTTGGTTGGGAGGCGGGGGCGGCGCTTGTTGGTGTTGATGAGGGCCCATGTGGTGCTGTTGTTGGTGGGGGTGGGCATGATGGCTCATGTCCATTTCCGGCGGACTCTCCGGCCCACCGATGCCGTTCCCGACCGCTGCTTGCAGCTTGCACGAGGCGTAGACCACGGGCGTCTGGTGGCCGTTTTGGCCCATGTGACCCATGGCCCCGGGGGAGTCCGCCCTGTAATCCATGTTCTGGTAGTAGCCTGCCGCCCTGATATCCATCCTGTCGTATGGAGGAAATCTCGGGTAGGGCATCCCCTGGGGCGGTTGTCCCGCCGCTGGCGGTCCTCCGTAGTGGTGAGGCGGGATCCCCTGCCTCGGATCACAGGCGGTCGGATCTTCCGTGCCCTGAGGGACAACGGCCGCGCCATAATGGTGCTGCTGGTGCGGGTGCTCTGCCGGCACTACACCACCGTTCCGAAGGTCGGGCATATACGAGTTGGCGAAGTATGAGCTCATCGTTCCTTCACTGGTCTGCCAAGCTCAACACTCGGGCATGTCACGACCCAACCCCCTAGTCTCCTAGTTCCGCCCCTGAAACATCACAAAACAAACATGTCAATGCTTTGACAAATCAACACCCACGGATTGGTAGGCCCCGTATTTCACATCTGCCACCGGCAATACAATACCTCTATTGTCAATTAACAAAAGTAAATACAAGCAAATAAAAACTCTCAAAATATATCAAAATCTTTAAAAATGACAAATATGTACACATTAATTCTAAACATTGGAGAAAAACATAATAATACATGGAAAAATGAGCGAAAACAGGAGAAAACCCTCCCTTTAGACCTACACGTCGTATTGTAAAAGACCACAATGGCTCCAGCTGCGACCTCACGGCAGTTGTCCAGATTTGTCACATTCTCGAACCGTGTAATCTTGTTAATTCTACAGCTGACATCGACCAACCCCTTAACCCCGAACAGGATACGTATTTAAAATACATCATAATATTACAGAACAAATAATGTCTTAATTAAACGAGGGGTGTCGTAAAATGAACATCTCTGTATTAACCCATTACAAGTTACCCAGTACTAACGACTACCTAATAATTTCTTTTTGAAAAAAAATAAAATATTTAAATAAATAAAGATTTTAATATTTTGTCGAACAGTTTCATTTTATCCTGCGCAATGAGAAAAGAATTTCACCGAAAAAAGAATTTCGTTTGTAAAACATTTATATTTTTATAAGCAGTACTTTGTTAACCTGGTAAATTTATTACATGTACAGCCTGCCTGTTTCAGTTTTATTGTAGCAATCTTTAAATTAAATTCTTTTTAGTAACATTAAGTTTGGTTTTATTTATTTTTTTACGTAAAACAAAATATTACTACAGTCGTAGGTAAAAAATGTTATTATTATGTAAATAAAAGGAAACTTACATGTACTTCATATAAATCCATCAGTATAACGAAATAAATCCCCGTCCACGTCAAGAAACATCACAAAATCCACGACAACCCCTTAGCATTCATTACGAACCGATCTAAACCACAGTGATTCAAGTTTGAAACCGGCTGGCACGGTGACGACTGAGATTTCATCTCAGCTTTGGGAAACTCAAGGAAATAGCACGTGGTTTTGACCACGTGGTTACTAAAGGCGAGCACAAAACCCAACACCTACACGTGTTTCGCCTCATTACGGGGACAGTGATAACTTGCAGGCAATCATCCCTGTCCTGTCCCAGACCTACATTGCGTCCCAGCGTAATTGAACGATTCATCAATTCCTGTGAAACCGACCGTGTTTTTCTTGTGGGCCAATCCAATACTCTCAAATATTGATGCCCGAAACAATTAATCAACTTCGTTTAGGAAAATAAACAAATCAAATTTTAATAATGTAATTTTAAGATACATGCCATACACAATATAAAGTATCATTTAGGTTACTCTCAACAAGAGTATAACAAAACAATAAAACAAATGGCCTTTGCGTGAGCCCTTGAGTAAAAAGGAGAAACGGAAATACAAGTACGATTATTTTAATTATTTTACTACAATGGTTATAAAAAAGTTTAGCCTTTAGCAAGCTTACATAGGAAGATTTTAAGATGTATAAGATATATGTATAAATATAACCATTTTTTTAAGTTGAATATGTAAATTGGCAATTATATTTTGATATTGGGTGGCATCTCAAATTAATATTTCATAGATATATAAACATAAATCATCAGATGGACAGAGGGTGCGTAACAGGAAGGTAAATATTGACTGATTAATGGAAAGGTAGTCTTAAATAGAGACACTGAAAAATAGATATATCGAATGATCGATATAGAAAAACGGACCGTTAGAGTGAGAGAAAAATAGCAAAAGAGAGAGAGAGAGATTTTGAGAGAGAAAGTGAGCTGGCGGGATAGACAGATCGACGGACTTGGTGAGGCAAATGAAAAGATATGTCCTCCCTATACAATGACGATAGAAAAAGAAAGATTAGAAAGATTGCAAGAGAGATAACAATATATGGTCTACGAATAAATAGATGTAGCGAAACAAATTCGCCCATAGATTGTACAGATAGTTAAAAAAACAAAAAGAGAACAAGAGAGAGAGAGAGAGAGAGACAGTGAGAGAGATTTAATAATGCTTGATGTGTGGAATGTAATGATTGTTTTATATGTTATATTATATGTTTTGTGTGATGTGATGATGATATATGTATTATAGATATTGAATTTGAATTCACACTCAAAGAAGTAAAGTTTTTCTAAAACCTACGTCACACCAGACCGCATTTCACGATCTCCAAACAATCATTAACTAACGGTCAATAAACACCACACGTTAGTAATTAATATGAAAATTAACCAAACATTAAAATACTTCCAATGCAATGAACTGATAATAAAACTAACTATTTTAGAATGATCCTCGTCTGACTATCCTCGCTGTTTTGTTCTGCCAGCATCGGCAGATCAAAACGATTCGAAATGACCAAACTTCAGGATAATCATCCCGCACAACCTAAAAAGAAATTTCACCATAAAGTTTTGATTTTCATTTTTTTATATGTGTATTGTATCACCTGACGCACAGACACACGCACACACGCGCGCGCGCACACACACAGACCACAGGGGTCCCTTTTTCTCCCTGTGAATATGTCATAAAGATTAATTACAAAAGTCCTACCAAAAATAATTCACTATTTGTTTTAATTTAAATCATAAATCAACAAACTGTATCAAATCTTTTCAAACTTAATTGATTGTATTAGTCTAATTATTAAATATGTTGATCAAGAAAAAATGAAAACATTACATTATAACACCGTAAAGGAATTATACTTTTATTACTACATGAATTTTATTAGTATCACCGAACGTCAGGTTTGATCGATGGGCCGTTGGAGATAAGTATGATTAAAAACATATCGGAAATCATTTTAACGGACGTCACAATGATTTCATGCATAAATGCCTCTGCATTTTTAATTGCTCGGATACTTTCGCTAATGTTAACAAGCATGCGAGCGAGTTTGCAATATAAATGTATTGCACATCAACTTTATGCGCTGATAAGCGGACGAGGATATAAATCATTCAAGGACAAGGTTTCGTATTGATTTTGATAAAAAGTAAGGCCAACAAATGGCTCAAATTGTGTGTGTGTGTGTGTGTGTGTGTGTGTGTGTGTGTGTTAGAGAGAGAGAGAGAGAGAGAGAGAGAGAGAGAGAGAGAGAGAGGGGGGGGGGAGAATATGTGCGAGATAAGCGATAGTGACAAAGAGAGTACGGAAAGTCCATTAGCAAAAAAACAGATGCAGGTACGCAAAAACTTCTATAAACTAAAAGAGAGAGTAAGGGACACGCAGTGAGAGTTGAACATGCCACAAGTTTTTTTTTTTAGTACTCTCGAAGACATGTTTTTTTTTTTTTTTTTAATTGTATATTACAACTACCTGCATTTTGGTATCTAGTAATAATGTATGAATAAATATTAAGAAAAACAAGAGTGGAGAAACTACCCACCGGTAGTACTCCTAACTATTCTTTATTCAATTGTCACTGGATAGAAGATCCCGTGGCCATCGTCTTTTTAGTCGGCGAAGAGGGTTGGAAGGAATTCGTCGGGATGAGAGGATTTGAATTTGAGGATTTATAGTGGTTGGGAGGTTTGTGAAAAAGTTTTGGTAACGGGAGTGGGTTACATCTTGGACAAAAGGAATATCTAGGTCTTTATGGGTAGTGTCGTTGGACACATAAAAGGGAGCATTAAGGATTTTTCTGAGGATGATGGATTGGGCTCTTTGGATGCGTAGGATATTGGAATGTTTGGCTGAACCCCACACTTCCAGTCCATAAGTCCATATTGGCTTCACAAGGGTGATATAAAGTAGTCTTTTGTTTAAGAGAGGTAGGTTAGAACGTCTGTCAAGAAGTCGTGAAAGTGCTCTGTAACGTTTCATAACTTCTTGTCGTTTCAGTCGTGTGTGGGGATTCCACGTCAGACGTTTGTCAATGTATAGTCCTAGGTAACGCACCTTGTCCGCAATTGGGAGGGGTATTTGATTGAAGTAGACTGGAGGAGGGATCTTTTTGCGGAGGGTGAAAGTTATGTGGGTGGATTTTTCTGGGTTGAATTTGAGTCTTTTTTTTTACACCATGATTCCAGTAGTGTGAGGTGTTCTTGAAGGTTTCGATTGGAAATGACTGGATCAGAATTGCTTGAGAGGATCGCTGTATCGTCTGCAAAGGTTAGAGTGGTAGTTTGAGGATGGGATGGGAAGTCTGCCGTGTACACTTGGTACAGTACGGGCGCCAGAACACTGCCCTGCGGAACACCAGCAAGGAGAAGGTGGTTTGGGGAAGACGCCGATCCTTCAATGACTCGGAAGTACCGATCAGTGAGGTAGCTTCGAAGGATAAGGTAATAGGTTGAGGGAAGGATGTTCTTGAGCAAAAACAGAAGGCCCGGGTGCCAAACTCGATCGAAGGCCTGGGCCACATCAAGAAAGGCCCCCGAACAATACTGTCCCAACTCAAGAGAGGCAGAAATAACATCTACAACCCGGTGGCACTGCTGAACTGCTGAGTGACCGTCACGAAATCCAAATTGATGGTCGGGGATAACTTTTTTAGAATTAAGGATTGGGAGGATACGTTTTAAAATAAGCCGTTCTAGGATTTTTCCTAAAATCGGTAGTAGGCTAATGGGTCTGTAGGAAGAAGGACAATGTGTGTGTTTTTTGGGTTTAGGAATCATACGGATGACAGAATGTTTCCAGGGACTAGGAAAATAGGTTGTTGCCACAAGTAGATATTATTTATTATTCAATATCTATAAGTAAATATTTTTTCCTAAATATGTCTCTCAGTGTATTAAGATTAATTTCAAATCTTCATAATTTTAACCACTCGAGATATAATTACGATAAATATAATTACGTATATTTTTCATTCAATAAAGGCAAAATTCTTATAGATCATTATTGTACCATCAGTGGAGACCTCGTGGCCGAGTGTTTAGGGTGTGCGTTATTTTCCACGCTAGGGGTTCTTATCTAATCTGGCTTGGCCCATGATTTTTTAAATGATAATAACACGAAAAAGTAATGTAAATCTGATCATCGTCTGACAACCAAATGTACTTGTACATTAAGCCCTTCTATATTCTACGTAACAATAGCATCAGTACTGAAAGAACATTATTAACAAACACCGTGATTTCTTATAATTTATGAGAATGTAGCGATCGGTTGCTTTTTAGACGATTGATTTTATATTTGTACAGAGACTTATAAACTAAAAAAGAGACTTATAAAACTAAAATCTCCAGGAAACTTCCTCAAAAGGCAAAACCTAGGTCGCCACCCCGACAAGACTTGCTTAGTGTAGAGCAATCAGTACCTAAAGTAGGATGTGCCATCCATTTCCTTCTTTTTTTTCAAATTAAAGAGTTTTTGCGACGATGTCGGAAGCGAGAGGGCAACGAGAGCTACTCGAAGCACGTAGATCCTACGTGACCATATCCTCCTCGCAAAATATTTGTCCCCTGTAACGACCCATACACACCCTCTCCACCCCTAGGTGATGTGTTATTCAACGTGGCCTTCCGTTCTCAGGGGTATCACATACTCCAGCCCCACACTTTTGACCGGATTCGTTGGTTTCTTACTCGCCGAATTTGTTTTTCCTGAAGGAAGAGGAGAGCACAAAATGTTTCAATAAACCCAATTTTACTATCTAGACACATTGGTAGTAAAGGAACAATTTTGTTAAACAGTAAACAAAGCTTGTTGGCGTTATTTGTATGTAATTTTTAAAACTTTATTTATTATTTTTCTTAGGGTTCCACGCCTATAGATCATTTGTATATACTTTTATTTTTTTAAAAAGGTTATTCTTTAGGCACGGTTAGTCCAAGATTCAAACCACGTGTCTCTTGGACTAACCCTACCTAAAGAATAATCTGTTTAGAAAAATAAAAGAGCCAAAAATATATAAAAAGTAATTGTTAAAAAAAATATAACTAACAAGAAGGTGGGAGTGGTACTCTTGGAATGTGCGGATCTTTGGGTCTTCCCAGCAAAACTTTCAACTAGTAATGAAGTATATCGAGGGATGGATATAGGATAAAGGATATATGTATATATATATANATAGAGAGAGAGAGAGAGAGAGAGCGAGAGAGAGAGAGAGAGAGAGAGAGAGAGAGAGTTATTTTGCATCAATAAAAACACCTGGATACAAATTTTTATTAGAATAAAACTTTTTTTGGTAATTATTTCCTCCCAAACAACCCCGATTTTTTCGAAAATTAAGAAAATACTGATAAGTTTGTAACAACACTACTGATCTACAAGCAACTTTGTAATACTTATAATCTTATGGCACAAATCTAGTCTCTGTAAGTAAATTAGAACCGGGTATTCAAAGTAAAATAAATAATAAATAACATAAAAAACATATAAATTTTTTTCTCTCTTATAAGTGATGTTCAGCTTTCTAACTAGTACTGTAGAATTTGGATAAAATTCAGAAAAGTTATAAATCAGAGACAAAGTTGTCCATAGCTAATTCATGGACAAACATTAAAAAAATGTTTATTTTTATATTGCCATAAAAATTTGTATACAGAAACCTTACTGGGTGCTTTCAATGAATTTTATTCTTACTTTGTGGCATGTTTTACTGGAAGAATACATATTTGGTTTTAGTAAGTTTTTACATATATAATCTTATTTAATATAATCCCGTTTTACATTTTCTTATCCTACGTAAAAAATATAAATCGACTAATATTAATTAACAAGCTGGACAGACATGCAGGAAGGAAGAAAACCACATTTTAAAAATAATTATGTAAATTACTTAAAATGTTTGTTGTTCACGTCTCGTAGGACATATTGTCTACTATTAAAAAAAATAAGTTTCATTAAAATCACTGATCCAATGTAGACTTCTAATGTAATAAAGCCACAGTACATTCAAAAATGTTAAAACGTTTAAAAATAATAATAAATATATTCAATTTTCCAATAAATATATTGGCATTCGATGTAACAATGCTATTAAATTTCAATGAAAATGTTTTAAAAAAAATTGCTTTTAGTCCAACCAACCATTTCAAAAAAAGGAATTTTTTAACCACCGAAAGGCCTAGTTCATATTTAACAAAGAGGGTGAAATTTTATTACCCAGGACAGGAAGAGAAAGTCCATTGTCGGCAAAATAAAAGGTCCAGCAGTAAAACCCGCCCGGCCTGAGCCTAAGGTAGGTAAAAGTCAAAATATTATTGCGTTTGTGACAATAGGGCGTGAAGTGGGCACATTGGTAAGGCAGTCGGTGCCAGTTCTTCTTCGTGAACGCTTGTTTGAAACTATGGAACTATTTTAATCCACGATTTGGAAAGGAATTGAGTATTGAAGCGAAATCTGAATTAAAGACGTTCACCTTAGAATGTTATGACAAGCCTGCGAAAAAAAATGGATAAGTTTTGTCATATACGCTCAGATTTATTCTCTTCCTCATCGTGTTGACGATTAAAGGTAAATCCTAGATTATTTTTGTGTTTGGTTACTGTGTTTTTTATCATTTGGAAAGTCTTTTAGAAAATTGACCTGTTTACTATCTCTGTTTTCAAGGCGGTTCGGACAATGTATCATAATTTGTGTCTAGACTCGCTTAGTTAGTCGTGTTCGGATCAGCCGCCTCTTCCTCCTCCAAACAACTGGGGCACTCTGTATAAATAGACCATAAATTCATCACGGTGGAGCTCGGCGGACCTTGTTTTCATTCCGAATTCCCCTAACTCTCCATCTCTATGCTTTCTCCTTCCGCCCTAACTTTCCAAAGACTCATAATTCGCGATCAACAACAAAAATAAAGCGGGAAATTGTACACGTGTTTTAAACTATTCACGGTTCAAACAATCGGTTCGAGCGGTGTCATTACGTCCGTGTCCATCGGTGCGGGGAGTAAATCCTGGAAAAATAATACAATTTACAATTGTACTTTACCCTTCTGCGTATGCAGATCGGGCCTCCATTAAAATTCATGACGCGAGGACGCCCCCTCCAGTTCCCCCTTGTAAAACTTCGTTTTTACCCTCGTCGAGAATAATGTTTTACATCTGCATAAATATGTTGGACGGGGGCGGCACGGCGGCGGTGGCCGAGGCACGGATTAAATTAATTTCGTAAGAGGGAAGATGAGAGGAGGGTTGGTAAATCATAAGCGACAAAAGGCCCCGTGGGCGGGCCCCCCCCCCTCAAGATTAAGCATTCTACTGCAATATGTTTCCAAATTTAAAAAAATAGGAATTCGTTTAATGCTAAATTTCAAGAATTGTTTAAATAAAATAATATGTTTTCGAATTCGAAAAGACCGGGAAAGGAGGCTACGTACAGCTCATTCTAGTTTTAGCCTGCAGAACTCAGTCAACTAATCGCCTTAAATGCGTGGTTAGACTAAACCCGCAACCCTTTACAGCTTGGCGGAATGCCAACATTCAGGAGTCATTCATGATTTAAACATTTTACAACTAATTATGTTATTATTGTGGTGGTTTATTAAAGCCAAATTTAGTAAGTTTAAACAAAAGATAAATCACATAAAACTAAATCTCATAAATTTTCCTTGAAAAACAACACAATGATGATTATCCAAATTTGAAAAGAAGATATTTATGTTTTTACATAATACAGCAAATAAACTACTTATATACATAATATAAAAAACGTGTTGGATTTATTATCCAAAAAACTGAATATATTCAAAGTATTAAATGTGAAAATAGATATGTTATAATAACAATTACTCTACTCAAACAATGTTACAATGTTATATAAACATTTATGGCTGAACTTGAAAAAAAATTGCGGTTGAATGCTGACATCCACATTTTTTTTTTTTTTACTTCATTTATTTGTATCTACAACTGTACATGTATTATATACAACCAGCAGATTGGATTTCAGATTATGTGTTTGGCATTATGGGCGTTATAGAGAAAGCTACCCATTGGCAGCCGCTCTGGTTTAATGAAATGATATTAATCATTTAAGAGGTCTCTTATCCATATTCTTTTCAGACGTTTACGTGGTAATTGTGGGGAATGGAGTAATCGTATTTGTGTGTTGGTGTGATTTTGTAATTTACTATGAAAACGTCTGTAATATGTTTTGATGGATGAAAAAACTGTTGGGATTTGAAGATCTCTTTGAAGTGTATTATTGCTTACATAAAAAGGGGCAGAAACAATTAGTCTCAAAATTTTGGATTAAAAACTTTGTAATCTTTGAATATTGGAATACTTCGCCGATCCATATACTTGGCACCCGTACATCCAAATAGGTTTGAGTAGGTATGTGTATGTCGAAAGTTTTGATTTTAATGGTAATTTTGATTGTCGGTTGAGTAGGTAATAAAGAATTTTAAATCGTTTGTTCAGTGTCTGTTTTTTTAATCGTGTGTGTGGATTCCAAGTTAGTCTTCTATCAAATGTAAGTCCTAAATAGTTAACTTTGTCGGATTGAGGAACAGGTTCATTGTATAAGTATAAGCTAGGACAAGTCTCACGACGGAGTGTAAAGGTGATATGTTGTGACTTGAGGGATTAAACTTTATTTTCCAAAGATTGCTCCATTTTTCAATTGTTGATATGTGGTTTTGTAACATGAGTGAGCTTGTGTAGAAGAGAGATGGCTTGTTAATATGGCGGTGTCATCTGCGTATGTGGTGTCATTTAAACCAAAGACAATCAGTAATGACTAACCTGTGGTCCGAAGAACCCATAAATTTTACCAAAAATTCGTTAGAGCAGATTAAATCAGCCGTGTCGTTTCAGACCCCGTTACTCGTTCGATAATCGCACCGGAAAATGTAATAGAAGCGGATTTGCAATAACCCTCGTGAAATTGGAATCTGTCATCGTGGCGAGTAATCCATTAACTGGAGCTAATTTTTTTCCAGGGCGTGATCGGTGGCCGGGTGGCGACGGCGTCCAAGGGGGGCGAAACAAATATTTGTCCACATATTCGTTCGTCCGGGCCGCGGCGGCCAATAACGCACCATGGGACGGAAGTCAGTAATTTATCGCGTTTTAATTAAAAAATACTTTCAACAAACAGAGTTTGGGAAAAGGGGTCGCAAAGGGGGTGGCGGGCGGAGGGCACAGTGGGGCATTACTCATATAATCAATAGAGACACGTCAGACCTCCCCAGTTACTAATTACACCCTCCATTCTCTTGTCTCACCTCTCTTTTTATTCTACCACTAACAATTACATCAATTAGCCGGGATATCTGATTGTTTATTTTAACTCTTTTATTGTCAGAAAACATTACATACAACAGGATTTCCTTTATCATCCATAGGGATTGTTTTATTTCCCCTACATCCAAATTATTGTATCGTTAACATACATGCAAATATAGCATATTAAGTTTTTTTTAAACAAAGATAAAAACTCTACTTAAAGCTATTTTTGATATACATATCAACTACGTACAGAATCGTCAGATTTATTATATTCAGAAGAATTATATTGCGTTATCTTTTAAATTATTATAAAGAAATTAAGAAACTTTATGAAAGAACAACACATTTCACTTGCAGTTCATTTTTCGGTGTTGAAGGTTTTTATTTTACAATTAAACTTGTAAAGTCAATGGGAAAACTCGGCAAATTTTGCTTTCTATATATCGTGTTCTGATAACGGATAAGGCAAAATTCCAAGGATTTGTATTTAAAAATTCAGTTTGGTATGAGTTAGAAAAGTTTCAAAAACTGTATTGAAATGTAAAAATGACAATGCTGCAAAAAAAACATTCCAAGTGTTTTTAAAATTAAAACCTGTATTAATCGAATAACGTCTGTAATTAAAAATAAACTTTATTCGTGTCAAATATAACAAAAGCATTCCGGACCTAAGGTAAGGAATATTTCTGTCCTAGCTAAACTAGTCAAAGATGTTAAAGAATCGAAAACGATAAATTTCCAATTACATTTTCATTGTTATTGTCATTATTTATATTTTTTTACTTAATTTATTTTCATCTACAACTGTATATGTATTATAAACAACAGCAGATTGGATTTAATTTTGACATTTGGCATTAATCGGTATTATACAGATAGCTACTCATTTGCAGCCAGTCTGGCTGAATCATTTAATAGGTCTCTTATCCATATTCTTTTCAGCCTTAGGGATTTTGGGCATTAGCTTTGATCTTTGCCAAAATAAACGATATCTGACGTTTGGATTTAATCACTTCTATTATCTGAACTGCCTCGACGATTTTCTACTACAAGTCACTCTCCTAGACTATGAATGACTAATTTTTATATTTTAATTGACTTTCCACGTCCTCTACTTTCATTTGGACTGTTTGAATTGAAACCTGTTAAAGCATTTAGACCAAAGTGCAGGACATGCGGAAATAAGTTAAAAAGTACCCACTTGTACTTGTGAAATATAAGTAATATAATAAATATAAGAACTATAATTTATTTACATTTTTCTCAGTGTGTATGTGATTGTGAAAGTTACATCGTGAATATGAAAATTTTTCATAATTGGCGGGAGACCCGATCGTGAGAAGTTCAGGGGGATGCGGATAGATAGCGCTGGAGGCGACAGGGGGCGTGCACCCCTAATCCATCATACTGTCCTCAGACGAGCAATGGCCTCCTTCCCGTTTTCCAATGGCTCCTGCCCAATATGGCACACATTTCCATTGTCAATCTTTCTTTTTGTATTTTCACATCGTTTCTCACGGATGGCAGGGCTTCCCGCGAAGTGGGAATCTGGGACGTCGAGATAGGTAGGGGTGTGAACAGAACTTGATGCGCGGTGATGGATAAGTCGCGCGATCTGGACATCGAGATGACGTTGATCCAAGTGGGTTTTTGTTTTACAAAATGTCCCGGCAAATACGCCGATTAAGGTCAAGCAAGCATCATTGGCCAGGTCGTTTAATGTCGATGATCTTGACTAATTTCAAAATGAACCAACCCACGAAATTGGTTCTGCCAATTACCTGCTCTCCTCCTAAGGAATGTACTTCAAACAAATAGGTATGTCCTTGAAAGATCGACAATTTTGGAAAGATAGATGAACTTCGCACATCTGGGAACATTGGGTTGTTAATTCGCTTTTTTACGAGAGTCACTTATATTCAAAAATAAAAGCTAATTCATGTTAACAAAACGATATTTATTTATACATTTTTGATTAATCAAATACCTTCACAGCTTAGAACTTTCCAAAACAAAATTCAGACAAAGATAAGCTAGCCTCCACGAAATATAATTTCGGTATACATGGTGGTGCATTTTTCGACGCACAATACAAAAAATAACGCACCATCTCACTAAACTGTCTCAGGTGAAATTTTCTTAATTTTCTAATTAAAACGAATTTCATGGTAAACACCAAAAAAATTTAATTCCGAGTTCGCAATGAAAAGGTTTTCAATTTAGTCCAGTACCTCATTTTCATTCCTCGTCAGTGAATTTTGTAGATTGATTTATTTATTTATATACAAAATAATTGTTTGTTTTACAAAATTCCTAATAACACATTGTCATTGCAAAATTTAAGTTAATCTTTCTTATGACCCAGGTTTTTTTTACAGAAATAAACATAAAAACAACAACCAACTTTTATAGAAATGTTTATTCGCGTAGTGGCGACTGAAACAAAATAAAAAGCAAAACCACCAAGGTATTTTGTTTTCTAATTTTTATACCATGGTGTAAAACAATACATTTTGTAATTTTATGAATTTTGTCATATATACTTACTGCCTTCAAGACATAGATACATTCGTAGATATTGTAATTATGTTAGATAAATTCCATTCAATTAAAAAATGTATTATTTCGTACAGATGGTAATAATTAATTTATTTGAAAAAATTACCAAGATCATTTTTAGTTTTATTTTGGTTCAGTGGCCACTACGTAAATAAATATTTGTATAAAAGTCAAGACAATGTAAAAGTGCATGATTTAGTTTACGGGTATTATTTGGTTTTTAGTTAGTATTTATTTAGTTTTGTTTCTATGGACAGTATTTTTGATCTTAACTGAAATACGAAATTGGAAAATTAATAATGCAGTAACTTTTTTAGAATTGAATATTTAGTTTACCCTTTAAAGATGTTAGAATAATCTAATAGCTAATAGTTACCAAATTTATTAGTCTTTTAGGATTATATATTTACAGACGATGAACTGTAATAATTATATAATTATTAAAAGTCGTCTAAAATATTTTAAAACATTAATATAACCATTTATGAAATGGTCTATATTATTGGTTCTTCTAACCTTAAAAATAATATGACAACATTGTTTTACGCGTACCTCTTATATTTTTAATGTAATGAACACAATCTTAATTTTTTCGAATCGAGTATTTTGTGAGAGACTATAAATCAGGTCAACACCTGGGTATCGACTCGCCGGGTGCCATCACGCTCGGGCGGGTCTATTTATATAACGCCAAGGTTTATCTCTTGTCAACAACCCTCAGCCGCCCCCCACCGGCACCGAGGGCGGGTCGGGGGTTGATTCGCGGGCTTATCTGCCTCGCCGGGGGCGGCCGACTGTTATGCAATCCACTGATAATTTTATCGGGAACGGCGAGGAGAAACCAGATAAAACCCGTGGCCCTACGGTGAGTCTCGCCAACGGTGAATTCGCCCTGTTTCGAACCCGGTGATTACACGAGGACACGCGTGTGCAGGGTTGCTGGAATTGTGAACCGGCCCAGTCATGTGGACTGGGCTTGATAAGGCGACACATACATCTTCCCTTCCATAGCCCATAACTCATATGGTTAGCAGTTTATTTATTTTATTTGCTATTTCAGGATTTTTGGATAACTATTACAGTCCACTGGCAAAGGTGTGAACAATATAAACACATTTGAACAGCAAATCTGTAAGTTTTATTGTACCTTTTAACTTGTATATTACATTAAATGCTAAAAAAGAATAGAGGTATTACCAATTTTGTTTACTTTCCCTAGCATTTTTATTTTATTTTTATTATAAATCGTATTAAAATTTATTAGAAATTATTATATTTTTACTGAAGGAAAATTTAATTAAAGGATTTTGAAAAATGACAAAATAAAAGTGTGTGGTGATTAGTGACCGTTAGTTGATTATTATTCAGAAATCGTGAGATGCGGTCTGGTGTGATGTAGGTTTCAGAAAAACATTTTCTTTATCGTGCCAACGTTTCGATGTTTTTCGAGATTCTTCTTCATTTCCTGGGATTTACAAGCATTGTTTAAATTTAACAAATACATGTAGGATGTGGAAAAATTGAATTTATATAATGCAAAAAATATATTTGTTATATTCAATCAAACTATTTCTACTCACTCAAAGTGTTTGTTTTCTGCATGAATAGAAATACTTTGATTGAATTTGGATTCTCAAGCACAATCCTAAATCGCTAAATAGCTCTATTTAAAACAGACTGGAATAGGCAGCTGAAAAGTACAGAGGTACTTCGATGTGTATAGAAGAGAAAAAAATGGCGCCAAAGCAAAGAACAACGAAGCTTTTTTTGAACGCCTAAAAAACCGAATAATCCTCTAATTTGCTGGTTTTCCCTAATCCTAACTTAGCTAATTTTTAACTAATGATTTAACTAAGTTTTAACTAATCCGCCTGATTGGTGTGTATATAAAAGGAAATTATGGTTTTTACAACGAACTACTGGATGGGGGAATAGCGGTATGTCTTGTAAAATTTATAATTTTCAGGTCTTAGCAGTGATTACCTTTTGATCAATTTTTAACCGAAAAGACTCATTCTCCGTAAGTAAATTAAATTGGATTAACAAAATTTATGTCTTAGGAAATCGATTTATTGCCGCTTTTACCCCACTGTGAGGCGTAAAGTGCTTTCGGCAAAACAAATACAAATGGATTTTTAAAAATTTTTCTAAAAGCCCCCAAAATAGAAATAGGAAATACTAAGTAACTCCATGTAGAATCAATTGGAAACTTATTGCAGAAAAGCGTACCAATGAAGAGATATCGAAACTGGACACGAGTCGCTTCACAAAATAGGCTCTCCTGCAAAATTTTCACCCGTTTTTATAAAACTAAGCTATACGGATTATGACCAGATTTTTACACATAGGAAAAAAATTTCTAAAGGTATTTTAAAACATTAAAATAACTAAAAAATACATAAAAAAATTGAGAAAAATTATGATTTTTTTTATTTCCGTCAAAAATTTTAAAAAAAGAGAGAAAAAAAGATTTATAATTTTTATGTAAAGTTCCTTCGGCTGGATACGCTGATGCTCTAACCACTTAAGCTATCGTGACTTCGATCCCTCGGGGCACCAACTCATCAACTATACCTTCAGCTTTTTCAAATTTCCACTTTTTTGCCATATATTCAAATATCGTTTAATCGGATTCGATTCTCGGTGTCTCATAAAATGGGTACGTGGGTTTGAGTCCAGCTCGCGATTCTAATTTTTCATCTCAACTAACCTTTACATAAAAATTGTAGATCAGATTAAACAATTACTTTGGTTAAGTAGGAACAACTAAAATACTAAATAAAAGAAAAACATCGCGCTAATGACAAAACCTACTTGATTAACAAAAAAGAAAGAAAATGTACAAAAATTTCGCCTCATTAAGTAAAAGTGTACCTGAAGAGGTGTAGGTCCAACAGCTACCTCTTGACGTAACATTCTTAGTAGATTATTATTACTCAGAAATCGTGAGATGCGGTCTGGTGTGATGTAAGTTTCAGAAAAACATTTTCTTTATCGTGCCAATGTTTCGATCTTTATTAAGATCATCTTCAGGGCTCAAAGTGTTTGTTTTCTGCGTAAGTGTGCCATTCTTGCGTGTCGTGTTGAGAGTGCCGTAGATTATTATATTGTTTTTAATATTCAGAAACGGCAAGCAAATTTGAAGATTAAAAAGGACACTTTTTGAGTCAGAACCCTATAAAGGTTCATGAGGTATGGAGTGAAGTGCGTTGTGGAGGTTTTATAATAAATTTATAATTGCTCAATTTATTCGAATCAGTAAATTATTGTACGATTTTCCTTTTAAGCGCGAGAAGAAAAATCGTTATTAATGAGCTGTGAAATTGTTAAGACGAAGCTTACAAATTAGCGAGACTGATATTTTAAATATAAATTAAAAACGTTTTGCGTTAAAAAAATATGATTATAAACACGCGCCACAGCGGTCGTTTTGTTTTAAACATTGCCTTTTCGGTAAAACAAAAGGCGGCGCAACGTTAAAAAGCCGGAAGTTGAGCACGGGAGAAATTATTCGGCCCGACTGTTTATTATTCATGCTTGCGGATTTAAAATGGAGAATATTCATGAAGCGGAATCCACCCCCCATTTCTTTAGTTGTAACCAATTTGACGGGGTGAAAATCAAACGGGGTTAAATAATTTAAAGGGCGTTTCAACCGCGGCCCTTCCTTGAATTATGAACCTTTTATCAACGCCAAGGTTGTAAACATAATGGATCGATCCTTGGTTGTACAGGATTTATTATTTTGGTAATAATAAATAGTTGTCACTACTCAATATCATCTAGTAAAATCTCTTAAGATTAAGAGAGAGAGAGAAAGTGAGAGAGAGAGAGAGAGAGAGAGAGAGAGAGAGAGAGTGAGAGAGTTTGATAGGAGAGAGAGAGGAGAGAAGAGAGTGAGAGAGAGACAAATTTATAAAGAACTTAGGTTTTACTACATGGACATATTAAACTATAATGATCTCTATTATCATCGTTTTTCAGATGTATGAACTTCCCTGCTCGGTCGAATTTATATTATAGCAATTTAAAACATTTGGTTCCTCCTCTGGGGTTATGACTTTGGGCAACTATGAAAAATTCGAGAGATTATCTATTCGCAAAGTTTAATTCCCATAACTGTTCACTCATGGTTTGTTTTATTAAGAGCGCACTGGAGTTCATCAGAGATTTTTTTAATAGAGAAAAGCGATATTACACTTGATATTTTGTAGGTTGTATTAAAGTGAATTTTCCTACGGTTATGTGACCTTTATTCAAATCTAGTTACAAAATAAGTAACTTTTTCCAAGTTATAATTAATCAAAACAGGTCGACTAATTTGTCTGTTATACGGCATTGTTAAACTATCGTCAACATACCAATAATATTGTTATTTCCCGAACATGCTGCAATAATTCACATAAAATTCGCAAGCAGACAGCCGGACGTGCGGCGTCAAGCCGAAACGCTTTTGAATACTAACAAATTAGCGAGTACGGACGGACCGGAATAATAATAGCTGAAGTCGAATGTGTTCGGGATAACCGACTATACAAATTTCGTTCGCGGCGTAGCAAGAATATATATTATACTAAAAAATCTAAATTTTTGTTTCCTATAGTCAAAAGGAATATATACTTGCAGTTTTTTTAATGTAACATGACAGTTGGTCTGGAAAATTCTAGGTATAACCACGCGTATAAATTACTTCAGACCAAGTAAAACAAAACATTGAAAATGTACGTTTATTCCGGCAATATTATAATGTAATCAGTCAGTTTTTATAAGATTGTGGGCACGTTTAGGTTCCAGTAGTCACTTATTTTACAACTTTCAAGACATGAAGTATCCTATGAAGTGGCCACCGTGAGAGTTTTAGTAAAGTGATACTCCTTTTACTTATTAAATATTAATCCATTTACGTTTAGTGGTCAATTGACCAACTAAGGTTGAGATGGAGAGTTGGTGTCCGAGAGGATTAAGTCACGATAGCTCAAATGGTAGAGTAGCGGCGTATTTAGCCGAAGGTCATGGGTTCGAATACCGCTGGTGACACTGTCTTTTTTATCTCAAACATGACCTTTCATAGAAAGAATAAATAATTGAAAAAGTTACTTGGTCAATTGACCACTAAAACGTATGGATTATTATCTTACAAGCTTAAACTTAATTTTTTCAACAAAAAATTCATGCAGTCTCGTCTGCACTGAAAGGTTCATACATGTAGGTGGTTCATGAGTTTACTTAAGCAGAAACAAATTTACAAAAGGACAAACTAAATAAATAAACCTTTATTCTGAAACACGACTAGAGCTAAAGAATTGTTTTATTCAATGAAATAACTCTTTGCTCTATTTTTTTGCTCTTTGCCAAGAACGTTGAACTAACAACTTGAATGGTTGAGTCATTCTTGGCATAATCTGTTTGCTCTATCTCGATATATTTAATATCATCCTTCAATATTCTTTGTACTAAAAATCAGGAATAAGGCCAATTTTGAAAGAAAAGAAGAAAATTAAGAAATACCTTGTTCTTTGTCAAGCTTTCAAGGGCGGGTTGGACGGTTTTATAGATTTCGTTCGACTATCGACCGACAAGTTTCTGTTTTGTAAATAGTTTGTCATATTTGTTTAACCTAGTAAAATAATAATAATAGTTTCAAAGTCCTGAGTCAAAAGCTTGACCTAGAAACTAAGTACATTTTCTATTATTTTATTTCAAATTGGCATTATCCTATTTGTTTTTATGTTGACGCTTGAGAAACTAACACCTTTTCATTTTTATTTTTTAAATAATATTTATTAATTCGGTAATAATAGTATTTTAAATCAAGAGTTCAAGTTTGAGTTCAATTTAGCAAAATCGCAGCTCTGAAGGGGAACCAGGGACGTGGTCCCAAAATTCATTAGCGACTGAATTGTATTGCAAAAATAAATAAATGGCGTGTTTAGTTCAAAAACCAACATTCTTATTAATTTATTCGCACGTTTTTAGAGATAATAATCAAAGAGGTTTTTATTGCAAAAATCCATGAATCGTTGCCTTTTTTTGATCAAAAATTGTACCTTGTTAGCTATGAGAGAAAACATGGGAGTTTGCACTAAGTTAATACTGAGAATTTTATATTACTTTAACGAAACGATTCGGCTTTGAAGTTCAGGTTATGTAATTGGTGATAAGGGCATAGCTCAACAGCTAAGTTAGGCAACCGGGATAATCGGAGTAAAGCAAACTTGCGATATTTGAAGAAGCACAAGTTTTTGAAATAATGTTGACACTGGCTATTTTAATGAACTGTCAATCGAAGCGTGGTTTCTTACACCTTAGTGAGGATTTAAATAAATAAATAAACTGTAACTATAAAATCTTAAAAAAGTATCACGGCTGTTATATTTATAAAATTCAAAAGGACCCAACTTTATAAAATAATTTTATCGCCTTTCCTACAGGATCAAACATTAGGGAAAACAGTTTGTTCAAATCGGTCAGTATTGATGCTTGACGTCGGATTTGGAAGTTTACATCAATTTTCAAATAATTAATCTTTATGTAAGGTATCATGTTATACTGTAGGTAGGGGCAACTTTCAACATGACAAGAGGGGTGATGGTTTTTTTTTCAATTTTTGCTTTTTGTTTAAATACAGCTTGTAATTTAACATTTTTGTATAGTGTGAAAAGAACAACCATCCAGTATTAACTTCGACAACAGACAAAAATTAAATATACTTGTATAATTCAAATGAGATTCTTCACTCGATGACCAACCAGTTCAACCAATTTTAGCTTTTTGGAATGTTCGCCCTTCATTGTTATTGCTACTATTTGAAAATTAGTCAATGTATTACAGATTCATTTGGATTAGATTCAGATTACCATAATCATTGTATATTTGAAATTATTACCTATCGATCTAAACGTAGGTAAAGTTAATTTTTTTGGATGCGAATTAATCATTAAAAAAATGAGATCTCCGTTAAGGCAAAATGTTATTTGCACGGCTGGTTAAGGATGCCTTGAGCCGTTTATAGGATGAAGTATTCGATTAAAGAACAATATCTCTTTATTTGTCAACAGGATACAGTATATCCCAAGCCAAACCAGCCACAAATAATGTTCCACTTGTCTTCCGAGAGTTTTTCTTTTATTAACTTTATTGTGCATCGTCGGGAGTTTTTAGGACTCGGTGGTGGAAATACGTAGCAGGCTGACTTATGTTCCTTCGGGGGCTGGAGCGAGGGTGGAAAAAGGGTTCCCGGGGGCAGACAAACGGTGGCCGCCCTTCCTCGGTCCCAACCCCTTCGGAGCCTTGTCTCGGATAATTACACGGAGGCCCTGTTGAAGTCGTGCCAACTTGGCCGGATTGAAGCCCTCCGACATAATTCACAATTATTGTTTTTCTTTTTGTGCGCCTTTTCTTCCTCCTTTCCACCCGGGCACTGGAAGAAAAGGGACCGTGGAGGATAAATAAAAGCCCTAGTTGTGCATTGTGTCATTTGTTGGCGGACAAATGAAATTAACTGCTTCTTGGATTTATATACAAGGACCGACTGCCTCAGACCCTGAGCCGTGTAAGGGACCAAATTTATTGAACTCAAAAACAAAGAAATGCTGAGAATCTTTTTTCTATACCAATGTATTCGATTGTCAAGACTAATTTATTGAAGAAATAACTTGTATGTTGCGTTTTTACAATAACAGCCATTCTTTCTTTCTTGAACAAGAGCAGTACCAATATCATGTTTCATCTAACACTGGTATAAACAGATGTTTTTTCTTCAAAATAACAAACCAACAGGAATAATGAAGTTTGGTCGTTTCCGAACATGTTTATAAGTTTCTTTGACTACTGATCCCAGTTGATTTGAAATAGGAAAAATCAAATAAGTGGTTTGAGTAACGAACGATTTGTGGACGGTTCCCCACGACCCGAGTTGACTTTTTCGTTCCGACGCCACGTTTGGACAGCATTTCAGGGTTTCAATTCCAGGCGCGAAAGTTCGTCACAAAGGGCGAGTTCTCCCTTTCAAAAAGCGATTCTTTGATGATCGTGAAGAAGGGAAAAAATGGCTGACCTGAACTTTAGAGAAAGCCCCCGGGGGTTCGTCGTTCCCGAGGTTGCCACACAATAGGGGAGGCGGTTAACAAAAGATTGACGGCCATCTTGCCCTTTACCTTTTTCTATCGAAAAACTGAGAAATTGAATTCATATTTGTTAAACAATTGAACGTAATAGAACAGTAATAATGTTCAGAAGATTTCTGTCATTACTTTACTCCGAAATCTTAAAAAAATATCACGGCCGTTATATTTATAAAATTCAAAAGGACCCAACTTGATTAAATAATTTTATCTCCTTTCCCACAGGAACAAACAATTAGGGACAACAGTCGGTCAGTATTGATGCTTGACGTCGGATTTGAATGTTTATAACAATGTTTGATTAAGGGAAGGCTTAACCAAATGAAAGATGTTATTATTTCTAGCAGCTCTCTAAATGTATTTGTACCCATTCCAAGACACTTTTTTTAGTCTACCAATGAACTTATTTTGAGCACTGTTACCAGACATGGCTCATCACCTTCAGCTATTCCTTCTGACAGATCTGATTTACTTTTCGCTTTGAATATTTCTTTAAAAAAAAATGATAACCTGAAAGCACGCCTCTTTACTGACAATTTCTAAAAATCTACTATTGTTTGCACAAAATATTGCTACATTTTTGTACAAACGCTCGAGCTAAAACAGCGTTCGTCCGAAATTCGATATACAAATACAAAATCGATATATTCAAAAATTATGAGAAATAACTGTTTTTTCTTAGAAGGAAAATTTATTTGTTTTTTCCTTTCGGCTCAACGGCAGACAAGGAACCGTCGGTTCCCGGCGAGATGTTGTTATCGTCGAGTTTATGAATATGTCGGCCACAGCTGGGTGGTAACATTCGTTTAATTTGTCCATTAATCACCGTCAGCAGGCGTCAAGCAATTAATATAGGACAGAAACGGGGCCCCAACGCGGCGAAGACAGGGAGACATTGCTGTCGCAGTGAAATCCTAAATGCTTCCTGCAGTTTGATACGTCAATTATATAATTAGATTTTCTAGATTCATCTTCAGTAGTACAATCACGTAGAATTGTCTTCATGTCCAAAAATATAATATAGAAAGTAGGATTTCTCAACAGCCAAAGTTAGTCGATAACAGTTCAAATCGCTTCCCAGTGAATAAATACATTGGTACGGATTGGGATCGTGCGCATTCTCCCGACAACGGCCATCCGGGTCCCGTTTATCGAACAGATTCCACACGGAGGATTCCGAAACTCGGGTGTATTCCAGATGCCCGAAACATGAAAGTTACATCTGTATTTACCTGACGGACAAAACGCCGTGATTAAGGGCGAACAGTGGGCAAGGTAAAAAGAAATATGCCCTGGGGAAAAAGAAAAAGCTGCTAATGGTCGCATTCTCTCCACTGTCTTTATGATGTATCGGCCAACAGGTAGCCTTTTTCATTCCAGCCTTTTTACCTAAGGGGGGGGGAGTTCTTACAAAAAGCTGTCTTTAATGACGTCTAGATAAAGTCAACTGTTTTTATTGCCTCATCCGTTTTAACGCGCTCCATCCAATGTTTAAAAATTGCTGTCTATTGTCTAGAAATATCGCACCTTTCTATCAAATTGTCGTAAGCAAAGTTCAAGATCTGTTAACTAACAAGATGAATTCCATAGTAAACAAGCGAGTTCATATATACCTAATTAAATAATTCATAATTTATATTAATATTTTTTTGCTTGTTTCAAAGGTATATTTCATATATAAAATGCTATTTCATTATTAATATTTCGTAAACTAGTTTTAAACCAAAACAGAAATATTTTTGATTATACTAGACAAACCAAACTAGTGAAAAAACATTGATCGACCGACCACATCATTTTTGTAAGTTTCAGAGTTAGATTTGATTTAAAAATTTAGTTTTATTTTATTGGCAATATATGTGGTTTTATCAAAATCTCATGCGCGCACACACACACACACGCGCACAGACCACAAGGGTCAAGTATAAAGGTATAATAAAAATAAAAATTCATATATTTAAATGTATCAAAGATACAGAAATAATGATGGCAAAGAAGAAGAAGTAGAAAAGTAGATACATAGATAGATATATAAATACAAAAAAACTTGAAAAACGAGGAAAGAGGGAATGCGAATGTCAGAGATGCAAAGTAAATAAGAATTTTATATGTGCAATGGAATGATTGTATAAATATTTTCACCAGTAAGGCACCCTGAAAACTGAAATAAAAATACAATTAAGCAACACTAAATTATTCTTGGATCAAAAATGAGACCTACATATCACCAAATTAAAAAATTGCAGGCCCGTCTCTGCATCCTTATTGACTAAGTTGGAATATCATAAGCATAGAGAAAAATTCTTGCACTTGTAATTTTAAAACACACCATTCCCAACGATAAACTAATGTGTAAACTAAACTGGTTGCTACAATGGAACGTGGTATGTTTTAAGATCCAGGACAAAAAGATAGCCCACGTAAAAATTTTCCATGTTATAAATTTTTAACCGTAGAAAATGTATTCAACTCCAAAAAAGAAAGCATACGTGTTATTTATTTACAAATAAATCCCTCCAATTAAACAAGACTAAACCAGTTCTTTTTTTGTTTTCATTGTGATAACATTTACCTGTGCAAGACGACCAAAATCTTTAACATTAGTTGAGGAAAATATTATTCAGCGAATCAAAAATCGGGGATTTTGCATTTCTGATATCTCAAAAAATATTTGTAGGAGTAGAAAAGTAATTTAAAACTTTTTTAAGTGTCCAGGAAGCTACGGGACAAAGATATCTCCTGGAAGACCGACTCTCTTAACAACACGGCAAAAACGGGCAATTTTAATGGTAGCTTCAAAATCTCCTTTAACGGCCCGTCAGATTTCTGCAAGAGCTAGTATAGAGACAAATGTGAAAAAAATTCAAAGTAAAAAAAATTCGCGCAGCTCCATCAGCTTGCTGCAGCTTTCTTAGTAAACCCAGACCAGACTGAAAATTTGGCATTATTGCTTCTCTAATGGCAATTGAATTTTGCTCTTCTTCCTCAGAGGAGATTTTTTGAGTTCTTTTTCTTTTTTAAACGCTATAATATAAATTTGGCCGATCAGGGAAGTTCATATTGTACTTCTAGAAACCGACTATAATAGAGTTCGTTATATACAGTTTAATTTGCTCTCTCTCTCTCTCTCTCTCTCTCTCTCTCTCTCTCTCTCTCTCTCTCTCTCTCTCTCTCTCTCTCTCTCTCCCCTTCTCTCCTTTTTTCTCTACAAATCTCTTACTACATACCAGTCTACCAGTTATGTTTACTTTCCAATATATCAAATATATCTATCTATTTACTGGTTTATTTCCCATCTTATATTATTTAGATAACTTTCTTTATCTATTTCTCAATGTTTACACGATCTATTTGTTCAAATAGCTATCGTTCCTTTCTATCAATATATTTTTCGTCCGATTCTCTTAATGTGTTTGTGAAGTTTTTCATTTTTCGAAACTGAAGCGATTTGTAATGATTTATAGAAAAATACGATTAATCAAGAAGGAAGTGACCAAAAAATATATTATTCCACTGTAACGTACAACTCTATTTTTTTAAGACAATCAATTTCTGGATAAATCCACATCTATTTACCGTTTCGCATTTAGTACAAAAGAAAAATCGAGCTCGGTTTTTACTTTTGAAGGAAGCATGTACAATGTTCCTTGGGTGTAAGTACATATTAAATGTATGAATTAAACGGGAAAAAATTAAAATAAGTTTTTCAATTTATTTAAAATAAAACTTACATGAGTCAGCAATTATCCGTTGAGGAAGAGGCGACTATTTCACCCTGATGTCTAGTTAATAGTAAACTTATTGGGCTTTCCAACCCCCACTACACAGTCTTACCCCTGGTATTTTATGATTGGTTATCGATTCGACTACAAATTGTATTCTTTTCTTGCCCCTCCGAGGGGTGCAACGTGCGCGTGTCGCGCCCAAGAATAGCATGCAAAGGTGATCAATTGAATAAAAGAAAAAAAATCCATTCATCCCGTATTGACAGTTTCCTATTGGGCCTTGATATACGACCTCCAGGAAATAAACGGTCCCAGTAAATTTTATTATTAAGTACAGAACCGCATTACAGACTACAATTAACAGCCCGTATATAAATTCAATAGAGGGCGATAAGTACATATACAGTAATATGATTGTAACAAAGGTACATTGTTTAATGTATTGCTTGGTTATGAGAGATTGCAGATCGAATTTCAAATGTCTCGTTATATGAATAATTTAAAAAGCGAGAGTTCATTAAACAGTTGGCGTATTCAATAAATGATTGAGCCGTCATCTCTATTTACGCTTATTAGATCGAAATTTAAATAGCCCAGAACGGGCTTTTGTTATTCATCAACCGGCGTATGTTAAAGAGGATTTTTGACCCTACAACCAGCTTGGGGGTTGTCGATTGGAAAGGATAAAAATTGTCAAATAACTATGGAATATTATCGAAAGGGGGGAAAACGGCTGCAGAAGGGTACGGTGCGTTTGCAAACAAGTCGTACACGATTTAACAAGTCCTCACAAATCACGTTCCGAAGAAGGGGACATCACCGTGTTTGTTCAAGGGACCCGGAATGAAACAGTTCCGATCGAGTCGAACTGAAAGGGTCCGTTCCTCCTCTCGGATCTCCTATGTTAAAACGTGCGCATACCGTTAATAGACCTGTCAACCAAGTGATATATCCCTCTGTATAACGCATTTAATCCGGTACAGCGTTTAACGAAAAGACTGGAAGGAAATAACTCCGTTAGCTCTGTGAGAATCTTTTGAGAATACACTTTGTGTACGGCTGTGGGGGACGGGGTGGTTAACGAAGTGACATCCCGGCCATCCAAAGGGGTAGAACCTTTTATAAACATCATATTTAATGATGCGATTCGATTAACACTGCTCAACTGAACCACTTCTAAGCACCCCTAAGTACCACTCAATCCACAAAATGAATTACCATCAGCGGAAATAGGGTCAATTATTGACAATAAACCTGACAGCTGTAATAAATATAATGACAGCCTGTATGAGGAATTTACTTTTAGTATTTAATAATCGACTAAACTATAAATAACAAATAATCCTAGACTTTGGCACAATATGAGCCGCCTAAAAACACCAACCTCATTATTTATAAGCAGACACTTCCTCGTAGTAATCCTGATCATTATGGTTCGCATCTTTTCTTTTATATCCTATATCACTAAACGCTATGGAGACAAACGGTCCAGGAATAAATTAAATACACTTGTTCAAAAAGTCTACCAAACCTATAGTAACCAAAAGTCAAAACCAAAAAAGAACTTGTATTTATAGTCTTGTTTTTCTTTTTCTCTTTATGTATTTCTATTATGTAAAATTTTTATTGTATCATTTGTTCATATTTTTTTAATGTCGAGATTTCTGTAAGCGGTCAACCACGTGTTGTTGTCACTTTTTAATTTTAACTAAAATATAAAATACAATTTCGTCTGCTTCGAAACCAATGACATTATTTCTAGGTTATGAGCTATGGATAACAAATATCGTCTATAATTTATTTTGTGTATACGTATTTTTTAAAATGACGAAATATATTTTACAAGGGAATTTGACTAAACTTTTTAAAAATCGCACTTAGAAAGTTCAGAAAGTCTTCTTTGCGGTGTCTCGAGAAAGATGACCTTCACGCAAATCCTGTTGAAAGTGGATAATAAATTATCAAAGTGCAACACAGGTTGTGTTGGGGCCAGCTAATTCCCGATTTGAAATGCACACGAAAGGCTAGGGAAAGTAGGACATTGCGTGATTAAATAATTTAGGAATTTAAAAGATCAAACCGTTAAACATTGAGCAAACAATTTTAAGAATTGTATTGCAAGAGTTTATACGATAAAGTCAATTACTAATGAGTCCAAAATTTTCATTT
Source organism: Cimex lectularius (assembly GCF_000648675.2). Taxonomy (NCBI): domain Eukaryota; kingdom Metazoa; phylum Arthropoda; class Insecta; order Hemiptera; family Cimicidae; genus Cimex; species Cimex lectularius. The sequence goes on along the minus strand of NW_019392764.1, from coordinate 2,614,044 downwards.
TTGAGCAGCATTTATCAATAGGAATACATACGTGGAATTGGACGTCATTGTTGCCTGTCCGAATGGTATCCGTCACGTTTATGTGTCGGGCAAAGCCACTGAAAAACGTTCTGGGTTGAACGAGGGGGTGCAGCCACCCCCACCATTGTAGCAGAGGCGTGTCAACTTTCTGCTACCTGAATCGTTCTGCATGTTTGGCCCTGACAGGCGAGCCTTTTATTATATTTCCATATCCGTAGGTGACGCGGGTTTGAATGGAACGGTTTTTTTGCAGGAGTTACGCCAGAAAATCTAATCCCATTGATGTCGGAAGGGAAGGTGAGGGACGTGGGGGTTTGAGAATGTACAAAAGGGGATGTTAGCGAACACTGAAAAACTCAGGGATTCAATGTCTTCAAAGGCAGATAAGGTTTATTTGTTAAAATATAAAAAACTATTTTGCCAAAACATTGACAAACTTTATTAATGTTTACGCCAAAGGAACTGCAACATTCCACATACAGGCCCTGAAGATGATCTCAATAAAAGATCGAAACGTTGGCACGATAAAGAAAATGTTTTTCTGAAACCTACATCACACCCGACCGCATCTCACGATATCTGAATAACCATTCTACATATATAATTGATGTTTCGACCACAAAACAGTGTCTACTTTTTTTTCCAGAGATAACAAAATGCCGACCCTTTTGTTGATAAATTCGAATCCACACAACCAAATCACATAAGCAGGTAGAATACTCAACTAATACAATGCGCAATAAAACAAAACAAAAAATAACATTTCTAATTTACAGTTTGGTTGTTTTTGAACTTTCTGTACTATCTACTCAAGTTGTATTGTTCTGTCAGTTTACTTTTTCGGCTCTCGTTTTCTCCAGTGATGAGTTTATGTGTAAATTTGCCAATCGTGTCCTTTTAGGATAACCACAGACCACATGAAACTCGAAAAAAAATGATCTCGATATAATCCTACGTGGTCATGGTTTTATCTAAATTAATCTTAATGGTTAATCTAAAAGTAACATATTTACATGAGCAAATAAATAATTTGCGTAAAGTTAAATATAAAATTTCAATTAGTACATTCAAAAAAGTCAGATTAATTGAACTCTTTGTCAAACTGCTACCCTGGGGGGTGGGGTTTAAAAACATCAGATCGGTTTCTGAAATTTCACTTTTTAACCTAAAACTTCTTTATTCTGTCTTTGACCCTTAAAATAATCCCAATGTTTCCTAGGATTATCGTTCTTATGGAAACCGATGAACATTGGTGATAAGTCCAGCGGCTGTAAATCAGCGGGCAAAAGACCAGCATAAAGTCCGGGGCCGGACCATCATTCATAATATCACCTACCTCATCGCCTGTTAACTTTGTAGCTCTTGGCACAGATTCTATTCCTAAGGTATCTATAATGGGAAAAAACCTCCTTTTGGCACGCAGCCGCTTTTCGCCTATATTTCACTTATGAGAACACATGCATTCTTGAAAAAGATAATCTAAGAGATTATGAAGGTCGACATGCATAGAGTATAGAAAGAGTGCGAGTGAGATAGATAGACAGAGACATAGATAGCTAGATAGACAGATGGATATATATATATATATAGAGAGAGAGAGAGAGAGAGAGAGAGAGAGAGAAAATACTTGATGATATGAAAACTTGCTAATGACGAATAATGGATTCATTGATATAGATAAACCTTGTTTTCATCGTTTTAAATAGTTCAGGTGAAAAGGAATCCATTTTTTTTTCAATTTTGCTGTTATTATTTTATAGTCAAATATATTTTTTCTTGTATTAATACATTTAACTCTCTCTCCTTCTCTTTCCTCCTTTTGATCTTTCCTTTTATTTTCTTCTATTCTCTATGCATCTACGCATTTACATATATACGTACTACTACTTTTGTACATATATACGTACTATATTGTCATTTATTTTTGTTTTTAGCTATGCATTTTATGGGAATTCATGAAACCAGTTTTTGTGGGGATGTTTAAGTATGCAAATCCTGCTCATAATTTTAAAGAATAAATCGAAAATTTTCTGTGTAATTTCATCGGCATTACGCGGTTATTAATTCAAATCACTTAAATCAAGTTCTCAATTGCTCTCAGTTAAAGCCAAATTCGCGAACTTCGACACTTCCATTGACGGTCTATTTACCGGATGGAATCAATTTCTTGTTTTAAAAATTACTAAATTCCATGACTTTTAGTCCTTAGTATGCCTTCCGTCAGAGGTCAAAGTCTGGAATTTATTTATAATGTGAGGATTGTGAGGGTCGCGGTTAAATTAGAACCGCCCAGAGGCAGGTTTCGTTTGAATAAATAATGTATTCGCAGCGGAGCTATCTCGTCCCATTGTATTCCTATCTGTGCCCAACCCTAGGAGCACTGGTGTTGCTAATGTATTCAAAGTAGACTCCCTTCTGATAAACTGCCGTCTTCCGTCATATTAATACCACTTGACTGGAGTAATTGACTCGTCAGACCCCGACGCTGGGATTAATTCGACCAGGGGTGGGTTAATGGCCAGGCCGGGCTTTTTTTCGGTCTGCCTTTTATTTTCCACCCGGATATTGGCCGATAGACAATGCGGGTAGGGCTTAGGGAACCTAACCCTTAACTCTTAACCTGGGAAGAACGTTTGTACTTCCTCAAACTTTTTATGAGACCCACAAATGCCTCGCATTTCTAATACGACAACTCTGAACAAACCAATATTCAACAGACATGTCAAAAATCCTATTAGAAGATATGTCTTGGAGAGTGAAATTCAGTAATGTTTAACGTCTATTGATTTCAATTTTTCTTTAATTCATTAAAAAAGTATGTATTATTTAAAACAGACATAGTTTAAGAAATAGTAGGGGTGAAATATGAAGCACCCTGTTATACTTGTTCATGTTTAAAGATAATTACGAACATCCATTTGCCAAATGAATGCAGAAATGAAGTTATTTAACTTATATTAGAAGATCTTTCCACAGATATGAGATAGCGTTGTAATCATATTAATGCACGAGGAATAACATTATGTAAAAATGATTGTTATTTTATTCAAATCGTTATTAAAATATAAAGCATGATGGTGTAAATGTTATAATTATTTGGACATTATGAATATTATTGCTTACTAAACGTTTTCATTTACAAGATCTTCTAGGGGTTGATAACAGAAAATCACGAACTCAAACCATTCCACAATTTGTAAAAATAAAACAAATACCCGTCAAATGAGCTGACATCGAGTCTTGGGGTAGCGGTTTAGAAATTATTGCTGCCAAACGGCCCACCGCCCCCAACCAGAAACTGCCCTGCCATACATAAATCCAAAGCTCACGGCCATTGAGAGAAAGAGAGAGAATCATGGAGTACAACACTAATTGAATTCACTCTCTGGCCATTTCAATTAGCGATCACCAAAGCGGAAATGATTCCTAGCCTCAGCCGCCCCCGACACACTTGCTGCCGCTTCCAGGAACCGCCTCCGGTCCTGTTCTATCCGCAATAACAGCCCCTTGAAATTTATGCCCTTTGGCAGAAAAGCTGTCTTGGCCACTCATTACATTAAAAACACATCAATTGTAACCAGATGCTTGTTTTTGTACATCCTTTAACAGATGTAATCGAGTACAGTATATTTTAGATTTATTTATTTCTTGAAAATGCTTATCAATGAACTCCATAAATATCTAGTTTGTTTTTGGATTGAAACCCTATATAATTACCCACAACTGCACAAATTCACGGTATTGTACGTATTGGTTCGATGGTACTAATAAATATACAAAATAAATATTATTAACTTATTAACGAATACAGAAGTAGGACAAAAATTGCAAAATGTTTTAGAACGATGGTGACGAAAATCGTCAGAGAGTGAGAAAACAGGTCGGGCATTTCTGCTTCAAGACGTGAAAGTCTTTTTTTCCGTCTGTGAAGGTAAAACCTATCTGAGCGATAAAATAAAAGTATAAAGCGTGTTTTCATGTAATTAATTATACATCAAAAAAGCATGCATGTTCCGACATTGGCTATACAGAGCCATTGCTATATAAAGGTTTTTATTTTCTCAAAAACTACCTAATAATTAAAATTTTGGGCAAATTACTAATGAGTAAGAACGAACTAGTTACATGGTATATTCCGGTGAAATATACTACTGAATATTGTTAATAATGTATCAAGTTCTGATTTTGTATTACGAACAGTGGTGAAGCCAATTTGAAAGATAACACTCAATTCTTTCATCGAGCTTTCGAGGAATGTATTCCCATCATCATAAAAATAAAATTACAATTTCTAACTTAACAGGCTAACAGATATGATAGATTTGATATATTGAACCAGATCACACGTTATCAGATTTCTCTATAACAAAAATATAACGTCAACTTATATTTGTTAACCTATTCATTAATAATTCTAGTTTCATGGTGCTCATAAAGGGTGTAAAACATGTTCCATATATTTTTTTATTGGGGCGTTAAAAAATTATAACAATAATAAAAACTCGTGAGGGGGCTAGTTTCTGATAAAACAACAAGATTAGATTAACACTCCAGGATCACCTTTAAAAGATTATTTACATTATTAGCCGGATCGTTTTAAATTTGTATGTATAATTAAATAAATGATTTGTTCCTTACGTCTATCGGTGCCGCCTGTAATGAATTAAAATTAATTGAAAATTTTAAGTAAATAAATTTCCACTTTGTTGAAGAAATTGGAGAAGATTTTGCGTTTCCGAAAAACAATGTTAGTAGAAAGTTTTTTGGGCTAGAAATTAAAAACCTTTGTACTATCGGATTAAGCGTCCAAAACTCTTTAACGAATGTTCATTGAGAATAAGTTGCAATTTGAAATAGTATAGCACCTATCTGTATTTTGCTATTCCTGAGAGTCAGATCAAAACTTTTCGGCTCATGAGAACCTGGACAAAAAATTAAATTTTATGCCAAAAACGCACCAATTAATATAGGGGTGGGGGTAGAAGTTAAACTCATCCTTTATATTGTTCGAAAGCTCGATGAAGGACTGATCAACGAGATGCTTGCCACTTTTAATATAATATTACAGGTTTAATAGTATTTTGTTCAGTAAAAAAGTATGAAGGATATTAAACGAATTCAATGAGCAGTAGCTCTTTGAAGTAAGATTTTTGTTATGTTAAAGATTGGCTTTGATGAAAATGACGTTTTGTATGTTTGTATGCTTTAATGTCTGAAAAACTCGATTCCATTGATAGGTTTAGTAGATCAAAAGATAAAATATTGAAAATATGACGTCCAAGAAAGTGTTTGTGTATAGACGGTTGTTTTGTTTAGAATAGAAGATGAAAGCAAGTGTCTGACCAAGAGGCCGTGCGACCGAAGAGACGTGGGAGAATACACGAGACCGGACGGACTTTCCGTATAGTATAGTTCGACAACGTAAACATTTCGACGACAAAGATGAAACGCAGTTTTTCAACTCACCGTGCAGCTCCGGATCGAACGATATAAATGGGCGGCCAAGGCCAGATCACTTGAAATTCTGTTCGGGAGCATAGCCGACGACGGCGCAGACACCGGTACTTGCTCAACATACAACGGCCACAGTCGGTCACTGATGAAGTCGGCAAACGGCAAGAGTGAAAAGCATGAAATCCCGATACGGCCCCACCCCACTCGACTATTATCCGGTTACCCCCTTTATGCAAATTAGCAACCGAGCTCTCTCAGTTTCGGCCCTAGAAGGGGTTGCCGTTTTATTTATGGTGTCCCTATGCATAGGGCAGTTGGCCTCTCTCTCTCCAACCCTCATGCACCACCCGCCTGACCTCTGCACCCTCCCCTTTTCCATATACTTTGATACTGTACTCTTAATAATCAATCTTGAGTGAATTATATTTTTTATATATCCAATGTATGTTCCGGTTCCCTTTTACCAAGAAATCAGTCAAACACACCCCATAGTAAATTTTGGGTTCATCACGTTCTATCAACGTCTAACAAAATTAAAAAAAATGGCTGAGTTATAGTTGCTAAATAGATCATTTGGAATTCAATAGAAGTTGAATTGGTTTAAAAAAATTAATAATTATATAATAGAGTACGGACTAAGGTACACAGCAATCAGAAAGATATTAACTTTTTAAAGGACAAAACTTTAAAAATAAAAAATGACAGAATTCAGTAAACAAATTTGTTTTACAATTATTTGAGCAATAAAACTAATTCTGTTATACAGAAATTAAAAGATAAATTCACATAAATTGAACAAAGATGATTTATGTTAATAAGAGAATGCTCTAGAATTTAAAAATCTTGTTCACCTTTATTCTTCGACGTATCTCTATCTTTTGGCAAGTTTTGCCCCTTAGGTTTAGTACATAAGCTCAAAACAATATTCCCGAAACAATGTTGAACTTTTCACACCCTACCTTTTGGAAAGTCTGTCTCAAGTTAAATAACAAGAAGAATAAGCTGATTTGTGTGAAATCAAGGCCACAAGGATAAATCCTAGACTAGACCCCGTGCAGTACTGTTTTATAAAATATACAATTCACATACCATTGATGGAAAACATAACCGTCGCAACATTTCCCGATGACTGCCCTGTCAGTCGAGAAATGTATCCCTGTATCCACTGCAAAAGGTAGTCAACATCATCCATAAATGGACAGATACTTGGAGGGACAAAATAAATGACCAGAAGTCATGTAAATTTCATAAATAGAAAATTAGTAGACAAACCAATCGTCTTCAGTAGTAAAGTAGTTCCATCCCAGAATTCAGTTAAATATGTAGGCATGACAATAGATACAAATCATATTGGAAAGCATATACCAAAAGGAAAAGGAAGAACTTATATCAAATACCGTCAACTTTATTGGTTGCGGGGAAGGTATTCCCGGCTAGAAATACAAAATAAAATAATAATATATTAAAACCTATATGGATGTATGGTATAAATTAGGGGGTGTGCCAAAAGAATCAATACCATTGTAATACCATGGTTCCAAAATAAAGTCCTACAAAACATGGTTGATTCTCCCTGGTATGTACGCAATAGCAACTTACGCAGAAAGAAGTCTGAACATCCCGCACATTGATATTGAGAATACACGGTAGCTTATGAGCTTTTCAAAGCCACCACACCACCGAGGCCAGCAGCTACATAGTCAACATATCATATAACGACTGAGGAGGACAAAGCCATTTGAGTTCATTCTGTAAAAAGTTAATAGGTGAACCTCATCTAGATAATCTGACTCATGAGTGGACTAAAGTGTATTTATTACAAATTAGCCATCGTAAGATTAATGGATGTCTCATGTTTGACCAGTTGTAATAATTAAATGTATTAATAAAAAAGAAGGAAATTGTATTAAATGTACATGGAGTTAAGTTCATGTGGGAGAAACCATACAATTGCTCAAAAATAGAATGAACCAGAGTGCAAAAAGTATTATAAATCAACACAAAATAACTGGACTAGCTCAACACCTGATTGAAACCAAACAAGAATTTGATTTAAAAAATGTACCAATTTTAGAATACAAAAATGAAATAAAGTTCAATCATTTAGGAACGGTACATAATATAAATCTACAAGAAAATAATGCTAATTTAATAATGACTCTGAAAAGAGTAATAACAAATATAAAAACATTTTACACCTATACAAAATCTTAAATATACAAAAAAATTGTATTCATGCTTTTAGATTATTAATAGTAAATGTGGATGTAAAATTAAGCATTGCAACGGGAGACAAAATCTTTACTTAGTTACTTTAGTCTATGTTTTGTTTCTTGTTTGCTACTAGGAAAGTAAAAATATTACAGTCGAGATTAAATTTCGTTTTTGTGCTGACTGCTTGATGTTGATTTGTAATAATCTAGATGCTTTATAGAAGAATTGTTTACGTAATTCTTCTGATGTAATTATGTAATATTTTGTAATAAGGTTGTAGTATTGACGGTAGATGACAGAATATAACAGAGACAACAGTAATAATATCGGAAATGGGACATCGTAGGATGATGCAGGATAATGAATGGAACCTTTGAGTGTGATTCTAGCTCCTAAAAGGTCCGTATTTGTAATAGTTATAGTTACTTTTGTATTTATATTTAATTATATCTTATTGCTAATTTTTTTTTATATAAAATTACTTTACAACGTATTCGGCCCTGATGAGAAACCTATAGAACAGGCCGAAATGCATAGGCAAAACTAACAATAAAAGGTGTATGATTGTTTAAAACGTTCAACATTTTAACAACATCTTAGTTACAAAAAGAAAAAAGGAAAGAAAGAGGAAGTAGGAAGGGATTGAAATAAAAATACAGGGATGATTAGGAATAAACTGGAGAGAGAAATTATTCTACCTTTCAATTATATCTATAGGTAGAAGGTTCTACCTCAAAAATATACCAAAATATTACACAATATTCGGTGATTTTAATAACATAATAATAGTAAGATCGTTTATTTAAACATATTTTATGTAATCTGTTATAATTTAAAACATCAACATCGATAAATGTCTCTGGGTTAGTACCTTAAAGCTTTCTTGTACGTGCTCTTTTCTTCCGACAACAGCTGCGGTTTTATTGACTTGGACGAATGGGAATCGTAGGAAGCCGTGAAGAGTTAAGAGGGGAAAAAATTGTTGGTGTTCAAACTTAAATGCTAACAGATGTCAAATGGGGGCGATGGGAAAAAAACTCCATGGACCGTCAACAGTAGGACTTCACAGGTAGCAAGATGAAAGTTGGGCGATCGGGACGATTTGACTAGGCATTGAAGTTAGACAAAATTAGCACTATTTTTTATGCAAAAATTGACAAACGGATACATTATTGTAATGTAAGAATAAAAAAGTTAATGACGATATACAGTTTATTTGAAAAGTAATTTATGTAATGAGAAGCAAATAAACTTTACATATTTTTCTAACTATTCTATGTAATCTTTTGTATTTAAATCTTACCCGGACCTCACACAATCAGGCAATGAACATGTTTTTGTATGTTGTTTGTGTTAATTATAAATAATCGTTTCTGACCCGACTGCTCTCTTGATCGTGATCAGTCTGTTGTCCGTTAACCGATAGTTTTTAAACAAATAGTTAAGACGGAACATGTCAATGTAGTAAGAAATTTTCAGTTGGTCTGAGGTCATAAGAACCGTTTAGAAATTTTTTTTAACCCAGATGAAGAGGGAGGATAGGCGGAGCAGATATGATGAATTTTGATCAAACTATCTAACTAGTTTATTCACTTACACAGACCTTATTCCGAAAAATAGTAATGGATGAGAATACCATCTAATGAGGTTTATTAATTAATAATACAATGGCATTCTATACTATACCGAGAAATGAAATTGACAGACAAAACGTGGTCAGTATTTCCGGATGAGCAAACAGGTTTTTGTAAAGGAAAGTCTTATATGGACAATCTCTTCATTCTGCATAACTTAGGTCTGTAATTTCGTCAAAAGAGACCGTATTTATTCGTTATCATCGACTTCAGGAAAGCATTTGTTACAGTCTGACACGATCTTCGGTGGTCAAGGCTCCATAATCTTGGTGATAGCGGAGAAATAATCCGGGTGATCAAGTCATTTCAGCGAATTTCAAACTGAAAAAAAATAAAGTAAGTAACGAGGTTTTACCTATAACCAAGGGCGTTTTACAAGGCGAATCACTATCTCCCCTATTATTTTCTATATTTCTGCCTGATTTCGTTTCCTTTTTGAAATCTCACAACATAGTAGAGGCCAGTTGGACAAAGCTATCAACATCGTGTGCCTTCTGTTCGCGGACGACATAGTGTTGTTTGCGGATTCATTTATTGAAGCGCAGCGCATGCTTGATGTGCTGTCTGAATACTGCAACATAAACAGCCTAAATGGCAATGTTCAAAAAACTAAAGCAATGGTATTCAGGACTTCGCCCAGATGTAAATATTATAATATATATANATATATATATATAAACTGCGATACCAAGAGAATATTATCGAGTACGTGAATTCGTATATCTCGACATTCCGATTAACTCCGTCTGCTCTAGCCACGAAGAATGCTATCACCAAGGGCAAGAAAGCTTCGGGAAAAACAAAGGAAATCCTTATTCAAGGAAAATGCAAATCGCTGGTTCAGCACTTTGATTCTATTGTATTGCCCTCTGCCTTCTATGGGGCTGAGCTGTGGGCATTGAGTCGTTTAGAAAAAATCGACAAACTTCAAGTGCGCTTCATTAAACAACTATATTACTTTCCTTCGAACACTCCAGATCTCTACATCAGAACTGAATTTACTCGATTAAATAATTGTATTGTATTGAATTAATTGTATTAACTCGACCAAGCACCCAAATACTAACGAGGATCCATAACTGGTGGGCGAATATATAAAAATCTAATGCAAATACTCTTCTGAGACGCTCATTTGAATATTCTCTAAAAAAATATAAATTCCTGCAGGTCCATCAATGGTTGGTTTGCTTATCTTTTAGGGTGTAACTCCATCTCCTACTAGACGAATCCACAATGCCTTTTAAATAAGAAGATGATATAGTTGAGAGGTGGAAAAACAATATATACTCAAAACACATTGATAAATGCCTCAACTCGCAATATAACCCAGAATGATATCTAGTTTTTAACTTCTGCTCTACAAGATTTGTTTTTTAGTTTAGCCATTAAGAAAATTATTGGATCAGTTAAGACTAGCTAATTGTGAAAACTTAAAAATATTCTACAATAGCAGTTATTATAAAATAAGTACAAAACTGCCGTTGTTTAGTTTGTAACATGCATGTTAGAAAAACGTTGCATCATATTATTTTTGATTTTCCCTCCCCCATAAAACATTCCATTTGTAAATACGCACTGTTTAATTGTAAAAGTATAGAAAAAAATTTATGTTTTGATGAAAACCAGGAAAAAGCAAATGATTTATTTCTATTTTTTCCGGAGTTTTATGGTTGAGAGCCTTTGGGTTATCTGATACTAATTCTCTTGCTATAGTAACTAAACTGAGATATGTGTACTTAGTATGGTAAAAAATAAAAGTAATAAGTACATATCTGCTTAAGCTTATCATTTTTTTATCTGTTTAAATCAATTTATTTTGTTTTCAGTCACTTATGTTTAGTTAAGATCTTTTATATCAAATTATGTTTTAAATTATAATTAACGTGCCTTACATCATCCCCTGTATATGTAATACTTGCTATAATACAATAAACTATTTTTATTGTATTTTATGCAACATTTATTGTGGGATGATTTATTTGTTGATATAACGATATAAAATATTTTATTAATAAAAAAATAAAAGATTATGCAGTTATATGATATTTATTCAGATATCGTGAGATGCGGTCGGGAGTGATATAGGTTTCAGAAAAACATTTTCTTTATCGAGCCAACGTTTCGATCTTTTATGATAAAAGTTGGCTCGATAAAGAAAATGTTTTTCTGAAACCTACATCACTCCCGACCGCATCTCACGATATCTGAATAACTATAGATTAACGGTCACTAATCTCTACACGTTATATGATATATTCAACATCTGCTGATTTAACCGATACGAACAGTTCTCGTAAAAACAACTGATAAAAAGTACCTAGATGATAAATGTTGTTCTCATTGTTGTTCATCAATCAATAATACCAAATAATTTCTGCATAAGTGGCAAAAGATAAAAATAAGAACTTCGAGCTTTAATGTTTTGGAAATTTCAACCACAGAATCAACCACTGATGGGAGAACAAGATGCCACGCTGTCTGCAGTTTAACGATAAGTGATCCGGGAGCGAAAACTGTGAATTTATAGTAAGGAACGGTCCCGTTTTTAGAGAGAGAGAGTGAGTGAGAGTGAGATGGAATGGGCCGGGGGTTGAATATAAGGGCAGGGGGTGGGGATCGATCCAATATGGCTGGTTAGGGGGTTGGCACCCCGAGGGGCTACAACCCCACTAACCTAACTCGAAGCCAGGGTCCCTGACGGGGATGCCAGAGGTTTGACCGAATAGGGGATGTACGTAGAAGACAGGCAGCATTGCCGGGTGTCGGGGGAAAACAATGAGGACGCGACGCAGTTTAAACTAAATAAATCCGTTTGTTTTAGTGTATATTTTTAATAAAAAATGATGATTTGAGGGTCCCTGTTTTCACTAATTAAGTATATTTATTTACCTCTGCGTTATTCCATTAATTATTAAAATCAAATAGACCTCTTTTTAAAGAAAGTTGTTTAAGTTGTTCATCGTATGGTTAAAATTGGCCAGCCTTATGATTGTCAGACGATACTCAGTGTTGAAGAATCACTAAAGATCAGTAATCAGCAATATTCACCTAATAATAATATGTATTATCAGATTATTATTTCTAAGAAGCTAAAAAGTTATTCTTAAATTTGTAAAACAACAGTGTCAGAAGGCAACGCTTGCGGAAGAAAACATGTAAGTTGATATTAACCGAAAGAAGGTACATTATTCACTTTTGAATTGTTTGTGTAAAAATAAAAAATATATTTGTACGGACCCGACAAACGAAATTAATCATAAAATGTAGCATATATATTTCTGACATAATTAAAATATTTAATGGAAAATATGAAAGAGAAAACAAACACGATAGTAATTAATCCAGCTCTTAGAAAATATCAACTAACTAAATGTTAAAAAAGTTGCTAGTTTTACAACAAAAAATAAATTGACTATTGAAAAAAAAAAACTTTTGGTAAAATAACAAAACGTGCGAAAATATTCATAAAAAAATATGATGCCAAAGTAAACCCCTTTAATAAATACGCATAACGACACCCTAAAATGTAATGAAGAAGAGTGTGTTTTTGGAAGGAATCTATGTTTTCTTTCTTTCTTCCGACTTTCGTTAAATAAGGTTTTTAATTTGGCGGGGGGAGAGATTATTCCTAACTGACGCAAACTTATGCCAATTTGCTTAAGTGTCTTCCTTCTTCTGAACTATAAATATACACACGAATTATAGATTGAGGCCAAATTGGTCTTCAACCTTAGTTTTTCTATTATTTAAAAATAGTACTTATTAAATAAATAAAAAATTTACTTAGATGCTTTGAGTATCAAGTGGAAAACTTTACTTTTGCTCATGAGAAATTAGGGAATACATTGACAAATGATTTTAGCCTGGCACTATTAATAGCTTACAATTTACCGTACATTCTGACAATGATTAACAAAATATCGAACATTTTTATTAAATGGATCAATTGTACTTTTACTTCAAAAACGATTACAGCTTTTCCATACATACTCTTTATATATTATNAAGAGAGAGAAACACTCGAATGCAGGTTGATGCTGAATCAGCAGTAACTCTGTTTTACCATCAATCAATGTGAACAGAAGAAAATTATATGTATTTCAAACCAATGTATATATAATATAAATATTTATATACACATATATTATAAACTAGAGACAATTTTTCATAGTATCCACAGACCGATTCCTGATTTACGAATTAACTTAACTACAATAATGTCTTATAGTGTGTAGTTTAGTTGATTATTAGATTATTTTTATTTTTCTGATCATCCGATTGAATAGGTTCAGAGAACAAATAAACAAATTGAATGAAAACAAAATAAAGTAGCCGGGCAGTTCGGCTGATCCCAGGGCAAACAGATGTGAGCAGACACCCTCCGAAGCACGGAGATCCCCTGCCACCATGGCAACGCTCCGTTGATTTATGGCGATTGAGAACGGTAGAAATGAAGGGCAGAGAAACACTCGAATGCAGCTAGATGCTGAATCAGCAGTGACATTCTGCTTTAACATCAATCAATGTGGACAGTAGAAAATTATATGTATTTCAAGCAATGTTTAAATATGGTTAAATTTGAGGCTGGGGTCAAAAACAAAATTATTTGAGCTTACAGAAGTACATTAAGATATATATTAGTTTAGTTTTATACTGGCTTCCAAAAACTACCGAAGAAAACCTGAATCGAATAGATTCTCATAAATCATAATTCGAATATCTANATATATATATATATAGATAGATAGATAGATAGATGGATATTTCTCGTAAATATATTAAGATATAGATATTCGAATTATGATTTATGAGAATCTATTTGATTCAGGTTTTCTTCGGTAGTTTTTGGAAGCCCGTATAAAACTAACGCAAAAATTCGATTTCTCACCATTCGTCAATTTACCGTAATTGCTGTAATGGACGATAAATAAAACTGAAAGAAAGAGGGAGAGAGTGATTTAGGAAGGGGAAAAAGGAAAGGCAAATTAAAAATCAACAACGATCCTGACGGCGCCAGACCATCTGACCCCCAGTCTGACCCGATGACTAGCGATAACTGAGAATTGAAGTCATCGAGCCGACGAAAAACTGAGCTCATCGCCCAAATTTATTAATACAAAATGTTTTTCACGAACTACTGATTAACTACGAGACAAAAATCATAACAGTATTGTTTGGGCATAAAAATTACATTATTTATGGCCCGTTAGATTTATCCTTAAACTGGAATATGATCTGGAAAATTATTTATTGCCATTCATAAAATGTTAACATCCAGCATTCACAAAAAAGTGATATATCCACAACCAATCAAATATGCCTTTTTTCTAGAAACTATCATGATCCGTTCCTTGAACGCTAAAAGTGCAATAAAAATATGATAAAAAGGAAATGGCAACTTAAGTGGATCGGTTTTAAAAAATATTATATTCATATATATATATATATATATTGATAAAATAATATATTTTGTTTATAAAAAAACTCCGTTAAATCGCCAAGATTACAAAGCGATGTAATACATTTATTTTATACATAAAAATCTAATAACATGAAAAAGATTTTTGAGATTTTACTCTTATTTTTCGGTTGTTGAGTTTTTATATTTCTTGGGTTTCTTTGGCTGGCTAGTTCCCAAAAAGAAACCCAAGACTTTTTTGAGATTATTTACACTAATTTGGCCCGTTAGTATTTATCCTTAAACTGGAATATTAATTGAAAACTTATTTGTTACCATTTGAAAAATATTGACATCCAGCATTCACAAGAAGTGATATATCCTTTTTTCAAAACTGATAAAATATTTCTTTTTTCCAGAAATTATCATTATCCGATCCTCAAACGCTAAAAGTATAATAAAAGATATGTTGAAAGGAAATGGCAACTTCAGGGGATCAGTTTGAAAAAATATTATATTGATATATGTGTTGATAAAAGTGTATATTTTGTTTATTAATAAAACTCCGCTAAATCGCCAAGATTACCAAGTGATAATACATTTATTTTATAAATTTATTAGATTTTAAAAGTCTATTCACATGAACAAGATTTTTGAGATTTTACTCTTCATTTTCGGTTGTTGAGTTTACATATTTCTTGGGTTTCTTTGGTTGTCTAGTTCCTGAAGAAACCCAAGACATTTTTGAGATTGTTTAGACCTATTTTGAGTCTGATATAAAAAGAAGGAAGTGGAGATAATAAAAACAGAGCAGTTTTTTGCGCATTTGTTTTCGCCAAAATATCGTCCACGATTAGATAAAAAATGATGTAATAAAGGGAATCATTTGATGTGTAGTGTGATAGGAGGGCGAGACGTCGGCATAATTATCAATACCCCGGTGCCTCGCCAATTTTTAAATATACAAACGGTTTGAAAGGATCTATCTGTAAGAATGTGTTTATTTGCGTGAGTGGTAAAAGTGTGGAGGCTGTGGCGGATTACAGGTACCCCCATAGAAGTGTCAGACTAGTTACGTTAGGGATAGATTAGGTTTTCTTACTCTCTGTGTGCGTGTGTGTATGTGTGTACGTTGCTATAATATTGATTCAGTTCATTCACCCTTCACCAAGTGTGAGAGGAGACGTCTATTAAGAAATAGGCTATATGTTAGATGTGCCCCACATTTCACCTAGAAGTTAAAACGTCCATGAAGGGGCTACTAAGCTTCTATTAAGCATCAAAGGGTAAGATTTACAATAGGCAAACGTGCGAATAATTAATTATCTCAAAATCCAATACGACACTTTGAAAATAAAATTAAACTAAGCCCAAGGGTTTTATAAAAAAAATCGAAAACGCAGTGTTTTAATTAAACCGTTGTTCCAACATAATGAAAAATTATACCCGTGAAAATTGGATACGAGGGAGTCATATTTAATATTTGTTTCGATAATTCCTGTATTTCGTTTTGTAAAAGTTTAAACAATATTCAACAAAAGTAAGTTCGATGTAGGTTTATTTTTACAAGCATATTTTTTGTATAAATTGTCAATAAATTTTGCTACATTAAGTTATAAAAACCTTGCAATGGATAGCAAATTAAATTGGCAAGACAGGATGACTTAAACACGCACACAAAACGTTTTATATCTAAGCATAATTTATGTCTCATAATGTTTGTATTTACTTGTTTTCTAAATAAACATGCAAACGCTTCTTACTCTACACTTGTTACACGAATTTACCCAGGTCGTACTAAAAAGTAGCAATTTTAAAAAATTAACTCAAATGTTATATAACAACTTTATATATTAAACTATTTGTTAGATCTCCTCCCCCCTAAAAAAATATATATATATATATAAAAATCCTGTGACATCCGCCTGTTTCGCGGCTAGACAGTAGTGAAATGGCAGAAGATCAGGTATGATCAGACTGGAGTCCTTTAACCTATATTTTCTAATAGCACACCTCAGGCTAAATTTGTAAAAAGTTGTAAAAATGTCGTAAAATCATTTAATGGATTGTGTGCATATACATTACTATTAGTATAAAGTGCTAGATATATCAACCACTTTTTCCTTCACGAATAATCTGGATCTCGATATGATCTGGATAAAAAACAAATTCAATTGTTATATGCCAAGCTATCGTCCTATCATCATCCTATCCCATCATTATCCTATATCAAGGTCATCATCAGGGCACTGTGACTCCTTGGGAATGCTCACCCTTCGAAAAATTTGAAACCATCTATTAAAAATTAATTCAAAATAAAAATCAATTTGTAGTCATCTTTATGATTATTTTGCCCCTTTGATGAGCTTAAAATATATAAAGCTTGGCGGATTGCAATTGAATTTGTTTATTCATCTAGATCATACCGAGATTCAGACTATTTGTGTATATACATAAAATTCTTTAGTAAATCAGACTTCAAATCAGAAATCATGAAAGATCCATCCATGCAAACATCTCATTAGAACTTCCCAAAACGACTAAGATTCCCGCAGTGTTCTTCAACATTTACCCCGCCCACTACTTCCATTATCGCGAAATTGAATATTAGCCCATTTTTACTCAGGGGTAGAAACGATTGTGGCCTAGGTCGCGGCGGTGTGCAAGGGAGAACAGGTGGCTCGTAACTTGCCGCCCCCACAGGCTCACACGTACACCGCACCCCCTCCGACCATCCATATTTAACCTCCTATTCACACTCCACCCCTTTACTCCGTTTATCACTATTCGCTCTTGCAATCAATTTCCTGTTTAAACGACGATTTGCGGTGGGGCTGTATTTTCACTCTAATGAAAAGAAAAATATTAAAAACAATCAATCACTTTTTGCCCCTTAATATTGTAATAATTACATGTGCATTTTGACTTACTCATCTTTCCTGATTTCAACTGGAAACATACCTGAAACAAAATAATGGACGAATAACTAACATTGAATCAGTATATAAGTAAATTAACTTGACATATAATTTTCGTATATTTATTTAATTTACAAGCAGGACAATAAAAATTTCAAATTATCAGGTCGAGATATCATTCATCATTAGGGGGTCCGTATAGAGAGCGAGTAGGAATGTCAATCGATATGAGAATTGTGCTCTATTATGAATCTTTGGATCCTCTAATCGGATTTTTCGAAGCAATCTGATATATATATATATATATATTTATTTATTGTATATAATCTTATTATTGTATATATAACAAGTTGAGTAATATGTATATGTCGCTGATAAGTATGCTTCGCTGTGTATGTATAGAAGAAACGTTTCGGCAATTCCCATTTTTGTGCTTGGCTGATCTGTTATATTTTTACATTTATTTTTATGGTGTTAAAAACTGTTGTCTTTTTCTTCTGGTTGTGTTGTTTAGCCATGTTTAATCTGGATATTTATAATTTCCATTTTCAATTTCATCGGACGTACTCTAACCATAGGATTCAAAATTGTATATATATATGTTCCTATTTTTAACCTGCTGAATTAATAATTCACCATTTTTAGTGTTGTATTTGTGTAGATATCTACCAAAAGTATATAAGGACGGCAAAACGCGCTTCTTTAACGTCATCCCGAATGACCTATGCGCGGCCTTGAGACACGGCATCGGGCACAGATCGCAGTTCCAATATCTCATGGACATAAATATTTTAAATTGTGTATAGGATCTTTGTGTCTTCCTTTATGTGATATATGAATGTATTTATTTGCGTGTATGGGGAGGCTTCTTCCCAAATACCCCGAGGAATATCGAGTACTCTGGGGTAGTGTGAATGATTTGTGTTGTATATATGTAATTTATTAGCATGAATTTGATGATAATGAATGAAGGATTTATCCCCAATTACCCAGAGGAATATTGAATACTTTGGGATATAGTGAACGAATATGCGAATGTAATTTATTAGCGTGAATGATAGGGTTTATCCCCAATTACCCCGAGGAATATCGAATACTGTGGGGTAACTTGAATGCTAACCAGACTATCATGTTTTTATCTTGTTTCTGTGTATTTATGCTTGCTATTTGTCTTATTTTCATCTAAAATTGACGAGGCCCTGAGGTACAAAGAGGCTAGAAATGGGGCAAACAAAAGAGAGAGTTGGATACCGTTGTACCATGAAATATCGAAACAGAAAAGAAATTAGTAATAAAATACACAAGAGAGATAAGAAATAAATGTAAAAGAAGAAAGGAAGAGAGGACTGGCGATGTCCAATGCTCTTGGCCGTACAAAAAAAATCAATCATGAGCAGTATTGTATTTTTTGAGATTTTTTTTAAATCTAGCTTTTCCCTAAAATTTATCACATATACAGTTGTTAGTTCATAAATAATTTTGTAAATAAAATGATGATGTGAAAATGTAGTAAAAAATCACCATATGTTATTATATATACTTTCTAAATAAATATTAACATATATTAAGAAATAAACGTGTTATTATTATGTTTATATAAGTGATTTAATGTCATTTTTGGTTTTAGATTGATACTTTCATATACCAATAAAAATACAAGTTACTATCTTTCCCTTTTAAAAAGAAAGCAGGGCTGTGAAATTAAAACGGCATTTGCCGTGAAAAAGAAGGTACAGTTTCCTAGGAACTCCTGAATGTTTTATGAGAGTAAGGCAAACTAAGAAGTGGAGTTTAATAAAAAAGTTTTGAATCGTTTACCGCGATCTTTCGGCTCTTGAGACACTTTCAACGCTACGCTTCAATATTCACACGGTGAAAATTAGCATTTCGGAATATCCGGCAGGAGATTCCGAGAAAGAGTCCAGGTGGTTGCGCAACTTTCTAACTTTCCCGAAAAGGTGGGCTGGGGCCCTTTTGACAGGTTTTCTTCTCCACCCGGAGGCCCGGGCCCTTTTGTAGCATACCCGATGGGATAGCTTAGGTCGTTTTGTTCCTGATTGGGTTTGGGTAAGATTTTGAACATTAAACGCCTCTTTCTAACTTCGGCCTTTTTAACCTTTTATTGTTATACACACGAAAGGCCTTAAAACTTTCTCTCGTAGGTAATTTTTTAGGGGGGTAGTTATGTTATAGCCTAGGGTAGTTTTCTAGTTTGCAAGGTTACGTCTCCCCGTCAACACGATCCTAACTAAAAGCATCGAAATGGTGGAAATTTCTAAACCCTTTGGACATAACTGCACTTTAAACAGGAAATCTATCACGGTAAGAGAATCTATTCTTTCATGATTCCTTCCTTCCATCAGATCGGCTCCATGGAAGTGATGGGATTTATCGAGTAGATCTGGGCACGAACCTTTAGACGGCCGATAAATCAACGTTTATTGATACAGCACGAATTGTGATCTAAACGCTTTGAACTCTCAACCATTGCCCGGTATTTTTCATTTTTTTCAAACAAAATTACGTAAATAAAAAAAAAATTTATCGTTTTTTGTAAATTTCAATATGCATTTGTACACCGTTTTCAGGGTACTCGCTATGATTACATTAAGTACTTTTTTCACCCAATCGATTTAGAATGAATATTAATTAATTAGAATAAAATTAGAAATAACTTACAGAAGGAGCTGTAGCAAAGTGTCATAGGGTAAAAAGCCAAAATCAATTAGAAAATTTTCTTTTTACCATTTTTAACTACCAAGATGAATAAGTTTATTTAGTTCATATAAAAAATATTTTCACAAGCAAAATTTCGATGGTGCTACTGGAAAACTACCCAGCTAAAGACGTAAGAAAACTCAGTGGGTTTTTGGGAGTTTAACGTGTTTATTTAAAGATATTTTATTTTCATAAACATATTTGCCATGATGATTTATGGCTTTCTAGTTAGAGATGATTTGAGTGAAGTGAAGGCGACCGGGGGTGGAAGACTCCTGAGACGGAACCTCCCCCACGAACTCATCCCTCCAATTCAGGGCAATACATTAATCTTCCTCAGCGGGCCATAAATTAGCCGAGCGCACAACTGGAAGATCTGGGATTGGTCCAAATAAATAATCAGTTATCTGAGACGAAGCCTTGGTGTGACGTCACCGTCGGTTTCCTGTGGAAATAATCCCTAGGATCTTATCTCTCCGCCTCCGGTTGAGGGCGGCGATGGGGGCGGCTCCCCGGGGGTAAATATATATAAGAAGCGTCAATCCCCGGGTCGATTTATAAAAGTCAACTCAGACCGACCGGAACGCCTCCCCCGACTCTTTTGAGTTTGCCACGGCTTAAGACCCCTAGCCAAAAAAAAGAACGAGAAAACTTTTCCGAACGTCTCCTGGGAAAAGACTAGTCCTTAAAGAAATCCCTTGGAGTTGCTGTGAAACTGAAGAACTATAGAAAAAACTCGCTTATCCTACTTGCTTGTTCGATGTACTTTCGAAATCGTTATTATGCCGAAAAAATGCACAAAAACCAGACCAATTCAAATAGCAAAAAATTACAATAAATAACTAAAATAAAACAAGCTTATAAATTTTCATGTTTTTTTCTTTTGTTAAACTTTGGTTATTGTATGGCATTGAACATTTATTTTTATTATATCTTTTTGCTGCCTTACATCTTGAATAAATTATATTTTACTATCACTGCATATTCAAAAAATAAATAATATATGACAAAAATATGGTTGGTCGCTTCAATGACCGTGACAATTATTCTTATGTCTGGCGCGTTATGGATTCTTACCATCATCAGATGCTATCAGGAATGATGAATCATTTGAAAAACATCCAACTCAATAATGAACCTATAAATTGGTTTTCTGAGCATTGTGGGCTGTATGTTTTCTGTATTTATTTAAAAAAAGGAAGATGAATAAAAGTTGAGGATATGTAGTGTAATATTTTGGTAAGATATAAATATACAACTTTCAGTAATTTACAAAATAATAGGGACTGAGGGTGGCAAGAAGACGAAAGGGATGCTCATAAAATATACAGCACGGATCAAAAGGAAATTGAAAGAAAATTTTGGCTT
Organism: Cimex lectularius; assembly: GCF_000648675.2. Taxonomy (NCBI): domain Eukaryota; kingdom Metazoa; phylum Arthropoda; class Insecta; order Hemiptera; family Cimicidae; genus Cimex; species Cimex lectularius. The sequence goes on along the minus strand of NW_019392764.1, from coordinate 2,592,319 downwards.
TGGTCATCTCGGCCTTTACTAACTTGTTTTGCCTGTCAGACACGTTTCACTAATGATTCAGTGAACATTCTCCTTTTATTACTTTGATTCTGTAATTACAACCTATTAATAACCTAATAACAAACACTTTAGACAAAACCTATCCAAAGAACAGAGACGATCAATATTCAATATTCACCTGTCACACTTCACCAGACTATTTCACAAAATAATTTTTGCATCGTTTATTGTTGTAATGTAGCATTTTGTTTCGGATTTCCTAGAGACAGGGAACGTTTTTCAGCCATTTAATGATCCCTTTTTGCATTATTTTCCAGCAAATATTGCACAGATGATAGCCGCATGTTTATAATAATACACGTTGACATTTATACGAGGGATAGAATCTTTTATGGATCGGTTATTCTATCGACGGTCCCACAAGGGAGGCATCTAAATGTGAATCTATCTGTATCGGCCCCTGGCATTCATCCGCGCCCAACCCTCTTCGATTCTCGAAATCGTTTTCCCCTGAGGAGCAATACAAAGCTAAACCTCGATTTATAAAGCGAGGGGTTCCAAAAGGAAGCTGCAAAGAAAAATCCAAGACAACACAGCTCGGACAATTAACAGAATTATGGGATTACCATTTCACGTCGGATTGGCCTTATTACAAGAAAGTTCAATTAAGTATGTTCGATAATACGTATTTTTTTACTTTTCACACCGTGGTGGTTTAACACACTAGAGATTTTTAAATGTAATATTTTGTTAATAATTAATGATTATTTGGAGATAGTGAGATACGGCCTAGTGTGACGTAGGTTTTAGAAAAACATTTTCTCTATCGTGCCAACGTTTCCATCTTTATTGAAATCATCTTCAGGGCCTGGGATTTATAAACATTGTTTACATTATACAAATACATGTACGATGTGAAAAATGAATTTATACATTGCTACAAATTTTAGACTCAATCAAAGTATTTGTACTCGAAGTGTTTGTTTTCTGTGTAGAGTGTCATTATTGTGTGTCGTGTTGAGACTGCCAGTGAGCTATTGATGCCTTGGATTTTGGACGTTAGATTTTGAAGGAGTGGGGAAGAAAGTAGGGATAGAAAGACATTTTTATATGAGGAGTCCGCTTCTTTGAAGTGAAAGTAGCCGACAATGGGAAAAAATGGTAATGATTCGGAGTGATTATCCTTTCAGGGGATAATTAGTGAAAGAAAAGCCAAATTGTTGAAGAATTACACTATGTAAAAATGTGTGGAATGTAATGATTGTTTTATATGTTATATTATATGTTTTGTATGATGTGATGTTGAATTCGATATGAAAATAGTAAAGTTTTTCTAAAACGTACTTCACACCAGACCGCATTTCACGATCTCCAAACAATCATTAACTAACGGTCAATAAACACCACACGTTAGTAATTAATCTGAAAATTAACCAAACATTAAAAATTTCCAATGCAATGAACTGATAATAAAACTAACTATTTTAGAATGATCCTCGTCTGACTGTTTTGTTCTGCCAGCATCGGCAGATCAAAACGATTCGAAATGACCAAACTTCAGGGTAATCATCCCGCACAGCCTAAAAAGAAATTTCACCATAAAGTTTTGATTTTAAATTTTTTATATGTGTATTGTATCATTTGACGTACAGACACACGCTCACACTCACGCGCGCGAACACACATACACATAGACCACAAGGGTCCCTTTCTCTCTCTGTGAATATGTCATAAAGGTTAATTTCAAAAGTCCTACCAAAAATAATTCACTACTTGCTTTAGTTTAAACCATAAATCAACAAAATGTATCAAATCTTTTCAAACTTAATTGATTGTAACAGTATAATTATTAAATATGTTGATCAAGAAAAAATGAAAACATTACATTATAAAGGAATTATACTTTTATTACTACATGAATTTTATTAGTATCACCCAACGTCAGGTTTGATGGATGGGCTGTTGTAGATAAGTATGATTAAAAACATATCCGAAAGCTTTTTTAAATATTTTTTTTAAATTAGAAATCGTGAGATGCGGTCTGGTGTGATGTAGTTTTCAGAAAAACATTTTCTTTATCGTGCAGAAAAATGTTTTTCTGAAACGTACATCATACCAGACCGCATCTCACGATTTCTAAATAAATATCGATTAACGGTCACTAATCACCACACATATCCGAAAGCATTTTAACGGACGTCACAATGATTTCTGCATAAATGACTCTGCATTTTTAATTGCTCGGATAATTTCGCCATCGATAATGTTAAAAAGCATGCGAGCGAGTTTACAATATAAATGTATTGCTTTATGCGCCGGTAAGGAGACGAGGATATAAATCATTCAAAGACAAGGTTTCGTATTGATTTTGATAAAAAGTAAGGCCAACAAATGGCTCAAATTGTGTGTGTGTGTGTGTGTGTGTGTGTGAGAGAGAGAGAGTGAGTGAGAGAGAGCACAGGTGGAAAAGAATGAGATAGTGGTTGTATTAGGGCTGGTGACGTTGTTGTTGATCCACCGGTATGATCAATAGCCAAGAAAGCCGTTCGATTGGTTTCTGAGGGACGGGGAACCCAAAAGGAAAGCGCCTCATATAAATCAAACACCTCGGACAAGTTCGTTACACTAATGAAGTAGTGTTAAACACAAACAGGGCTAATTTCATAAATCTTCTTCGCCTTTATCGAAGTCGGCCCGATTTGCAATAATGGCCGTAGATCAAATTCGATTCGACTCGATAGGCCAAGAGAGTTTTGTAAATATTATGCGATCTAGGTCTTTATGACTCCCGTTCTGAGAGCAATTTACTACATTTGATTACGGTTATGATGCTATGAATCTTTATTTTGGTTGGATTCGTCCCAAGATTTTGACCTTGAAATCTGCTCAACGTTTCCTTTTTGAAACGTGATTCACTGCCAAGGTATTAGCCACTGTTCTATCAATTGCATCAATTATGAATATTACTGGATTTTTGATTACGCACTTAATTTTTTTTTAATGGATAATATCAGTATTTTATTTATTGGGTAAGACATATTGTGTTGATTCCCTTGTTTATAGATCACATAAAATGCCTATTAACAATTAATTAAATATTTAATAAGTGAATCTACAGTTTAATCGAACTAAATATTCTTCGGCCTGCCTCTGTATCACTGTCTGTCTGTTCGTTTGGCTCTCTTTGTCACTCTCTATATCAAATCCTTTGTATAAGGTTTCTGTTTAAAGAGTTATTGAAGTTAACTTTTGTATAAAGTTAACTTCAGTAAGGAAGATAACAAGGCTGATAGCTCTATTAAATATTTTTCTATGTGGGTGTTTTTAGCCCTTTTGATTTGTTTCTTTGCGAGTTTTGGTCCGTTGTCCAAAGAAAAATTTTAACACAGATAAACCGCCGGGGTCCAACAACCCCGCTAAAACATGTAATTCTGAATTAATCATTAAATCTTTTTTTTTATAAATACGTTTACAGAACGGAAAATTTGGAATGGCTAGATTAATGATAGGCCAGATAATTTGACGATTTAAGGCTGCTATCATTTAGATTTGATTAATAATATTTGGTTACGTTTAACCTTGATGGTGTATACATAATAATTATAATCAGAGTATGTAACTTAGAGTTCATATTGGCGGTGAAAGTATAGAATAATCTTAAAACGTTTTTAAGAACAAGTTTTTTGTATATAGAGTAATGACAGGATGAAAGACCTTTGTTCAATAATATTTTTGGGTACATTTAGCCGTAACAGTAGTCAAAGCAGGGAACTATCTAGTTGTTAAGCATGGTATGTAAGTTGGAGTTGATATATGATATACAAAAATTAAAACGTTTTCAACCTAAGTTGCCCAGGAACAGACATGCGGAGGCTGACATGGAACGGCAATTACCATTGAAATGCTTGAACTTTGAGACGAATAAGGTGCAAACATCTCCAGATTGTATGCAAAGCAGAAGTCATAGTTATTTTATGTTTCAAATGCCTTGCTATGGAAAGCTTGGAAGTTAGGGTGACCCAGAGATAATTATGGTTTTTACATAGCTCGATCCTACTCCCTTTAAAAAATGATATAATATATATTTTTGCCACTGCTAATAAGGTCAAATGTGGAAGGAAAGAATAGCGCGACAAGTCGAACCAAATCTTGAAATGTTTAATTCTTGGATCAGTTACTAACAGACCTAGACCCACACTATATTTATTTTTATTTATTTATTACACATTTGTTTTATTAAATTATATATTTTTGTTTATTTATTTACCAAATCCAATTGTAAACACAAGATATGTACACACAATTTATCTCTTTTTTATCTCTAACCCTTTAAAACGGACCAAATATTGTTGTATGATAATCAATGGTGGATTGTCTAAGAGATAATTAAAACTATTAAGGGTAGCCACTTTTTTGCCTCTCATTGTAATTATAATCAATCAAATAAACAAAGAAATATGTATTTCTTAAGGGCTATTTATGCTTTAGGGAAAATGGCGGAAAATCCTACTTAGTACGGCACTTGTTATATTCTTGTTATATTTTTATATGAACTTACTGGTAAGTTCAAACTGTTAAACATGACCAGCGTTGTGCTAGAAACAATTTATGTTGAGATAGGATCATTTAATAACTCGAAGAGATTCATACCGGTGTTTCTCTACGAATTGCAACACCGTTTAATTTCCTTTCACAATTCAATTTATTTACGTGTATTTTCGCTTGGAGAAGCCACGATTTGAACAATTTATTTTGTAATTTTTAATTTAATTTTTCTTTGCTTCCTTATATTTGTTCATCCTTTGTTTTTAATTTATTTTTACATCCAGGGTTGGGTGTATCATAGGGCCCTTTTTAGGGGCTTGATTCTAACTTCAGCAGTCCTGAAGGTGGTCCTGCACAGGCCGACTGTTTGTATCAGTTACATTTTCACACCCAATCCAAGGTGTATAAAGAGAAAGTGAAGTAAAGTCCTATCAGTAGGAGGGCTGGGGGTCCAACTACCCGTTGAGTGTCGCAGAAAACCTCTTTAAAATACTTCCTTCATTATTCACAAATAAAATTCCAACGGCTCTGTAGTCACTGGAACCCAGGACCGTGTGTCAAGTAGAGTCGGACGCTCTAACCACTCGGCCACAGCAGAGATTAAAGAGATTAAAATTTCGACAATGTTTCTTTGTAGAGAATTTTTTATGGAGATTTTTTGATATGCAGATAAGCGGAAGATCTTCAGCTAATGAGATGTTATAAGAGAGGCTTAGCCGATATACACATGGTGACCGTTGCGAGGAGAGGCAACGTTGTGTGATTTACTGAGGCGTTGGTTTAATTATAGAAAGCCCCAGTCCCAAATCTCTCCGTCACCTCCTCCCTCTGTTCTTTCTCCCTCTTTCCACCTCTTGTTTCCTTTCCATCCAAGTTGAAAAACACTTTGCCGGAGAGATCTGGCTGCGAGACACAGCCCTGATAAGAGTGGGAAGTTTCTCAGGAGGAGAAAACAACTCCGTCAAGAGGACGGGAGAGAGGAACACGGGAAAAGCCTAACGGGATTTTTAAATCGCCAAAAGTGGAAAAAGTCCAAAGGTTTTTTTCTTGTAAATCGAACTATTCAGATTTATTAATGAAATGACACTTTCAAACATGATTTATAATCTCATGTCTTTTTCTGTCAACCAACACATCGTTTCTCTTTTTATTTCATCAATTCCAGCATGTCTTGCTAAATAATGGATGAAACTCGTTTGTCATTTCAAAACGGCTAATTGGCTCGGGTCAAATTAAAAAAAAAACTTATGCAGTAAGATTGCATTTTTTCTAACATTTGGCTTAAACTTGGTTTACCTTTATCACTGTTGCGTTAAAGTTAGAAAAGCGTAATAAATTTGAATTATTATGAGATTTCTTTATGGTCTCTGCGGGGTGCTTAGTTGACACTTTGGTCGACAACCCTTTACTTTTTTTGGTTTGATCCACAATCCTGATCACACTACAGAAGATGACAAAAAGCCGATACTGGACAGACCAAAATGATCAAAAATAACCAAACCTGCCTATATGAAATAGGTAAAGAATTTAGGTTTCAAACACATAAGATAGATGGGCACATGCCAACACATTACGGTTCACTTTATTTCATCTTCCTAGTCGGTCTCTTTACAACATTAAGAAAATCGTGATAAACCGGTAACGTCTCCCTTACCTGAATTGTATTTATACCCCTTATTATCAGTTTACGAAAGTTTATCGGAGAAAACGCCAAATTCGATAATCGTGAGGTTACAGTAAACGCATAGTCCATAGCCATTTTCCCATCTTGAAAATGAATTACGGCCTGTCAATTTAAATAGACCGGTGGGCAATCAAGAAGATATAACTGTTCCTGATAGTCAGCGGTTCGGCCCGAGAATAGATGGACACACGCCAGCTCGTTATGGCCGATGGTAGTTGGGCCCGCCTTGCATCGCTTTTGTTTGTAAACGATGGCTTTTGGGTTGTAACTAGCATTTACATAAATTAGATGTATAATTAATTTAAATTATTATTAATCTTATGTGACTTTTCTGATCTGCCTTTCTTATTGCCGACTCGGTCGTGCTTAAAAAAAGAGAAAAAATCGTATCAAGTATTTGTAAATAATTTCCTATAGTTTCTTATTTGAAAATGTCTGTAAGAGGTCACAAGTGCTTTAATAATAGAAGCAGAACTAATTCGACTTATCGAAGGCGGTGACAATGCAGGCATTTGGCTAAGTGGCTACTTCCGGGGGACGTTCATCTACCAGAACATAACCATATTTCGTTCCGATCGCCATTTATTTGTTGCTAAGTAGGTGTTTTTTTGGCAATGGGGGTTCTTATAGAGCGGAAATACAACTGAACGTCAAAGAAGAGGGAATATGGCTTACAACCGTTTATTTATAGAAAGGGGCCCGGCTAGATTCGGGCTTATCGTTGTCAGCGTTGATTTTTACACAAGTCAACGAACCGCCGTGCTTGTTAACGGCGTGAATAGAAAATTCCGGCTTTCGATACCGAAATGGGAAATCCACGTGAGCATCAGGAGGGGATTTGTTTGGAATTCGGAGTTCATACTTGGAACAACAAATGGTGTTCGTTTACCAATTCCAAAGGAAACAATATACAGACAGCGGACCGCCTGTGGTTTTATTAGACTCTTCTACAAACGTTCAAAAAATGACTTGGAACATTTTTAACATTATTTTCTCATTTCTTGCTTATATTTCGGCAAACTAAATTATCTGTAGACAATTTTTATGTTTTTGTCAATCAAACAGATATATGACAACAGTTTTTCAGTAGACATTTGTAGAACTCCTTTCATAATCCAAGTAATTATAGTGATTAAATCTTTCCTCGTCTGACTGTTATTTATTCAGTAACTCTCGGAAAATGACATAAAGACGAACGCTTTTGACTTATAACGAACGAGTGAGACTAGATGGACCAAGAAATGCGATCAGTGACGATCATTTTACTTGTTTAATATATACACAATTAAATTTATCAGCAATTATTTTCTTTCAAATTTCTTCTTTCCTATGAAGCGTTTTATAAAAAATATCCGCAAATAGCAGAATATCAAAAATACGGAGCGTGAAAATATTTATGTATTATGTGCCTTATGTATATGAGTCTTCTTGGGTTTTTATTGATAATTATATAATTATTAAGAGATTTAGTAAGAAAAATGCGTAAAAGAAAACAAAACTCGCAGTATTTTCCGTTTATGTGTACAGGACAACCAGATGTTTGTGTGGGCAATGTGTTATCAAATAAGATCAAGAAAAGTTTTCTTTTATCATAACATAAAATGGTGTATAGAGAAATGTCTGTTATGTGAACGAATCACGATTAAGCAGACTAGGATAATTTATTGTTTTACTACTGACAATCCAATCTTCACATCAAAAAGATAAATTATCTACAAATCTAAAGCGTAAATATTAAATTGTAATAGTGCTAATTGATAATTAATTTAATCAATTGTGTCGATATCTAATTTTTTTAACAAGAAAACGTCGATCAATAGAAAACAAATAACAATGGTAACCCCGGGGTTAATAAATATTATTTTACAGAACGATTCTGAACGAAAAATGTTGAGATTAAACCAATTTATGGTGACAACATCCTGCCCATGACAACTGTTGTATAAATACAATCTATAAAATATGTTCAATTTAAATTAATGTGAACTAAAAACGTTGAAAATATCATAGTTTAAATATTGTTTTCCAGTTTAAAATATTAATTATGCTTAGATTAAATTGTCAAATATTGTTTTAGTATATTTTTCTGTAGACAAGGTTTTATAGGTCTTTTTTAACATAAAAAGCCTTTCAAATCGAAAAAGTTATGTCAATATTTGTTAATAAACTTTGTGTGTTTTAATAATAATAAATACTTTCAGAAGAACAGAAATAGCTCTCAAAAATAGTCCCATCACTCTCTCCCCCTCTGTGTCTCTCTCTCTTTATCTTTCTCTCTTTCTTTTTTATCTCTCTCTCTCTCTTTTTCTCTTTGTCTCTTTGTTTTTTCTAATTCACTCTCTCTCTCTCTTTTGTCACACATTCTTACTTCTGGCTCATTTTCTCCTTCTCTACCCCTCTCAAACTTTTTCTCACTTTGTGCAACACACATAGTTGATATAACTATTCATATGTTATTAGTATAGTAGTCGTATATGTAATAATGTAACGGGACCATGGTGACCGGACGGTCACAGACGACTCGCATCTGCCACAAATGGGGTTCTGGGTACGAATCTTGGCTTAGCCCATGGCTTTATAATTGATAATAGTACGGGCAGTGGACGTTATTACCTCCTAATGACAGGAATTACGTCATACAAAAGTTTTATTTATGTTTTTATTTTCACTTTTATAATTTTTTGTCAACTAGTTGTGAAGAAAAAAAAATTAATCTTAGAATTCCAATTTGCAATGCATCACAAAATATTTTTAAAAAATGTATAGAATATAATTTAGAAAAGAGGAAAATTCCCATGTTTAGAAACCAAATTGGTCGATCTTTCCAGTTTATTAAAATCTTAATTTATCTTGAATTTGTGCCTTAGTTGTTGTACATAGTCACGGAAGACGTATTCATTGATTTTTAATTTTTTTAAAATGTTATAATAAAAATGTATTTTCTGTCATACATGAGGGCTTACCTTCCAATTACCCGTTCTATTCTCAATCAATATGCCAAGGGCTAAGACGGGATTTGAACCCAGAATATGGTAAACATGCAATTTTGAAACAGTTAAAAACAAATAAATAGGGACATTTTACTAAAACCGATAAAATACGTTTCATTATATCATCATTGATTTTTATTCTTTGTTATGTCTGCAGGATTATTTTGCAAGAAAGGTCAAAGTAACGTTTAAAATTTATAGAATAGGTTTTATCCGTTCAAATTTTAATGCTTTGAATGAAAAATACTGGGCACTACCTGGCAAAACGAGCATATTTAACGTCTCATCACAAATTAAGTTTCTTAATTATTTTATTTTAAATGCAAAGTCTATCTAAATTATAACAAATAATTCTTGATATCAATTTGATCACAACAATTTATATTACTTTGGTAGGAAAACTTGAACTTTGATTTGCCAAAGTTTGAGACATAAGATTGTAAAAAAAGATAAATAAATTACATATATTGGTCTAGGTTGACTAAATTGTCCTAATAGGTTTTCAATTTAGTTGCATGTGTGGCTGAACGAACTCTGCAGAACCGGAGAAGAATGGCCGATCAGACGATAGCCAAAGTAATTTTGAAAATTTTAAGCGTTAGTTTTATCTTCAGTTTTAACGGTTCAGCGTTGACATTCAGCAAGCGTGACTGACCAGGCCGCTCCGCGCGTTTCGAATTCGAAATTCAACGGGACTAGAGAGGGACTAGAGATCCCGACGATCCACTGAACGACTCGTTATATCCAGGTCTGTCCGGATTCCTAATATATTCCGCATAGCAATAAATTACAAGATAACAGGTGTCCAGGGCACCGACGTTGTAACATATCCATTAGCACGCGCGGACGGTACCGCCCGGCGGAGCGCGGGGTGGGACGGAGGCTGGGCCTCTCCCCGGACGGGACGGACAGTTGAGAAATGAAGTAATCAAGGGCCCAGAAACACAATGCTCCCTTTGAGCCAATCCCGACGGGGTTCGTAGGTGGCCGATGATGGACCGGCACACACACACAAAGAAAGAAGAATATTAAAATATCAACGGAAAGTTCTGTTTGATCTTTCTAATATTAAGCTTTTAAGTTATTGCTCCAATTTTTCTGGAGTATGACACCTGGCAAGAAAAATATATCCGGAAAACATATTTTTTCGGCAATTTCACCATTATTTTTATAAGTCTATTAAGTTTAGTTTTAATTACCTCAAATATAGACCTACGCTTTCAAACTTTTTTATACCGTCGATTAAAAAAGGCTTATCTTTCAGATCTAGAGAAGACCGATGACTGTTGATGAAAAATAGCCAGGTAATATATGATTCGAAAAAAAATCCAGGAAATAAATACATTTGTCTACCTTCAGTTTTTTGTATCTGTTATATTTTTTCTTCCAACCTTTTCTCTGGCTTACCCTCTCACTTCTCGCTCTGTATGTTTATCCCTTTCTCTTCTCTCTCCCTCTCTCTCTAACTATCTTAATCTCTCACTCTCTCTCCTTTCTCTCTTTCACCCTCTTTTCTTTATATCTACCTTTATATCTCTCTCACCAACTCGTTCTCCCTATTTCTATGTCTGTCTCCTTTATATAATCTTACACTTTTTTTCTCTTTATCTCCGAAGTGAAACAATGCAGCAATAAACGTACTTTTGTCTACCTTTACTTTTTTATTTATCAATATCTTTCCCCATCCTGCATTTTCTCTCTTTTGCCCTCTCCTCACTCACTTTCTCTTTATCTCTCACATCTCTCTCTCCTTTTCATCTAACGATACACAGTTATAACTCATCTCCCTATTTGTATATCTCCTTGCTCCCTTCTTTCTTTCTTTTTCACCCTCTCTTCTATCTATTTATCCATGCCTCTTACCAATTAGCTCTCCATTTTTGAATTATTGTTAAATCCTCCATATACATATATCCCTTGCCCTTTACCTTCTCTCTCTTAATCAATCTCAATCTCACACTTTTTTCTATTTTCTTTTATTTCTAAAATGAAACAATCTAACCAATAAAATACTTTTGTCTTCTTGTACTCTTTTTATTTTTATGTTTTTCCTCATACTGCATTTTCTTTCTTTCGTCCTGTCATCACTCCCCCACCCTCTCTCTCACTCCTCTCTCTCTCTAACTATCTCAAACTATCACTCTCTCTCCTCTCTCTCTCTTCTCTCTCAATCTCTCACGCACTCTCCCTCACACACACGCACACACACACTCTTTCTCTCCCTCTCCCTCTTTCTCTCTAGAAATAATAATAAAATAAAATATTTCATCTAGGCAAAATATATTTCAGTAAGTAGTTACCTAGCTGTCTCCGTAATACAACATTGTTTCATTTTTTACTGCTTACTTACCCCTAGTTATCTATCAATCAATCTGTCGATATTTTACTAATCTCATTTTTCTGTCTAGTTTTATTTTTCTTCTTTCTATGTGTTTAAAACTGCCAGGCGCTCTTTCTTTCTTGTTAGTTTCTTTGCTATTTGTCTAGCGTACACGCATTTAATCGATTGTTGTTGGTTGGTAATATAAAAACAAATGCTTTTTACGGTTTTACATTTTACGAAACGCTTTTGAAAAGTTACAAGCTTGAATTTTTTTTTCGTTTGCGAACATAGTTAATGTTGATAATATTAACTTTACATAATTACTGAATTTTATTAACGTGGAAGCTTATGTATTGCTAATAATTTTTCAAGTATCATTGTTTTCTGCTTCTTAACATAGCTTATCATTATTTATTCGTTTTTCTCAGAAATCAATCTCTTTTGTTTGTAATACAAAAAAATCCGCATAAAATTGAATTCGTTTTTTTATCAATGACATTATATATAATAATTTATTCATCTACTGAGTAAAAACAGCAGATATTGATAGAAACAATTTCTAAATTGGAAAAAAAACTTCGCCCCGGTTTATTCGATTTGTGCCAATTTGAAGAAACTCCGAATGAAAATGTCCGAAAGATAAATAACCCTCTATCTCGAACCCAATTATGTCATCAATGACAGCAATAATTTATTTTCGAACAACGACACCTAGCGACAACACGCGTTTTATTTCGAGGACCTGACGTTCGAATACATTTGCGCCAAACGTAGGATGTTGAAAATTTTATTCATTTGTATTTCAAATTTTATGAACGCTCATATAATTTCAGATAAATTCCTTTGAGATGTACAAGTAAATTAGCATACCTACATACACGCAGATATAAATTATTTTGCGAAATTCAGTTAAAACTCCGCTGATTTAAAACCCTACTGACCTCTTACAAAGAAAAGAAAATTGCTTAAATTTAAAGCAAGATTTTCTTTACTCAAGTTAAGAGTTTTATGAATGAATGTTATGAATTTTTTACTTTGGCTTGAACAAATCGTAAGTGAAGTCCTGACATCAGTTGAAACTAATGTTAGCTTCATAAAGTTGAAAATTCAACCAAAGTAATCAATGGTTTTCTATTTTAATCATGCATATCACGGAATAAATTCAAATAGTAGAATTTATTTTTAGTGTTGCTCCATATGCTCACAAGGCAAACGAGGTTTAAATGCAAATAACGCCGGCCAGTCCGGCAATTAAGTAAATTTATTAACCATTCCAGTGCCTTAATTGACACGGAATGAACTTGCAAAATTACATCAAAGATCGCGCCTTCGAGATAAAAACAAATAGAATAGTGTTGAATTAATTTGTGTAAATGGAAGAAATTTGTCACTCTCTGTTTTAACACACAAGGTGAAAGCTCATAAATGCTGCCTGCATTGTCGTAACAAACTGCTTAACTATTAACTAATACAATTTTCTAGCCAAGTTCTATTTTTGGTGGGCGATTTAGTACATTATTGAGTCAATTTTTTCGCATGCGAAACATTCACGTAGCCGGCCAATAATTCACAGCAAACCCTTTCATTATAGTAATTGAAAAACGTGTGACAAAACTATATTTTTCGCTATGATCTGATAATGGGGCTGTAGAAGCGAGAGAACATAAATAATGCGGTAATCGACGCCGTGCCGAACGGTTGAAACAGTAGCGATGCCGCTTAGATAATAAGATAATCAAAAAAAGGAAGGAACAAAAAATAGTCGGCGGGCCAAAATTGAAAATTAAACATTACACGAAAGATAATCAAAAATGCAATAAATCACGAAAGGGGGGCACGATTTGAGTGCATTCCAGGCAATCATTCTAGTGGTTTTTAGCCCTATCGCAACGGGAAAATTATGCAAATACGTCTGCTTAAAAGACCACGCGACGTGTTTTACATGTAGATTCAAGTAAACAATTGTTTTTCGAAATAACCACACCACAACCCTTCAGAAAAAATAAACCTACTGCCGATTTGTTATTTTTTCTGGCTTCATTCTGCATTATTGGCTTTTTCACTAATAAATTAATAGATTATTATCGTGAGGTTTTCTCTCTGAATAGCTTTAAAGGTGCAGTTTGGTCGATTCAAATTATTTAAATGTGCCTATCCTCGCTGTTTTAGCTTGAAAGACGAGTTTCGAATTCTAACCAATTTCATTGATAGTTAATTGTTCGTTAAACTTTTATGAGTTTTTTCTCAACGATCTAACAAATACCCTAGGCCTTGCACTGAAGATGGCGAGAAGCCGAACAAATCTGGCAAACCACAACAGCGAGGATAGGCAGACGAAAATATTCGTTTTTCGTTAAGGTTTTTAAAGGTTTTTACGACACTACAAAGCAATAAAAACGTCCTAAGCGTACTAAAATTATTTATAAATATAACAATTGACAAAAATACCAAATTGATAGACAAAAACGAAACGTAATACGTGAACATGAATTGGCGAGATAATCTCTTTATTTTAAAATAAGACTACCATAATTTTATTTCATCCCATGTAATTTATTTTTATTAACAATTATTCTAGATCTACGTCTTGTCAATGATTTTGAGCTTTTTCTAATTATGTATTATGCTTGTATCATGTCTGTGTTTACAAGCGATATGTTATCATACTTTATTACTGTTTTTCACCATAAATTAATTAAACTGTAAAGTCTGAAGGACTTTATGCTGGGCTTTTTGTTCAACTTTAATTTCAGCATCAAACCATTTATGTACAATTGGATATTAAACTTGAAATAATGATTGGCATAAAACAGATAGCGACGTTTTAAAAAAATATATATTTTTTCTTTCAAATTTTATATTCAAACAACTTTGTTATAAAAAAGATAATAATGAAATTTCCGTCAACAAAGACAAAACGACGATTTACGAGTCAAAATGTGTCTAAATCTCAGTGCTTTTATGGAGCATTATTGAAAAACCCATTGTCATAATTAATGATATAATTGCCTTAGTAATCAACTTTTTAAAAATTTTGTTTGACGTTTAAAGAACGACTTTCCTTCGTGTCATAAGTCAAAATATTAATGGATTTTCTGTAAACAATTTTTGGATGTTTGATTGTTTAAAACTTGTTTGTATGACAAATCTATACAAAATAAATATGCCAAATCAAATATTTTAAAACTGGTAAAATAAGTTTAAGCAATTTTCAAATAACTTTAAACTAGATAGTTTGGTGTGTATTTCATCAAAATGTTTTTCCCATTTTTCTCTATAACGCGAATTATGACGATTTGATGACAGCATATTTTCCGCACAAAAATCCAAATTTGATATGTATTTCGATAGGATTTCCTACGAGTGAACGAAACATCATGGGCTGAATGATTAAACGGGAACAAGTGGAACACGAAAACACAAAGAAATCAACCCTTCGAAGGGGGGGGCACAGGTCCTGAAACCGACAACCCCGTGTACTGATATATTATGCATGTGCCCCATTTACATAGGGCCGCGGCACAACTTGACGTCATTACTAGACCACGTGGTGGGATTTTTTTCGCCACCTGTGTGTTTCCATGCTAAGACAAAAACAAATTTCAAAATTCAATAAATAATTTACCTTTTTACTCTATAAATTCAGTCGTCCCAGCTCTCTCCCAGCTTATAGTCTACGATATATCACAGTTTAAATAAATCAGGAGTTCACTAAATACTAGAATGCACTTTTTCTTTTTTTTAAATTATTCTTTTTTTATTCAGGTACTCTTAAGAGATTAGTTTGTTTTTGGCCCCTCACGCGAACAGGGAGTCACAGTCTTGTTCCCGACCCAGCGTCCTTGATCAGTCCTCAGTTATGAAAACTTCTCTGATAAATCCTTTAGTTTTTTATCGTCTCGATTGTATGTTATGATTATGAACTTTATATAAATTAAAATGTCCTCATTTTATTTTTTTTATTTGTTTGATTTGAGAGTGTTTTTCTCTTCTTTTTTCTTTTTATTTTCACCTTTAGGACAAACAGTAAGAACTAACAAAAAAAACACAAAAACACAGAGGTCCGTTATTTCTTCTTGCGCCTTAGGTAGAAACCCATGTCCCAGGTGCGGAAGTAGTGGGTGTAGGTCATTTGATGGATACGATCATCATTGTAAGTGTGGGTGCGCGGCGTCTTCAGAACTGAGCGGCCCCATCGTAAACTGGGATCCCCTCTTCATCGCTGCAGAACGCTTGCGCCGGACCAACCCCCGCACCCCCACCACGCTCATTATCAAATATAAATAAATATCGGGATCCTTGTTTACCATACACTATTGTCCTCACGTATTTTATGATCTCTACCGGATCATAAATCATGCCGGTTGTGTTTGTCCCCCTTCAGGGCCAAGGTGAATTTTCCGGCACCGCCTCATCTAGAACAGTCTATTTCAAAGGAATCGCTTCCATCCTCGAAAGGAAGCCATCCATCGCGACTAAATTTATAATTTCTTTTAAAGATTGAAGAAAGAAGTAGAAAAATATAAAGTACAGACATACTCTGAATACATATCATACATAAATCATTTGATCAACCGAACTACCGTTTCAACACCACGTACATAAGTTAAAATTTAAATAAAACAAACAACTTACAATATAAATATTTAAAAGTGACTGCAATTCCGTGGAAAGGTCATACATAATTAAACTTTTCTAAACATTTTACTTGTTGCATTATTTATCGTGCAGATGCAATTGAAAAAATGAATAATATTTGGCGTAATTAGTCTTTTTTTGATCTGCCCATCCTGCTAGGTTGGTATATCATACAAGTTCCGGCATTTCACCATCTTCAGTGTGTCAACTCATTTCTTTATTCTTTATTAAAATAGAAAAAAAATCTATTTTGCTGAGAAATTTCTTTGTGGGGTCTTGTGTAATTTGGACGTTTCTTATCACCCTCCAAGAGTAGTCTGATGACTTCAAAGAAGGCGAAATAACTAAACTGACAAACCAAGCGAGCATAGGCGGACCAAAATGAATTCTTTAATCCGCAGAATACATAAAGCAATACCACAACAAATCAATGTGCAAAAAGTTGATATTTACTTAAAAAATTTAACACGAATTGTGTTATGATTTTCATTAATCATTTACGAAAGCATGTTTTGCATGTATTCACACAGTGAATTTAACAACATAAACACAAACCGTTACCTAGTCCACTTAAAGATATTTAAGGCTAGAAGAACAGTCAATCTGGCCCCTAAAAATAAAGGTTTAAAAAATATGTAAGAATACAGAAATAATTTTTCCTTGGAGTATTAATTGTTAAAAAAAATTATAACTAAGTTTAATTTGTATACCGACGATAATAAAAATGTAAATAATTAAAATTGTATTCATATTTTATTGCCAATTATTTTTGTCCATTGTGTTCATAAATGAAAATCTTCTTTTTGGCCTGTAAAATTCAATTTAACTGTTCTAATTGGTGATAATTTAAAATACTTCTACAGATTTTAGTTGATCTTGGTTAACCGAAGCCGGAGGTCGTGGGTTCGAGTCCCGCTCATGACACTGATTTTTCATGTCAACCACACTTCACATAAAAATTTTAAATCAATTTAAAGCCAAGTTTAATGAAATTTCTCTATGTGGTTTGTGTGTGAATGAACTAGGAATTTTGAAGTTAGTGATCATTTTCGCCTGCCTATCATCGCTGGATTGGTCTATAAGAGTTTCGACATTTCATCATCTCCAGTGTTGAGTCTGTGGGACTTCTAAGATTCTAGTCCTTATTATACCGTCGTCATGGGTGGGGTGCGTGTGTAGGATTTACATTTATAGTACAGAGACACAAAATGATCGTTAACGACAAAATTACAGCACAGCTTGGAGTTGAATACCCCTCCCCCAAACTTTTATTCAACTCAACATTGTGATATATTAACATAAAAAGGACAAGATTGGTAAAAAGCACGCAGTCAAAACATGGAATATAACGAAATATCGTAATGTTGTCAGATGAATCCAGCGAGAAGAAGCATACTAATTGTAAGATGATCCAATTCAAATGAATATATTAAACTATTCTTTAACTTTTGAATATTCGAAGAGTTAGTAGCAGTAAATATATTATGTACTTGTACATAGAAAATATGTTACCAATCACACAAATTTTGCCAGTTATGCTCGTCACCTACTTAATTTTTATAATACTGCTCATTCTAATTACGAATGGAAATAAATAAACTAACGCGGATTCCATCAGTATTGATGCCAAGAGTCACGTTTTGGTTGTATGATAGATCACTTTATTTGTACCAAACACACATAGTGATATTTTAAAGTTTATTTTATATATTTTATGTAAAACAAGAAACGGCTTAACGCGATATTTGAATTTTGCCGGCATCAATTCGAACGCCAGCCGGAATAAATTTCATATTTAGTAAAGTGTGCAGGTTAGCAGCTCTCGAACAAATCTGGCATGAGTCATGCTGACGTTTTCACAATTGAATAAACCTTGTAAGCTTTAAAACTGTCGTTGATGGCAAATTTAAATTTAAAGATTTAGATTTAAAAACTCGTTAATATTAATCCATAAAAGTAAATATTTTTAGCATGCATTAAAATAAATTGTATTCTCACGAGAAAAACCAAGATATTCCTGTAAACGATAATTTGTTTTTGACATTTGATAAAAAAATCAAGGCAAAACTCACAACATTACGTTCAATATTGCCTTGACTAAGCTTAAAATTATAAATTTATTACATTAATTAAAAGTAATAATCTAAAAAGACAGATTTCATTGATGGTAGGGAAAAACGAACCTAAGAATAAATCAGAGAGATATCCAATATTGCATAATTTCACAATTTCAGTTTTATAAACAGATTGTCCAACAAATTACTACGAAACAACTAAAAAATAATAATCTTATCACGTTTTATTGAAAGAAAATGAAATTAATTGAAGTATGGTATCTTTATAAAAAGTCAGATATTTCTCATTAATCAGGTTATTCGTATTAAAAGTATCCGGAAAATATAAAAACTTGACGATTAAGGTACTGACATAATTTATTCTACTTTTTAGTTTTTGTAACAGAATTTAATAATAATAATCTTCTTATTTTATTTTTTAAATAATAAATAATTTACTAATTCTGTGGGTAGAATCAGCATTTACAAAAATTTAATCTACATACTCACTCCACCTTTACTATCTCTATTAATTTAATCTATTTCTGTTTATTACTTTGTAAAACTTTTGGGCAACAACAGGTATAGTACTTTGATTATTACTAAGACAAATAAAACTAAATAAATTTCAAAATATTCATAAAAAATATAAAATCAAGATGTTGCGATCATTTTTAAAGATGAAAACCCAAATTGGATATATCATATTAGGGGTCTTAATAATAAATCATCAAATAAAAATAAACATTTCTTATTCATTAAAACTAATATTGAGAAATAAGAAAAAAAGTAAATTATGTGTTTCGAAGACGATTAGAGTGATTAAGTTATTGAACCAATTTTCTCAGTATGACCGTTATTAAACACCTAAAAAAACCTGATTTAATCAACAAAACAGATCTAAAGGCACAAAATAAATATCATGCATCGCGAAGTTAGAAAGTCGTAGCAAATCTCAGAAAGCTCCACATTAAACGCGAAATACCATGTTTTAAGCAATTCGGAAAGAAATCTTTTTTTCCCCCGGCCGTTAATACGTGGTTTAATTGTCTCGAAGAGTAGGCAAGGCTCTTTAATTAGAGATTATCCTTTCCCTCGGGAGGGCGATCGTCCTACGCGTCTCGCATAATAACAGGTTATCGCCTAATGACAGTCTTCGTCTTTGCTCTGCCGACCGTTGAAAATTGATATTAATCGCGGTAATGGGCATCCGCGTACAAAGTTTCCCCATAAGTTTATACTTGCAACTGTTTAAGAACTGCAGGAGAGCTGAGCATTCAAGGCTAGCATCTCACGGCCCCCGGGGGGCAGATTAATTTCACCACTATTCGAATAAATCCAGCGGTGAAATTTCCCGTAAATTACGTCCCGATAATAATTTATTACCCGACAGTGTCGTTGTATTTAATTATTTTTCTACCATACAACTTTGGTTATCACTTAACGAGTATTTGTAAATTGCCAAACTTGTTCCCTGCCTATATAGAAAATATCTGAATATGCAAATGAATGGGTGATAGAGAGAGAACAAATACACAGACATGTTCCGTTCTAGCAACCTGTTTATACATTGTTTCAAACGAATGGTGTCTTTTGAAAGTATAAAAGAAAGGTGGTGCGAGAAATATTGTCCATATAGAATGAAGGATCTAGGTCTAATCAAACGATTATATACATCTATTTAGTTCTAATTTTGATGTTAATATTATGAAATTATGTATTTATTCTGATTCCGTTTTCTGCTTTTTAATTTTTTTGTTATTTTTACGCCTTACTGACTTTTATGTTGTTGCATTTATTGTGTTTCAAATTTACAGTTCTCACTCATTTTATCTACAACTCTCTCTTTTCTCTCTATCTTCCTCTTTCGTTTTTTTCCATCTTAATTTTTATGTTTAATTGTTTTTCTTTATTCATATATTTTTTTTACGACGGTTCGAAACATCAGAGGTATCATATCTTTTTTTTTTTTTTTCGACTGCATGGCTGCTGGATTCGCTTTTTATTCATATTGATTATTCTTTTATCCCAGCCCGTCTTTCCCTCTCTCTCACTCTCTCTCTCTCTCTCTCTCTCTCTCTCTCTTTCACACCATCTCTGTTTTTTAATAAAATTCGCTCTGTCTCTCTCTCTTCCGTTTATATTTTCTATATCTATCTATCTGATTATCTATTTCAAATCCCCCTCTCTCCCCCTTTCCCTCTCCCACTCACTCACTCTCTTTCTCTCTCTCTCTCTCTCTCTCTCTCTCTCTCTCTCTCTCTCTCTCTCTCTTTCTCTCTCTCTCTCTTGCTATTTCTGATATTCTTTCTCCATCGCAAATATATTATTTTTCATTTTATACTTATAAACTTTTATATCGGAGTAGGATTGTTAAAAAAATGGGTGTATTATATATTGAGCAAAGGATTGAGAAATTTTCATCCTTCTACTTTATTGTCCGCTTTTCTATAAGCCAGCCCAATAAGAAGGTTACCTATTTCTGGAACAGCCTCCCGGGACCCACTGCTAACTCACGGGTCTGCCCGCTGTTCCAATTACACGGTCCGTGTCTTCCCTGACATCGGGCGGCACCACCCTTTTCCTTTTTACCGCGGATCGGATAATAACTTTCCGACCGGCGTTATACATCACGGGCGGCATCCCGGAAACACTCCAATCCCCGGGGAAACCTAGGAGTCCGCAGGCGAACCGTCCCCGGCCCGGCATTCACAGAAGGCGTGGCATAGACCATCAATCAACGTCCCCCTGGATCGGCCAATCAACAGCCGCCCTTCATATCGGACAAAACTCCCCTCGGAATTCTGTCATTTGCATAGGGGGTGCCGCCCCGGTTATCTACTGCAGTCCGGATTCAATTTTCGATCCTCGGTGTTTAGTTTCAATTAAGACGGGGAAGAGATACGAGCAGTTAAAGGCGAAGGCAACTGCTAAAACACTACTTTGTATTGAAGAAACAGCACTAAAATGTAAAAGGAATATCCCACTTAAAAAATAACCCTGTGTAAGAATCCATATGGGAGTAGTGAACTCATTCTGCATTAATTAAGGATGAAATTAATGGATTAATAACTTTATGAAGACGTCGTATTTACAAACAATGGCAGCATTAAGACGCAATTAATCATGACAAATCTTAAACAAAGAAAGCATTGTTGAAAAAACAGTTTATTATTCCGAATAATCAAAATAGTAGCGTGGAGTCGTGTAACAAAAATATTTACCGATCCGTAAATTCTGATATCCTAAACGAAATATCAACAATTTATCACTGGAGAAATGGTTGCTCTTTTTAACAATTTATTTTATCCGTTTTGACATCTACAATAACCAAAACTTCTCCATACTTAATGACAGTATAATTAAAAATATACTTTACCACAAAAAAATGGATGAATTTATTGGTCGTATTCCTCCATACCTGAAACAACAAAAAGTGGTTTGTTAAATATTTTATAATACCTCGGTACAAACTGTACTATGCTATCCTTAAATACTAACATCATACACGCTTGTCATATCAAACCAAATCTTCGTTTATACTCAAAACCAAAGTAATGGACTTTTGTAGGTAAGTCCCCAGTATGATTAAAAATCATCATTTACAACACAATAACTGAGCAGGTGTCGCACATTCCCCTCCTTAGCCTTCCTAAGCTATGAGCCTGACGTGGCCACTAAGATTGGACGGTTCGAAAGAATGTGTAGCACCACGTGCTCTTGGGAAAACGTAGGAAAAGAAAATGGGCTCAAATTTAACAAGATAATGGCGACTCCAGTGATGATATCTGGAAGTGAATCTTGAACGCGAACTTGCAAGCAGACAAACGAATCCAAGCAGCATAAATAATATTCTTACAAAGGATGTTCATCGAGGGACCAGATCCATAACGAAGCCATCTGAGAAGAGTTGGGAATATAACCGAATCAAAGAAGGAAAGCTTTCCTACATCGAGCGATTGGACGAACCCCGACTAGTATTACCTGTTATCCAGCATAGACCTAATCCTAATGGTCATCAAGAGAGAGGTAGGCCACGACACTGATAGTTGACGTAATACGCAACAAATTAACTTGCTTATCGTACTACAACTTAATAATTTAACATCAAGAACATGAGAAAAAAATGTTGTGATAGTGCGTGAGAAAGTGTCAGACAGAGCGAGAGTGAGATTGAAAGATATTACTACTTTTATTATATATACTTATTATTATATACTTATACTAAGTACTCCTTTCTTTCATGTAGTGTTCTCATATATTAACAGTAATAGATAAACAGTATTTTGTTAGTACCTACATTTTTAAACAGAAATCATGGGTACGTAAATAATTTTCATTACTGGAAATAACATTTAACATAAAAATAATCACTCATAAATTTACATAATAAAACTAAATAAAAATATACATTGTTTAAATTCGTGTAATATAGACAGGGAACATTGCAGTTGATATCTGGTTTGATTAATGGATTATTCTGGTGATCAACCTAATACCGGTTTTGTTAGCGGTCGGAAACCTTTCAGCTTTAGCACAATTTATTAATTATTATCAACAGCTACCAATCGACGTATGTTTATAAAATAAAAATTTATCATAAAAATGTTATAACATCTCTCATTTAATTTTTATTTCCACAGATAAAAAAAAGAACACCTGGGAGTGAGAGTGAGACTAATCCATAGTAAAGGGGGATTCAGAAGGGCTTTATCGCCGTCTCCTTGGTTACGAGGAAACCCGGGATACAGCTGTTCAAACATGCGAGGCAAAAGGATGCCAGAAGACGTTAAGGACAATTTGGAATTGACAAAATATATAAACTAAAAATTATTTTTATAGAGTTGATGATGGGTGTCATCGAGTCGGTGAACTTAAGCTGAACCTGCATTGGCTCACGTCTTCACTCGCGGGTTTCATGAACTACCTACCAAAAGACGTTTCGGCATTCCGCCATCTACAGTCATGAACTTATCTTTCCTATATCTGCAGTGTAAAATTATCTTTATAAATTTATTAACCTTGTTGTATGTTTCACAGTGTTATGAAAGAAGGGAGGGCTTACTTTACTTAGCGTCCGTACATTAAGGTCTGTAATCGTGACACACTGTTCAATAGAAATGAAGTCATCGCGCATAGGGAACTGCAAAACTAGGTGACTAAGTGGGAAAACAAGAAACGTCC
This sequence comes from Cimex lectularius, assembly GCF_000648675.2. Classification (NCBI taxonomy): domain Eukaryota; kingdom Metazoa; phylum Arthropoda; class Insecta; order Hemiptera; family Cimicidae; genus Cimex; species Cimex lectularius. The sequence goes on along the minus strand of NW_019392764.1, from coordinate 2,568,901 downwards.
GATAAACCGCAACAAAATGGTAATCTTCAGAAAACAGGAAACGTTATCAAGACTTTGCCCTTTAAACAATAAAGTAACCCGAGGAGGCAAAAAAACAGTCAAGTGGCACTGGTCTACAAACCATAGAAATACGTGGCAATAAAATCTAATATCGCGATATAGTGCATCTGCTGGTTCTGTGCTTAGACATGAATGACAATGTATATCAAGGCAAGTAACACTGTTTCGTTCAAGTTAATGCTGCAATTAAATCATAACACCGAATGTTCTAGAAAAGTCTATTAAAATGGAAAAGTTTCTTTTTTTAAGTAGTTTTGTCATACAGAAAAAGGCTTAAATATCATACAACACATTGGGTGTCATGGAAAATTGAGTCGAAAAACCCCGAGGAAAAAGTCGGTCAAGCCGCTTTATAATAATCTTTTACATATTCGGACGAAAATTCCGGGGATTCGAACCGAAGAACCGCAGGCGCGGCAAATATGAGTTGGACGCCCATCCATTCGACTACCGCGGTTCTCTTTACAGTAAGTTAAGTACTAATTATATATCATATTTAAAAGAAAACTGTAATGCAAATAATAATTGCTAATTGAATAAACTGTTTTTGATCCATTGAGTAAATCGAGAATTATTTATCAAGTAGCTTAATCGTCTCCGATCACTATCTATTTAGTCTAACAACGTTTCAGCATTTGGCAGGATCAAAAAAATGACATGATTGACAAAATAGCACACGGACAAACAATGCAAAGGTGGATAAAAATGAAAACTGGCAGGTAGACAAAACTACAGGCACATCAGAGCTTTGGATTGACAATCTGCAGTTCTTCTTATCGTCAACATTCGGTGTTTCACAATTTATTTCAAAGTTCAATTAATTAAGGTTTTTAGTTGAGATAAAAATGTCAGTGTCACGAGCTGGATTCGAACCCACGATCTTCGGCTTGATATGCCGCTACTCTACCACTTGAGCTAGTGACTTCACGAAGCCATTCGTGTTTGTTTATTTAGTTAGTAGCTTGTATGTTGGTCAATGATATTTACTGTCGGGCAAATATTTATTTCGATTAACCACGATAGCTCAAATTGTAGAGTAGCGGCGTATCAAGCCGAAGGTCGTGGGTTCGAATCCCGCTCGTGACGCTGACTTTTTTATCTCAACTAAAAACCTTAATTAATTGAATGATATTAATAGGTCAAGAGGACCCGAAAAAATTTAGAATTTATTTCAAAGGTTGGAACATTAGACCAATGATAGAAACTAGCTTTATATCTGTATAAATCTGAGATTATTGATTATCTGATGTGACATATTAAATTTTTCACAGCATGTTGCCATTTCATTATTTTTGCTCTTTTTTTATTTTTTATTTGCAACAATATAAACAATATTTTATAATAAGCAAGTGGGTTGTAAGTGTTTATTTAGTTAGTAGCTTGTATGTTGGTCGCTCAGTGATATTATCGTTGTGCATTTACTGTCGGGCAAATATTTATTTCGATCAATCATGGCATGCCGTCACTAGCTAGCAAACCTACTGATCGCCAGGGCCACCGCCATTTCAGCAGTCTCGGGGATCGTAAGAAAGGTGAGATATTGCATATTAATGGATTAGGGGTGAGGAGATTTCGAATGGAATTTAGGGTATCGGTATTTGGCGAGTTCTAGGCCATAGGGGATGTTTAGATTGGTGTGAATGGTCAGACTCATTAGATAAAGGGGAACATTTACTATTGTACGGATAACTTCGGATTGGAGGGACTGAATGCGATAAATGTTGGAGTTTATTGCTGGAGTTCTAATCAATAAGGGTGCAAGTATTGCTACATAGTTTTTGTCATTTTGGTGGGTTTAAAAGAAAATGTTCAATCCTTTGTGCTTTCCTTTTTAAACAAACATTCTTAAATGCAAATGTGGCTTATATTCGAAATTTTCAGACTAACCCCATTGGCATTTAACGGTTGAGTCAAGTCTTAAGCGAAGGGAGTCAAAACTGGAAAGATTGATGGTTCCAAGTGTTGGTCGTACGGTTTTTGTAAGGATGACGGGCCGTCTCCCCGGCTCAAATTGGATAAGGCATAAATCCAGTCAAAGTGGAAAGAGGGAGTGGAAGTGAATGAGAGAAGTCGCAATTAAGACACGCTTTAACGGGACGGAGGGATGGAGGGAGTGGATGTTTTCCTCCGGCCTGATATATCACGGGAGAGTTACCCGGAGAGGAAGGTAAAGGTTCAATGGAGAGAGAGTTCCTTTGCTCCTAATCCTAATCTAGCTGGGGGCCGAAGGGGGAACATGAGCTCGACCGCCTTCATTAGTGCCCCTCGAAACGCCGAGTGGAAAATACTATTTTTAACCAGCTGAGATTTACTGGCCTCGAGCCCTACACCGTGTCAAAACTAAAATGTCGGAGGATTTAAAAACAGAAGAAAAAAAAAGAAAAGAAGCTCTTGTTAAGAAAACTAGTCGAAATCTGAGAAAACTGATGGACTGAATACAGTGATTTTTCTTTCCTTAAAATTATGCCTTAATTAAAGAAATGTAGAGGGAATGTCATGCACTAGCCATGGTAATAAATCACTAGGTGGTTCATTTCCTAAACCTCTTTAAAGGAGAAGCCGCAATCTAATAATATTTTCATTTTTCCCTTGCGTTTTCCTGGCAGGAGCGATCAACTGACGTTAATTAAATTACCTAAATGGATTTAGGTTTTTTAAATTTATCGAGGGTGAAAACGGTGTTCGACCGTCTAAAGTTAGCGTTTCCAACTGTTGTGGATACTACTGTATATTTCGATTTAAATGTATGACTGTATATATATATGTTATTCCTTGATCAGGATGAGTCAGATCAATACGATTTCTGTGAGATTTACTCATCATAAAAACCATATATGGGAATCTTGGAGTATTCTACCATAGCAAAAATTAAGGGAGTATCCTTGTGCCAACAGTTATGATCTTTTTTCTGTCTCTAATAAAATATTATATAAAGGCTTTGACAGCCATTGGTAAAAGAATTCTGCCATTCTCTATTTCAAAAAAAAGATTCATAGCGAACTAACTATTAAGTACAATATGTGGTGTTTAGTGATCGTTAGTTAATCATTATTCGGAGATCGTGAGATGCGGTCTGGTGTGTAGTAGATTTTAGAAAAACATTTTCTTTATCATGCCAACGTTTCGATCTTTATTGGGATCATCTTCAGGGCCTGGGATTTATAAACACTTTTTAAATTTTGAAAGTACATGTAGGTTGTGAAATCCTTCCATTACATCAAACAAGAATCTTCCATTTCTTGCTTTAAACCCAAGATTGTAGTTTTAATATTTAAATGCTATTATACAATTTAAAACAAAAGAAAAACACTTTCACACTCATTTATTCGCATCTTCTCCCTTGTCCGGAATTAGTGTGGGTTGTTAAATAAGTCGGTTTTCAATAATTTGATTTTTTCCTTCTTCTGTTTTGAAGCAATGCTTATTCAGTCATTATTGTATAATTTGATATTAGGATTTGTTAAAGTGTTTTTATTCGTCGGATTTGTTCGAGATATTACATTTTTATGTTCGAGATATTACATTTTTACAACGTGTTTTGCTCGTTTAATTTTTTATTTATTTATTTTTTTTTTAATTTTTTTATATTTTTTTTTTTTTATATGGAAGACGCAAAGGCCCTTCAACTTTAATGATACCGAAATCAAGCTTTTGTCATATACAAACCATTCTCAAACATGAACCATCGCAACGACGCTTAAGATAGCTCATACAAGCGTTTCGGCGCATCGGAGAGCAGTTGCTTTTTAGAACTTTATTGGAAAATTTAGCAAAAAAATTATAATTTAAAAAAATCAGAAATTTATTGAACCGCATCACCATCTACAATTTTCTCCTAAAACAAACCTCGCATTTTAAAAAAGGTTAATAATTGGTAATAAAATGTGGGACTTTTACAACAGATATGATTCAGATAGGAAAGCCCAGGGTAAAACGCAGCACCACACCAAAGCAGTCAGCAATCAACCAAAAATGGCCGCATGGGCTAACGTAAGGGGTTTGTTTTCCACCAGGATTACACTCGCCCCAAGGTTTTAGAAGAGCAACATATTTCTGGAGTTTAGATTGAGAGAGATTTTTACTTATTCCGTGCTCTGTGGAACTGTATTAACGGGGGAAATTTTACTTCTACTACTGTTTTACTACTTGAGAAATCAGTTTATCTGTCAAAAACCTGACGACTTCTTGAAGAACGGAACAAACAATGAGGACCTGGTAGCCGAGTAGTTAGCGTGAAAGACTCTCGTAAAATGAATACATGGAAATGGAAACAGGTAGTGGAACAAAATGGTTCATATATTGTTGATTAAATTTGTTTTCAAATACTTGAATTTAGCATCAACAAACTCTAAGGACTTATTTTACGCGCCGATAGGTGGAACGGTTTCTTTTAGGTCACAAGTCGCAATACAGGTTATTCGGTCTGTCCGATCGATGAAGAATTCTACTAGAAAAAGTGATTAGTATTCTTTTGTTCTTCAGCACACAATTTACTTGAATCCATCCTGGCAGGTTTACTACGTTTGCCGTAAAACTCAATGAAGACACCACCACTGCCCATCGTTCAGTTCACCATTCTAACTTTGACTACTGATATTGCAACTGGCGGAACAAGAATCAATTCCAACTCAGTTTGATGTTACACTAACATAGCTCAAACAAGCGTTTCTACGCATCTGAGAGCAGTGGTTTTTTTAGAACTTTATTGGAAATCTTATCAAAAAATTTTTTGTTGGTCAACTCTATATGGTGATATTCTTCATCTGGGAATAAGTCTCTACCAAGTAGATCTAGTAGAACTGAGTTAATAATAAAATTTCCACAATAAAAAGTAATACAAGTCTGGGATTCTACTATTCCGCCTACGTAAAATCCTTCATCTCATTCTCATTACAACCATCGGAAATAACCACACCTCAACGACATTCCTAAAATGTCGTACAAAGACTTAGAAAAGTTTCCTCGATGTTACTTTTGTATATACTATAATGTATAAAGTATGTTATCAGTTAAACTTCATTCACAGGAATCTACTCATTACCAATTCAACAAACCCCAAAATCGTGTGCAACGACCATGGTGGCCGGGAATCAGCTGGATTGGTAAGAACGATTACATAAACATAGTGCGAACTGCAATCAACGTTAATTAAGTACTTCCGTTGGTAAGTCCCCCACCCATGAGAACTTCGTCATTGTAACAGCGTCATTTCACGCGAATTTGGTTGTTGTACTATTAGATATAATAACAATTCAAAATAAAAGAGAAACTGTTGTTTTAATTATAGTATGCGATGTTAAAATGTTGTAATTTATAGACTAAACTTTAGGTTTTTTTCTATATGCATCATTAAACTGTATTACTTTTTTAATGGTAGTAAAAAATCCCTTATATATATTTATTTATTTATTTACCCTTATATTTACTTTGTGGATTCAGCTTCCTGAGGAGGATATCCTGACTGTGATGGCCGTGATTTAGGGATTTTGCCACTCGTAAATTTCTGTACTCTGTACCAGAAGAGGGGTAGAGATGATATATATTTATTCATATTCTCGGTACAAGAATGACGGTGGCCCTGGGCAAGAGGGGTTGAATTTTTTTTTGCCCACGGCGATGGGGGTGCCTCCGTTCGAAAAGTAAACACTCGTGGGCCGCCAGGAAGAAGGGCTGTGGGGGCGGAAGTCACCCCAGGCTGGGGACTCACAGGAAGGAAAAGCACCCCGCGGGGGGCGGTCAGCACCCTGTGACGTAACCTTCGTAATAATTATACACCAAAGGGGCGGGGGCATGAGTCAGAACGTTTGTAGTAATACAGAGGATAACATTCTGGCAAAAACCAATACTCACGAATATAGTTTCGAGTACAAAGGGCAAAAATGAATTTGAAAAATTGTGAAGCGAGCTTACAATTTCCTTTCAAACATCTTAATCTTTCAGAAACGGAAGTAGGGGTTTTCAATCAATTTTTAGTTCTTATCTGAACGAGCAACCAAAAAATTGTTCCCCATATGGAATCCCTGTATCCCCATTATTGAATCGTCTTTCGTTTTAATTATTTAAACTGTAGATTTGTAAGGTCCGCACCATCTCGTTCTTAAGTTATAACACAACCAACAATATAACCTGTTAGATTATACAGTTTTTTCCAGACCAGCCAACACAAGTTCTTTTTCCTAAGAATTAAGTTCCTACATCTGTCAGTATTATGCAAATTCCATATATTATTCACTAATGCAAAGATTTCAAAATGAAACCAACTTAAATCAGGGTATAACACAGAATTGTCATTGTTAATGAAAACATCGATTTTTTTAAATCTGTGTGAGAAATTTAAATAGATTCGTTTTGACTGAACCTTCGTCCAATGTGAAATCCACTATGTGTAAACTTAATTTTTACAGAGTTTAATTGTTGGGTTTCAGGTTTTGCCAACGGTTAATCACACTGAGAATGCACAGAAGGAAGGCTGTTCGAGAAATACCTCGGTGAACAAGGTCCTGAGAAAGTTGAAAATAAACAAGTCCCTCGTCCTTCAGCGTCACGTGCCGGGAAGAACGGCACATCCTCGGGTGAAGGAAGAATTGCATTTTTACAGACATATAATCCTTGGAATGAGAAAGCGGGACTCGACGAGCCAGAAGGTTTAGGTTCCCCGCCCGGTTACTTGAAAGAAAGGTTTTATCCTTGAACGAAAAAAAGGATATTAACAAGATAAATCACGTTCCACTCCGCGTTCCGCTTCCTTTAATTTTGCATTTTCAAGAAGATGTACTTCTTAAAAGGTACATTTATACTTCCACACCGGCACTCTCACGTATTTGAAAAAGAATGATTTTTAAATTATTCCAAACTCATTTCATCTGGTACATTGTATCCGTTGTAAACACAGTTTAACAGAAAAACGTGGGGCTATTAAGTAAAGTACAGCCCCGCAGGCCACATCTCGATCCTTATCCGGATGCAGATACGTGGAAACGTTTAAATTATTACAGGGTAGACAGACAATGGCTGCGCTGATTTCGGTCAGGGTCCTCCTGGGAACCGGTTTTTCTTCTCGGCGTCCAGGAGGGCCCACTGACTACATCATCGCTTTTTGGAAAGAGGCGATATAGGAATTTGCCTTTTTCCCGTTTCCAGGGCTAATGAATAAACTGCCCGGAATGGGCTCAGATAAAAATTTCTATTAACATATTATTGTATTTTCATTCATAAGGAAGATTCAGAAGAAAGATTTATATATAATATACATGTACCAATGAGTACTCACACTCTTGCCTTCTTTTTTTAAATGCACGTATCTCCTTCTGTTTTTTTTTCTCTTTAATTCTCTTTCAATTTTCTTCAGAGATCATAAACCCTCAGGGTTTGCAACAGCACAGGACATATCAACTTTCGGGGTTCTCAACATCGGAGATCATGTAAACCTCCAGGGTTCGCAACAGCAGAGGTGGTTCAAACCCCGAGCTTCACAACAGCAAATATTATATCAACTCCCGGTGTTCGTATCAACGGAGATCATATTAAAATTGGAATTCGCAACTGCAGAGATCATATCAGCCTGCAAGAGGAGAGATCATGCCAACCCTCGTGGGGCTCAACAGCAGAGATTATGTAAACCTCCACGGTTCGCAACAGCAAGTCATATCAGCTCCCAGTGTTCGCAAGAGTAGAGGTCATATTAACAATTCTTGTACGCAACTGCATACATTTATCCATCTCCGGTGTACGCAACGCAAACGGCATACAATGTCTCAATGATCTCTGAAACAAAGTTCATATTAACGCCCGGGATTCTGGTGTTTTGAAAAAAAATCGATATATATATATATATATATCGATATATATATATATATATATATATATATTGATATTAATTACATACAATATTGTTTATTCGTTTGCTGATTGGTGAAATAATTTTGAAAAGTACATTTACTAAATAATCTGTAACATAGGTTGAAGATGAATGTGTAGTTTCGTCGCTGCCGATCATTTTTGCTTTCTTTGTTCACTGATTTGGTCTGTAAGCCGAGGGTCAGCTTCTTCAGTACTGGGTCTCATAGATTGGACAAGTTGAAACTACAGTACCACGCAGAAGCCATGAAGAAATCTCACAATGAAGAGAATATTTTTTGTATTTTAATGAATTACTGTTGTAAGTCTGATGAATTACTATTATGTAAACTTGGTGGTTTTTGTCCGATAATAGATAAATTAATTTAATTGCTTAATTGGCATTAGTAAGCCGAATGGAACCGATTTTAGCAGGGTGTTCAAAAACGTTTTGCTCCGGCATGGGAGATTTCCCCTTTTCAGACAGAATCCCTCGGGCATCTCCATTTTTGCACCCTCCCGCACCATTTATGACTAACGGCCAGGATCCTCGGTGCGTATGATTTAATTACACCTACACCAAATGAGAAAGGGCTTCGCTGGGGAAATTGAGTTTTGCCTGAGGACGAATTCATACAAATCTGGCATAAACCACCGTGGTTTGCTTTCCACCCGTGCAGGGTTTCCGCGGGATTTTTCCTCTCTTATTATCTCACTGCCAGTTTTATTTGTTTAATTCGCCCTATTGATCAGATCGGATTTGGCCCGACATTCCCGTTTCCGTCCGAACCTGGCTTTGACGGCTGGGCGATTTGCCTGTGGATTTATTTGGTTTTGACGTGCCGAATCTTGATAAAACCGAGGGCTGACGTGTCGGTTACATGTCCTGCACAAAGCTCTGTTATCTTACTCCCGATATCGCTTCACCCGCTACCAAATAACGTGTAATTATATACAGAACTAGGAAAAACACGGTACTACAATAATTATCTCTGGCGAGGGCATTTTTTACCTATACATGAAAGTAAAGAATCGAAAAACAATCACAGTTAAATTTAATCCACAAATATAAAATATATTTTAGCTTTTTCGGTTCACAAAATCAACAGTTCTGAATACACTGAATAAAATTGGTTTTACTCTCATTATGATGAATATAATTTATTTATCACATACAGATCACAACCAACGACAGTTACGTCGATATCAGTATCGGTAATCTTTTCAAAGAAAGGCTACATGCATTAATAAATTAAAATTGCATCTTTTTTGTGCAATTTAAAGTGCCCGACATGCAAACTGATGATTGAGTTAAACGGATGATTATATCCTAATATTTAACGCCTAGTCGTTACAAACCCAACACAAATTATTAATTATTTTTCACGAAAAAGCAGCTTATAAAATTTAAAAATGGTCAATCGTAAAATAAATGGAAAATGGTAAATAGTAAAATCATTTATCGCCTAAACCCTTAAAACACAAGTCATTATGAATTTTTTAAATATATTTTTTAAAATCACGGAGTATCGTAAAAGTAAGTTACATAGATAAATGGTCAATGGTAAAAACAAATGGTAAAATGGTAAATAGTATAATCATTTATCGCCTAAACCCTTAAAACACAAGTCAATGTGAATTTTTTTTTTTAGAAATATATATATTTTTTAAATCACTAAGTATCGTAAAGGTAAGTCACATAGATAAATATTTTTAGACAATTAGATGGAAAAATCAGCAATAGTTTTAAATTAGCAATAGTAATAAAAAAATTTACATTAAACATGATTCTATTTGATCACAGGTAAAAGGCGTGACACTTCAAAATATTAAACTATATTATTTATCAAATAAAAGATTTTCCGTTATTATTGCACATTCTAATATATTTGTTACGTTTATTCAATCAAAAAATTATCAGTGTATCTTTTTTCCCCCAACAATATCTACAGTTCAACATATACGATTCTCTCAAGTCCTGCGGAATTCACACAAACGCATTGCCCAGCGTTCGACACGTAATTTTAAATAATAATGTAATTTGCTAATAGCGCAAAAATAGTTAAAATTTGATAAAATAGATAAATATTAATAATGGTAGATTCTGTTCCAGCTCGGTTCTGCCCCTACCTAAACATCCATTGCCCTTTCCATTTCAGTTAGGACCCCCTCCCAAATGCTTTTCCCCCACTCGCCCTTCTGGCCACCATAGTAAAACATTAAAAACGACGAAAATTGCTAGTAAATTATTAAATTGTCCATTGTTTTATATGAATATCTTATTATTAATATCAAATGTATAATTTATTTTATTTTGTGCAATATGTTCATTGCTTAATGTTCATTATTTGGATGCTCGTGTGTATTTTATTTTGATAGTGAGAGAAAGGCAGGAGGAATGGAGAAATAGAGGGAAAGAGAGAGAGCGAGAGAGTGAGAGAGAGAGAGAGAGTGAGAGAGAGAGAGAGAGAGAGAGAGAGAGAGAGAGAGAGGACTCATAAAAAGGGAAGGAGGGATAGACAGAAACACAAACAAAGACTAGTTTTGAGGGGAGGAAATCAAGGCTGTGTGTATGTTTGAAGTTTTTNCAAGGAGAGAGAGTGAGTGGGAAGAATGCAGAAAAAATAGGTAGATAAGAAAGAATAAATCGAACGAAAGGGTGAGCGAAGTTGAGAGAACGGGAGAGAGGTAGAAAGAGAGAGAGAGAGAGAGAGAGAGAGAGAGAGAGAGAGAGAGAGAGAGAGAGAGAGAAAGGACTCATAAAAAGGGAAGGAGGGATAGACAGAAACACAAACAAAGACTAGTTTTGAGGGGAGGAAATCAAGGCTGTGTGTATGTTTGAAGTTTTTACATTTTAGACGAACAAAAAAAAATTAACATTTTTATTGTAATTAAAACAAGAAATTGATTTGTGTATTTTTTAAATCACCACAGACTCGGCTGCAGGAAGAAATGTTGACGTGAAAACTGTAAGCTTAATATTTAAAAAGTATCTTTATAATGTAAGTATGAATGCACCAAACATTCGTTCTTCTGCCGAAGCAATGTTATTAAAAATAAAACGTGATCCTTACTTTTTAAGTACTTCTTCCTCCTTAAACATAACACACAAAAATAATTACTTATTATGCTATCCCCACTCATGCTGTCTTTTTTATACATAGGTTTAGTTCTATATTTAAATTTAAATATTTATCTCAATCTCTTTTTCTCTCTCTCCTAAACTCCATTGTATATCACTCTTTTTTTCTCTCTCTCTCTCTCTCTATCTATCAATCTATTTACAATAAACCCTCTTTCTAACTCATTCTTCCTCTCATATTCTTCTTCTTTTCTATCTATTTTATTAATTTTTATTTAAGTAATTCAATTATAACTCTACTCCCTCTCACTCTTTTTTTTCACATTCTCTCTCTCTCTCTCTCTCTCTCTCTCTCTCTCTCGCCATTTTATATCTCATTTCTTCTCTTCATAAATCTCCTATTTTGGATGTTTTTCTATCTCACATAAATGCTTGTGTGTGTTTTAAGTTGATAGTAGAAGAAAGGCAGGAGGTGAAGAGAAATTAATAGAAAGAAAGAGAGAGAGAAAGAGAAGAGAGAGAGAGAGAGAGAGAGAGAGAAAGAAAGAGAGAAGAGAGAGAGAGAGAGAGAGAGAGAGAGAATCATCGTTATTATTCACTCTTCCTCTCATTTCTTTTCATTTTTTTCCTCTTTCTCTCTCGCCTCCCAAACAAGACTTGAGACCCAACAGAAAACTTGAACAACTACTAACATTTTTAGGACAGAAAATTGTTTGACTGTCCATTCTCAATTAACACTATAAAAGACATTACTTCTGTCTTATATTTCTCACAATCTGTCTCCTTCTCCCTTTCCTCTCACTCCATCTCTCTCTCTATCTCCCTCCTGCCTCCCTCTTTCCATCCCATCTCTCCCTTATTCATTCACTCACTACTCTCTACCTCCCCTTCTCCCACCTTCTCTCTCACTCACCCTCATTCTCTCTCTCTCTCTCGCCCTTTTTCTCTCTCTCTTATATTTACCTTTTCATTTGTCGTTACTTGTAAGAGAGGTCTATCGCGACCTGAATTTATTTGTGAGGTAGTATACACAAAACAATGATATAATATTTATATTTATATACGAAATCAACTGGATATTATGTGATTTTATACAGTTGTGTTTTCCCCAATATTATTAGCATTGTATGAATTACGCAGTACACGAAACAAGATGAATAAAAGCAGATAAAATTAATTATAATTTGTGTTTTTAAACTTTGGAAACACATTTCACGTTGCCGTGGATCTCATTCGGTAACATCGTTATCGCATTTGACACGAGGCGATGCATCAGAGCCGGTGATGTGATATACGGGGCCCCGGGACCAAATAATTCCAAACCGTTCCTTTCTGCCCGTTCATCCCTGGTACAGTAAAAGCATTTTAATCAAAAAACCGTCCATGATAGCCGGCCTGGGGTGGCGGGACGGAGTAATTAATTTGTTTACCGGTGGAATTCCTACGAGGCCCGGCCCAGGGCGGTCCTGCTATTTGAAAATGAATTGGAAGCAATTGGTCAGGTGGGTGCTCGTTTTTTTTCTCCCGGGCATTTTCCGCCCATGGGGAAAAGGGGGCGTATTGTTTTTCGGGCGGATAAAAATAGGAAAATTGCGGTAATCGATTGGAAAACAATTAAGCCGACATTACATAACAACACAGCGAAGAGTAAGTTAATGAAAAGTTAGAACATTATTATTAATTAGTATTTAAAGCATGGTACGTGATAAAGGTACTAATTGAATAAAAAAATGTACAATGGACCATTACAGATAGAAATTTGTCTCATGCCTATTCCAAGAAACTAAACAGACATTGTTACGAAGCCTACAGCATCGTATGAAAGAAATAATAATAATAATCTTGACAGAATGAATCCTAACTTCAATAGAATCATAGAACAAGACGTAACATCTCTATTTCTCTCTCCTGTACAAAAAACATTCTCCCAAAGAAGTATCCCATCTCATAAACCATCTATCACTAAAGGCTAATTTCGTCGCCCTACTCGCCTGAAAACACTGTAGTTTTCTTTACCTTAATAACGTTCAATTTATTTATTGCCTATAATAGTCAAAATTCTAGAAAAATCCCTGCATTGCTGACCAGCAACTAAAGCGAATTCGTTCTACAATTCACATCAGACATGGCAGCTTTTGATCGAAATAAGTGCTGCTCCGGAATATTCCTAAATGTGAAGCAATCTTTTGATTGGGTGCTACTCGGGGCTACCCTGGACGTCTAAGTTGAGACAAATTTCTGATCCTAAAAATCCTACTTAACCGACAGATACTTTCAAGTCCTCAGTGGATCCTCCAGTGGACCCGGCTGTCGCACAAAGCCATGGGTACGTTTAGGAAGTATCTTAGGACATTAAGTACACCACAGACATTCCTACCCTTTCTGAAACTCCTTTTCCTTCATAAAGATCCTATCATCTCAACCGGAATCGCGGAAACTAATGTCATATCCGTTGAGCACTTATTGAAGCGGTGGTAAATGAAAAAATTGAATAAAGTAATATAGATGTGAACATAACACTTTCACCCTTAGAATAGCCATTATACAAGTTCCATTACATAAAGTTATATATAACATCTTATACTACTATGCTATATATACCTTAACAAACGATTTACATGGGGCTCAAAAGTCAAAAATCAACTGACGCTTCGGACTCTTAAAGATCTCAAGGAAAAACACTGACTCGATTTCGCTCCTTTCTATCTATCCAATTTAATCATTCATAATGACCTTAATATCCAATATGTTGCTATGAAGTATGGAAAAACTGCTAAAAGAATTTTCACAAATAATTATCCTATCCCACAACCCTCATGATAGAAACCACACCCCTCCCATTTGCAAATAATCCTCTTTTACAATTAAAGCGTAACTTGCCTTGCGACTTCCTATGTGAAAGTCAGTGCGATTAACGCAAATACAAAGGACTACTATTAACAATTTTTCATGAATTTGTATTTTTTGTTCATTTTCCTCGTTTACTTCAACATACAAACTGATATCGAAATTGCATAAGCCCAGCTTTTGGCCTAAGTGTACGGACGTAAATAAATTATGATAAATATTATAATCCGTCAGCCATCAGAAAAATGGATATTTAATATGAGTCTGTGTGAAATTGGATTCCCAGTTTGGCTATTTTACTAAGATTTGGACAACAATTGAGAAAAAGCGAGTAAGTAAATTAGACGGGTAGGTCGATTATTTATTGTCTAACCTTTGTACATATATCATTTTATCATTACATTTTTTTGTGCGATATTTTTTAAATAATTTTGCTTAAAACATTATTTAAAACAAAAATCATATATCTCCTCGGTATTGAATAAAAAATCGTCACAATCTACGAGGCTTTGTTGGGTGTAATCACATTGGCCCCCTCTTTCTGGAAATATTGTTTGGATTGAGTCCATTGTTCCACCCTCATCTCAACATAGTTGTGGATTTACTGCCGACGAGTGGATGCCGGCCAAAACTCCCCTTCCTTGTTGGCCGAGGACACTTAACTACAATAACTGTTCTAGCCCTTTGTACATTTATCTAGCGGGCGTTTCTCCGTACTCGAGATATTAATAGATAGTAGTCGTTTTCTTTGAAAAGTTTTCCCATTTGCGGGGGTGGAATAATTGAAGAAAAAGTAAAAGCGTGGTGGTCCTTTAGCGTTTAGAAGAACTTTCCTGTTTACCGAAGGCCGGAAGCTTTCGACCCCCACTCCGTTACGTCGATATAAACTCCGAGGTAAAAATAACAGATTCTCAGAAAGATATATATGCATGTCAATTACCGCGAGATTCCCTCAGGGAGGTCGGGAGGTTTTCACTCTTTCGGTATCGAATGTCTGTCCTGGCTACCAGGTGGGTTGGTATATGACAAGTAATTATCCCAAAAGTAAACCTCGTCCCGGAGGGATAATTGGATTAAAGGGGAAGGGCGTTACTTGGACAGGATTGGAGGTTCAACTTTTCCTTCGCCGAAAACGGGGAGTCGGCCGTGGGGGATGGGGGGGTTGATCCGGATTCAACCCACCCCAAACCACCCCCGGCCGCGCCGAGGAAGTCTCATCTCCGCCTGTCTATCCTCAGCCCCCTCCGACCCCATACCAACCGTGCCACGTTATTTCATCCGACATGCAACCCCTAAATCAATACGGCCTCCTCTCGCAGCCCCTCCAGAGACCCTTTCCTTCGCACTATAACTCAGAATTCAGGGGGTGAGAAAGGACTGTAAAACTATATCAACATATGTCTGGTTCCCTCGTTCTCAGCTGTTAAGAGGCGATCGTTTAAAACAACGAGCTAATAAAAATGTTTATCATCTATACCCTATAAACATATCATAAAACTTCCCCATTCTTTTCTCTCGTTTAATACAGATTACGATCTAAATCAACTCTTTTTTCACTACAATAATATCTACTTTAAACGTCTTAACTCCATTCCGTGCATTTTTGTTCCCGGTTTTTTATGTCTTCGCAAACATTAGCAAACATCGTGTACATCAAACTGCAGCAATCAAGTAACCACTGTAAAATGAGTTGAGAGGCAATATGTTCCATGATTCATTTATTTTGTAATGTAAAACAAATGTTATATTATTATTATTTATTGCCCTAATTTTAAGCCTATTGCAAAAGGTTTAGGTTTTGTAAATTATACTAAAATAAGAAATTCACTAATTTCGTGGTCCGCTTGACCAATTAATATATTACAATTAATTAAGGTTTTTAGTTGAGATAAAATAGTAAATGGCACGAGCGGGATTCGAACCCACGATCTTCGGCTAGATACGCCGCTGCTCTACCACATGAGCTATCGTGACCTCGATCCACTCGGACACTAACTTCCATCTCAACCCCACCTTTTGAATTTTCCCTCCTTTTTGCCATTTGTCAAATGTCGTGTAATCTAGCCGTAGATCGTGGTTTCGAATCCCGCTCGTGCCATTGACTTTTTTATCTCAACTAAAAACCTTAATTAATTGTAAAATAAGAAAGTTTGCAGCACTTGCGTAAATATAACACAATAAAGATTATCCATAACAGAGGTAATAATTATAATAATGTAATCATTATAATAATAAAATTATTAATATTATTATAAAAAGTAAATACATATAAACAAGCTTAAAGTCCAACTACCGTCGCGGAGTAATAGACAAAAATTAAATTTTTATATTATTTTCAATTAAAATTAACTAAAACAGTCGCCAGTTACTGGTATGTAAGGTACAACTACTTCCGATAATACATCTTAATCGTGCATAATAATCTTATATCGTGCACCAGTTAGGGAACACTCGATGAAGAGTAAGTTTTTGTGATCTTCCATATAAATCCTTCCTAAACCATAACATCACCTCTTCCGGAGTAAAAATGTTGCCGGGTTATTCTCCTGTTCTTCCCAAACCCTTTCTCGGCCGACAAAAGGTTCAAACAAAACTTGACTCATCCGAAAACGAGAATTACTGTGAATTGAATTATTGTGATGTTATTTACACTCAGAGGTAAAAAAAGTGCCCACCCTGGTTTTTTTTTTCAATAAATACTTGCAATCGTTATAATTTTTGTTGTTGTTTATTGAATATTTTTAAAGTCATTATAAGATATAGTCTAAATTAAAAAAAATAAATACATAATTATACTGAGTAAATTTTACCAAAAAGTTGCTAAAGAAATAATTGACTAGTTTTCGTGGTCCGCTTGACCAATTGATATCATTCAATTAACTAAGGTTTTTAGTTCAAATAAAAAATTAGTGTCACGAGCGGGATTCGAACCCACGACCTTTGGCTTGATACGCCGCTACTCTATCACTTAATTGAATGATATTAATTCGTCCACGAAAACTAGTGAATTTAATAAGTTAAATATGAAGTATACTTCACTAAAGCTCTCCGTGGACATTTCATTTGTCGCTGAGAATCAAATAGATTACACATTTGAAAAATGGCAAAAAATTCAAAAAGTGGGATTGAGATGGGAAGTTAATGCCTGAACGGATCGAAGTCACGATAGCTCAAGTGGTAGAGTAGCGGCGTATCAAGCCGAAGGTCGTGGGTTCGAATCCCGCTCGTGACACTGACTTTTTTTATCTCAACTAAAAACCTTAATTAATTGAATAAGGAAATAATGTAGAAAATATTCAAATCGGTACGGAGTATTTCCTCATCTTGTTTATCACCGATTACATTCCACGTGGAATCGATTTTATGTTGTTTGGAATGTACCGGTCTGTAATATTTTCATTATCCTCCAACAATCCCATTCTTAATTCCTGCAAATTCTCTGGCATCACTGGGCGACTTTTTACGTTCTTTGGCAACTCGTCCCAATGGGGGTCGATAGCGTTTAAGTCAGGACTACATGTTGGCCAGTCCAACCATGGAGTTGAAGCCCTTTCCAAGTAATCACCAACGATCCTTGCATTGTCATGCATAAAAATAAAACAGTCGACTATTAGTGGCTTGTAAGAAAGTTCTTCTGATAGCATATCTTCAATGTACCGCGCGTATATGCAAACTTTCATAGAAATGCCAGCCCAAACCATAACACTTAAACCTCCATTGCTTCTCCAGAGTGAAAAATGTTTCCAAACCAACTCTTGGCCATCAGAAGACTCAAACAAAACTTGACTCAGCCGAAAACGAGAATAACTTGTGAAGTGAATTACTGAGAGGCAAAAAAGTGGCCACCCTGGGTTTTTTAATACTCAAACTAAGCCCTGACTCATTTTAGTCCAATCTTGCTCAGACTAATTGATGTGACTTTTGCGAAACTTAACCGAGCTGTTCTATGCCTTGTCAGAAGTTCTGGAACAGTGGCAGCCCTTCTCGCACGTAATCTAGCTTCTAAATGTCTTCGCCTTACAGTGCCTAAACTGGCATTAACATTTCCACCTTGTTGAAGTAGTTGCTTGATCTTAATATCTGTATAATGTCGATTACGAAGTACATTTGAAACAATAAAACGCTCATCTCTCTGAGACGTGACATGATGACGACCTAGTCCATGCCTTTTGGAGTGACCTCCCGTATCATGGTAGCGATGGAAGTCCCTTCGAACAGTTGTCCTGGGAACGTTAAGAAAGAAGCTTTACAGAAAAATCAAAACAAAGAAGAGATCGATTATTCAAAGATTTATTTACATCCAATTGTAAACACAAGTGGGAGATTTTGTCTGTGCTTTATTTACCTCTAATCGTTTAAAACGGACCAAATATTGTTGTAAGATAATCAATCAACGATGTCTAAGAATGTAATTGTCTTAAAAATATTAAGGGTAGTCACTGTTTTCCCTCTCAGTGTAGGTAAAAAGAATATATGTCCATATAAATAAAAGATAGACGTATAGTATGATATGATATGAAAGAGGTATCTCGATTATGGGTAATACTCTAAGGTATTTAAAATTTGTTTTTAAATTTTATTAAATAAATTTAAATTTATGTATACGATTTCTTTTGGTTAATTTCCGAAGTGTATTATAATTATATAACTATCAAAGTCGGTTCATCAATTTTTCCAACCTAATATCATCACTATGATTTAATTTGTTGTTAAAGAATTGGCAATATAAATCGTACGCCGACATTTAGCTAGAAAACACATGTAGCGGAGCCATTAAATAGAAGAGTCGGGTAACAAGCAAAAAGTTATCCGGTAAGAAGCACAGCCGTCATAATTTAACCGAGGGGTTGCTTCTGCTCCGACGCTAAGACAATTTGTTTATATGAAAATAGCCAAGTTGGCTCATGACCAAAATTACGCCGTCCTTTGAAATTTATATGAGCCAATATTTGTTAGCATTTGCTCCCGGTTAACCAATCGGGTGGAATTGCTTTCCGAAATGGTTATTTATGAAGATACGATGCGGTATTACTTGCTAGGTTTTATCCGTTTTAATTTTTCCGTGACACGGGGGTGCATATCGGACCGTTGGGCAGGTTCTTGGTACAAAGGGACATCCCGCCCTGGAAATGTTCGAAAGAATAAATGGCTCTTGTTTGGGGGACGGCATGAGTGCGCATAAGGGGTGATAGACCGTTCATCATGGGGGAAAAGAGCAAGTGGCAACTGGAAAGTGGTCCGGCTGGCTCTCGTCCGAACCGGACACAAAAGTGGCATTAGGACTCGGCCCGTTCCCTCTAATAAACCGCTAATGGCCATTAAAGTAGCCCTGAATTAATCGAGACAGATTCCCCTTTCCCACTCTCCAATTATACCATGAAATAATTAATAAAAAATACCAACCGAAAAAATAAAAGAAATTAAATTTATCACTAAATGAGTCGCCAAGACGAAAATAGTGTCAGTCGAGCATACCCAGGAGATCCAGTCTGCTCTATTTCAGACTATTTTTTCCCCACCTACACCTCTTCGTGCACGGTACTTTACCGGTCCAACATATACATTCTTCCTATCCTTTCCCCGCCTTTTCTGTTACCAGGGGGGAGACATATAACTCTTTCCACCTGGCATGCTGTGGCATCTCGACTTTTCTCATCCCGAACCTCACATTTCTCACTCTTACTCTTAACATACCTACCCTATCTTATTTACGAGCTTGTAACATTGAAGGAAACTGTCTCTTTCATCGGCACCCGATTGTTTGACAAAACTAACCTTACAGTCATAGAACTTTGGTTTGTAAAATTAATTTTCGCAATCGCATTTTTAATTAAAAATGGTTTACCCAAAATTTAAATTTACTCATGCTTAATGTCAATTATTATTATAGTTCACTCTCGACATGACACGCAAAAATTGCACAATTACACAGAAGAAGAACACTTTGAGCCCTGAAGATGATCTCAATAAAGATCTAAACGTTGGTACGATAAAGAAAATGTTTTTCTGAGACCTACATCACACCAGACTGCATCTCACGATTTCTAAATAAATTATATTACACTATTCTCTGCGATCGTAAACTATTTTATAATGCCTGACTAATCAATACAGCACTATCTTAAATAACATTAATTTTTTCTAAAATTAGCTTAAACCAGGCTATAAGAGTTTTAAATGTATATAGTATGTGATTATGTGTTGCGCGGTATGTGTTGGTGTGAATGTAAATTATTATCGTGAAAGAAGGGATTATTCCCACCCCCGGGGAATTTCGAGTACTTGGAGTGAGAGTTTGTTATCTGGAGAGGAAAAGTAATTTATTAGCACGAATGGAAGGTTTTAAACCCGCCTCGAGGAACAACCCGCGTATTCTGGGGGAGTCAACGTGACACTTGTCTTTTTTTTTTTTGGGAGGTGGATATCGGAGTCGTACCAATCCTGTACCATGAGGCCAGACGTGCGCTCGGCTTTTTCGCTAAGGAGCCGCAGCGTATTTTATAAATATATTTAATTTAATTTTTTTT
Source organism: Cimex lectularius (assembly GCF_000648675.2). Classification (NCBI taxonomy): domain Eukaryota; kingdom Metazoa; phylum Arthropoda; class Insecta; order Hemiptera; family Cimicidae; genus Cimex; species Cimex lectularius. Next base: position 2,548,549 of record NW_019392764.1, on the reverse strand, counting down.
TGGCATACCTTCCGATTTTTGGTCGGGGCAATGCGAGGGGTTCCTCCATGTTTTTTCCGAGTGTTTAAGCAAAGGGCAGGACTCCTGTCGCTTGCGGTGTCTCCGGGGAAGGTGGGAAATGTAAAAATCTTTATGTATTATGTGTTTATGTTTTTCTTGTTCTCTTAATAACAACTTGACAACCTGAGGTACCTTCGAGGGGTAATATAAGCAAACAGAATACAAAATATGAGATAGTCAATTATAAAGATGCGCTAAAGGAAAAAATAAACAAACCGAAGAAGTTTTGCTTAAAGAGCAAAGAGATGACGATTAATGTTTGACGGCCCATAAATAAATAATACTATGCAACATAAAATTAGCTTTATTTCAGCTTACAAGAAACTATCTATCTGTATTTATAAAATGAACGTACAATAGAAGTAATATGGATATTTTATTATAAAAATATGTCGTATTATATCAGAGAATTATTATACTACGAACACGTAAAATGTCATTCAATCACTTTGTATGTTATTATATAACGTCACGTGTACGAGATATCAAACTGTTACATAATAAATTAATGCCCTTTTCATTTTGGGAATGCGGATCAAAATAGGATTATAAATCGCATATAACAAATCTCGTGTAAATTACCAAATACACGTGTCCTTTCCGTGTCCTGATCGCGGTAATGCTTGAAATGTAATCAGAATAACATGATGAGCTTGGCCGTTAATGGATGTAAAGTAGATTAGGATTATCTCGATCCCCCCTGAAATGAGGAATGTTATCAGGAGTCGGAAGGGGCTCAGGACGGTTGACGCCTCGCCACGATGGGCATGTCCTGGACCGAAGTTTTCTAATTGAGCCGGCACATATAGATTATATCTTGGTACCAATCCGGCGTCGGGGGCGGAGATTTATTTCGACTCGGCACGAGATCCTGCTGGCCCCCGTCACTCACATCTGATGCCACGGGAACAACACCGCCAACATTCCCGACCTCACGAAAACCCTGATAATTTCACAATCTCGGCTCGTGGGTATTTTTTTTTTACAATTAGCAATGCGGTTAAAATAAAATCACAAGGTGGTCAAGTGCGATTCCCACGGCATTCCTACGGAATTAGGTCAGGCTTTAACAATTTAAACTTCAGCTTGGCGCAGCGGTATATTTTTAAAATGGCGAATTTCAATCAATTATTTAAAATTGAATGCGTAAGTTGAAGTACGGTCGAAAAACGACAGCGATTAAAAAATTCGGCCTGACCGATTTTCGGGGGACGTTTGAATCTCTGGATTCAAACCTGTTTAAATATGAAAGAACGGACGAACTCTTTTTAATCTCTTGGCAATCCTCTTTAGTTTCATTCAACAATAGCTTCTGAAAAAAATTGAAAAGCTTATTTGAACCCAAAGTCAATTTTAGATGTAAAGTGTCTTGAAAAAATTAACTAATCGTGGTTCCTTTTGAAGGATGTGACAAATTCACTCACAATCAGATCTAAGTATAATCTCAGCATATTCAAGTAAAGGTGTTCATTTGTACGAAAGATGTTCAGTTTATTTGTTAGATTTTCTAAAGCCAAACTAAAAACTTGGCTTGATAGGTCATCAACTGTACTCTATATGCAAAGGTTCGAAGGAAGGCCCTTTTCACTTTCTTGCATTATTCAGCGATATTCTAATTTAGATTTTGGATTTGTATAACCTCAAATCCGAACATGTACTTAAATACAATACATACAAACATGTGCCGAGTTAAATCTATTGGCTTCTCGCAGTCCACCGGCTTTTGCTTTAAAGTAAATCGCCTGCAGATTCTAAAATCACCCACCTCCGGTGTTGGCAGCACGGGGGCAGACTTCAATCTTATCTGCCCAGCCACCGTGGTGGGGGGGTGGCTGTCAACAGCCAGGTCAATTCAATATCCAACTCATGCAGTTCCAAACCCATTCATACTCAGGTTTATTCTTAAACAGGTTCACTCCTATTTACATTCATTACACACATTATACAACTAACCTAATTGAGTGTCGATGGGGCACTCCATATTCCGCCGTCCAACTTCTCATATCGCACATTCACACTAATAAATACATTCACTCCCAACACAACCTTTACCCATATTATACAAATGACCTAATTGGGGGTCGATGGGGTACTCGATATTCCGCCAAAGACCCTCCCATATCACACGTTCACGCTAATAAGTACTCTCAACACATAATAGGTATACACAACTATTATTATTATATACAATAGAACAACCCCGTTTCTACAAGAATCGGAACAGGGGACGCAAAATAGTCGCTGCCGTGCTCAGGCACAATTCTTAAATCGGGTGGCATTCCAGCGCGCTCTATATATGGAACCAGGAATTGCACCCTTCAATTAGGACACATCAAGCAATCTTGCTATGCATGCCGGACATTTTGATTTAGAGAAACGATGGTATAGCGAAAATGTACTAAACAGACACAACTTATCTTCCAGTAATTTTTTTTCTGATAATAGTCGAAAATTAAAAAGCAGTAAAAGTCTGAGCGTGGTTGCTAACAGACCCTAAGAGTCTGGAAAATATATTCGAACTCATTTACTTCCTTTTAAGAAATATGATTTTCCCTTTGTTACCAATGTATTTCCAGGTTATTATTTATTAATGGGTGGTGTTTTTTCCAAGAATAAGTAAACAGCATTAAATGAGGTTAGATCTAATTTAAAAAATTACAAAAGCGTAAAAACACTCCCAGTAAAATAGTCCAACAAAATTTGTTTTTAAAAAATGGATTCGCTTTAACCACCAATGTCCTTAAATATGAATAGTATTTAATGCTAAACAGAAAATAGGAGTTTTTTACTGGAAAAACAGGGGGCATAGTTTTCTCCAATGTCCTGCGTTCCATGTAAAAATATCTAAAATTTTTTAATTTTATCCAATCTCATCGTTTGAACTATGCATTTGTTTTGTTCAAGCCTATAAGAACGACTTTTGGTTTGTTATGTCATTATAAGCGACAAAAATAAATATTAAACCAAACAAAAATTCTCCGAACGATTTATTTTATATCTACGGTTACGGTACATTTACGGATACTAGGTTTGTACAATTAGGTGTAATTAATAGTGTTGTAACTCGCTATAAAGTTTCATGTATATCAGTAGAGTCGAGTCAAGGTTATCACCATTTTCGTGATTTTTCGAGAAAAAAAATCAGCGTCATTTGGAAGGTGTCAAAGTGGAGAGAGAAATTTTGTTTGACTTTTCCAAAAATTGTATTACCTAAGTGAATTTTTACGGTGCAAAATAAGATTATCAATTTTAGTTCCTTTTTTCTTTCTTTATTTTTTTCTTTCTTCCCGCACTGATTATACGTCTAAATTGTATTTGGATTGGCATTACGTATATATTACATCTCCTGCTGTGAATCTTGGAGGTATCAGGGTTGTTTTATTGTGTATAGTAATGATACTTTTTTGATGTTAGTGAATGTATTTGTTAGCATGTATGAGGGAGTTAGTGGCGGAATATTGAGTACTCACCCATAGACCCTAAATTAGGTTAATTATATAATTGGTATAAAGGGTGATAGAGGAATATCGAGTGTACTCCACCACCCTAATTGAGTGAATGATATGTATGTAAATGAATGTATCTAAGAATCAGTGATAGTGGATTCTGAAATGATCTAGCTGTTGGCAGCACCTAGAGTTCTCGGTGGCTGGACGGATAAGACCGAGGTCTGACCCCGGAGCCCTGTCAAGAATTTATTATAAATCTCACAAAGCAATTGCCGGCGAGCTGCGGGAAGTTAGAGGTTCAATTTTGTACATGTATGCGCTTATGTACATGCCTCTGCTGATTCGAGCTTGTATAAATCAATAATCAGTAATCAGTGTAGGTTATAAACCCATTACTTTTCATGGTTCGATTGACCGAATAGCTTCTTTCAATTAATTAATCTTTATGTAAGGTATTGGTTGAAATGAAAAACCGATCGAAATCACGATAGCTCAAATGGTAGAGCAGCGGCGTATTTCGCCGAAAGTCGTGGGTTCGAATCCCCCTCGTGGCACATGTTCATTTCAATCAATACCTTACATAAAGATTAATTAATTGAAAGATGTGTTTGGACAATCGGGCTACGAAATATAATGGATTTAATAAGTAAAACGTAGTATATCTTCTCTCCGTGGCCATTTCATAAGTCGCCGAGAATCGAATCCTAATTACACGCCATTCGAAAAATGGCAAAAACGGAGGGAAAATTCAAAAGGTAGGTTGAGATGGGAAGTTGGTGTCCGAGTGGATCGTAGTCACGATAGCTCAAGTGGTAGTGCAGCGGCGTATTTAGCCGAAGGTCGTGGGTTCGAATCCCGCTCGTGGCACTTGCTTTTTCATTTCCACCAATACCTTACATAAAGATTAATTATTGAAAGGTAGATTATAAAGTCTATAAGACTGTACAGGCCTGAAAGTTTCCTATGGGTCGGTACTATTTTGTGATTTTCGAAAAACATAAACAAAGAGGCTTTTTTTGTCAACTTAATTTGTCTTTGTGGTTATTTCGTCATTTTATTCTTAATTTTCATTATTATTCATTCGATTATTTTATAATTGCTGCACATTTGAACCGATATGACCATCTCGTGCGTATAATTCCAAATTTTCTCGATTCTACGAGTTCATTCTATAACTATACTACTACTTCATTCTAAACTATCTATAAAACTAAGTTTTTGATGAACTGTTAAAAGTCTGCTGCGAGGAGGGCTCAGTACGTCGGTTGGTATAATGGTCGATCCCCGTCGATGTTTAACTTGCTCCATTTTTCGAAGTATTCCCTAGGTACTAAACGAGAGAATCACTTGAATAGGTAGAAATGCGGTAGGATTATGTGATAGCTGGTCAACACAGATCGCTTCGCTGTCTCTGTCCCGTTGTTCTAAGCAAATATGGTTCACTCGAAGGCCAACCACTACGACTTATGACTCTACTGTGTTGTGAGGTGATTTTTTTCCTTTTGTGCATCAAGAATCTTGCTGCCAGATACAATATTTTTTATTTATTTTGTAAGTTGGTTGTTTCCGTAATTCTAGTCTGTCAAACGCGTTTGGTCATCATCAGTGACAACTCACAATTTTTTGGCCTTCGAATGCTTAACATTTTCCAATTCTGTTTAGTACTTAGAAACAAATCCTCGACTTTTTTCTTTTTTAAAGAATGGAATGGTTGGCGCTCGATTCTTTCAAATGCTAAATCGACTTCCCCACCATTGCAGGAGTACAATGAATTGATTCTCATCCCCCCTCCTCCGTCATCATGACATATTTAATCAGAGGTCGTATATTTCACAGCCCTTCTTTTATATCCTCGCCGCTCTTCCTCAAAAGGGCGCAATCCCCCCTGTTTCTGCAATTTGGCTCCTTTTGATAATCCACGGCGTACAGGCGTTGTATGGGGTGCAGTCCTAGCTGCGATGCCGCCTCTAGGAATCCTCGCATATACGATTTCCCCTCTTTTTGTCTGTGAGCGGTGGCGTGAATGCGTCACCCTCGCCGCATCCATGGCAACCCGCCACCCTCTTTTCCCGGATAACTCCATTGTCATAACCGATCCAATGCGGATTACTGGCGAAATCCCGTCTCCCAAAACAAAGCCCTATATTTAAATGAGTTAACGGACTTGTTTTTTTACAGTATCACTCCTCTTTATTTCCTCCGAGAGGGTAAATGTTTGCCCCGACTGGTAGAATTAATGTTTTAAAAACTCAGCCTCTGCTGTTACAATTGTAAAAATTTCGCTAATTAAAGCAAATTACACCGATCAAACATATTTTTTTAACTTGATAATGAATACTGACATATTGTTGAATAATGCGAAACCTGTAATTTGATTATTTAAAATCAATAGGTCAGTCTACCATAATCGGTTTTGAATTTTCAGACGCGTTTCAGCATTTCGCCATCTTTAGTGGTGGAGTTTGTAATAATGCTAACAAAATAATGAATTTAATTGATATTGATGTATTTGTATTAAAAAAAGATGTAGCATAATTTGGTCTGGCCCTTCCTCCACGATATTCAACGAGTAAGAACTCTTTTGCTCCAGGATTTGTAGGATTGTTACAATTTTATATGTAACATCAGGGGAAAAGCCTATTTTAAAAAAAATGTTTCTTCGTAGAGCTTTCCAGAAATAAATCCCATTCATCAGGACTTTAAAACCATTATTAATAATTAACAAATTTATAAGTAACAAATCCACTTACAATATTGAAACTTTGGTTTCAAAACTAATGAAATTTCGTAATAAATTTACAGTGAACACGCCGGTTCTATATTAGGAATGTAACCTCCACCCGGTTATACTATACAGTTCAGCCATTACACCTATCCTTTTATTATAATATTTCATGTCTGTTTCATTAATACCAGCCTTTAATAATATAATGAAATATTAAAAATCACGGATATAGCCAATTTAAAGGAAGACCGTTTCTTGCCGGGCTTTCAAGGAATCTACATCTTCATCTTCATCAGATCTTATAAACTTTTTTTTTAACGAGGGTTCTCAACAGCAGAGGTCATATAAACCCTCAGGGTTCCGGTGGTTTTGAAAAAAAGCTCATTTGTAAGTATGTCGGGTTCGAATGCAGGGCCACTGGATTCGAACCCGGGACCTTTACCTTACAGTGATGAGCGCCGTGTCAAAGACTAAACCTTGCGGCCACCGATGCCCCTACTATAAACTATTACTAATTCTTTACCAAGTATATAAATATGAATATCGAATTATAATATTGAAACCCATGGTTGCGAATTAAATTTACAGTGAACACGTCCATTGTATATCAGAGATATAACCTCCAACCCGTTATCCTATAGTACGGCCACTGCACCTACCCATTTATTATTAATCGTTTATCTCCATTAAAACTAATATCAGCCTTACAATCTTAAATTAAAAATCAGAGATAAGGCTAATTTGAAAGAAAACAATTTCTTTGACGAACTTTCGTCGAAATATGCCCTTCATCATGTCGTGGAAACAATTAGTAATATATAACAAGGTTAACAAATGTGAACATGAAATTACAATATTGAAACGTAAAGTTTTAAGAATAATTCAATTACGAATGAAATTTACAATGAACACGTCCATTCTCTATTAGAGATATAACCTTTATCCTGTTATCCTTACCATAGGTCACTACCTCCAATTTATTAATCTTACTTTTCCATTAAAATTAATATCAGCCTTCAGTATAATCTTATATTAAAAATCAGAGATAACGCCTCTTTGAAAGAAAACAGTTTCTTCGTCGAGCTTTCGAGGACCCTTTCATCGGCACTTTGAAACTATTATTAATAATTTACAAGGGTAACACTATGAACATGAATTACAATATTGAAACCTATATTCAAAACTAACGAGATTGTGAATTAGAATTACTGTTACAATGTTGCAGTTTGCGAACCTTTAGTTTAACCAAATACAATACCTGGACTGTCAACTAGTTTTGAATTTTTCGACGCGTTTCAACATGGTCGATCAGCTAAGAGATATCTAACAATTCATAAATAGCTTTCGATCTATATTTGGCCATCGTCAGGCTAGGATATAATGTCGATTTATAACAGAGACAATCATTTGCCAATTCATAAAGAGTGTTTGTACGTTACTTTATGTAACAACCCACTTACCCAATAACGGGATGTATTAACACATATAGGCCAAAAGCCAGGCAATTGATAAATATCTCTCAACTAACTGATTACAACCCTGATTCACTGTCTATCCTATTTTTACAATTTTATTATTAAATACGTTTTCGGCCCCTTGACATGGGCATGAGGCATTTATTTATTGTTTTAAAGGAAAGTTCAGATAATTTCTTGATCCTTAAAAAAACCAGCACTAAATCTCAATTTAACGATTTCCTGGTCCGAATGACCAGATAACATCTTTCAATTAATTAATCTTTCTGTAAGGTATTGTTGAGATAAAAAAGTCAGTGACACGAGCGGGACTCGAACCCACGACCTCCGGCTAAATACGCCGCTGCTCTACCACTTGACTATCGTCACTTCGATCCACTAAAAACCTCCGTGGCCATTTCATTTGTCGCCGAGAATCAAATAGATTACACGACATTTGAAAAATGGCAAGAAGGAGGGAAAATTCGAAAGGTTGGGTTGAGATGGGAAGTTGGTGTCCGAGTGGATCGAAATCACGATAGCAAAGGTGGTAGAGCAGCGGCATATTTAGCCGAACGTCGTGGGTTCGAATCTTGCACTCTCAACACGACACGCAAGGTTGGCACAATTACACATAAGACAAACACTTTGAGCCTTGATGATGATCTCAATAAAAGATCGAAACGTTGGCACGATAAAGAAAATGTTTTTCTGAAACCTACATCACACCCGACCGCATCTCACGATATCTGAATAACTATCGATTAACGGACACTAATCTCTACACTTTTCTACACGAGAAGAACGAAAAAAGTTTAAGATTTTTTCTCTTACCCACAAGCTGAACAAAAAACAGTACTAGTGCTAAATATAACTATAGTTATTACCTGCTGTTTATCATTTTTAAAAAAGGGCAATATATCAACATTTGACTTTTTTTTTAAGGAGAAAGTAGAAAAGCATTGAAACGCGATTTTCAGGTACATAAGGGAGAGTGAGGTCTATATTACGGTGCCTTGGCCGACAGATTTGACCTCTCTTTTTTTCAAAACCAGGGAGAATTACGTCAAGGGGGTTGGCCGAGTGATGGTTTGCAGGACACGGTGGGAACGGAGGTCCAGGGGGGTGAAAGCGGCGGATAGAAGCTTTTGTCCACTTACCTAACACTCCCTTTCTGGACTTTCTCCAGAGGCGGGACATAAATCCATCAGGGCGTCCCGTCGGACAATGGTGGCCGGCTCAAGTCCCGGAGATTATATAGGTATTTAGCTAGAATCTGTTTTGTCGTCGACGAAGGTTTGGGGTGGGTTTTATTTTTGCCTTTCCAAGAGGGGGTCCGGGACCGTTTCTACTTTTGCCATTTGCTACCGGACATTGAGATGTCACAGTATCTATCTGTAAGTACGAGTTAACATCAAAATTCGTTTTAGTTATTTTACATCATTTACTTTCCATTGGAATACATATACATATAATATTCTAGTCGCAAGATTCATTGCTGGGAAGTTCGCTTGATTCCTTCTGACAGATCGTGGGCAAATTTTGATTAACTGGCCTCGAGCAGCGTCCTTGGCTCTGCGCCTTGTCCTTTTACGGCCGATGCGATATTCGAAACAAATAGATCCGAGTGAATATCAAGAATTGCGGACATTTCCACTTCAGAACGAGCCTTCCCAAAGCTTTATGAATATTCATACATTTCTCGAATCCGGGATCTACTTCTGGGGATCAACTTGAAAAGGGGTGAATTTATGCATGAAATAAGGGGCGTTTGGGTTCGAAAGGGGCCGAACTGGGAAGTGGGGGCTTCGCGACGAGCCACCCTGTAATTAACAGATCGAAACAAGGTATACCTGGGGATTTGTCGTGGAGGGACCGTGGGATTTGTTAGTTCAGCACTACGCATCGCCATTGGTAAGACAAACATTTGGAACAGGCTCTCCATTCATATACAAAATCCTGCAAATTTCTACATGTTGCTATTGTTAAATTGGTTAGTTATTCTAATCCTCAGAATCACAATAAATCGCTTTTTTTATACGCCTGAATTTGGAAAATATGTACAGAAGATGACCTTACTTTTGTAATTTATTTTGCTGGATGTATTGCTTTTATATTCACAACTTTATGATTTAAACTAGTGTTCTAAAGTAATTGATAGAACAAAATTACTGTTACTATATGGAACAGCATTTGCAATCATAATATAAGCAATTATGCAAACATAGCCTACTCTAATTACTCATAAACTTAGAAAATAATGAAATATTTTCTTGAAAGGGTGATGTTCTTATTTTTAAAATCTTATCTTACTATGGGTATTGCTTTTACATGTACTATTTTATTATTTCCACTCTTGCTCTAAAAACACTGTTGAATATTACAAAATTACTATTATTACTGCGTAATTATTATTGACGCCTGAACAGCCCATGCGCAGGCATAGATAATGAATATTCATCGCCTTTCTTAGGCGGTAGGCAGAAAAATAAAATCACCATCATAAAGCGTAAAAAAAATAACATTTCCTTTTCGTGAAATTTACTAATTTTCACAGGAAGCTTACGGCTAATCGAGCGTATGTGCTAACTAAACTAAATACTTTGGGCTCTTAGAAGATGGATGTTTAGAGCAATTATAAAATTATAATCGAGACTTAAATGTACAATTTTTTTATGGATCGTGAATAAAATCCTGAGTTTTCTTTAGGCTAAAATAGAACGGACAAACTAATTTCGAAATGAAAATTATAGTTACCGTTCATCAAACGGTATCAGTTTTGTACCGAAAAAATCATTTTTCATATAATTTGATTATTGTTGCCGTTAAAAGATAATTCTAAAATCTTGACCTCTTCAATACTGCAAGTAGCCAATACAACCCGGCGCACAGTTGGCCGGATCCGATATTTTAGGAAACCGAAAAATCAACTCCCTATTAAAAAATGAAATTGTGAGAAAATTATCTAGCTTGAAAATTAGCTATCTCAAAATATATTGCTTATTCAGTATAAAGTCATTTTTTCAATTTGCTTTTAAAAATCTTCCATAATAAATTTTAATGATTATCGTTCAAATCGATTATTCAAAAGTACCGCCGAGTTTCACCGAGCTGTTTATTAAATTTTGTAGGAGACTTGTCGGACTAACTACGGTAAAATCCGTTGGCGATTGATCCCACTGCGCGGCGTCCCACAGGGAAGATTCTTGGTCCCATCCTGTATAATATTTATTATATTATGATTGCTGACTTAAACATCCCAACCACCATTACCGCCAGTGCGAAGTACATTTCAATATTTTCTTCTAATCCACATAAGGAACCTCCAATATCCCAGAACGACCTGAACTGCTCAAAGAGTGGTGCAGAAAGTGGAGAACAAGACTGACGAAAAGCGTACACTTCCCTCAGGTCAGATAGTTAGGACTAGACCTAGACAGTGGGCTAACGTGGAATCCCCACGCAAGACTTAAGAAATAACTTAACAGAAGACTTGGACAACAAGGAAGACTTTTAGGACTGAAATCTGTTTAAATACAAGACTAACGTTATGCAAGACATTATTGCGTCAATTTAGACATATGTTTTGAGGGGTTCTCCAATCCATCCAATCCTTCTAATCAAAAGTCCTATGTCAAAGCTCCTTCACTAGTCTCACTATCCACAACGACTTCAACATTCCTTTGTTGTACGCAATGATCCGATCATGCTTCCAAAAATTCCACACGAGCGCACTGAATTCACTTCGTACGATTCATCCAAATAATATTGCCCAAGCTATCTCAACTTTCCCATCCAGAGATCAAGCCACGTCCTCTTGAACGACGGCCTCGAGGTCTCCTCGCTCTCAATTCTTGTATTGAGTGCCAGTATTGGCTGGTTTCTCTTAACATGTGCCATCCGAGTATACTGATGGCCATAGTGGCAATGTGACCAGGACAAAAGAAATATATTTGCACATGTTTCTACGTATTTTGATATTACAGGTTATAAATGGCTTATTAAAAATATAAATAAGACTGATTCTAGGTTTATTTTTAGGAAAATGTAGTAATTAATGAAAAAAACGTAAAATTCTACCGCATAATGGTTTCAAGTTTTCAAGAATGTTTCAACAGAAGCTTCACAATGTACCACCTTGGAATTGATTTGACTATAAAATTTTATTTAGAAAAGCTCGCAAAATTAAGCCTCATGGACCTTTCTTACATTTAACGAGCATTGGTTGAGAGAGTTATTCTATAATCGTATCTTGACATTGAATTTTAAGATATTTTAGCCAACTTACGATCAATTCGTAAAAGCGAGAATGGGCGGAGACAGACATTTGGCCATGGATGGTTGTACATCTGTCTCCGACCTATCACCAACCGGCCATTTAGGATGTTACGGGACAGAGGTGATATTTTGATACTGTTTTTAAAGTTAATACCGTTTTGAAAGTTATATAGCTTTTTTAACATTTAACTATATATTTCCATCAACAGTTTTTTTAGCACGATTACTGCCAGCAAGACAACGCAATTTTTGATCTTAGTATTAATTGTTGAATTTTTTCTATAGAACTCTAAATCTAGTTTTTGAATTTAAAAGATTTTCGAGGTTTTCTGTGCCATCATAAATAAATAACTTCTTCGTTTTTCTGACTGTTAAAAATATTATAGGTGTTAAATTTTTAAAGGACTCTGAGTCGGTTACAATTCAATAATTAATTATATTATACCTAATCTTTAATTGGCGTGATTTTGTTTACAAATATTTTATGATGATTTTTGCTGAAGGTATTTGATTTGTGAGAATTTAGTAATTTTGGTAAAATATATTTTAATTGATTGTTTTAAGAGCTGAAGATGAGAAGAAAAGTGCTACTAATTTATTTAGTTGATAATGAATTAAAATTAATATGAATTAAAACTGTGTTTTCCTGGAATTTGACGTTATTTTTCATTACGGGTTAAATGATTCAGGTCGAAAATATTCAGAGGCTGCTTGGTATACCTTGAACCTTGCCATAAGGCGTCCGACACCAGATGTCCATGAATCATTCCGGCAACCCTCCTATATTAAAATATCGTAGATTAAATACCCCCGTAAAAAGTATGTTTTATTCCACCTCTCGAAAACCTTATTATATTCATCGTATCGGTTTCGATTTGCTTATTAGGTGTGGGTGGATTTTGCATTACCAAATCTGACAATTCTCACACGAGTCACACGCCGGCTGATTAACATAAAACCAATTCCACGTGTGTTTCGGTATCTAAGCAAACACGCAGCCAAGGTCTGCCGAATGGAAGAAAACAGAAACACAATGTTGGCTTTTCTGAGTTGAATGATTCACCCGGTTACACAGGATAATTGGCAGTTCTTAACGAGCGACTTCAAACGTGTAGAAGCCCGGGGGGAAAGAGGACATTACTCAAACGAGATTGACAGTAATTTACACGGTATTAAATTAGTTATCTAAATCCCGCATCTTGGGAAGCCATCCAGGGTGAGAATCTCCGGAGGAAGATCCAATGATGAAAATCATTAATAATTCATACTCGGGTGGAAAATGACACAGTACACAAACGAATAATGGCTTATTTTATCTGTACATTACCTTATCTGATAGCTTTTTTTTTTAAACCTTTGCTACAGTGAAATGATGTATCTGCACTTTTTAAATTTGTACTGATTGATTAATGGGTTGTGCGGGGGAAAAAGGTTAATATGTAGGGGATGAGACCTGCCATCTAGGGGTTGTTCCTAGAATTTTGGTAACGCTGCGATCTACCAAGGGGTGAGCAAACGTTTCTCTCCCGCTAAATTCATTGTATTCAAAAATCAATCGATTCGGTTACAGATTACTCAGAAAATTCAAACGAAACAAAAAATATTACCTAATTTATATTTTTTAGACATGCAGAGGTTATTTTAAAAAATTGTATGTATGTATTTTTCGCAATTAATCACGAAACCCGTTATACAATATTATTATTTAAATTTAGAGTAAAACATACAGTTTTAACTTTACATACTGTTAATAAATGTTTTCTTAAATTTCTATGGAATAACTACGAGATTCAAGCTTACCATGGCTTTCTTCACGGTCTTTATCTCAGATTTTTTTTGAGTTTACAAGGTATTCTTAACTTTTAAACTTAAATATTGTAATTAAGTTCTACTTAATTACAATTTTACAAAATAATAATTGTATAACTGTATTTTATGATTTGATAAAGAAACTACATGTTTAATTGTTTATATTTGGAAGAATAGAAAAAATAAAACGGATAAATCAAAATTTTGTTTAATAAGAAGTCATCTTTTTTTATTTACATATTTCCCATAGATTGATTATTTTTATTGTGGTATTAACAACAATAGTCTTGTATATTTTGTGTAGAAGTCAAGTAGTTCGAAGTAATTCCTGGTATAAAGAAGGACTTAACGTTTAACTACCCGTTGGGTGTCGCGGACGAGATTCAAACCCCGTCGTTTAAAAAAAGTCATCTTATTTTGATTTACAGTTTAGTTGACAAGGTTTTTCCCATAGATTGATTAATTTTGTTGTGGTGTTAACAACAAATAGTCTCGTATATTTTGTGTAGAAGTCAACTAATTCAAAGTAATTCCTGGTATAAAGAAGGAACATATTTTTCGTAATATAATGAAAAGCTCTGCCAGGATTCGAACCCACAACAGCTGGCTTGGCAAATGCCAGTCGGACGCCCTAATCTACTCGGCCACCGCGGTCCCCCATATTTTATATAATATAAAGTATGTTAATATAAGTTTATTATGTTTAGTATTCTGCATTTTCAAAAGTATCGGCGTTTCGTAAACTTCCAGTGCCTTCTTGATAAAATAAAATAAAAGCTGATCTTGATAAAATAAATGAACTAATTTGCAGTGTTACAATTGATAAGTTGTTCTCAATTAATCTTGCGCATTCTAAGACTTTCACCCCTTATATATTATTATCTTTTGTAATTTGGTCGTTATCATCTTAGTCTGTGCAGGTCAAACGTGTTCAGCATTTCGCCAACTTCAGTGTTAATTCTGTGAAGTCAAGTCTCTTTTATAAGGTCATATTGGGTGAGGTTCGTATGTCGGGGTTACTTTTGTTCTTCGATGCTTTTTGTGCGTGAAGTCTAAGTTTTTTTTATTTTCTTATAATTTTTCCGTATAAAGTTTCCGTCATCGTTCCTAAACATTCTTTTATGTTTTATCTTTTTTTTTCATTTTTCAATTGGCCTGGAATTTGTTTGGCTGGAATGGAATTTATCATCTAATTTTCATTTGTTGGCTTACATGCCTTTTTTTTAAGACAGTCGGTTTTGTTTATGTTTTTGTCTTAATAGTTTTCCGATTTTGTTCGAGTACCTCAGTGCTGTAATTGTTAAGTTTATTGTTAATAGGTTAAAAAAAGGTTTGTTTTTGTATATATCGTTGCTATGTATGTGAATTTGGTTCATTTACATTCGTTTTTGTGTGTTTTGTGTTTTAATATATTGTTTTATTTATTGTTATAATTTTGATTTATGTAAATTGTCTTTTATTCATAAGCGTTCAACAGCTTATGTTGAAACGTTGTCCACAAAAGATCCATCATGTGGAACAAACATATTCACACTTCACTGACAATGCGTCCCACGCATAACAATCTGAACAAAGCTTTATGAGTAGGCCAAAGCAAATTAGGAGGATTATTATGGCAGTTATAATACATCCTAATCGCGTTTCACCAAAACCTTTAATCTGCATCAATAGCAATGTGTCAATGTATTATCCATAATGATTTTTAATTGGGAAATCTACTAAATGAAATGACGTTTATGGGTCAGTTATAAATTCTTTGAAACAAGTTTACAATATGGATTATTTGTATATTTTTGTATTTTTTTCGTGCACAGTGATGAACCTGCAGTTTAAAGAGTTTAGGTTTCGTGCCATTTTCAGTATTATTTTCAAACCCCCACACAGCAGATCGATCCATTAGAAAATAGGTAGACCAAAATGATCGGTAACGTCCACAAATAACCTGTTCCTCACACTGCAGAACACACAGAGAAATCTCATTTTAAACAAATTTATATTTTAAACGTACCTACTGCATAAACTTGCAAAAATATTTTGAAACTACCGATACAATATAATCCAAATATTCATTGTTATAAAATTCAGTAGTAAAAAAATGTACCTTTTATTTTAAAATAATACTGGCTTCAAAAGTTCCGTGTTTACTAATAAAATAATCTAAATGCAAACAACTTCGCTCACAATTATTATGCAGCATTTAGATTTGGTTCTGTTCGTGGGACAATTTAATCACTTTTGCAATTTTTTTCAACAAGTATTCAGTTATTTATTACTGGAAATTATAGTAATTATTATGGCGTTAGGAAATTGGAGGCGATACTAATCTATAATTATCAGATTGTGTGACGCAGTTATTAATTTTTGTGACTCTTATTGTAAATATTAAAAAAGATGTCAGGACTGAGGCTACAATTTTCGATTTCATCAAATGATTCTTCCAATCTAATTAATTTTCTTCTACATAGTTATGACAGCAGACACTGTATATGTCTTATTAATTTGCCCGAGTTTCAAGTTAAACAATGTGATTATGTAGTTCTGGAACGGAGTTCTAAATCTGGATATGGTAGAAATCAAGATGTTGTTTACGCAGATTTGTGTGGTGATTAGTGACCGTTAGTCGATGATTATTCGGAAATCGTGAGATCCGGTCTAGTGTGATGTAGGTTTCAGAAAAACAGATGATGAAAAAAAGATGATCTCAATAAAGATCGAAACGTTGGCACAATAAAGAAAATGTTTTTCTGAAGCCTACATCACACCAGACCGCATCTCACGATTTCCGAATAATCTTCAGCATAGTCCAAACATTGGGTTGATCTCTGAACGTCCTGGCCTGCCAAAAATCTCGCTGGTGTTCTCTGACAGGCGTATTTTGACATTTCGACATCTTCGGTGTGGTTGGTCGGTGTTCTGTTTTCTCAAGCTTGAGTTTTTATAAGTTTGTTAAACACGAAATAAATGGAAAAGACTGGGTCGTCATTGTCGTCATTTCAGCGTACCTCAACATAGCTGCTGATTTTATGGTAAAGAATTTTTTAAGAAACGAAAAGATAAAAGGAAAACAATAACATAGAACAATCGCTTATTCATTCAGACTCATTTTTACCTACCCTTTCACTGCATCACTCCTCCTTTCTACTTAAATTATTAAGTTTTGATGAAAATTCATATTCATTCATTCCTGTATATTCCCACAGATGTAAACGGGATGCATTCACCCAATACATACTACCTCTCTGTGGTTTCCTCTAAATCATAATAATCATTTACGCAGATTTTTAAATGTTCTTTTGTTTTCAAACAGCTAATGTACAAGCTTAAAGATCTTTTTTGTCAACGGTTTATTGAAGAATGTTGAACTCTAAGATAATAGGAAGTTTATGGGTCGACGAACAGCTGAGGTCATCGCCGGCACTCTGCGTGTTTTTGGACTATAACAATTTCTTATTTATTCTAACTGCAACCTGGATATATATAGGAGGACCACACCCTCCAGCCCAGAACCGTAATGTCATAGAAATTGCCAAAAACGTAGATCAACAACAGTGGATTATGAATAAGTACTCAGTTCAATACGAATACATGTCAGTCCACAGGAGAACAAAAAACCATCGCAGAAGCCAACATAACTGAACCTAGCATGTATTAGGACTACAGTGATAGATAGTAGGACTGCTAACGGGACTCTACAGATTCCGGAGATAAATGTATAAATACAGAGCAGCAGGAAGAAGAACGTACAGCAAAACGTGACCTTTTTTGTTGCTAAGATCTATACAAACTGAGATTTCTATTCCTGGGTGTGAAAAGGCAAGGACTGAAAGATTTTCACGGATCTTAACGAAGGGCTCTGGGTAGTGATGGAAATGACACAATAGACAATATTTGTCGTGGTACGCAAGGACGCAAGAGAGATGATATTTACCCCTAAAACTTTAACTGGAACCAACAGTAAATAAAAATTGTGAGGTTTCCTAGTGTGATCTGCGGGGTGATGAACCTTGTTCGGTGGTTTTCATCATTCCAACTTCACAAAGATCCACGTCTAAAGATGACGTGTAAACGGTACAGAAGAAAGAGGATAGACAGAACATAATGTTCGTGGGAACAAGCAAGCTGCAAATAAATTAAAATATATCTAACAAATATAATCTTGTGGAAAACTGTTTGATTGAGAATTTAAATTCGAATATTAAATAAATAAATAGCTAAAATAAGGGGACCGGATTAATAAAGGAAACAGAAAAATTTACCACATTTACAAAATAAAAAATTAATTTTAATAAAAAGACAAATGTTGCTTTTGTATGCGACCTCCTTTAAAACCAGTTCATTCAGTAAATCACGATTTATAATTTTGTAGCCATAATTTAATTTTTTGTTCCATTCTTCAAGATTTCACGGTTTTTTGTTGTTTTTTTTAAATCAAAACAATAAGGACAGGGAGACTAAACAATCGGAAAATACCAAGCTACAAGAATATTACCAGGCAAAACGATATCTTTTGGGTCAGCTATGTTATTATTGATATGTCTTTTTCTTTTTTGTAATTAATGATCATAGAGGTAAATAATGTTAAATCATAGAGTTGTAAAGTTTGCCATGTAATAAATAAAATCTGTCAGAATAAAAAAAAAATCAAAACATGGGAAGGAATTAGCAGACAATAAAAAAGAGAAATTAGGAGAGATGACAATCTTGTTTGTAATTCAGAAGGTTGAACGAGGGCGGTGGATGACGAATGGAGCTATAAAAATCAAGAGAGTTGTTAAGTGGGTACTAAAGGTCCATGTTAATGAGTACGTTTCATTTTTACGGCCCGTCCGCTAATTTATTCTCTGCCAGGGCCCGGTTACACGTGAGTACATCTGTTTTATTGGTATTTACGATGATATACGCCGGCCGCTTAAGCCTCGTAAACGTCTCGTAAATATATCCATGTGTAAACAGGCCGACCTTTTCCAAGGGGAGTTGGAAGAAGGCGGTGGGGTTTAAGTGCTGTTTAATTGCTGACGAGGGCCGGCAGCTCGTAAAGTCTTCGCCGGAACTACTGGGTGGCACGCCAGGCTAACAAGTGGCGTTCGAGAACCACGTGCTTCCGAAATTCCTTTTCCTATCAAATATCTAATCCCATTTGAATAATTTTACTATTAAGATTAATGTGTATTATTAAAAAATATCACTCTGATGGTGAGAAAAGACGTATAATAATTACGTACACGTGTCTGTTACGCGCTTTTCATCAATTCTAAAAAACATCAGTAGTTTAATTTTTTTAATGTTTAAAAATGTATATTTTATGTTCAATTTTTGGCAGGAAGCATTGATGAACAAATTAACCATTGGTCAAAAGTCGTTTGCCTCTCATCCCCATTTTTCATGCTGAATGTCATTGCAAATTTTTATTATTGAAACTTACTAATAATAGTAGCAAAGTAAATAAGAAGAATAGGTTATATTTTTTGAAAACTCGACGAAGAAACTTAGTCTACTTTTAAATTTGCCATGTTCTTATTGTTTTAACATGAAATTATAATATTGAAAACTACTGTCAATTATATCGGAGGAATTTTTATCTATAAACGATAAAGTATAACCATAATCGATCGTCACGGTAAAGGTAACCCCGTAACTGCAACATTGCAACTTTGTCGTTAGCCCACATCAACGCTGTCACACACAGTGTCAGAGTGCATTAGCATCAGTGCCCTTAGCTTGTCTTGACAGGACGGCATAGCAGTGGTTTATTTTTTACTATGCCAGGATCGTATTTAATTTTTTATTATTAAATTGTCCATGAGTACTTCCTCAACGGCAATATCTATCCATTCTGTGCACATTACTCTTAATAAGACCAACAGTTTTGAAGCTACCTAGTATCAGTGGGTACTGTTTGTTTTTTTTACTATAAGGTCCTAAAAACGAAAAGTACCATAAAAAAGGTCCACGTCACGTTTTGGAACTTGAGCAAATAAATTCATTGTTACTTCATTTGATTTTAACAAGAATTGATAGATGGAACATAAAGCATATCTTATGCTTTATACCTTGCTTATACCTTCAAAATCTCATTACAAACTCGTCCGGTTTCAACGAACCGTTCAAAATCACAATGATTTTTCATCCGGCGATAAACTCACCCCGTTCAAATCCACGGGGGAAACTTTTGTTGCCTATTGAGATGGTGCTTGGGTAGGAGTAATAAATGAACAGCCAAACTGGGTTACGTTTAAAATTGTGGTTATTATTAATTAGTCATGACTAATTAGTAATTACTAAACATTGCACGCAGAAAACAAATTTTACGCTCACTGCAAAATCATTTGAAAATTTTACCAACACCAGATCTCAGTGGACCTGTCACAACCGGTTTTTCCATCGGTTTGGAAAAACGGTGAGATTTGAAGAAAGGTTTACCAAGGTACCCGACCTGTTGTGTCAAAATGTTATGTTGCTCATCGGTGTTATTATGACTGTACAGCTCTTTTTAAGCCTTGAGTAATTTTTGTTCTTAATTTTTGTTAATTAAACATCTTAATATTTTGCACATGTTCTTTGTACTGTAGATACCAATCTTAGGGATGCAAGGAAAATTTTGTCTTTCATCTCTAACTATTATAAATTGCGCATTTTGGTTATATACATAACTATAATTGATACAATGTAATTTTTTTATAAATGGGTGATGGTATGGTGTTGATGAGTTTGACCAGTTTTGTAGACCAACTTGTTTTTCAAACCGAGATTAGGTAAGTTCATTTGGAGTGTGACAGCTAACTATACCACAAATTTTTATAATATATTGTAGCAAGAACCACAAAATAAGTACTAAAAAAGACAAGAAAAGACAGGATTATTCTTTTTGCCAGTTTTACAATGAAAAATAACAGATAGTTAGTATATCTATAGTTAATTAAGGTTTTTAGTTGAGATAAAAAAGTCAGTGTCACGTGCGAGATTCGAACCCACGATCTTCGGCTAGATACGCCGCTGCCCAACCACTTGAGCTATCGTGACCTCGATCCACTCGGACACTAACTTCCCATCTCAACGCCATCTTTTGAATTTTCCCTCCTAACCAGTAGTATATTTATAGTTGGTTACCACCTAACCAACTATAAATATACAGTTTTTTATCACAGCATAACATCGAATAATTAAACTACATTATTAGTGTTATTAGTTTAAGTAAAATGTAATTTAATAAACATTATCTTCCCTTTATGGTAAAAGTTCAAAACATGCACTTTTGCTTACAATTAGGTAATTTGTGATTAACAAAAGGGGTAATGATAATTGCTGTCTAATTACAAACACTCGTCAGCATATTGCGTATTTCAGTATAAACAGTATGGGATAATTGAAACTTATTCGATTACTTATATATAGTATATATTCTTACTACTACTATTTTTGTGTACTTCTTTTTTCTATATATATAAAACGGTATATATAAAATATATACATATAAATTCTACAGTTTCAATATGTACTTATATATGCTACATATACATATACTAAGGGCGGATGGGGAATTTCTTTTGGTAATTATGAGAGCTCTTTTAAAATTGAAAGAGCCTTAAATAAAATCATTCCTCCGTAGGAACCATAATTTCCTAAATTTAGCCTACATATTTACATAAACTCATATATTCGTTATGTTGAAGCCATAATTTTTAGTAAGTAGATGTTTATATTGTTTTCCTAAACGTAAAAATCATTAACTATAGTTTCAAAGTACTGATGGAGGGAATATATTTCTCGAAAGGTTAAAGAAGGAATTGAGTATTTTTTCATTTAAATCCGTCCTATCCTTGACATTTTATATGCAGACATGCTGCTAATGCATGTAATATGTTGATATTACATCAACATATTAATTTATGAGAAATACATCAATATATCGTTCGTAGAAACAGTTTTGAATTGAATAAAATAGGTTACAGAATAGGTGGTTGGTACAAGTTCGTGCAATTTGAATATTATTTGACGGTAGGAGGCCAAGATTAATTTATCGCTCTGTGTGCTATGCGTTTTTCCAAGGAAAATAACTGCAACATTGGAAATTTTCACCTTTATCGGTCCAACTTTCTACAGTTAATAGTATATCTATGTTTAATTAAGTTCATGTCATCAAACAGTATATGTATAAACTTTTATTTAAATATACATTTTTCTAGTTATGAGGTTGGAATAATGAATTATGTTTTCGTTTCTTAATATGATAGAATTTGCGATTTGTCATTCTGAAGATAATTGTGACAATCGACGATGCCGTGAAGGGGGGAAAACATATTTAATGGGGTAGAAAAGAAAAAGCAACAAATAATTAACTTCCATCGCTATCCAAAAGGAGAAAAGCTAATATGAATTATTTTATCCAACAGGTGTGCTTTTTTTGACCCGGGACAGGGAGATGTATTGCTTCTCCTAACCGAGACGTCTTCATTTGCCGACGTATCGGCTCGGCTCCTTCCCTTGTCATGGTGATGTAAGTATAGCCGAGAGGAAGAAAGAGAGGCGCATGAGAGAAAAAAAGGATAAAGTAAAAAAAAAAGAAATGTTATTCCCGCCCTATTCAGGTAACAAAATGCTTACACCTATATTAGCAATGCCCTTGCCGGCATATTCAAAAATCTTCTACCCTAAGAAAAATAAAGTCCAGACTTGTCTCTAGGCTATAATTAATTAAAAGGCGTTTAATTAACGGCCCTCGGGGGGAGAAAATGATATTTGTGAAAGTTGTCTGAAGGAAGTGTTTTGTAAAGGCGGGGCGTATAATTGCCGGATTGCGGGTGGTCGGGTCGAAAGGTTATCCATTACCTAATTACTCTTTGTTCACCAAATGAATGCAGTTCGCGTCGAAAACGACTTGTCCAGTCTGTGATTTATTCCCTCGGTGGATACTCGTAAATAAAACCTCTTGAAAAATCATCATCGAACTGTCCTTTCTCATTATTTCCAACTTACAATTAGATTTATCGTTTGCCGAAAGAGAAGAATGAATACAAATTTGTCCAGGGTTCACAGGATGTTTCATAATCTAA
This sequence comes from Cimex lectularius, assembly GCF_000648675.2. Classification (NCBI taxonomy): domain Eukaryota; kingdom Metazoa; phylum Arthropoda; class Insecta; order Hemiptera; family Cimicidae; genus Cimex; species Cimex lectularius. The sequence goes on along the minus strand of NW_019392764.1, from coordinate 2,525,724 downwards.
ATATAATATCTTGTAACACTAATGCATCTATGAAAAAGTTATCAATTTTTAAAATTACGATTAATATTAACGTGTGGTGATTAGTGACCGTTAGTCGAAGATTATTCAGAAATCGTGAGATGCGGTCTGGTGTGATGTAGGTTTCAGAAAAACATTTTCTTTATCGTGCCAACGTTTCTATCTTTATTGAGATCATCTTCAGGGCCTGGGATTTACAAACATTGTTTAAATTTAACAAATACTTTTTCCACATCCTACATGTATTTGTTAAATTTAAACAATGTTTGTAAATCCCAGGCCCTGAAGATGATCTCAATAAAGATCGAAACGTTGGCACGATAAAGAAAACGTTTTTCTGAAACCAACATTATACCAGACCGCATCCCACGATTTCTGAATAATTAATATTAACGCAGATTTATTAACCTTGGATCCGAATTGTATAGAAAATGTTTCAGAAGTTTCTTAGTTTGAACATTACAGGGAATCTTGAAAATCTTTGTGTTATGTGTTCATGTTTTTCTTGTTCTCTTAATAACAATTTTACAACTTGAGGTACCTTCGAGAGGTTAGGAATCTAAAAAAACAGGAGGCAAAATATGAAAGAGTAAGTGACCAAGATGCGTGAAAAAACACGAAAAAAAACTCGTGGCCCGCGATGAACACTTAATCCAGGGAATCTACGGTTTAAAATAAATCATAATTGTTTTATGTTTACATTTATAACTTAAATTCAATTTATAACTGTTATAATTTCTTTGCATACTATATTTTCTGTTTAGCTCAATTTTGAATTATTTTGTCCCAATAGGAAAATGCGTATTATTTTCAAAATAATTGTAAACACACAAAGCAAAATCTATCTGAAAAAGATAGAATCATGGATCTTAGCCCACCTAACAATCAATTTGTTATCTTGCAACATCGGAATGACACCTCTTCTTTCCAATGGCCCACTTTATTCAGTAAAATACAGTTTCGTATTATGGAAGACAATTATTTTTAACGGTGGGAAGGTCAGAGAATGGGAAGCTGTTGGTCTATTTTGAACATAATTTGATTTATGATAGAAATACAGTAAAAATTAAATATTAACTCTTGATTTTTGTCGCATCACCCTACTATTTTTTACATAAAACACATGTCGGGGCTCCTTCAGGGTTTTATGTTTTGATTTGATCCACCGTGTCATAACGATATGGGAAAATTGTAGTTTATGCTCGTTTTTTTCTCACCCAGTATTTTACACATGACGCGCATCCATCCCAGAAAAAAAACACAACAAGGCCCGTATCATATTAAAATACATGACAAATCGTCCCACTTCCGCCCCCTCGGGCCCAATAGTGCCTAGTCTAGGCTCCCGTTCCCTCCGACAAAACTGCCAAGAAGGCAAGTTTCTCTCCAGGCTGCGATGTTGGTGACATCTGTTAGCTCGAGGTTGAAATACTGCGGTGCTGTGTCAGCCAATATGGCCGAACCACCCCTGCTTCTGACATACTCACCCTCAGCCAACCCCCGGCTGTCACAGGGGCAAAAACATCATCAACTTCGGCCGGCCCCCCTGAGGCCCCTTCCACTTCAAATCACCACCCAAACCACCATTGTCCTTCGATTTGATACCGCATTGGAAGTTAAAATTGGTTTTCCTTAAGCCACAATATTTCTTCAAGAGAAAGAAAATTGCCGAAATAGTTCAAATTTGGTCACAAGACAAATGTACATTAATTCAAGATAAAAATATTAATTTTTCTCTTTTAAATTCTTTATTTCTTTGTTTACCTAATAATTTAAACCAAGATCTTATATATTATTGATCTTATATATTAAGATTTCAGATAATTTTAGAACACAAGACTATTATAGGTTAGTTTACTTGTTAAGAACTTCAATAACTTTTTGCAATAATAATCTCATATATACTTTTTAAGATTGAGCTATGGTGGGTTGTCGTTGTTTCCTAATTTTTCGTATTCTCTAAGATCCAACAATTTCATTCTGTCAACGATCTTGTTGTTTACAATATCTGCTGCTGGTAGTTTCAAGCATCTTTCAATGGCATGTCTAACTATAACGATATAATTATGGTTTGACGAAAATCTGAATAACCCACGGTGGTTAAAATAAAATACATTGGAAAAGCCAATGGCATTCAAAGGTTACTTGTTCTTGCTATATATCTCCCAGAAAGTGAGTTCAGAAAATTGTTGGAGACTCTTAAAACAAAGCGATTCGGGGTGGAATATCATATTTAAAAAAAAATTAAATAAAAACTCACTAAAAATTAAATAGATTCAATAAATTGTAAAAATTAAAATTAAAGAAAATAAAATAATCAAAGAAGCAATATCCTATTTTATAACATGTAAGATAGTATTTTTTAAATATTATATTCCAATTCCAACATTTGTAATTCGGACATCTCTTTATGTAGTGTCTTATTTTTTAAGGAAATCCTTATAAAAAATACCATGAATTCAATAGTTTTCGTGGTCCGCTTTACCAATTAATATATTTCAATTAATTAAGGTTTTTAGTTGAGATAAAAAAGTTAGTGTCACGAGCGGGATTCGAACCCACGATCTTCGGCTAGATACGCCGCTGCTCTACCACCTGAGCTATCGTGACGTAGATCCACTCGGACACTAACTTCCCATCTCAACCCCAGCTTTTGAATTTTCCCTCCTTTTTGCCATAAATTTTTTATCTCAACTAAAAACTTTAATTAAATGAAATATATTAATTGGTCCGAAGGGAAGTTAGTGACCGAGTGGATCGAGGTCACGATAGCTCAAGTGGTAGAGCAGCGGCGTATTTAGCCGAAGATCGTGGGTTCGTATCCCGCTCGTGACATTGACCTTTTTACCTCAACTAAAAACCTTAAGTAATTGAAATACCATGAATCTTTTCCCATAGTGATGAAGATTTCTTAAAATGAAACTTATTGCTCTATAAGTAAAACATTTAACTTACTGCTCACTTATTTCCTTAGCAACGACTCGAATCTCACCTGGAAAAAGAAAATAATTTAATATAATATATAAGTTAGTATTATCTTTATTTATTTGCTATCCTATTTACAAATGTTTCAATTCAATTTTTTTCAGCTTTCAGAAATGTCTTAATTATGAAATTGCTCAGCACTTTATATAATTCTTCATTTTTCCTCATGTTCTGGGTGATGAATGTGTAATTTGGTCCCCAGCTGATGAGTGGTGCAATTACTTGGCGCGTAAAAATAACACCCGATATGAGAATTGTGCTTGAGCACGGCAGCGAGTGTCTGGGCCCCCTGTTCCGATTCCTGGAAGAAACAGGGTTGTTTTATTTTATATAGTTTGTAGATTGTTTTATGTCCCTAGCATGTTTTGAGGGTGAATGTAATTATTGATACGAATGTGTAGTGTGAGAGGGCCGATGTCGGAATATTGAATAACCCATCGACTCTCAACTAGGTTAGTTACATAAGGTGATGGAGGAATTTATCATCTCGCAGATCACAGGAAGAAATCTCACAATTATGAAATTGCTCAGCACTTTATATAAATCTTCATATTTCCTTCTGGTCTAGGTTATGAATCTGTAGTTTGTGTCCCAGCTTATGGGGGGTGTAATTACTTGGCTCCATATAGAAAGCGCGTAAGAATAGCAGCAGATATTTGAATTATGCTTGAGAACAGCAATGAGTATCGAATATAGAATATCCCATCGACCATCAACTAGATTATTTACGTAGGTGTACAGGGTGATGGATTAATATCGAGTAGTAAAGAATATATTTAAGATCAGGTGCTAGAGTGAATGTGTGTGGATCTAGGAACAGCAGCACTGGGTGTTGAATCGACCTAGCTCTTGACAGCAACTGGAGCCCTACCTGGTTGCTGGACGGTTAAGACCGAGCCTGCCTGTAATTTATTTTAAATTACAAAACCTTGAATTGCCAGTGTACTTCGAGAAATGAGAGGTTCTGCTTCTTATAAACTAAAGTGAAAAAGGTGCAACTATGCCACGGAACCAGCTTAATATGTAATTATTTTGTAAAGCACTGTGTGAGAGTGGTAAATGTATTAACTATTTACTTGTAGCAATTACGTTTATTGCGAGAGTTTTTGTTCTACTTTTAATTTTATTATTTCGTAACTCCTCTTCCCGGAATTTTTACTTCATAATTGCAATTTATCCAAGAGATTAAGTAAAAAAAATAAAAATCGTACTTAGTGTTAAAAGGGGAAAATTTATCAGTTACAATATTGCACAACACTTGTTAGAGCATCAGTGGCAAACAATTGAAATTGTTCAAAGTGCAATTACACGCTCACGTACGGGCTGTAAAAGCGTTTTCATATTCATCTCAGACTTCATCATTTGCGACTTTGTTCCCGCTGTAAATTGATATCTGGAAGTTGTTTCGTGTTGATTACAAGTTGAAAGCAAGAACGTGACCGCCTCACCTGGTATACTTTCCCGCAATTGCAGAGAATTGCCAAGCCGCCTCTTTGCCCATGGTCAATTAGAACCTCCAATCCCCGAGGCGGATAAACAATTATCCAGATTGCATTTCTAAACAGTGTCGTGTGTTGATACAAGCGGACGAACGTTGCCAGGAAATTAACCAAAAACCAATTTCATTCTAAATTGTATTATTTTTTTTCATTTTGTTCGAATTTTCTTTCTTCAAAATCGGGAATCGTGGTTTCGTGTCTCCAGATAAGAGCTCCCAGATAGAGACGTTATTATTTCGGTATGACATGTCTGTCGAGGGAGACGCGTGTATAAATATTGAAATTGCGGTTGCGCTAGTGTTAGTGCGTGCCTGGTGGTTGCATGTTCCTGGAAGGAACACGCCACAAGGATTGAGGTGCCACGCCCCCATCCCAAACAAAAATAAAAGGGGCGGGTTTTTTCCATCATCCTTTGAAGAAAGTAGGGTTTTTTCATTATAAGATCGGATAATGGATCACCGATACTGACTTGGTCACATATTACCTGAGAAAGTCGCGGGAGCAAGTTATACCTTCTCTCTAACCGAACAATTTGCAAACACAATTGTAATAAAAGCGTGGAATGCAAACCGACAGCTGGGAATTAATTATTTGATTCAATATCAGAAGGCGCTTTTCGGTACTTAACTTATATTTGAGGCCAAAGTCTTCAATACAAATATATGAATGTGTTATTAGCTGGTGGCTGTTCATCTTGGTGAAGTCTGAAAAACTACAACCTTAAATATTGTGTGAAATGAAAAATTAAAATTAAAAATACTAAAACGTGAGGAGCGGTCAAGAATAGTTAGTTTTAAATGATAGTAATATGCTAAAATACCTTTTTCATTTTTTTCCGACGCTTCGAACTTTATTCGCGTCATCTTCAGAGCCTGGGCAAATTACAAAACATATGTTGATTGGAAAAAATACAATTTAATTTTCCAATTCGACATATGTTTTGTAATTTACCCAGGCCCTGAAGAAGACCCTAATAAAGTCGAAACGTACGCAAAAAAAAAGAAAAACGTGTTTTTCTCAACCACCTCACTCTTGGCCGCTCCTCACGACTTTAACAAATTAGGAAACAACAGGACACTAAGAAACGCACAAATTTAATAACAATGAATACTGTTAACCAAAGTTTTTATTTGCACAATATTTATTCATTCTACATTTTATTTTTGCACACGTAAGCAAAATAGTTATGTGGACGGACGGGACTACGATGGTCGATCGATCGGTTTCCTAATAATTTAATTGTTGATACTAGTATCCTTTATTACCGTTTAAGATCAGCAACGACCAAATTACATAAATTATGTTAAAAACTGTGGGAAAAATTGTGAAGTTCCTTACACGTTTGCGGAGTGACGAACCCCTGCAGTTTGTTCGTTTCCAATTATGTCGGTCGTCCTAGCCTTGGTGTTTTGGTCTGGTATCTTAGGTGCGGGCATTGAAAACCTAGTAAATAAGCGTGAGAATGATCAGATAAATTCCAGCATCAATTGTTGTTAATTGTTATTTCACTCTTCACTAAATGAAACGTATTCTCGAAGGTAAAGAAAATATAATAATGTACATATTACTGAGGGAAATTGAACAGAGGTGGTCACAGTTTGAGTCAGAACCATTTTATCCTAGCGATTACCAATACACGATTGTCAGAACATTCTATCAGGTCGGATACGTTACTGGTCTATTGACAGTCTCCTTCAGTATGATCTAGGATAAACCTAACCATATTTCTAAACCACTCCGTCGCATTTGTTTACAAAAAGCTAAAAAAAATGTCAATTAACATTCTTTCAGTTTGCAACATCCTCCTAACCCTATAATTTGTGCTCTCTTGTTCTTTTGTTGATGAACGGAAGTATCAAGGTGGTCCGGAAATACGGAGCGGACCGCCATTAGGATCCAAGGCACCCAGATTTAACACCGATACATTCCCCCCGCGGCTTTTTCAGAGGAGGCAGCTTTATCTCGGTATTTTATTCTTTTAGGATCTTGATAATTCGACGCCTTTTCACACTTCGTGTACGATAAAAAACCCAAAACCCTTACATAATTTTTTTCTTTTTTTTTTATAAAGGATAAGAACAGGAATCGTGGTTTGTTGTAGACTGTTGTAAGCTTGAACGATACTAAACCAATTTCCAATATCTTAATAATTTTTTTTCTTGAAATTCCTCACTCAAACGTGAAAAATATAAAATTTGTAAAACCCTATTCTTAACAAGATTAGATATTATACTTAATTAATATGGCCTCGATGAACGTTTTCTCAAGAATGTCAAATCTAGTTAAGGTAAAGAAAGAGAAGGAACGAGGGAAATTCACAGTTAGTTTGGGAATAGTACATCAGCATCCTTTCGGCGGAAGTACACGCAATTGAGAGATGTGCTCAATTTAACCGGAACAAAGGATAAACGATAAAAACACAGACCATAAATCACAGGACAAAAGTCAAAGATCGGCTTGTAAATGGATATATTAAAATACCCAATAACAATTATCCCATTTTACATTCCAGAGCACAAGAAGTTTTATTGCCAGCAGAAGATCGAAGCAACAGCGCTGAATCATTGAGAGAAATAGGAAGAATATTACATATACTAGTTACAAAAATTAATGTAATTAATCAAATATTAATATTTAATTAACCTTTTGCTTATATCAACACAAATATTTTTCACCAGATGAAGAAATTTGAGAGTTTTGAGAAATTTTTATTTTGTCCGAATTATCGTCTCAGTCTGGTCACAACGCTGACGTTATCTTCCCTGATAGCCTATTTTTTTCAAGCTATTTGACCATTCATAATAAAGCAATAGTGCACAAAGTTAATCTATTTTTTGAGTTAAACAGGGCAACACTTGCATAACATGGTACAAGTCTCTTTGCCTTATTTCCCCAATTTGCTTAGGTCCCAGACGTAAAGCCAACTGATTATGGCGGGTTTTTTTTAAAGTTACTTACTAAATCGTAATAAACCAACAGAACTCAAAATAATGTATTTTTTTGTAGTTGAATAGGGGCAATATTTGCAAAAATGGAAGCACAATGTTTCTTGCCTTATCAATCCAACCTGCTTATATCATTATTTTTATTATAATTATTAAGTCTGTAATAATTAATTATATGTACAATATAATAAAACTTAAGCAAATACAAAACAATAAAAAATTGGTCATATAACTTAAATAAATAACAAATAGCTTGTAGGAAAATGAAAGGACAAAGCGAACATTATTATTGAATTAAGTACATAATATAAATGGTATCTACTAGCTTATTCAAGTGATCTTAAAGTGAAAGCCTCTGTAAAGTATTTTATCAATTTTGCCTATCTTTACCATTTCAAAAAGCAAACAATGGCCTATATCCAATCTGTTCGTAACTCTGACATTCATTATGCCATCTGGTTATGGGTTTTTGCGATTTTCGTCCTTTTGAAAGCAAATTGATAAACCAAAATAAAGCAACAAAGAATAATGTTGATTGTTTGAATTAAATAAGGAGAATATTGGCATAAATGGAAATAATTTCTTGCCATGTAATACCACAAACTGCTTATATCCCTGGCGTTATGCCATCTCGTTAGGGCCTTGTACGATTCCTTTCCTTATGAAAGCAAATTGGTCAATCGGAATAAAGCAATAGTATGAAAAAACCAATGTATTTTGTTCATATAAAATAAGGAAATTATTTGTAAAAATGGAAGTATTTTCTTGCCTTATTGTCTCAACCGGCTTATAATTCTGACAACTGGATGTAGCCTTTTAACACTCAATATCGTCATACTATTAATATTGTTGTAACATCATTGACAGACTGTACACTGATAACGATGATTTTGAATCGAATTATTTGCCCCAAAATAGAAGGAGTGTCAAAATGGTACGAGAAAAGAAGCTGCGGTCGATGTCACTGGACAATTTACCGAATAACACTTCATCACCTTTGTCCATGATGATTACCTACTTTAAATGAATTAAATTGATAGTATGTCACTATACTGACTAATGACCAACAAATCTATGGGACATTAAAAATTCAACTTCTAACGCACTCAGTCTTCACAATCAAAAATATTCTGTAAAAATTGGACCTTCCACCAATGCGGACTTTAAATTTTCCTTTAATCCTGTGTGAACCATTACATTAACCCTTACAAGTTTGGGAATGGTTAGGGATGAGTATATATGATGTGATACCATGGATAAGATAGTGGTGCCCTTTGGCAGTATATCTCCATTATATTTTTGTATATTTGCAAAAAAATATAATTATTTCAACACTACGAGATTAAATAACAATAATGTTCACTGGCAAAAATAGCCTTTGCTTTTAAGGGGTGAACACCAATGTGCAGTATTCCCTCACGGCTCAATTAAAGAATCAATTCCCACCCTCTTTCCAAAACCCTCTGGTAATTGTTGCCGTCGAGAATACACAAAATGGAAGTGCATAAATCACCCCGCAGGGGAGACCGGGGCGCCCCCGACTGCGGGGGTGGACTGCCATTGCCAGCGAGTGACTCAACGCTCCGCTTCCCGCCCCTGCGCCAATCCTCTTAATTGGGGTCTTCTCCGGACCCTAAGAAACAACAAAAGTTTTCTGATTGCCGGCTTCCTCTTCTTCTTCTACTTTTTTTGTTATCCCCTTCGTTTAAGATTCTCCCCACCGTAGCATAAGGGCCGACCCCGAGGGCAATCCCTTCAAGTTTGTTAAAAAATTCCCTCAGTTTGCACCCTCCAAAGAAATCACGACTTAAGCTTCCGCACGATTTAACTGTACTGTTCAATTATACACAAAATAATTAATTTTTTTCTTTAACCCTCATTACGTCAGGCATTTAACACGTACAAAAGCACCGAACGAGTTTCTAATTTAAAAATGAGATTTTATTCCTGATATATTCTTTCTTAACTAAACTTGTATAATGTTGTCCTTTATTTTATCAACAATGCCTTAGCGTGCCTTTGGCCAGTTAAGTCCCGGGCCAATCCCGCCGGTATCAACAGTTGAGAACAAATTAGCCGTGGGGCAAACAATTTTTTTCAATTATTTAAATAATCTCTTCCGTGTCGGCTCCAAAACGCCTATCTTAACGCTTCGACCGGGCGTTTATTGCCGGTGCAATTCCAGCGGATTATAAATAATATTAAAAAGCAATTTTTAACCGTAATTCTACAATAGATCCCTATCACAAAAAGACACACGATGCGCTTATTAAATATGATTATATCCATCTATTAAATACACATTTATAGTAACTATAGGAATAATGTAAGCACTTGGCACCATGAAACCGATAATAAAATAACGTGGCCACCCTCGTTTTTTTTACGTACATCCTTGCAATAGTAATATATATTGTTATAATTTTTATTTTTTATTGTTTACTGGATATTTGTAATGAAAAATTAAGATATGGCTAAATAAAAACAAAATTAAATAAGCAATCCTTCATACGTACTATCTTATACGGAGATCTTATCTGATGGACCGATTTTGCCGAGTCAGGGAACTGAATTTAAATCTTATATACACATTAGGGCGGGTGGTTCCTCAGGGAAGTATACTTGGCCCATTTCTATTTTCAATATATACTGCAGATACAGATGTTAACATTAATGTAACATTCGCTGATGATACAACGATTCTTACTCGTAATTCGGACCCCTCAATTAATACTCAACACTTACACCAGAATGGATTTACACACACAAAAAGTGGAGGGTGAAGCAAAACCTAACAAAAACCATACAGATGAACTTACGTAAAAATATCTGTCTTGCAGAGAGTATAAATGGAATCCCATTGCCTACCAATGACCTTTTGAGTTATGTTGGACTTTCCATGGATAAACGACTGACTTGGAATCCCCACACAAAACTAAAAAGACAGCAAACAAACTGACGTTATAAATTATTAAAAAGACTACTTGACCCACGATCAAAATTAGGCATTGAAAACAAACTTTTAATTTACAAGACAATGATTAGACCTCTGGGCGTAAGGTTGTGAAGTGTAGGGGTCAACCAAGGATTCAAATTCCCAACGTCTCCAATCAATACAATCTAAAATTCTCCGTCAAATTATAAATGCTTCTTTTTACGTCTCAAATTACTTTATTTATAACGTTCTACACATCCCCGAACTCATCGAAACCCGCTAAAAGAAGGTCATCAATCACTGAACATACACTACACTTCCAACCGTACCCAAAAATCTTCCAAGTCGTTTCTACAAGAGACTCAAATGTCAAATTCAGCATATATGAACATATTTACTTAATACAATATTTGTAGTTGTAAATATCAAATAAATGTAATTAAAAAACTGAAGTATTTGTAAAACAATTTTATCAAAAGTGTTGCTATGGAAACAATGAAGAAAATTCACTAATTTCGTGGTCCGCATAACCAATTAATATATTACAATTAATTAAGGGTTTTAGTTGAGATAAAAAAGTCAATGGCACAAGCGGGATTCGAACCCACGATGAAGAAAATATTCAATTCAATACGAAGTATTTCCTCCTCTTGTGTCGATCACCGCTTGCATCATCACTGGGCGACTTTTACCCTCTTTGACAACTCGTCCCAAAGGTGCTCGACGGGGTTAAGTATGCTGACCACTTCAAGCATTGAATTGAAGCACGTTCCAAGTACCATCACCAACGATCGTAGCTCGTGGGGACTTACATTTTCTTGCATTAAAAAAACCGTCGCCAATTAGTGGCATTAAAGGAACAACCTTTTCTGATTTCATATCTTCAATGTATGGCGGAGCTGTTAGGGAACCCTTGATGAAGATGAAGTCTGTGCGACCTTCCATAAAAATGCCTGCCTAAACCTAACACTACCACTCCATAGCTTGTCCGGAGTGAAAATGTTGCGGGGATACATCGCTCTCCTATACTTCTCCGAACCCTCTTTCGGCCGTCAGAAGACTTCAAACTAGCTATTGAACTAAAATGTATATATTATACAGGGTGAATTCCTACTCGTGCTACAAACTTCTCCAGTAGATTCTTCACCCTAAAATGAACAAAAAAGTTCATATTGTCCATGGTCCGATTCTCAACCATTTCAGAGTAATTTCGCTTTTTATCGATTTTGAAAGATATCACGTCCTGGCGTCGGAAAATCGTGATATCTTTTAATCTAAACATTTCTCTTAAAATCTATAAGCACCGTTGAAATCCCCGTTAATTTTTAGAGAGAATCAAAATCATAATTCCATTGAAATTTTTTAATTTAATTTAATGCCCATTTAGTATGTAATGCTTAAGAAGTTTACAAACAGCTAGAAGGTCAAGGAAGAAAGACCCAAACGTTTTGCCACCTTCATCTTCTTATTGAAAAATTAACGGGGATTTCAACGGTGCTTATAGATTTTAAGAGAAATGTTTAGATTAAAAGATATCACGATTTTCCGACGCCAGGACGTGATATCTTTCAAAATCGATAAAAAGCGAAATTACTCTGAAATGGTTGAGAATCGGACCATGGTCAATATGAACTTTTTTGTTCATTTTAGGGTCAAGAATCTACTGGTGAAGTTTGTAGCACGAGTAGCAAGTCACTCTCAAACATTAGCAATCCTTGAACCACCATTTTTTCTCTTTTTGTCATCAACATCTTGGTCTCACAACCACTAAATAAGAAAATGACGAGTGCGTTGGAAGCGTTATTAAATCAGGTAGTTTTCCTCAAATTTGCTGCCTTCTGAGACTAAAATTAGAAACTCTGGATTACTTTATACACTTTCCGATTTACACAATTTTCCACTCTTTTTGTAGTTCTGGCTGAAATAAAACACAAAAAATTAGCCCAAACATTTTGCCACCGTCATCTTCTTATTGAAAAATTAACGGGAATTTCAACGGTGCTATTAGATTTTCAGAGAAATGTTTAGATTAAAAGATATCACGATTTTCCGACGCCAGGACGTGATATCTTTCAAAATCGATAAAAAGCGAAATTACTCTGAAATGGTTGAGAATCGGACCATGGACAATATGAACTTTTTTGTTCATTTTAGGGTCAAGAATCTACTGGAGAAGTTTGTAGCACGAGTAGCAATTCACCCTGTATAATTATATACAACTTATCTGTAAATATTTAAAAATCGTATATACATATATATAAATTATATATAAATATATATTAATATTATTATTCTTTATTGTTAATCCTTTTACAGGTTCAGGACTATAGTTCGACATGCAGATCCTCGTCTGAGTTTGTCTATATGATCATGACCCAAAATCTTTTCGTGCCCAGGGCCACTTTAGGGCCTTTTGGATGTTTGAATACATGAGGATTTGTGTCGGTGTAACTGTCGGTAAAATTTGTTACAGCACCATCATAGATAGCATGTATTTCAGCTTGAACGACAGCGATGTGTTCTTCCCTAATGAGTTTGGTTGCTCATTTTTTCGGCTAGAACAGAAAATTCCCGACCCTTTTGGAGCCATCCATATACCATAAAAATGTATAAGATTTTCTCCTAAATTTATTTTCCGTTTTGAATTTGTTGATACTTTATATGATCTTGTCAATGATGTCTTGGGATATAGACAGTCGGAATTCAGGATTATGATGTTCATTTTCATATTTATATTTATAAAATTACAACACTCAATAAAATAATGAAAAGATTTACATAATAATATTAGCAAGTGTTTAAATTTGATAAATTTCTTAAAATGTCGCTTTATTTGTTTAAATGACAGCTGGCAACAATTTATGTATTAATAAATAATTAACAGTTATTAATAATTAACAACTAATAACAATTAACAATTTATTATATGTCTAAAAGAGCTATTCTATTTTTTAAATAATAATAAATAAAAAAAATGTTTAAATTTAATGTTAATCACATGCTGTTATACACAAAGTTTTGGAGAATAATTTTTTTTACAAGACAACCTATAAATTAAAACCGATCCTTATATTTTTCTTCTAAATATGCTTTTTCAGCAATACAAAAACTTATTTTTTTTAATCCATGTGGACACCAAAAAATAGTACAGATAACATAGATTACAGTATTTCAGCATACATTTCAGCTTGTAAGACAGTAGTGTGTTCTTCGCTAATGAGTTTGATTGCTCATATTTTCGGCTTGTACCTTCAATGCTTTTGGAGCCATCCGTAAACCATATAATTGTATACGATTTTTTTCTAAATTTATTTTCCCTTTTGTAGTTTGTTGTTATTTTATATGATCTTGTCAATGATGTACTGGGATCTAGACGGTCTTCATTTCCAAGGATAACAGTACGATTTTATTTGTTATTTGTATGCCTGAAATGTGTATACTCATCTAATGTATGTATTTCTGGAGATATTATGAACTCTTCTATCTTCTCCTTGTACATGTTTCCAGTGGTGAGTGCACTCTAGGTTTACTAGTGTTTCTGAGGCAGCTAATGGATCCTCATTGCCTTTGTGAACTATCGATTTGCCAATCGATGCACAATGCTTAATTTTAAGTCAGCCTGTTTTTATTATGCTTACCACAATAATGAGCCAAAGGATATCTTAGGACTTATCACTGTCGATTAGGGCCATTATGCAGATTTTGGTGTTAGTGCTCAATATTTGCCTAAACTTATTCTAATGGCCATTAGTGAAATTATACTTTTGGTTATGATGTGTTATTGAATTTCTTGTCAAACAAAAATCATACCTATTTAACCTCATTTTTGAACTGTGAAATATTCGTAAACAACCATCCAAAAAAGGGGAATCCGGAATTCAATAAAATTAGTTTATGCGAACAAAACCGGTCAGAGCGTAATTAGTGAATCTTGATCCAATTCGATAATCTTCATTATTTATTCAGCAACAAACTGTCTAGGAAATGTGTTAAAATGTTGAAACCTGATCACTGATCAGCATGCAATGAAATGCAATTTTTTTAACTGTATGCATTTCTGTTGAAGTATTTCCTGTCTTACAAGAAGTAGGTCTTAACCCTCTCTGGGCGTCGCGGACGAGAGGTCATAAACTCAAAAAAAAAAAAAAGGATTAAAGGAGTTTTTAAAATTTATCCAAAATAAAATTATAATAGATAAGTTCGAACCCAGAATCGCTAACGTACATTGTATATTCTAACAACAAATATATTGAATCCTCGTATTCTTCAAATATTTGGTTTATTAATTGGTTAAGAAACAATGTATTTTAGATGTTTCGATGAAGTATCAGATAATGTTTGTGAAATTTATCATTCTTACATGGCTCAGTGAATTTCTTGGTTTTTGTACGTCTTACGTAGTAGATCATCATGATGTACTAGAATGGAAAGACAAACAAAAATGTGATCTATGATATTTCTTCTCCCCCATTTTCCCCTATAAATTTGTAATGCGGGCCCCAGGGTTGTTTCTGGAAATAATTTCTTATAGAAGCAATTCTGAAAATATCTCCGCGCCCGGTAATTACTATTGGCATAGGAGTGGCACGCCAGCCTAGGGACATGCGAGCTTTCCGAGGGCAATACTGAATTGTGAACCACCTTTGGGAAAACTATTTCCAGAGAAGCTATTATGTTGTTTACCAACCTGCACAGTATTGACTTATGACGGCTGAGAAAATTAGGGAAATTATATAAATAATTAAATAATTGCAAGGTAGCAACAAGAGGAAAATCGGTTTATTATTTACATATCAGGATAACGTGGAATACAAATTAAACCTTTTTTTAACATAAATTTCATTTGTAATTGTTGATGAGAATTTTGTGATATGCATCACCACCTAGGCTATTTATTTCATGTTTTATTACATTGTGTTTTTTTTTGTACATTGTGCATGAATGAACCAATGTCGAAGATATACTTTCACAGCCAATAGGCAAACATTTGGGGAAAATATACTAATTTAAGAATGGTGAATATTCAAGCCACAAACGAGATTTAGTTGTATGTTGTGCTGAAATCTATAAAAATAGCAATCATGATCAATGTCTTACACGTGATATTTTATTGCAAAACGTAATATTTTAAAATAGTAGATGCTAAAAAAGTGAAAAGTATCACAATAGCATTCCCAACAAGGATCAAGACTGTTGAAATTTGGTAAATCATTTAGGTGTTCACAAGTGATAGATGGATCTGGAAGAAATTTTCAACTTCCATTGAGAGATAACCAGGGATGTTGCCACCGAGAGAGATCGGAGATAAAGAGATCTGTCGGTTAACGGCAAATGGAGATACCTGCCGTTCTGTTTGTCAAACCATTTAGGGCTTGAAGCTGCCGACAACCGGAGAATTTTCCCTTGTTTTGAAACTGCATCCTCAGACTTTCTACATGAAATGTTTCGTCTGGCAGTTAATTAATTCCCATCACGACAGGCTTCAATTAATTGACGCGGCCCTCTTTGAGGACCGAACCAAACGGCGAGTGTTAACACATGCACACACTAGGTAATTATCTCAGATGAATAATTCACACGAGAATCAACTATGTACCTGGCATGTAAAGCGAATCGTCGTCTGTTTCGATCCAGTCCTTTATGTTTGACTTGCATCCAATAAAATCAAATAAAAACCTGAGCAGGTGGTAGGTTCCGGGTAAATCGGATGTGCTCACTGTCGTAAAATATCTGGTTCTTGGACCTGTCCTTTATACGTTATATACTGATGGCATTTCTATCCTTCCGACCGTACGTCAATCCTTTCTCCGCATAAACGAACCGAATACAGAAGTCTTTCAAACATTTGCAATGCCTCGACGTTTGATCCAAAAATGCAACGAAAAGCCAATACATAACAAACACCATTTCAATTAATTCAATCTTTATGTGCTCAATCCCGCTCGTGACGCTAACTTTTCCATTTCAACCAATATCTCAAATATAAATTAATTAATTAAAAGAAGTTATTTGGGAAATCGGACCACGAAATATAATGGATACAAACACAATATTTTTCCCTATCCAAGAAGTCGTTTTTGTATTTAAATAAAAATATCATCGGAATTGGAATAATGTGACATGAATTTTAGAGAACTTCGTTTTGTAAAATTGGAGATTTAAAAAAATATATGTTGTTTAGAAAATTAGTAGACTTAGTTTTTAAATCATAATTGCTAGAAATTATCATGACAGAGCACGGTGAGCCCCTTACTTAAAAAAAACTTAAAACACTTAAAAAGTGTTAATAAATTAAATTAGAGTGAATTTTTGGGTGACTGGAGGAGAGATAGTTCAAAAGGTAGTTCTTTTTATATGATTTTTTTTCAATAATTCCTATATAAAATTCTAGGAGTGATCCGGGTATCCGAACCCGTAGTAAATACAAGTATCGGACGCCCAACTTAGCCACCGCGGTCGCTTTTAATAAATAGTCCTTCTTAGTTAAGTTATTCTAATCAAATTTATCAATTTACTTAATTTAATGTTTATTAACTTAAATAATGTTAATATTAACAAGCTTTATATGGTGAAATAGTTTAATCGTTATCTTCATATCTATCTATGTAATAACAGTGCCGTCGAGCGAAAAAGTTCAAGGAAAAACTAATTGTTACGTATTTTTGAGAGTAATAATTAATTGTACAGAATTTCAACATCCGCTTTATTTTTTCATTTGCAGTTTTTTTCATATGAGAACAGCCGACCTTCATTGAAAATGCATACAAACTTGATTAATGCTCAGTAATTACAATAAATCTTGGTTCGTTGTTCTTTCGTGCTGTAATACAAACAGCCGAAAGCTCAAGGCTTTCAATATCAACAGAACAATCGATCATCAAAGTATTCAATTGTGGGACAATGTTTTCGATGATATCGGATCACGCTAAGGGGAAAAGAAGTTTCGATGTACATCTCGAAATTACGTTGAATCCTCGAGAACCTCCAATCGGCAACGTCTGTCTATGGAATGCGGGGAAATATTCACCGTTGTAGATAAATTATAATAGGGCTTTCTTATAGAAAATGTTGGAGAGAGAAGGACAGGACGGACGGGGAAGGGAGTAACGCTTAAAGCCATTATGGAGATTTCCGGCAAAAGCGCACCCAAGGAATGGTGCAAGGCCGTGCCACGCGGAGACCCGCGGATTGCCCCCGGCTCCCACGAGGGACCCTACGGGAACACGAACGTGAAAATTGATCGGGAAAGAGCAGGCTTCGGGTGAAAATTTCCAACCCATTTTTCATTTGCCCCAAGGTACCTTTACCGATTTCTCGTTCATTTATCGCATTATGCAAAGCATTGTCATTTAATGCGGATCACGCCTTTGGAACACGTCCACCTCACGACCTCATAAGCGACGCTCTTAAATTCTTTAAGCAATCAAACATGAATTGTTGTAAATAAAAAAAGAATTAAAAAGTAGGAGAAACTAATTACATATATGAAAATAATTACCTCTGACTCCGCAAATCTGTCTACAGGGAAAAAAACTAGAAGGAACATAGCGACAAAAGAGTGTCTAATATAAATTGGATAAATTTAAAGAAAAATGCTTCCTTTGAACTAAAGTTCCATTGATGGGAAAAAATTTAGTGGAAACAGAATATTTTTTGGAGTCGGAAAACTTATGTTTTTGAATACTTAAAAAATAAAAGGTGTGCATGCTCGAAATGAACGACGTTTTTCCTTTCGATAGAGTGACAGGTGAAATAAGCAATATACACGACAAATAACAAACAACACACACACATATAATATATCGTTGTAAGCAGGAAAGTAAGCAATCATATATTGTATTTTAATTTCAGAACAAAACAACCTTCTTATACAGCGTAGTGAGTCTTTCGAGCATTTCAGAGTATGCAGGTGCAGGAGCAATCCAGTCATCTCTCTATAGTACTATCGTGGCTTTTATAAAACTGGATCTGGCCAGTTTGGAGACATTTTCCATCTACATTAGGTAATTTAAATGTAATATTCCTTCTTTCTTATACTTAGAAATATTTTTTTCTGTTAACATGTGTTAACATTTCTTTGGTTGCAGGCCATCGGACTCCTAACATCTGAGTTGTGTAGCTTATAGATTTGATATTTCTATCGATATCTATCGCATCGCGTTTTTATTTAGGAACTTGTCATCAGATATAATAAAATGCCTTCGAAAAACTAGAAAATAGATATAAAATAAACATTTTGGAAGAGAGGCTTTCAAGATGTTACTTGAGTCATTGATGGAGTCCGCATCAATATCGACAACCATGATTTTGACTCTATGTAAACATAAATGGATTTTTTTTCTATTCATGTAAAGTTTTTCGGTTAGGCATTGATGCTCCTATGTCTCAAGAGCACAATCGATGGGTATTACTCGGAGGAGCTGAATCGTAAAAGGCAGATAGATGACCTCATCTAATACAAGGTTGACATCCGGACATTTGCCTTTGGGGCCAACAACCCCCACCTATCTGGCATATAGGAACGGTTACATGGGCTCTACAATGTTGAAGGGTGTCATACTTTGGCTCCAATAAAGAGCCTGTAGGAATGCCACCAGATATGAGAAAGTACTGCTCGATATTTCATTTTTGTTCCGTTGTATTGCGAGTGAATATATTTATAGGCACAAACGTGAGAAGCCGATAGAATATGATGCAGTCCCATTCATTGTCAATTGGGGACTGAAATGAGCTAGCTTTTGACAGTTCTTGGAACCTAAAGCAAGAGGGTTAGGATCTAGGTCTGACCGTGGACTGAAGAACCAGAAGTAGGTGATTCATGATTTCAATCTAGTTCAAGTTATTTATATGTACATTTGGATATGCATTTGCATGCATGTGCAGATCGTTTATAAATTTATCAATTAAATATATATTTTTAGGGGCAAGCTGTTGCAATGAGACTTACTTTCATTTTTATTCCGTTGTATTGCGAGTGAATTTATTTATAGGCACAAACGTGAGAAGCCGATAGAATATGATGTCCCATTCATTGTCAATTGAGGACTGAAATGAGCTAGCTGTTGACAGTTATTGCCGCAGTTGACAGTTATTCATTGGATCCCCAGGCTCAATGCATGTCAGAATTTTACTTCTATCAATGGTCACCTGTCACGATGACTGTACATTGATACTACCATATATTGATTTTTTAATCCAAGAAAACATCAAAGAAAACAATAAAATCAAGAAAATCAAGAAAACATAATTATCCACCAACAAAATATTTATTTCACCAGAACGTTTACGCCTAGACTTCATGTCCCTCATGATAATCATATTTACCATCAAGGATAATAATTTAGAGTTTAGAGGAATAATCCTAATCACCTGTTTAGCCACAGAAGAAAGTCTGTATATTTTTTCCTTATATACATATTATAAAAAAGAATTTTGTGACTAAATAGATAATTAATTAATTGCCTTAAATTTCATTTCACATTTAATGATTAACTATATTTTTTTTAAATAAAAATTCTGAAACTTGTTTGGGCGGTAACTTAGCGCGGTTTGATCATCACATAGTGTTCACATTATTTTTTATTGCAAATTTCTTGAGCGTTTATAAGAACTTTATTTTTACTATGTTTGATAATCACTGGTCAGTAAAATCCTTCCATTTTAGTCGAATGATGCTAGTTTCCATTATTTTTTTAATTGCAAATTTCATGAGCGATTATAAAGAAATTATTTTTACTATTGCTGATAATCACTGGTCAGTGAATCCTTCCATTTTAGTCGAATGATGCTAGTTTCCATTATTTTTTTTATTGCAAATTTCATGAGCGATTATAAAGACATCATTTTTACTATTGCTGATAATCACTGGTCAGTGAATCCTTCCATTTTAGTCGACTGACGCCATCTTATCTATTCGTCAGGTAGTCACATTGTTGAGAAAACCCGCGCCCTGTTTTTTATATTATTTTTTATAGCTAAACTATATTGAAGACATCGGCCAACTGAATACCAATTTCTCGACGTTTCAAGCAGGTGTCGAGTAAATGGAAAATGATTCGATGACGTAGCCCACCAAGTCGAGATAAGGCGTGGTCAAGCGTCGGCAGGCAGATGTGCACGTCTCTCACCTGGATCGCCGATCTCCCTGGGCAGATACCGTGGCAGCTGAGGCCCATATCCAAAAACGAAACGACTGGTTCAAGTTATTTACTGTCGTCGGAACACCCGCAGTAACAACAGACTCGGCCTGTTTCATAAATCCTTGCAGTCGTCATGTCAGAGCTTGGAATAATTACTTTTTTATGCTAAACGGTCTGACCTGAATCAGCGACCTCGTGAATGAAGAAAAACACTGGTACAATTTCACTTACAGAGATAAGATGCAGCGATTTGAATAAAAACCAAACACAAGATATCAAATACTATGGAAATATGTACAAAACTATCTTAATATATTTGTTCACACATCAACACAAGGTACCTGGCATTTAATTTATAATGTTGAAATTTTAAATGACTTATTGGCTTCTTGGATAAATCTTTCGAACGTTTAACATTTTGGGTTTAAACGTAAAAAAATCAAAATTTTGGATCTGGAAATTACATTGGTCACCCAGGTAAAATGTTTAAATGAATTGCCTTCAACATTACAGTTATAAAATCTTGTCATTTTACCAAAAAAAAAAACAAAAAAACATCACTTTACGTAAATGAGTATAATAATTTTTTAATTACTCTGTGATTTGTTTTAAATAGGTTAACTTTTTGTAAAATTTAAGGCTACAAAATATTAAAGGATATATATTCTCAGGGTTCAGTAAAATACAAAATATATATTACAGAATTAGTTGACCAATTTAATTTAAATTTTGTTCCAGGTTTGAAGGATATTTACTGAAACGGAAGGTTCTGAAAAGGTTGTAATTTTTGCAGCCAAGGGAAGAAGTAGGTAAATCGAAAATGCCCACTTTACACGGGGTTTTTAAAATTGGAGCCTCTGTTCAAAATCGTGCATTCACACTTCAGGATTTAGTTTTTATAGTAGTAGCTGTCATTTTCATTTTTGTTTTTCACTGATAGTAAATTGTACCAAAATCATAAATATTTAGCTAATCCAAGACAACTATTTATGAACAAATTACTTGATCGTTTGATATCAGGAAAGGTTTTTTTAATTTGATTTCTGTAAACATATTTTATTTAAAAAAAAAGGTTTTATTTATTTGATAGGTCAGTGTCGTACTCTACGTAATTATATTATAAATTTAAAAATATCAAAGTTGGTAAGTACTACTTAATACGGCTTTGTGGCCTAGGCTGGTTAACCTCTTCTCTCATTTAAAGAACAGCTATACCAAATCGAAAAAACTAATTATATAATTTTATAGGTCTTTTTCCCTGCGACTACAGAATTAAGTGTGTTTAAAGGAAACTAATTAATTTTTGTCTGCTTATTCTAACTGTATCTTTGGTTTCCTTGGATTACGTTTAATATCTGTGTTATTGTATCATACTGCAAAAGCTATTAAAGGTGTTGCCATCAGGGATAACCTTATCCATCTACGCATTCAGAAATTAGCTGACTGGCGGCGTTAACAAACCGTTTTACCGATTTAAGTTGTATTAATCTTAACTTAATCTGACAATTCTGATTTAAAGAAGAGAATTACCGGTTTTAATTAACATCATTAGATAATTAATAAAAGGTAATTCTATCTATCAAACAAATAATCCTAGCACAATTAAACGGTTACCGCCTTCGTCTAAAAAAACTAATGAATTTAGATGGGACAATTATTGCAACCGGTTTTCCCTTTAAAGTTAAACAACATTCAGCTGCTTATATTAATATTGTTAGTAAACAATTTAAAAAATGCGCCGATTTCCGCCACAGTTCAGCTGCTTTGGACTTAGCTTATGTTGCTGCTGGTCGCGTCTATGCATTTTTTGAGATTGGCTTAAAACCTTGGGATTTTATGGCTGGAGAAGTAGATAAAGTTGATAATCGTCATGCTCAACTTTACCCTAATACCATTCCCTTTGTCCGTCATTATATATACGTAATACAGGTAACCTCTGTTGGGTGTATAGAAGGGAGAACCTTGTCATTTAATATATCCACCGCCATTATCGAGCTTTTCGTTGTGTAAAGCTTACAATAACCACTTTACTGTAAGTATCAATGTAAGTTTGTTTTAAACACGTCCAATATCTTTTAAATGCTCCAAATAAAAAGTATCTTGTGAGCCAAGAAAATCTGGATGAACCTTTCAATCTCAACATTGCCCTTATCATCTTGCGCTTTCTTTTCCAGTGCGCTGATTTGTGATTCTTACAGGATCCCTTCTTTCGCACATCTTCAGTCTAAATTTAGCGAAAATAAGCAGACATAAGGTATTCGTTTTTCAACAACATATGAATCAGTGACATTACATTGAAAAACATCTAATACGTACGCCAGCGTCCAACATGAAAAAGAAAGTGATTTTGAGGAAAAAGGGTTTATTATACCTTAATAACAACACTACCTTTTTTCCCTTATATGCTGTCCCTTTTTCTGGCCTGCTTCAAAGCGGTTTATTGATTTATTAAAATGTTTGATTAATCACGCCAGGCATATTTCCACCAGATTTATTGCGTCCATTTTATTAGTAGGGTTATTCCGTTTTTTGTGAATTCGATTAGGCCGGGACGTGGTTAGTAAAAAAATGTTTCTCTAGTAATTATCGGTTATTGAAAGAGATATATTATTAAACCAGTTCACTCGTTCAACCCAGTTTCTAAAACCGGTTGGCCCCCTGAATAAAACAAGGTGAACATGACCTACCCTAATAAAAGCGAATGAAAAAGGAGGCTATTTTCATATTTCGAACTCAATAGAGCAAACTGCTTGGTATAAAGATTTTTTTCTTTATGGCCGAGCAAAAGGGCAAGTGTTTCTTCATTCTTTGGCAAAGATTTCGGGCAAACGTCTTTCCTTAAGAACCCTCCCACGGCCAGGTCCCGTTAGGGTGATAAATCACCGGTTGGACAATGGCAAGAGAGGGGCGAGACAAGCTTTTTAAGTGAAATTGCAGCACGGCCTTGGACAGAAGAACAAAACAGGGGTTAAAAAAAGGAAAGAGCGGTGAGGGTGTTAGAGAGAATCGTTCTTGTAAGAGGGGGAGCGTTCTGGGACCCACCCCAACTAAGGGAGGCTCGTCGGCCATATTTATGGGATCCTGTGCTGGAATCCTGAAACTTGAGAGTTTTCGGTGTCCCAGTCCGACAAAGTCACAAAGGGGAAGGCGACGAAGCGTCAATTAAGGTCGGAAACGGAAATTATAAAAACGAAGGAAGTGAACTTGTAACTCGATAGGAGTGGCTCGTAATGACGGGTCATTGTTCAGAAGGATATTATTTGTTTAAAAAAATAAGGTGATTAAAATAATAAGCATGATAAAGAAAGAACGTACACTTACAAAACTTTTGAAATATTCAAATATTTCGCTGCCTGGTACTTAAAATTGGCAAAATTATAAGTATACAAACTACAAACACTACCGTTATTTTTTAATCCAATATTGACTAGTCCATATAATAGTTCAATATCATGTAATCTTAATAATGATTTTTAAATTTCTTTACATGGAATTTTTTATTATATGATCGGTACTTAAATTCAACTCCTTCATTAACAACTCCAGGAAAGAACCTACATTATTTGAACACGTGAACGAAAAAAATTCATAATTTACATATAAATTAAGTATTTTGTTCCAAGAGTGAAACAAGGGAAAAAAGAGTACCTTCATGCAGATGCCCGGCGGGGCGTTCATTCGGCCTTTACAAATTGACAAGTAATTTATTCGAAGTATAAGAAATTGATGAAGTACTTGATTGTATTGGAAGACGGTTGCATCGGGTGTATCAGAAAGATTATTTCAGCCCCCGTCTCCATTCAAGGACGATTTGACCTATAAGTATATCAAATCTTAAGGATTTTGATTGTGAAATAAATTTGCTACGGCGTTTGTTATGGGCAGGAACAGATCCGTTTGGATTATATTCATGTCAATTGTACATTGAAACGAACGATAATTGTTTATACGCATTTTTCAAGGATCCGATTTACACTGCAAAATTTGAATACAGTATTTTATGTATCCGCAAGAAACCTGAAGATCTGAAATAAGACAGCCTTGCAGCAACGACTGTCAGATAAGAAACTCTTTAAAATATTATTAAAAAAAGCATGTTTGTAATATTTTATTATGGTTATTTTATTCAATTAGAAAAGATTTTACAAGGTTTAATGTTGTTTCATAATCCTTATCTGCAATACCCACCGATATGCTTTGTCCCGTTATTCGTAAGACACGTTCCGCTATGAAAATTATAAGCAAAAAAACTTTACACGAGTTCGTACACATTTATTATGTATAATTGATGATGATTATCATAATAATAGTATTATACATTAGATTAAAATTAATATTCGGACAAAAGTGAATTATTAAACAGCTCCCACAACATTAAAATTCATTTTCCCAGAAGCGGAAGTATTTTGAAGAGAACACTTGTAAGAAAATTGTTTTTTCTCTAAAAGATCTATGTTAAAATGTAAAATAAAAAAATACTGGTTATAAGAGGGTCAATTTCATGCGATTTCAAAATAAGCAGTAAATTCTTGATCGGATGTGCAGATGTACATGTGTAATAAATTTATTTGTTATCTGGGCTTCCTCTTTGTCTCAACGTCTCTGCCGTTCTTCTTTGCAAAGCTACTGTTTACAGAACTTCGATTTTTGTTTTGTTGAAGAGCGATGGTACGTTCAAACTCTTCGGTTTGACTCCTGATAGTACTGCACAAAAAATAGAATTTGTAAGAAATGACACAAAACTACTTGACTGTGGCGTCCGCGGCCGCATCGGTTTAGGCGTTGTTTGCGCTCATCAGTGTAATATAAGGTCCCTTGTACCCGACGCACTTACAAATGGTATTTTTTGATCAAAAAGACCGCAACCCAAAGTTTTTTTTATATAGTAAATAATACCCAAGGTTATTTATAGTAAATAATTGTATTGTGTTCAACAAGATGATTTGTTAAAAATCTCATTAGTAAAATTAGTTAAACTAGGGGTTTAACTTGGGTCACTTCAATTTTCATCTGTGGCATACCAAACCTACAAAAACATAGATTCATCAGATCATGGTGTAAAAATATGTACTTGGTTCAACTGCATACTACGTAGACAAATTTTCAGACTTTATCTACGTCATATCAATATGACAAAAACGTAACAGTTCAGTCAATGCGTTCAAAAATAAATCCTTAGTTCAATGGGAATGTATCACGGAGGATAGGCAAACCAAAATGATCGGTAACGATGAAGTTACAAAATTTTTGATAAATCGCTCAAATCATATTTCATATGGTAAATGTTTTGTTTTGTCACCATTGAATTTGGTCGTTCTTAGAGAATTAAACAAATCGATGATATAAAATGGCTAATATACATAAGGCCATTGTAGATGTATATAATATATAAAATGTAAGGCAATGTAATAAAAATTAATATTGAAGGCTATAATTTATATTATCGCAAAATCTACTCTAATAAAATCGGGAAATTATTATTATTACCATTAAGCTTTATGCACGCAATATTTTTGATATTAGCATAATAATTATTGTCATATTTAGTTTCAAAAGTATTCAGAGGAATAATCAAGGAATTGTTGGCAAACTTAACTTTAGACGAACCGTTTAAAAGATCGTGCAGCAATATTTTGACTAAATACCTGTACTTGAGATTCGTCTCAAAAATCGTAAAAACGTACTTTTAAATTAATTATTTTTTTTATGTAAGGTCTTGGATGAGATAAAAAAGTCAGTGTCACGAGCGGGATTCGAACCCACGATCTTCGCCTAAATACGCCGCTGCTCTACCGCTATCTGACTTCGATCCATACTAGGTTTTGAATTGAAATTGAAAGAAGTTATTTGGTCAATCGGACCACGAAATATAATGGATTTAATAAATAAAACGAAGTATATCTTCACTAAAGTTCTCCGTGGCAATTTCATTTCTCTCCGAGAATCGAATCCTGATTACACGACATTTGAAAAATGGCAAAAAGGAGGAAAATTCGAAAGGTAGGTTGGTGTCAGAGTGGATCAAAGTCACGATAGCTCAAGTGGTAGAGCACCGGCGTATTTAGCCGAAGGTCGTGGGTTCGAATCCTGCTCGTTACACTGACTTTTTTATCTCAACCAAGACCTTACACAAAAAGAATAATTAATTGAAAGAAGTAACTTGGTCAATTGACCACTAAAACGTAAATGGATTAGTACTTTTAAATGTTGAGATGGTAAAAAGCTGGTTTGGTAAAAATAGAAAAATAATTTATGAGAGATTATTAATATTAGATAAGATTATTGTTTCAGATTATTCATATTACAAAATCTATTTTACGATTTAACTTAGTGTGTTGCCATAATCAAGCATTTCCAGCGTTTTATACTTCACTTTGATGTATGGGTTAATTAAAATCAAGATAAAATCTACTAGGTTTTACTCAGTACGAAATGGGATAACTTGTGATTTCTATATTGCTAGAGTGCATAAAATGAATTAATTCAGTTTCGTTCAATTACATTTCTCGAAAACATTAGGATCGTAAAGTCGATAAATATCGCATGCAACGTCCGACGTTTAAAAATAGATAAATTGAATCCATTAAATAGATATTAATAAACTAAAAATGTAGCTATTTAATTAAGGGGAGATAACATCCGAGAGGCTTTATTCACAACAGTATCGCTCTGTGATTGTTGCAGGTGCTGATATACTGAATCTAAAATCAAGATCAGAAATATAATTTCGGTCAGGTTGGCTACCGGCTAATAAATATATACCCCGCGATCTGTAATTAACTAATTTTTCTCCGTCACTGAGCACTTTAAATATTAATGTTACTATCATGGGCCGCAACTGCTGAATATGTATGAAACCGACGGGGCATTACGCCACGTCCAACCCATTTCTAAACTTTCTTATCCAAATTGTTACACCGATGAGTTTATTGTTAGGAATAAGAGCGGTAAGGTATAATTGCGAGAATTGATGCCGTTTGACGTATCCCGTGCCGATGGTGGACAAAAATATCAAAAAATAGGCTCTTCAAATTGACAAATCCCGGATTTTATGCTCGCCCAGGGGCCCGACAATCGCGGACTTTGATATACGGCGCAAAACAACGGCCGGGAGATGGTGGAAGGGTGAGATAATTGCGTAATTAATTGATTTGAATAAACGGGGACCCGTGACGTAATACCACCTACAGCCATCGGCCATTAATCATTTCCCCAAGACCGGTTTCGATTTATTTTCGCCTTTTCCACTATAGGTCACGTTTGAAAATTTGATTAACGACTGACTGTTGAGAATAATTTGTAGAAAAACTGCGTATCAATGTCTTATACCTGATATATAAAAATACACCTTTCGGCGTCAAAACAAAACGAAATATTTCATATATCCGCATTGTTTATCACAATTATTACAAATTCACGCTGGAATGACTTCCAATAGCGTCTGCAAACTCGAAGTGAATTGCTAAATCTTAACAGTAGTTCCGTAGAAAACATATCCATCAAAATGGAAATTCACGACAGGGCAAGACCGGCAGATTTTCTTTCCGATATCCCTTCACGGGTGGTCTTGAAAAGAGACAACTGTTGCCACATTCCGACGACAATCTCGATAAGATCGATCGGATAAACCCAAGATCCCGAGGATTGCCTCAGACAATCGCTTGAAGGGTTCAAAAAAACTGCACAGGAGGCCCGATGATTGAAATCAATTTCAACAACCCCCCCATCTCTTCAAAAAATTTAGAAAAATCCCCTTTTTCCATTAAAAACAAAGACCATCCCCTAGGAAAGAACAGGGTATAATTTAGGGAAGTCGGAATTCGGCAAAGTGGGGGATTGGGGTGGAACTGAAAGGGGCCAACTAGGGGAGCCATGATACCATCATCACCAGCTCCCTCAAGTATCGTTATATATAGTCTAACATCGTGAAACCACTTTTCGCCCTTGCTCGGAAAATAAAAGGGGCCGATTGAGAAGATTTTTACTTTTCAATGATAACGACTCTTTAACAATTGTTTCATATAAAACGCTGTTATACCTCTATTAAAGGTGCCAATTTAACCAATCGGTATTGCATTTTATTATATTATTATATTAGTTGAGTAGATTACAATCAGCATGGTACTACACTAGAGGGTGATTGCAAAATACAGAAAAACCAAATCGTGGATGTAAAGACCAACATCAGCTGAAATTCTTACACTACCCATCAACCAGCACACCTCAACTAGAAACCTCAATTTCGATCGTAATCGAACTTAATGTAATTAGCATTATACAATTTTTAGGCATTATTATAGTTTAGGACTAGATGGATAGTAGGACTCTGGCGCGATCCTGGAGACTCCAGTGGCATACGTTAAGAAAGAATCATGCCTGAGCAAATTTTGCCAGAAAAAAGATGACATCAGCAGAACAACTCTTGGACTATGGTCTATCAGTGCAAAGGACTATGCAGGTTGGATACAGTCGGGAGTCCTTAATAATCTGGTAAACACCTTCAGCTCAACGAAGTGGTCTGAACAATAGTTGAGATTGCACAATAGACGTCGCGATATGCAAGGTCGTAAAGCGGACGACTCCATTAACCAGTCCGGTATCCTGGAGACAAACAACTTCATAATAAATTGTTAAATTATTATACACTTTCCCCAAAAAATTGAATAATCTGACACCCAACGATCTCAACCATTCTAGCAATTATAAAAGTACACAAGTGAATTTTTTACATTGCATATTAATTGATGGACATACATAATTTTAAACTCTTTCTGTTTTGAATTACTGTGTTCAAATTTTGAAAAAAAATAAGTCAATATATATATAATATGTAAATTACACTCTTAAGGTCACTACTAGAGTAAACAAAAGAAGGAAAAAATATTACATAAACAAAATTACCTTGCCCAAATCTTGGACATATTTAAATTAAATTAAAAAAGCAATTTTTTAATCGCAGTTATAATTAATGCGTTGACAAGTATTAAAATATAACCCTACTACCTGAAACGTCAATATCAAAATAATTGCTGGTATTTCCGGAAATTTTTGAATAATTTATTCAACGTTGAATACATTTATACATAAATAAACAACCTGGGCTGTTCAATTCAGTTAATACTTATTATTATACATTTATAATTATAAATATTTATGACTTTGACACAGTCTTAATTTGGTCCCGTAAATTGAAACGGCTTGTTAAATTATGGGAAATAAGAAGGATTGTCATTATTAATTAATTATGTTTTCTTTTTTTTCGTTATTACAATTCTTATAAATTTGGCAGCCGCAAGAAACCGCCCGTGAGGCCAACAATGCCCTTAACTATTGTAACTCTAATACCTGAAACGTCAATATCAAAATAATTGCCGGTATTTCCGGAAATTTTTGAATAATTTTGAATAAGTCCTAGCCCTAATTTCATAGTTTACGAATTTAATAACCTTAGTGGCAATGGTTGGTTTATTTCATGGTTGCGTGGTAAACTCCAAAATTTTTTATCCTGTTGAAAAATTATTTTTCCGTGGCATTTTGGGCGTGATTATTCGGTATTGGTGGTTATTTTCTGGTTTTATTATCAATTGACATACTGCTTGAACTACTAACTTGAAGTACTATAAAATTACAGTGACACTGAAGTCCCCAGTATAAATTCCCTCCTAATTTCTTTCATTTACTGTAATCCTCAAAGTTGGTATTTAATAAATCCACAAAGCAATAGTGTTGCTACCAAAATCATATAAACATGTATTTAAAGTAATCACTCCTGCCTTATTACATGGTGATTATTTTATTGTTTCCACATAGCGTGCTGTCCACTTCGACCCGATGCACCTGGGGGGGGGGGGCTCAGCCATGTTGGAGCAGTCATCTGAAACACATGACGTAACGGCATATGGTCTACAGAAGATAACCAATGGCCGGGGTTCCTAGTCACTATTTCAGCGGCTGATTAATGACCATTGTGTATGCCGTAGACACTTGTCCGCCTTGCTGATTTGACGTTTGTCGGCACATTTTGAACAATGACTGTGGAAGAGTCACTATTTTGGTCAAATGTATAATGTATATATATATATATTGCCCGTAGCACCGGCCATTTTTTATGGTCAAATTTTTAATTGAAATGTTGTTTTATTAATTGATGACTGTCAACTGTTTATCCACGATTTATATTCACAATAAAATATATACATATAACATTTACAACCTGATCGTCTAGATTCTAAGAAAATTATTTTGATTCAATTTTGTTTTATTTACAAAAAATATGTTATACCTTAATGAATACAGTGTTAAGTAAAAATATACTATGTATTAGATCACAAAGTATGTATTCTTTAGTTTAGCATCAATTAAGAGAGATAACTATAAAGTAAATTACAGGTTGCTACTAAGTAACTACACCTTTTTAATAGTATAATTTAGTTTTATTATAATTGATAATATTTATAAAACTAATATTTTAATAGTTTTAGTATAATTGATTCCGATCATTTCCGTGTTCTTGTCCTAACTGATATGGTCTTCAGATGCGTTATAGTTTCATGTTTTTCCTTTGTTTTCTTTTCTCTACCCAGATCATACACTGTAGATGGAGAGATGCTCAAAAACGAAACTTTTGAAAAACCAAAATAATCGGAAACGACACCAAACCGAATTATAAATCACACTCATTTTCGCTTTATTCCTCTTAAGTTATGACATTTGATTGAGTCCTACCATAAAGATAACATTAGACATATGTGAACAAGTTCTTGTGCGATATTACAACGCATTTTCAGCCAAATCAGGTAGAGCATAACTCGCCTCTGCAGTTTCCCACGTTGCGTGAAAAGGAGAGAGGTTGAATCATAGACACTAAGGTAAGAACAAAAACTGAAATAATTTATGATAAATTCCAAGACAATGTGACCGAGGTAGCCCAGTGGTACTCTACGATACTCCGACTCGTATTTGCCCCTCTACAGGTTCTGGTTCCAATCCCGGTATATACCTGGGAATTTTTTAATATTCATTTGGAAATTTTTATATTGGTTTCAACCTCAACATCCAACGGATAGCTAGTTATAAAACCAAAATTCTTAGTCAAAATTGTTTAAATCACTTTTCAAACACTTCTCACGACCCATTTAGATGAAGATGTTTCGTTAAAAACACATTTGACAAAGAAAATATTTATGGGGACTGGTACTGTCATAGTACCAGGTTCACATTACTTCTGAAAAATAACTCTAATGGTACACTCAAACATAAGGAAGGACTAATGCTTAGCCGATACGTGCTTAACATTATTATCTCATGATATATTGAAGTAATGGAAATGACATAGAGGTAAATAAAAAATATAGAACTAAAATGGGAACAGTTAGTAGCTTCTATGCAATGTGATAAAGAGAGTTTTGTCTTTATAAAACACTAAAAAAATCTAATCAAAATGTTTATTTCCTCATATTTTGAATTTTAACATTACACTACGGTCTACATATTCATAACATTAGTTTTCAACGCTTACTTAAATGGTTCACGCATAAATATTAATGAGTTTGCACAATTAATTGCGCAATTAATTAAAATGAAAAATGCCCAAGAATCATAATAAGAATAGAGTAGATTTAATTCTTTTCTGTACTTTGTTTCTTCTGTAAAGCACTGTAACAATACTGCTGACTGTCATGTATTTTTTAAAATAAAATTTAAAAAATATGTCTAAGTATCAAAAAAGATAAAATTTTGACGAACCTTTCCTACATAAAAATATTTTCGCTTTGACATTAATAATGCTGAATGGATAGCAAAATGCAATATTTTACAATTGTTTAGTCAATAGAAACATTTCCATTAATGAAATTATTCTAGTTGGATTGGGAATTGCAGTGGAGTCCGGTTAATCCAAAAATGTTCGGTAGTCAGGAAAGTAATTTTTTAGTTTGGAACAATTTAAAAGTAATCAGTTATGCGGCCTTGCCCGTTACAAAGCCTAGTGCCGATTTTTCGCTGCACCTTCATCCTAAAATTGTGAGGTCTGTGTGGTGATGTACTGGTAGTTCGATCCTTTCCGAATCTAATTGTTTTTGGTCCGCCTTTCATCGTTATTTTGGTCAGTGAGACGGGTTTCGGCTCCTCTGCATCTTCAGTGGTAGGTTTCGACAGAATGATTAAACACGCATCCGTAAGCCTAATCTGCGAGTATAGGCAGAACTATATGGTCCGTATGTCTTAACTCACTATCACTATTGCCCTTTTCCTTTTCCAGCTTATTTTTCAACGTACACGTCTGTATATCACCTGTCCCTCTGTACCTACAAGAATTTTTTTACTGATTGCTTCTACATTATTGAAGTTATTCCGCCAATCCGAACAGGGATCGATCCCAAAAGGTTTGAACCACCAGGACTCTGTTGTACATTTTTTTTTTTACATAAATTGGAATGCCTAGTTGTTATAATGTTTTTAAGAAAGTACCGATATAAACAGAGCATTTTTTGTGTAAACTTCCTTCGGCAGAAAAAAAAAGAACCAGCCGTGTTATAAAAAGAGGTACAAGGCTGTAGAGCGCTGGTGACTAATCGTGGACCGGTTCACAAAAAGGTTCCTCACCAACCAGGCGGGACAGACCAGAGAATGAATTTTCCCTTTCCGCGGCGGATACGTTTTCAAAAATTTAAATAATTTATTGCCCCGGTAGAAAGTAGGCCGGCTTACGGATCGCGTCCTTTCTCCTCCACTTGACAGAGGGTTTCCGTTATATTTTATCCCTTTACGAAGAATCGATTTTATTATAGGAAAATATGTAATTAAGATGTAAATATTGTGATACAATCGAAGAAGAATTTTTTTTTAAATTAAGCGATAGAACTGTTTACGACAATGCAGGATCGATAAAAATCAAAACGGAACTTATCATCTCGGGGAAGGGGCGGCTTTTCCCTTTCTTACTACATCCTACATAACCGCTAGGTCCGAAAAAATATAATTTTTATTTTCATATTTTATTCAAATCACAATATCAAATTATCATAATGATTACTCGGCTCCTACATTTAGAAAATCATATTGATTGCAGTTTCTATTTTTTTCAAAGAAAAATCATTTGCAATACAAATAATATATCAAATCTATTTACTTTAGAAACGTGTTTAATTGTTTTTTCTTCACAAGCAGAAATATACTATGTTTAAACGATATGTCTGTGAAAAGTCTCACTTTTTGTAAATTTCAAAACGGATTTCCAAATCTATCGGTATGTTTCCAATGTACTAGTTTATGGTAAGTATCATGGCTATTTTATGGAAATATGGGCCATCAATCGAGTTAGACTGTAGTAATTTCCTTTTAAATTATGTTAATTGTTGTTTTAAATTAAATTATTATTCAACTTTAAATGTTGTAGGCAAAGTACTTGAAGTACAATTGCACGTTGGGTTCAAGTAAATGCAATAGAGTTTATTTTTTGCTTCTTTTATTAATTTATCATGATAAAAAATTCCTAAATTTTCCTTCCTTACAATTGTTATGAAATCCATACTTGAAGTTTATCGATAATTACATCATTAATCCACACGATACTAAGCCACAAACTCAGTAATATAAAAATTATGACCAGCCTCTTGTAGCCGGAGTGATAAACCTGCAGTGCCATCAATTTCGATCAATTTGGAATTTTTTAAAGTAGGTATTTTAAGTGTAAAAGTTTCAAGCCCAAATGAGAAAAGAAACTTTCTTTTGGGTGTAAGTAAATTCTATGTATATCAGTAATATTAACCCATTTATGTTTGGTGGGCATAATTGACCATATAATTATTTCATTTAATTATATTTTTTATGTAAGGCATTGGCTGAGATGAAAAAGTTAGTGTCACGAGCGGGATTCGAACCCATGACATTCGGCTCAGTAGTATTTGTATTATTGTCCGAGAGGATCGAAGTCACGATAGCTCAAGTGGTAGAGCAGAGGTGTATTTAGCCGAAGGCCGTCGATTCGAATCCCGCTTGTGACACTGACTTTGTTATCTCAACCAAGATATTACATAAAAAGCATAATTAATTGAAAGAAGTAACTTGGTCAATTGACCACTGAAACATAAATGGATTAGAATTTTTAATGACAGTAACATTTGTTAAGGTTAAATGTAATCCAAAATATTATGAACCAATTCCAAAATTCATGACTACTGATCGTCAAATTTATTTTACCTCTCATTTCTGTACCATTCTAAATTTTTAGCCAAAAATTACAGATTTTATTTTGTTTTTTATTTAAAAAAATTGAACTCTATGATGTTAGTAATAAAATATCCGTTTACAGAAAAAATGGAGTAGTACAGAAATGAGAGGTAAGTAAATTTTTACCATTTTAGAATATTGCGTAGTGGCGGATAAACTTACTACAGAGGGTACATTTACTTTTAATTACAGGACATTAACTTAAAACTGATCTAGGCAATGTATAAATTATTATCCGTTCAAAGACCAGCAAAATTCTGAGGCAAAATATCATTCTTACCCTCCTTCACGTTTTCAAATTGCATTTTTTATTTAACTTGGAAGATAAAAGGTAGATACCAGTTAATCTAAATTAATTCATCATCGGTTAATTTAGATGATGTTGGCACTGGTCAGAGCACCGATGCTGCGTCGACAACGTTTGTGAGAAAGGATAGAGTCATATATTTTCAACGATGGCCCCAACGGAGTCGTGTTGATACAGAGGGCTAACAGCTGGCAGTCACCAATTATTCGCTCCGATAAACTCTAATTGCTTACAACAATAACAGAACCAGTAATTCGGTTTTTGCCCTCCATAACTTATCAACCGCCTCACCCCATCCCAGTTTTTTCCGCTCCTTCCTTGGCATGGGCATGAACAGTCATTTTACAGCTGTCTTTAATTATTTTTCTTTCAATTAGACCAGCCGCTGAGGAGTGATTTAATTGAATTTAATCCTCTAACGAGGTCATCCTTCTGGAATTATTGTTCCGATTCCGTCTTTCTTCAATTATCTAGTACGGCAATTAGCTAGTGGGGATAAAACTTTTTAGGACTCAAAAAATAGAAAAAGGAAGTACTAGTACAAATAAACAATGCTAGTAAAAAAAAAAGGGCAAAAAGCACAAAGGTGAGATCAGGGATATTATATAGCCGACATTTTACATTGATTTATCTTGAATAAAACATATTACACTTCAATATTCATTAAAATTAGATTTTTTATAAAAAATACTCTTTGAAATAGTTGGCCATGAAAACAAGAATTGTATGTCTAAAAACCAAGAACCAGGTTGACAATTACCAGAAAACAAATTTAATTGTTAAATATTAGCTTAATTTATGGAGAATTTCTAAAATAAGATTTAATACATTATTTTTATTGCACTAATAATTTCCTCAATCAAAAATAATTCGTGTAAAATGGATGAAGATTAAGTCAAAATAACACTAAGGGCCCGTTGCACCAACTTCGTTTAACCTTGGTTCAGTACTGAACGGAGTTCAACACAAATATCGGCGTTTTTCAATCTCTATTGATCCGAGATCAAGTGATGAACGTCGATCAATTCTGAACGGTCGTCGAGCTCGGGTTAAACAGAATATAGAATTAACCAACGTGGAGTGAGTTTATCAATTCATTGGTCGAAAAGGATTGCTGTCAACCATCTCCAATAATATCTCCAATTCACTAGTTTCGTGATCCGCTTGACCAATTAATATATTTCAATTAATTAAGGTTTTTAGTTGATTGGAACCCACGATCTTCGGCTAGATAGGCCGCTGCTCTACCACTTGAGCTATCGTGACCTCGATCCACTCGGACACTAACTTCCCATCTAAACCCCACCTTTTAAATTTTCCCTCCTTTTTGCCATTTTTCAAATGTCGTGTAATCTATTTGATTCTATTCTCTACAAATGAAATAGCCAGGGAGAGCTTTAGTGAAGGTATTCCTCATTTAAACTTATTCAATTCACTAGTTTCGTGGTCCGCTTGACCAATTAATATATTTCAATTAATTACGGTTTTTAGTTGAGATAAAAATTAATTATCTGCAAATATAACAATGGATATCTCCAATGATAACAAGAAAAACCGCAGGAACTTAAACCGAAAATTGGCTATAATCGGATGTAATGAAACCTAAGATATCCTATGGCTCATTAAAATGGTGAACGTTAGAAAAAAAAAACAGTTATCCAAAAAATAGGTTGTATGCAAAGATTGGCCACTCCTTTGAAAACGTGTAACGATAGAAAATATTTCCGGCATACAACAATAACAAACAAAACCAGACCTTAGAAATCGGATTACCATCGTGGAAACATCTTTTCCAGCATCCTAATTAGTTTTACCAGACTAATAAGGATCAGAAAAAATCAGAATAAAATCAAATACAATTATATGTTAAGCAGATAGCGTTAAAACCAGCATAGGGGCTGAATAAAATACGAGCGATCAAATTCATTAGGAAAGTACACCTCTGTTTGAGCTGAAAAACATGCTGTCGATGATTGTCCCCTGGAAAATCGTAAAAGAAGTTGCACTAGCAAAAACATACTCTACCATCAGAAAGCCAGCTATCCGTAAAAGCACGTAAAATGTCAGGTACAAAGTAATTGGTGACTGCATTTAAAATCTTGGGTGCTTGGTCACAAAAGAAATATAGGTAACTAATAGTAAATAAACTGTCCAGTAGATGATCGTGTATAGCCTATAGCCCTAGAACCTATACGAGGGATAACAAGATCAAACATAGACTCCTCTATAGGGTCCACAAAAAACATACGGAATATCGAAAGCACTCCAGAGGTGCCGGACAGATTAAAGAACCCTTCCTAAAAATGACAAGCACATTGCTACAATAGAGTGATAAAACTATGTACTAGTCACTGACATCTGAGAAAACACATTCACAACATAAACTGCGAAAGATTGGTGTGTTGATAGTCCCTACCAATTCTTAAAAGAATGATTGAATTAATTGAACAGATCTAAGGAACTAGGAAAAGCACAAAAAGCCATGTCTTCAGTGCTTGGATAATACTACACCTTGCATCCTACTATACTCTTATAATCGTATCATGAATTGAGCACAGCGAAAACATTGTTATTAAATTCCAAAAGAAAAGCGGACTTAGGGCTGATTTATGTTGTGAACTTGAAGGGATTGTGAACTTCTTACAGAAATGATGTCTAAGGATCGTTTTTATAAAATGAAATCAATAATAAGTCAGTTTAGACCCTAAATTTTAAAATATTATAACTGGTATTTATTATTTATTATTATTCGAAAAGTTTCTAAACGTTACGCTTCCTTACTCTGTCGTTTTCATGCTTCATCCCAAATAATAAAACTTTTAAAAAAATTGAATTACATTTTGATTGCAATCATGATTATTAATTTTCATCTGGACAGTTTACAAATTCCTCTTCCACCTTTGGAAAAACAAAAGAATATTGAACCCAATCAATCCGTTATAAATTTGCCCCTGTCGGACTGCAGAATCTTTACAGAATGCTAAATTCTCGATCGTTTCTTAAAACAAAGTCAAAACACACTAGACGCGGCAGAGAGGATGTTGAGAACGCTAAACATTTACACTTGGGTGGGCAAACCTGGACCAGTGTTTATAAGGACTGTTTCAAACACTTGTGTGTGATGGTGGCCATCTGTTACTTGAGAACCTACAAGTCAGATATTGCAACTTAGGAACAAAGAAGAAACGATTTTCATAAATGGAAATCGGTTAACTTTCTTCTTCTCTGTGTTCTCTGATACAAAGAATTTTATTGACTATCGTCCAATATATATTATAAATTAATCTTTTAATTGACCAAAATAAATTGTTTTAAATTAATTATTTAATTAAGGTTTTGGTTGAGATAAATTTTATATATTTTTTATATATAACTTTTTTATCTCAACCAAAACCGAAGTATCTTCACGAAAGCTCCCCGAGGTCATTTAATTTGTCGCCAAGAATCAAATAGATTACCCGACATTTGAAAAATGGCAAAAAGGAGGGAAAATTCGAGAGGTGAGGTTGATGTGGGAGGTTAGTGTCCGAACGGATCGAATTCAAGACAGTTTAAGTGGTAGAGCAGCTGCGTATTTAGCCGAAGGTCGTGGGTTCGAATCCCGCTCATGACACTGAATTTTTTATCTCAACCAAAAACCTCAATTAATTGAAAATAATTTATTTGGTCAAGCTGAC
The DNA here is from genome assembly GCF_000648675.2 of Cimex lectularius. Taxonomy (NCBI): domain Eukaryota; kingdom Metazoa; phylum Arthropoda; class Insecta; order Hemiptera; family Cimicidae; genus Cimex; species Cimex lectularius. The sequence goes on along the minus strand of NW_019392764.1, from coordinate 2,486,990 downwards.
CACGAAACCTAATAGATATAAAAATTTTACATTTACATTCCTCATTATATATTTATCATTTCTTTTATACATGTTGTTTTGTACACACATTTTTGGCATTTCAAGAGGTCAAAGTTATAAGCCTGAACCCGTTTGCTATATATAACAAATGAGATTCGAATTCATCGATATGAGGAATGATAATCAAGAAAATCAGTAGTTTAAAGTTTTGACAATATCATTTAACTCGATCTCATAATTATTTTCCTCTTTTTGACAGAAGGTGAAAGGGGGGTAGCTTTCACAAAAGCGTTGTGACAAATTGTTATCCCTGGATATTGAAAGGACCCATGTTAATAAAAAGAGCCGGTGAAAAGGGGGACGAGAAGGTCCTCTTTTCGAAAATGACTCAATTCCCGGCTTTTAAGCCGGACAAGAGCGGCCTCCAATTCCCCCCCCCCCCATTTCCACAAGGGACTACGCAAACAAAGCCGTTGTTGAAAATCACAGATACGATCATTTCTGAAATGGTAAAGTAAGGGAGTTTATAAGTAATCAGAAAAAATATGTTAACTAAAGCTGATTCATAAAATACTTGTTAATTTTGCATAATTCGACTAATGAATGGAAGCCGGTCGAAAGTGAATTTATAGCTCTGACGAACATTGCGAAATGTTACTACATATTTACAAAACGGGCTTTTGTGTTCAGAGTTCGGCCCAGATTGGCGGGACATGGACAGTGGTGTCCCTTTCTAGGGACAAAGGGCCGCAGAGGACGTTTTATGGCCAGGGGACGAAAGGGCCTCGTAAAACTATCGGTTCCGTTACGCAATTGTAAACAAACAGCAATAAAACCGTTTTGTCCTGGTCGGCTTTCACTTTTCCCATAGATTTTTCGGCACCTGACCAGGTAAGCCAATCAGTCCATGAGTAAGTCCCACAGGTGAAACAGCTAAACAGCAGAGGTAAGTCTTGTTCGTTTTGAAAACCAAATCGCCACATAAATTATTACAATTATCAATAATTTGATGTCGACATTTCTCAATGCGATAGTTTGTATTGAAAAGGGGGGCCTGGGGGCCTCTTGGATAAAACCAGTTTGACTTTTTCTTTTTTATTATTCATGGAAAACGTGTTTCATTGTAACTCATTTTCCCCAGATGCAGCAGAATCAATCAGTGAAAATCATAATATGCTTTTTTTCCCAATATAAAAACATTTCTTTCGTGGAAATCCTTCAAAATCTAACTAAACCATTAGATGATTGTTATTTTTTGGGGGGATTTTTCACCCAACATACTTGAGGTTGAGTTTCATCATCGGATTTCCTGTTCTCCCTTGAAGGTTTTCTACATAAAAGAGGACATATTTAAAGTAAGATGGTTAGAAATTAGTCGCACTATGACATTACAGTCGACTTGCATTATACCTGGAACTTGTACCTTTTTTACCAATTTATTAAACATTAAGTGTAAAAAAAGTCGCGGTTGAATGTTAATTACTGTAATTTTCTTTTAACATTAATATATACATTATATATTAAAATACTCGAAGTAATTTCCCAACGAATAGAAACAAGGCACAAGAAATACGAGAATCTTGAGTTGTTGAGTTATGTCAACACGTTCCTAGTCAAAAGTCAATAATATATTTTTATTTTTGTCAGAAGTTATGACAAACGTCTGGAATAAATTCTCCCTTAAAAGCAACACCACCATTTTAAAAATAGTTGTTACAATTTAACTTTTACTTTACAATTATCAACGAAATTTTCAAGAAAATCAGATTTAAGTACTAATAATAAAATAAAAATGCAAACAAATAAAGTAACATAAAGCAGTTTCTATGTAGTGTGCAATTTCAATGTACTACAAATAATTCATAATATAATGAAAATGTATGGTGTTTAGTGACCTTTAGTTAATGATTATTTGGTGATCGTGAGATGGGGTCTGGTGTGACGTAGAGTTTAGAAAAACATTTTCTTGATTGTGCCAACGTTTCGATCTTTATTGAGATCATCTTCAGGGTTCAAAGTGTTTGTTTTGTGCGAGTTGTGTCATTCTTGTGTGTTGTGTTAAGAGTGATACTTGAAAATATATAATAATAATTAAATAAAAGGATAAAAAGGAACTCTTTAAAAGAAAATAATAAAAAAACTTCAACAATCTTCTATATCAGGCGACCGGGAAAAAACCTAAACTTAAAGTTTAAAAAATTATTCAGAAAAAGAATAGTGATTATTTTTAAAGCCCTTTTAAATAAAAGATTTTTGAAAACAGTTGCAGGTTTTGCAGTTTTGGATATCTATGTACAATTTGATCTAATTTTTGCAGGCTAGTATGAGGAAAGAGTTTTAGGAAAACATGTTTTGTATCTAGGATAATACACCGATAGAATAAATTTAAAATACAATAAGATTATTTTCGCCAATTAGATGTTAAAAAATATATTATAGATGGTGTATGCTTAAGGTAAATTATAAAGGTAAGTGCAGAATTCTATATATACTTTTTAAAGAAAAGTTTTACATATTCAGAGACTTAATAATCAGAATAAATTAATCTTTTTGTACGTGGCTTAGTTAACTGGCAAGTGGAAAAGTTTTACAAGATAAATTTTGTTTTAAAAGATTTAAATTTTAAAATTACACAAAAGATTAGAAGTGAAGTTTTAAAGTATAGTCTAGTAGTTTAGTTCCCTTATCAACGCAGACCATCTTTACGGATCGGTGCCTCTATTATCTGACCAACAACCCAACACCGTAAATAAGTAATTAATAGTTTTGAAAATAATTATTTGCATAGGTTTTACATCTACCGACATTGTACAGCTGATTTATCAAACTATCTGAATTGATAAAGTATTTTTTAATGTTTTAATCATAGATATGCCATCATGTAATAGCTTGTCATATTTGTAAGGACACAAATACTGAGATCGACTTAAAAATGGATAATTAATTAAGGTAGATTTGTATTTTTCCTAAAAAATGCTATTTCTTTACCGTTCTCGTTAATCATCCTGCTCTTAGAGGTTTGATGCGTACATGGAATTGCGGATTTGAAAGTAGCCCTTGTACTTCCGACAGAAAGTGGGAATGAGGTCGTTAGGGTCGTCTGACGAATTAGAGCAATGTTGTGTCGCAGAATAAAACTAGATTGAGACCTAATGCAGGGAACGTGCACTCAGCCAGAGCCCTTTTCATTATAAGAAATTAGTTTTAAATGATGTTCTTAACCTTGGGACTTGCAAGCTCGTTAAATGCTTGACATATTAGCGTTATCGTTATTTAATTCATATAAAAAACAATTGAAAAACGATCTTCCAGTGCAATTGCAGTTCCGAATATAAAGTATTTTCCTTTTCAAGAAGATCATAGTGAATTAACTAGATTTCAAATATCACTTCACTGTAACTGCACACAAGTAATTTAAATTTTTTTTTTTAATTATTGGGCTTCGAAAAAGATTGGCGCACTTTGTTATAATTTTATGTTACAATTATTTTATTAACAATCATGTAAATTTTGAATCACATCATTCACGCCGGGTAATCTTAACTGATAATTTTGAAGCACGTTTAGTCTCGGCACAATCCAGCAAAATATGCTTTTAATTATATTACAATTAGTAATATTTAATTAACCAACATAAATTTATGAATAAATATACTCACTAATTTCGTGGTCCGCTTGATCAATTAATATATTACAATTAATTAAGGTTTTTAGTTGAGATAAAAAAGTCAATGGCACGAGCGGGATTCGAAAATGGCAAAAAGGAGGGAAAATTCAAAAGGTGGGGTTGAGATGGGAAAGTGTCCGAATGGATCGAGGTCACAATAGCTCAAGTGGTAGAGCCATCTGGCCGAAGATCGTGGGTTCGAATCCCGCTCGTGCCATTGACGTTTTTATCTCAACTAAAAACCTTAATTAATTGAATAAATATATTTGAAAAATGTTTAACAATGTTTAAACATTCCCCTGAGTTGGATTTTATTATTTTTCTTAGGATAAATAATATTAGAATTCTCACAGTTTTTCACAATTTTATATAACAGGGAGCAAACATGAAGGAACCTTGGCATTCTGATGAAAGAATGAATTTTTTATTCAGGTAGGATGATTATAAGAAAAATTATAATTTTTCCTTTGCCGTGTCTGTAAAATAAAATAGTCCATTACAAGTTCGTGCAATCCAATTATATTTTGACATCGAATCTGGAATATAAATTAAATAAAACCAACCGTTTTACATTCGTCTTCTCCGATGACACATCTTAATAAGAATACATTAAATGTCATGTTCTGGCGAACTATGACCGGGGGAAATGTTAATACCAACAACGATATTCATGAAAAGCTATAAATCTCTTTATGAGATAATTTGTAGGAAAGAGTAATATGAGGATTGGGCTCTAGCACGGCAGCTTGTATTTGAACTGATATATATCTCGTTTCGTGTTCCTGTTTTATATGAGATAGTGAATGTATATATTAGAGTGCATTTGTAGTATGAGATGGCTAATAGCAGAATATTGAGTTTTCCACCACCCTTCTTGAGTGTATTTCAGTAGAAAGGAACAAAGATAAGTGTGAGTGGCTTAGGTTAAAAAGTACTAAAACATGAGGTTGCTGAGGCAACGATTAGTCATATTTAGTAGCCATTTCGGTATATATGTACGTTGAGAATTGGCTTGTATAAATCAATTAATCTTAGGAAGAGCAGTTAACAAAAAATCTAACTTGGACTTCTACAACTTTCAACCATAATTTTTTTTAGTTCTCTAAGAGAATATTCAGTTATTATTTTGGTATTGTTATAACTAATTTTATCACTTTATTTTTATCCATTTGCCAGCTGTCTAGCGTGAGAAGACAAAGTGTAGATTTATATAAATATTTTTAAAATTTTCCTATGTCCATTGTGGGTTTTGGACTGTTAACGGATGTTCCTTTTGTATGTATGTCATCAGATAGTCAGATGATCAATTTTGATTAGACTATTGTTACCTTCCGTTTCATTGTATCTGCCATGGCAGATAGAAAAATTTGCTTTTTCAGCATCGTGACATGCATATTTTAAAGAAATCACACATATTCATAAATATATGAATATTCTAGTTTAAAATTGAAATAAACGGATATCAGTTAAAAAGGGGCACAACAAATCATCGTAACAATAATATAATAATAACATAATTTGGAACAGAAAAATTAAACGTACCATGTGAAATGAGTTTCATAGGCATGTCTCTGGAAATTTCGACTAGCCTAAAATATAGTAAATGATGGGGTTTGGTCTGCGAGTTGGCGAACTCATATTGAACTGGCACACGGGCACTACTGGGTCTGTCTTCACTCGCGGGTTTTTTTGTTTGAGTTATTCAAACGCGTTTCGGCATTACGCCATCTTCAGTGAAAAAGTCATGAGTTTCATAGGCATGTCTCTGAAAATTTCGACTAGCCTAAAATAGTAAAGGAGACGCTAATTTCAGCCTTAAAGTAATTATTTAAAAAATAGAAATAATAAAAATAAAATTTGTTACATTTGTAGACAGCTTTGTGGTTGAAAACCGTAGTTCCTGTGCTCTTGGTATTTGTTTTCGGTTATTTTATCATTACTATGAATCATACGATTTTACTCAAATATATTGTACACACAGTATTGACTTGGTCCAAAAAAAGCTAGAGAACCTTGTTCTTCTGTAAAAAATTAACGGTTTGGTCAAGATTGAAAGAACATTCTACGCGACTTGCAGTACTCTTAACGGTAAAATCCTAATTACTATATTTATTTTATTTTTACACCCCTGAGCCTAGTTGCAGTAACTAAATTTGGTAATAGAAAGATTTTGTATAATGTTTTGTGATCACATTTGTAATATGTTCTAATAGTATAGGGTACAAATAAAATTATTAAGAAAAATAAAGATGAAAACTCTATAAAGATTCTAGTTCAAGAAATTCTGGTTCATCAAACCAAACTTTTTGATCTGTTACTGGTAAACGCATCCACTACTTTGCATTGAGCCATAAATATTGAATCATCATGCATTGCTGAAAAAATTAATTTACTTTTTTATTGTCATCTTTCAACAATAGTTGACAATAAAAATACAATAACTATTCACCTGCAACTTAACTGTAAATAAAAGCCATTAGATTTCGTGGTACGATTGACCAAATAACTTCTTTCAATTAATTAATCTTTATGCAAGGGATTGGTTGAGATAAAAAAAGATAATAAGATAATTAAATGAAAGAAGTTATTTGGTCAATCGGACCACAAAATGTAATGGACTAAATAAGTAAATTGAAGTAATCTTCACTAAAGCTCTCCGTATTTGTCGCCTAGAATCAAATAAGTTACAAGACATTTGAAAAATGGGAAAAAAGGAGGTAAAATTCGAAAAGTACGTTGAGATTGGAAGTTGGTGTCCGAGTGGATCGAAATCACGATAGCTCAACTGGTAGAGCAGCGGCGTATTTAGCCGAAGGTTGAGGGTTCGAATCCCGCTCGTGACACTGGCTTTTTATCTCAACCAATACCTTACATAAAGATTAATTAATTGTAAATCAAAGGACCTGTGTGCAAACAATTGCCACATTCTTGATCGTAATTGTAGAGATGGTGCGGAAGACGGAGTAAACAGAATGATCAACTTGTGTAAATTTTTATAAGGGTACATGTTGAAATTAATTATTGTATAGGTAGATTAGAAAAACGTTTTTGTTTTTAATTTTTTTAAATATTTTTTTTTATGAGTGAAGTATTTTTGACTATGGTTTCAAGGTGAAGAGGTTTTCTTTTTGCTGTATTTGTAACAAAACAGTGCATATTATCGGACAAGATTTAGTGGTTTGTAACAGTCTATGATTTACTGCTCTATTGGACTGACTGATGTTAATTAAAATTGTCTTTAATTGGTGGCAATCCGATTTTTACCCGTCTCCCACTCTTAAACTGCCAGTTTCCTTTCTAAAGACTTCGGTCACTCTGTACAATTAGTCCTGAGGGTCTTCCTTATAAATCATGGTTTATATAGGTGACGTGGATCGGCTGGGGGCGGAGAAGAGGTAATCCGTATTATTAGCCTGACAGAGTGTGAGCCAGTTGCCTGGTGGCGGCAGCGCGTTCTTTTCTCCTTCTCGGCCGGGGAGGAGTCGGAAATTAATTTTCGGACTCCTTTGAAGAATGGGTCCGCCTCTCTCTGCTTCTTGTGTGGTCCCGATCGTTTGGAATATTATGATTTTTTTCTTTTAGTCCTTTATTTATTCGTATCACATACCCCTATCGCACACGGCCCCGCACCAAAGCACACACTCCTACCGGAGACTATTGTTTACAAATTACGGACACCTCTGAGGACTATGCGGTTCACACCTCCTCGCCCACGCATCACCGACCAAAACACCATTTCTAATCTTGTCAGGCAATATTTTGAATAAATTAGGATATTTTAAGTTAATATTTCTTAATTTACGCCTCCATATTCGAGTTACACCATGAAAGCCTACTAATTTATTTTCAGAACAAGTTTTCTTGAAAAAATTTTAAAGTTTTAAAATTCAGCATTCAACAAAATAACAAAACAAAACTAATATTCAAAAAATGCGGACGGAAATACAACAGGATTTTAAACAAATTACTATTGTGTATCTCTTAACATAAAAAACTCCTTATAGGTTTTTTAAAAATATGATTTTTATGGTTAATTGACAGTTAGTTGAAGCGGATGAACTGAGAATTCACTAAATTTTCTTACACTTATAAACTTTTTTATTTGTAATTTGGTTGGCCTCCCTTGGTTGATTTGTCATACATCTTTCATTATTTCATTATTCAATATGTTAAAGGACCACTCAAGACCTCATAAAAAACCTGGCTGTCCGACTTTTTGACAGGGCAGCCAAAATGGATAGGCAGACCAAAATAGTCGGAAACAACTACTTTCAGGTTCGACATCGCTCAGCCCGAAGTGGAAATACCAAAATTTAAATTGAATATGTATTGTAGTATAGATGTGAAGGGGCGTGGCAAGATGGCCAAAAAACCCTGTCTTAACAGTAGTTAGATTGTAAAAAGCCAAAACGCACGTAAAACACTAAGGAAAGATATACAAAAATAAACAAAAATAACATCAAGCTACAAATATATAAGTTGTGTAAGTCCAAGGCTGAGGACACACTGACGACTTTCATGTACAATAAAATCAATTCCGGAGAAAAATGCCAGATAGTCGTTATTTAGGTATTCCACCGGTGAATGTTGACATACAGGATGAACAACTTAGATGTCCGGTTTACATCTTATCACTTACCTGATATCTTATCCGTAAAATATTAGAGAAGAAATGACAGCAGCAAGCGACAGGTGCTAAATGGTAATTGCGCTTTAAATCAAGTTATGATTACCACCGGCTAAAGGAATATTAAATGTAAATGAAGCCTTCGATTATAAGTTTCTTTCCTCACATATTTTCAGTGACAGAAATTACGACTGTGAAGGTGTTGAAATCAAAATTCAATGGTCAAGGCAAGAACTAATGTATTTAGCTAAATCAAGACTATTACCATCACTTCCTATCGTTCCTCTTTCTTCCAATGAAAAAACTAAAAGTATAGTTAGCCAAATTAAATGATTGTTGGTTAAAACAGACATAATAGCCAAACTATTATACAAACTTTGCCTTCATAAGTAGGTAGTGTGGTTAAAGCCTTCAAAACAAGCGAAGTAATAATATAAAATTGTTCTAATTAGGTAACCAAGAAGCAATGGAAAATCCAATTAATTTTATTTTATGTTCCTAAGCGCTTGACATGTGAACAATACATATCGTTAATTTGGTCGTAACCGATCATTGTGGTCCGTCTATCCCTGTCGCTTTAGTCAGACAGACCCGCATACCTCGAGAATAAATCTCACAAAACATTTTTCGTTTAACAAGTTTAGATTCCGCACGTTTCACTCGACCCTAAAAATTGCATCGTGTCGCTGACAATACCGCCTCTTCCCTCGAACAAAAACCGCATTGCTTGTGTGTCTTATTTGATTTAGAACAGGCTTTCGATCGAGTCTGGCACTCGGGCATGCTTAAGAAACTGAAGAACATCCTCCCTCATACGCACTATCTCATACTGAGAACTTATCTGACGGACCAATTATGCCGAATCCGTCAGGGAACTGAATATAAATCTTATGTACACATTAGGCAGGTGTACTTCAGGGAAGCATACTTGGCCCATTTCTATTTTCAATATACACTGCAGATACAGATGTTAACATTTTAATACATACTACAATTAATTAACGTTTTTAGTTGAGATAAAAAGTCAATGGCACGAGCGGGATTCGAACCCACGATCTTCGGCTTGATACGCCGCTGCTCTACCACTTGAGCTATCGTGACCACGAGCTCAAGTGGTAGAGTAGCGGCTTATCAAGCCGAAGATTGTGGGTTCGAATCCCGCTCGTGCGTTGACTTTTTTATCTCAACTAAAAACTTTAATTAATTGTAATATATAAATTGGTCAAGCGGACCACGAAATTAGTGAATTTAATACATACATTCGCTGATGATACAGCGATTCTTACACGTAATTCGAACTTACAATTACAACAAAACCAGAATGAATTAACACTATGGTTCAAAAAAGAGAAAATGAAGTCCTAACGAAAGTGTACAGATATATTTTACCTTACGTACAAATATCTGCCCTGTAGTGAGTAAAAATGGAATTCTATTGCCATCTGGAGTATTATCTTGGTCTTTTCATGGACAAAGGACTGACTCGGAATCCCCAAACAAGTCTAAAAAGACAGCGAACAAACCGACGTTATAAATGATTAAAAAACTACTTTACTGATGATCAAAATTAGATACTGAAAACAAACTTTTTATTTATAAAACATTGATTAGACCTCTCTGGGCGGTTGTGAAGTATGGAGCTCAACCAATTCCTAACGTCTCGAATTTAAAATTTTCCGTCAAATTATAAATGCTCCTTTTTCCGTTTCAAATTACACTATTCATAACGATATCCCCGTTTGTACATGACTCATTAAACCCCGCTATAAAACAATTCAGCAATCAATGAACACACACGATAATCTATTACGATGATTATCACTTCCAATCCTACCTGAAAATACTCCAAGACGATTGAAGCGATAGCCGAAACCTTCTCATTGAGTGAAGATTGAAAAGTTTTATGTGTGAAGGAGTGTTGCCACTGGGCAACTTCTACAAGATACTCACATGACAAATTCAATACATATGAATATATTTACTTAATACAATATTTGTGGTTATAATGATCTAAATAAATTTAAAAAAATCGTTTAACAATTATTTAAAGCTGTGATATATATTCTCATTGATTAATTTGACATGTATCCTTTGCTTAACTATGCGCATTATATAGGGCGCGGTAAGGGCTTGAAATCTGACCAGTCTTCACTAAAAATAACAATTATAAACTCCTCATTCGGCCATGTGTTTTCAAAAAGTAAAACAAAAATAAATCATACGGGATAGTTTCGGTACGAGTCCCTCGATCTTTCACCTGTTTCCCACATGGTTCAATTACATTAGAGCGGCGGGATTCCAAGCGCGGACATCTAGCCATAAATCTTTTCCAGGCTATGACAGATTTACCGCGAGGGAGCCCCGGGGCGGAGGGGGTGAAAAAATCGAGGACCTCACTTTTCTTCCACCTCTTTACACCAAAGGGAACTAATCGTGGCCGTAACGAAAATCCTTATCCGGCAATATTGCAGGATTCGTGTTACGGCGAGAAGTTCGCCGAATCCGCGATTCACCCGGTCCTCCGCCAGTATGGCAGTTAGTCGCTGGAAAAAAAATTGTTCAACAATTTACAGGACGTCGCTAGCGTTGATTTATGGCTCAATTAATTTAATTATATGTAAGGAAAAAGGAAGAGAGGGTGTTCACGTCTATCAGCAGATAACCATCATATTAGATGTTGGATGGGGGTAAAAAATAAAAAAATTTTCTCCCCCTTCCTTTTCAAAGTTATGTTAATAACAGAGTGATGATATGATTAAGCGTTTAATTCCTCGTGTTTACTAGCCAATTATAATGAATGCAAACATGATACATGAAAATATAAGAAACTGTTCAAAAAATTAATTAAACACCCAAAACGATAATTTCAAGTCTGACCACCACACCAAACTCAGACAATAAGTTTATTTGGTAAACATAAATATTATTTGCAACAGATCTCTATATTAAGTTGCCTAAACCTTTATTTCATTTAAAGAATAAAACATTCTAAAAAAAATATGTACGAGCCAAGAATATTTTTAAGAAATCTTATTTTGGTTCAAGGACTTAGAGAATACTAAATCTTTAAAAATGTAACATGTCGCAATTTCCAGACTTGTTTTTATCAAACAAGACGCGTAAAAATATTACAAATACAATATTGATCTGAACTAATTCTGTTTAATATAATATTATTTGTCGTAAATTTACTGTTTTTTCCGATCTGCTTGGAATCTATGAAGCACAAAAAGAAAAAGTCGAATAGTCCTTGTACGACTTGTAAGACAAGTCTTTATCCATAATTTTAGTCACGTTTAGTTTAGCTTCTGCGTCCAATCAAATCACGTTTTGGAGCTTTCTGGGTTGTGTCGTTTCACCGAAACATGAAATGGAAATTAAATGACCACCATGTGCCAGGCCTCGAATGAAAAGTTATAGGTTTTCCTTATAAATATTGACCTATTTATTAACCGAAATGTAATATCCACTGAAGAACCAATTTTTGTACATTCGTATGCCAAATCTATAATTTTTATATAAGAAAAGTTTTGATGTTTAATTCATTTAACTGATTTACTTTTTATAATAAACGAATGCTAACTCCACAGTGAAATTATTTTTACTTAAACGCAACAAACTATATTTTTTTAAACTATTGGTGTTTCGTGATATTTCTCTACCTGGTCTGGATGATGAACCTGTAATTTGGTCAATACGATCATTTGGTCTACCTACTAACAATGTAGGTCTATCAGAGGGGTTTCGATATTTCTCTATCTTCACAAATTAATGTGATTTTTCCAAGGATTCATGAAGAGTATGAAAGTTATATANTATATATATATATTACGCTGTACAATAGCTAACTTTTAGATGTGAAGATAATCTATTCGGATAATACTTGGGCACGCTTGGTATCGCTACTTCGTCCACCAAGGCACGTTTCGGCGCTGTACGATCCATGTTGATATATTTCAACTTTATGTTAATTTTGTTAATAACCAAGATTATGGTTTTATAGATGTATGTATTATGATTCAACTTGGATAATGTCCACAAGTTTTTTATATGATCTTAATTTATTTTTCTTAAATGTAAATTTTTTAAGTGTGATTGAAAAAGTCAATTTCGTCTAGAAAAAAAATAATTGTTTTGAAATTAATTTTATTTCTATGATTTTGAAATGCAAATTTATAAACAAAGGGCGAACGTTTGTTTAGAAAATAATTTGCACACCTTCCGTGTAGTCGGTACACTGTTTATTTTGTCAACTACCATGAAAATGGTCGGTTTAGTAAAAAAATCAAGGTTTTTCATGCACAGCGGCCATAAAGTCATATTAAAGGGGAGAAGAAAAGAGACGAAGGGCGTGGCCTAGACGAAAATATATGCCCCGAGGGGTGAACGCCGCTAATTAGGGGTGGACTATCAGGCACGGATTAATAGAACGTGCCCTTCACCCCACTAACCCCAGGGGGAATTTTGACGTGGGCCATCGAAAAATGTTATTATTTATGAACAGGAATAGATATTTTGAACGACGGTCGACAACAGGAAAAATGTAACCACGACGCAATAACAATAATGAAATATTTTATTTTTAACTTCATTTGAGCTAAGTAAAATATCGCTACAACAAGAAATGATAAGATTTTCACCTAAATAGGTAATGAAATGTTAATTAAAATGGTAAAATTCAATAAATATTCTGCTTCAAAATTTTTAAATCATGTTGAATCAGCGTATTGACTTACCGAATTTTCGATCTAAATATATTTGTATCAACGCGTCTAATATACGTTTATTTTGCACAGATATTTTATCTTGTGTGGGAATATGGCTATTCTTATCAAATTAAACATAATCACTGGAACGTAGACAAAACGGTGGTTGTCATTTGAGGACTCGCACACACAGGCATGAAGGGTAACGACGCGGCAAGACTGGGACGTTCGCTATAAAAACGCAATAAAAATTTTATTAAAAGAAAGTGCACGAAGGGGGTGTTGGTGGTCACACGGTGCTCATCACTGTATGGTAAAAGTCCAGCGGCTCTGCATTCGAATCCGTCATACTTACAAATGGACTTTTCTTTCAAAAAGAGGCACCCAGATGATTCATATAACCTCGTCGATAGGTGGTCCTCGGAGAACCTGACGACCATGCTTTGATATCCGGACACTTACTTTTGGGCCAAAATCTGCGTATCTATTAGAGATGTAGAAAAAGGTTGGTCGATGTGTCCCACCTAATTGAAGGGTGCAATTCCTTGGCACCATTTAGAGGGAGCGTAGAAATGCCCATCGATATGACAATTGTGCTTGAGCGCGGCTGCGAGTATCTGGGTCCTCTGTTCCGAGTCTTGGAGGAAACGGTGATATTTTTGAATATATAGAGATTTTTTTGTTTCAGGTAATCTCAATATTATATATGTAACAAATGTGGTAATAGATGTATTCTGTGTTAACTATTTCGTCAGAATGTATTTATAAGTGTGAATGTTGTTTGTAGTCTACGGGCAATGTATTGAGGATATTAAAAACTAAAAAGGTCATATTGATTTTGTCGTTACCTATGATTTTAGTTGGCCTATTCGCGCTGTTTTTGTCTGACACAAGCGTTTTGGCAGTTCCCATTTTCTGAGGTTGGTTAATTTATTTATTATTTTAGCAACAAATTTTTAATTATGTTGTTTGACCATGTCTATCTATCAATTTCAATTTTCATCATACGTACTCGACCAAAATTATAATAATTCGCCATCTTTAATGTTGGATCAGATAAAAAATCTTTAGTCAAATCTTCAGTGTGTCTGTGTCCGAAACGCTCTGACTAACCTAACGAGGTTAGGAAAATGATGCAACCAAATTACAAGTTCGCCAGCCCACAGAAAAATCTGAAAATTTCTTAAATTCATGTTTTTTTAATTGTTATATATTTAATCAGTTTTTTATTTTGATAAATGTTTAAAACAAGGGCTTAAAAGATAAATTTGCATGATGAGTCGTTTCTTAACTGTGGCCATTTCCGTTTTAAATACTGTGTATATGCCCAGTTCACTCAAATTTATCATTCATGAACAGTACTTTATTTTGTTGATATTATTTGTTGGGATTTTTATTTAGCTTTTTCTCTAAAATTTGTCACATGTACATTCATTTGTTTATAAATAATTTTGTAAATAAAATGATGATGTGAAAGAGTAATAAAACTGTAATCATGATATATTATATTGTATAGTTTGTAAATATTTACTTATATGTATTAAGAAATAAACAAATTATTATTATGATATTTGTTATAACCATTACCCGGATTTTCGAGACTTGCCGGTGATGTATTATAAATTACAAAACTACATGCGTGAGCAGATTTGAGCTTATATCAGTAATCAGTAGAATCAGAAACATGATCATATATCTCGCATTCACGTAGTTATTAAATTCACTCTACTGTAAAAAAAGTATAAATCATGTTTTTATGTAAAACATAATTCATTTTTAGTAATACGAGTCGAAGTGTGAAAACAAAATATTACAAAAAATCCAAAAGAAATTCTTATACTATTTTGGTACGTGAGTCAAAATAAAAACTTTCCAAATAAAAGGACCTTCATAACAATTACGAATAATTGGCCTATCAAAATAATTAATGCTTGTGCACATAATGGCAGAACAGTCGATATTGTTTTTCGTCTTCATTCACAAGGTGAACTGGGTCGCACCTTTCTAGTAATTAAAAATTTCTTCATAATGGATAATTCGTTTGCTTCTGACGTAGAAAAAAGTACGATGGATTTATTTTCATCTGGAGACGTTAATCCTATACGGTTTAACACAAGCGAATCAAGGTGGAGCCGAAAGGAAAGAAAACCACTCAGATCCTTCCTGAACCTGTGATGAATATATCGTCCCTTCGTCAAGACTTTGCAACTGCTATCGAGAATTCACAAGGTTAATAATTAATAATGATTAATTAAAGTATCAAAGTCCTAATCATTAGCAAATTTTCCTCGAAAGCTTGATAATTAACTGAGTTGTTTTCTTTCAAATCAGCCATATCCTTGAATTTTCAATTTAAAATTATATTACTTAAGGGTGCTAATGAATAAATCGAGATAATATCCAATATTTTCAGGTATAATTTTTTTTGCCTGATATTGCAAAATTAATTTATTTTTTACTGTTTGAAACAAATACAACTGCAAAAAAGGACAGCAGTAAAGTAATAAACGCGCACAATAAATTTTTCATTCTTAGCATGATAGAATTCTTTCTTCTTTCATTCTTCTTACCTTTTCAATTAAAATTGTCTCCGATATATGATATGTAAAAACTCTAGTTTTCTTTTCGAGTTTTCGAAGATACCCCCTTCATCACGACTTTATAACATTCAGGTTTATTACGGTTAAATGTGCATTTTGTCCTTAAATTTTGAACGATATACAATTACAATTTTACTAGACTTTCTAGAAACATTTAGAGTTATTAAGGACAATGAAATTATCTAGGAAACATTATGAAAAAATACAGGCTAGTTTTAAATTGATAGCAGATTGATCTAATCATTTCATATGATGGAGTAACTATTATGATTTTTTCAAATAATTTAGATGACAATTGTTAACTTTAAAATATTATATAACCACTTTTCATAAGAAATTAGTTGTTCATTATAACTTATGATTTTTATGAAACGTAAACATACAGCTCATTTTTTTGTAATATTTTATTCCTCGAAACTATAGATTTAATTCGTACTATTTGCATTAATAATAGATTCTCGTCAACTCAAATGATTTGATAATCTTTTCGATTAAAAAAAATCCTTTATTATAAAATACTAATGCCAGGTACGACGAGTTCGTAGATAGTATGATGTCAGTTAGGTTTCTTATCGATGCCTTATTTCCTTCTTTATTTGTCCGTGATAGAAACATACATATTAACTGTTTCAAGATGTACTCATGGACAAATTGGATCTTGATAATGAAATTTACTAGAAACCTGTGCTATTTCAGAAAGCTATTCGTAAAGTAGTTATTTGTTGAGTTTTGTTTGATTTTCCTCAATTGCCTATATTAAAAATAGTATATGAATAGCGGTTCTAAATCGACCCAGATTATGGGAATTTATTTTTCTAGAGAATTTTGATAATGACAGATTTATTTAATTTATTTTATTTATTTATTTTAATTCACTAATTACTTTGGTATGTAATAATGGCTAGTACGAATGGTCAGAAGTTGTGTAACGCATGTTTTATATATTGATTTTTCGATGTTCAATTTTACATTTTCTGGAAAATAATTGAGGGAAGGCATTTTTGAAAATGCAATGAGGATCAGTGTCGGTTTGTATGTTGTATTATCGCTTTATCTTCTTAGTTATTCGAGTTTTTTGATAATGATTGCCATGAAACCTGAGATTTTTCCAACAGCGTTTTGTAAAAAATAAAAACAGTAGGTATTTTCGGATTGATGGCAGTCCTAACCAAACCATGTTATGGGACTATTGTTTTTAGATTTTTTAATCTAGTCAGTCGATAGAAAAATATTTTTGTTGTTTTTATGCCAGAATAAGCATTTGTCTTATACCTCAGGTAGCTTTCTAATCAGTCATTTTATGGTTTGATTTTTTTAAATTGATAGTAAAAAAACTTACAACTTTTTATGTTCTGAAAACCAGAGCCAATTCAGAAAGTTATTTGTAAACAAATGTAAAGCATTGGAGAGTTTTAAATTGATAGCTGAGGTACATATAACAAAAGTGTTTTGATTTTTTCAAATAATTTTGATATATAAATATGGATAACATCAGCTCTGAACGTATATTGTATTTTTTATTACGTTGTAATATCGGTGACTTTTGTTTTTCCATCATTTAAACGTAGTGCTTAACATTTTCTGGAAAACAATTTCGGATGACATTTGCGAAAATGTAAGGTCAGACGGTATCTCTTCTTATGTTTTATTTGTGTATTAGCTCAGGAATTGTTCAGTGATTTTTTTGATTAATGAAATTACCTGGAAACCGGAGGTCTCTTTTATGAATCTCGCCTGTCGCCGGGTTGTTTCTCATATAAACTTCATTTACCACTGATGTCCGTTCACAATTAAGCACTTAAAACACACACAGATCTTCTTTGGCCAAAAAATCCCTTGTCCTCTTGGGAAAACGCCTTACCTGGAAAACAGAAAGAAATTTTGTCAGTTTTTTGCAGAATGCTTAGGAGATTTCAATGAGAGTCGTTCCCGTTACCTATCATTACAAGGTTTTTGAAATTAATTTAAACAATTTTCTTAAACGGATGCGCTCAATCCCCAAGCCGGTCTCCAAAGAACTACACGCCGTCACGGTGGGATGATCGATTGACGTAAACAATGGTAACTGAGTTGAGTTTTGGCGGGGGTCCCCTCCATGTAGCGGCGGGCATGCCCAGGCAGTACTCGGTTCCGCCTTGTTCCGCTAGGTAGCCCGAGCTGCCGAGCCGTCATGAAAGCCGAAATCTAGCGGAGGCTCGGTGGAACTGGATCCATGCTTCCAGCTACAGCCGCCGGATTGATCAACATCGGAACATTAACTTTACCCCCCCTGAAGAAGAGTTGACGACGCTAATTGGCCTGGGATGTGAGGTCTTTAGAGAACGATCCGCCTTCGGACGTAATCAGCTTGTCGGCTATTGTCACCGTAAACAGAAAAGTTGTCTCTCTCGGGGGAAAAATCTGCTTTAATTGGTACATTCTACCAGGGCAATAATTTAATTACTTTTTAGTATCATCAGACAGGAAAATCATAATAACAAGGCTTAAATTAGATCAAAGATTCGTTATACCAATACGTCATTCGCGGATCAATTATACTTTATTTAAACAAGTAACGAATCTACACACGAAACGTCAGTAAAAAGAACTACTATTGTAATAGTGCTAAGAGTATTAGTCCTAATTGTTTTGTTGGACTGACAGTCCAATCACAATTTCATAAAAATGTATTTATTTAACTTTATATATTGGTAAATATTTAATTGTGGCTGACGGAAGGAAAGTTTCTAAGCTGTAAATACTTTTAATCTTCAATCTTCATGTATAGTATATATCTATTTTACAGAACAGTCAGCGGTTAGGCTAATATAAAGAAAACATTCAATTCTCTCGTTGTACTTTCATTTAGACTGTGAAATTATAATTAAAATATTAGCAAATATGATTACACATTTACAATTTACAAACCCTAGGCTAAATGTTCAAGTATGACTAGTACGACGTAGGTTTTAGAAAAACATTTTCTTTATCGTGCTAACGTTTCGATCTTCATTGAGATCATCTTCAGAGCCTGGGATTTATAAACATTGTTTAAATTTTACAAATACATGTAGGATGTGAAAACATGAACTTATACAATGCTAGAAATTTAGATTAAAAAAAATAATTTATACAATGCTAGAAAATTATAGATTAATAAAAAAATGAATATATACAATGCTACGGTCACTAAACACCACAAATATGACTAATACATTCTATAACAAAAATAACCTTTGAAAATATCAAATAATGTTTTAATGCTAACGAAACAGTAATTTTATGGACAAAATTTTGTAACTCTTCACGTTCTGTCAAAAAACCAAACATTTTTCATGTAAACTAGCCCATACAATTTTTTTTTCCGAAATTAATATTACTTTTCGCTTTAGCACCTATAGAAATCCCTAAATATTTTTGTTTGAATTTGACCCCTAAAAGTTTTCAGATTTTTGAGAGGTCCTTATCGGGATATCTGTTTGCGACGGGTGAGCATAAATCACCATATTAAAAAAATGTTGTTTTTGTTATATTAATTTCATTGTTCGCTAACATAAATACAAAAATGTTTTACGACAAAGTATATTCTAATTTGGTGTGACTGAAAACGATAAACCAAAAAGTACTGCTTTTTTGATAATTTTAACAAACTTTCTGTAAGTAAAGTAGGTCAAAAAATGATCAAAACTTGGATTTGACCTCATTGTCGTTTTTTTAGCGCAAAACCCTTAGATAATGACTTTCGCGGAAATCGCTGTACATTAATTTTCAGACTGATAATTTTTTTCCTAGCTAACATTACTAGTGCAAGATCTAAATTTTTCCTCAAAAGCTAATAGACCAATTTTCTTGGTTTATAATTCGTTTTAATCGATTGTCAAGTACATTTTTTAACTGTATCAAACATTAAAATCGGACTTCCAGTGCGAAAAGAGATTAATTTCTGACAAATAATTTTGATAATTGTGTATTTTCATATAGAAATATTTTATATATTTTAGTGATACGTACGTCCTTAAAAAGCAACGTTCATCTTCTTTAAAATGGTCTGTTTGATGTTAAAATCGTTTCAGCCTTTTTTTGAGTTATAGCCGTTTCAGTCAGATATTCCGATAACGACTTCTCAAAAATCCGAAATATTTTAGAGGTCAAAAAATGAATAAAATTAAAATTCAAACAAAAATTTATATTTAGGGGTCTCTTAGGTGTTAAAACTAAATTTCATATTAGTTTCACGCAAAAATTATGACCTATTTTACTTGAAAATGATTTAATTTTCAGAATTTTTTGTTTATTGATAAATTTTGATAGCTTTTATTATATTTTTATTGCAATCTAGATTAAAAAATGCTGGAAAATAATATATTCACATAACTGATTTGAGCAAGTTGAACGGCGAAATAAAATTATTAAAAACGGGAAATTTCAACTTTTAAAAAATGCGAAACAAGGGCCTATTCACAAGAAGATATTTTGGAGTGAAGAATTTAAGTTACTTTAACTTACTAAAAAGTTTTGAGCAAATATGTGACACACCAACGTGGTCATCCCCTTGTAACGGGGTAACTTACGTAGGAACAGCGTTCGACTCTATATATTTCAGTGATCATATCAAAAATCTCGTTTGCGAACATAAAGCTGCAAACTACGGTACTTTTCCCTCAGAAGGATATCTGAAATGAACGTACTAGACTATTTTTATACAAGACCATTTAAACCAACTTACATGTCTGCCTGTAATGGGGTTACACATGCCAGTAAAATTTATCAGAATTCAAATGTTTCAAAGTTAATTCTTAAGGCTCTCTACTATCTCTGCAAGGAATTTTACACTGATTAGACTATACGAAATTACAAATAGGTTTGGGTTAAGTAGGCAATCCATAGAGAGTCATAAACGTTTTTAGACGAATTACTTAATATTTATTATTATGCAATCTCACTATACTCATATGCAGATCAATATTGGTCTTTATTTCACATCAAATTACTGGAAACACATGCAGAGGTATATAATACCTTATAGCTAAGACTTAGTTGCAATTTTAGTCTAAACCTTTTAGTATTGTTCAAATTGTTACTATTCTAGATATTTATTATTTTAATGCTATCTATCTAAAAGTCCACACGAATTACTTCTTGTTAATGTTACCACTTTATTAGCCTATATTCCTTCGTATGTGATTTGTTGTTTATTTTCCTCACATTTTTCTTTTCAAGATGAAAATAAAGTATTAAATCACCCTTGTATGCATAAGGAAAGTTTCATTCTAGAACGTTATATGGGACACATTATCTTGACATTATATACACAGAGAGCAACATTCAATTATTATGTTCCACATAACTTAAACAAGAGTTATATTCGTAACCCATTTACAAATTTATTATTTATAAAATTATTATAAAAATATTGAGTTAGTATATAAGTATTCAAGAGGCGTTTTTCTAACAATAGGTAACAGGTCCAAAACCGCCAAGTGGGATGGGTCGTACACAGTTGAAATTATTTATTTTTATTGTTGGACCATTACGTACCACAGCTTTTAAAATGTAAAAATTTAAGAAATTATAACCAAAAATGAACTGTACTGAACTAGAAGATTTAAGCCGTATATTTCTATTATCATTAATTTTTTTTGTGTGGTGATTAGTGACCGTTAATCGATAATTATTCAGAAATCGTGAGATGCGGTCTGGTGAGATGTAGGTTTCAGAAAAACATTTTCTTTAGTGTGCCAACGTTGGCACGACAAAGAAAATGTTTTTCTGAAACCTACATCACACTAGACCGCATCTCACGATTTCTGAATAATTATTATTTTTTTTAAACATAAACCAAATCCGTATATAGCCGAAGATCGTGGGTTCGAATTTCGCTCGTGACACTAACTTTTTCATCTCAACCAAGACCTTAGGTAAAAAGAATAATCAATTGAAATAAACTAGATAGATTAAAATACGATTAAAGGATTCAATGGTTTGTCCTTTTTTTCGTGACTTAATATGGGAGGTAGTATTTTTGTTATTTTTTTGGAAGCAGCCATCATACGCATTAGGTTTTCCACAAAGGTTATCCCATAACATTTCCATTGTCAGGGTAGACCTTTAACAATGAAATGTCGCACAACGTCCCAAGACGCCAACGATTTCCCCAGTCGTCTTATCCAATTAACCGGCTGAGTTTCTACTACGATTTGTCTATTCCCCCCAAGGAGATTGTTTTGAATAGAATTAAGATAAAACGACCAAGGGCGAGATCGTGACACCCTTCCATAAACACCTTACACCCCTATCGATTTCTGGAGAAAGAACTGTTCCCGTTCCACTTGTTCTACACGCATTTGAAAAGATAAGATAAAAATGTCACGAAAATTAATTTACGCACATTTAAAAAAAAAGTTTTTACAAAACGTTTTATTCATAGTGGAATTCATATTAAAAAAGTATTATTCGGTTTATCAAAATTCACGACGATCGTTCATTTGGTACAAACCCAAGTACAAAATGCAAAGAACGTAAGTCGTTTTCGACCAATTTTGTGGTCAACGGTTAAATGTTTTTATGGCATGGTCAAATCCCGAATAACACTTTCCAAAAAGTGCGTTCGAGTTGTTAAATGTGTCTAGTATTTACATGTTGTTCAAAATCTTAAGTATTTGCAAAAAAATCCTCGAAGTGTTTTCCAAAAGTAAGTGGAAGAGGAAGAGTTGACAAATTTGTAGAATGTAGAACACCTAACTATTCTCTAACAGCTTAACGAAGGAATGAAATACATAATTTCGTCTTCTTATCCATAATTTTTTAGTCAAAACTACAACATTGAAGGTTGTTACAAATTATATCGAGAAAGAGAGCAAGAGAGTAAATAAGAGGGGTAGAGAGCGAAAATCTATGTATCAAATAGGGAAAAATAGATAAGGATAGTGAGAAAAAGCGTGAGAGGGAGGGAGAGAGAGATAGAGAAATAGGGAGCATGAGAGAGACTTTTTCAAATTTTATGTGCACCTCTCTCTCTCTCACTCCCTCCCACTCACTCAGTCTCTCACCCTCTCTTTCTCTCTCTCTCTCTCTCTCTCTCTCTCTCTCTCTCTCTCTCTCTTCCTTCCTTCCTCCACATTTCTATTGTCAAATTTGTAGTAATTTTTAGTAAAAAAATGATAAAACGTTTTCTTCTTTATAAAGTATACTTGTAAAATAAATTGTAAAAACCAAACCAGTCTACATTATGCATAATGTAAAATGTAACTCATGTTAAGTGTGAGAAAGGTCCAAGAGACCTAACATTGGGTGGAAAAAAAAAATCAATCCCTCTCTCCCGTATGATTATTATGTTTATATTCACTATTTTTCGTGGTCCACTTGACCAATTAATACAATTCAATTAATTAAGGTTTTAAGTTCAGATAAAAAAGTCAGTTTCACGAGCGGGATTCGAACCCACGAACTTCGGCTAGATACGCCGCTACTCTACCACTTGAGCTATCGTGACTTCGATCCACTCGGGCACCAACTTTCCATCTCAACCCCACCTTCGAGATTATGTTTATAATAATTATGTAAAAAAATGAAATTATTCGACTTTGACGTTTCAAGAAATTCATTAGTCAATCGGATTCCACCGGGCGATATATATTTGAGTGTGTTGTTTGCATACAATAAGAGTTATAATCGGAGATTACAATGTAGAACGAATTATGCAACATAATGGATATAATGTATATTATCATGTTGCAAGGTATTTAAATATAAAAAGAATAAACATATTAAACTATTCTAATTTAAATATAACAATTCGTGACAGTTAAAAGGCGGGAATTTAGCAGGTTCACCCTTCTTTCGTCCTAAGCAGCAGCAGTATAAGCAGTAGTAGTTTAGGCCTAATCCGACAGGGCAAGAAAGTCGGTAACGTAGAGGCTTCGTGAGCTAGCGCCTCTGGCGGTCCTTTAGCCCAACTAAAGCGCGCATGCCGCTAGTCATTGATCCGATATAATATATTTGAGGCTATTTGGCCGGCATGTATTATTCATCGGGTTCTTGCTCCGCCTTAATAAGCCCTGGGACAAGTGTAACCCGAAGACACCTCAGTGCCCTTTATGTAACATGCAAAAATAAAGCAGGGGGCCGCCCGTCAGGAATTCGCCAACTTGCTCCTCAAAAGAGGGCCGGCTTAAATTTGCAAGGTAAATCGCGTTTTTTTTTCATCTCAGCCTCCTTATCGGAATGAGTCGATCAGAATAGAGATTCGTTTTGGAACTTTTCGTCCCCTCGCCTCAAGTAGAATATTTAAATTTTTGCCCTTTGTATAGGAGGGGGAATTAAAAATGTAAATTTTGAAACTTTTATCTGGACTTTAAAATGGATACTTTTATAGAACATTTGTAACTAAAGTGCCACTCCAGGGTGTGAAACCCTTTGATAACCTCCATTTGATTGTACAAGTCAAAATTAGGTCTGGGGAATTTTTATTTAGCGGATGACACTTTGGTATTTGGATTAAAAAAAAAAAACGCGATTTGTAAAAAATTGCCTTGAATCACATACGCACACATCGTACTTTTTCTGCTCTTCCCTGGATTCAATTCTGCTCAGACACTGTGCGTTTGGTAGTCATTAATAGCTTATTTTTGATTTTTTATGACTTTCGTAATTAACATTTGATAATATAATTTATGACTTTTTAATTTTTGTCCGCACAATAAAAAAGGATATTTTTGGTGGCTTTACGTTATTAATTCGAACAGGTTAATATATCCTAGTGCATTGATTTTGCAGAAACCTATAGACAATGTGTTATCATTTTTGCAGGGATGACGAAAGAATTTCGGAAAAAGTATATTTTTGGGGGCTTTACGTTATTAATTCGAGCAGGTTAATATATCCTATTGCAGTGATTTTGTAGAAATCTATAGACAATTTGTTATCATTTTTGCAGAGTGTGATGAGGAAAGCATTTCGGAAAAAGTTTAGAAATGTACATATATTTTATATTTTACTCATATTTGGTCAATTTAATTGTTATAGGTCAATCAGAATTGTTGTATCCCTTTGTCTCATAATAATTTATCTGATACAAGTAGATACGCTGTAGAAATAAAAGGCTGGAAATCTCGGTTCACCCCAAATTAATTATTATTGTTTTCCGATTGGGGGAATAGAGCCCCCTAAAAAAATGTATCGCCACCCTTTGGACAACTGGTCGGTAGGATCTGTAATTAAAAGTAGGCCGAAAACGGGCTTTTTAGTCGCCAAATGAAAGGACAATAGCCGCTACATCCATTATTTGCCATCGGAGCGAATAGTCCACGAGCGTTTTCGCGACAATGGGCCTCATTTTAAAATGGACATTGGGATGTAAACAATCCATTAACTGGACTCCGAAACAATTAACAACGGCACTTCTCCCGTTTTAATATATAGCCTCGGGTAGGAAGAGAGTCGGGAGAATCCTTCCTGAGGCCGGGGATTCGAGGGATCTTTCATAAAGATGACCGGAGGAGATAGGAATTCGTGCTGTTGCCGGGAAGAAGGAAGGCACCACTCCCGGGCAATTAAAGAGCACCTACTCAGGCGTTTATAATTACAGTAAACTGAATCCTACCTCTTTTCTATTTAAAACTATCCCAGTTAAACACAAAGTTTGCGATTTGAAGTAAATGCCAAAACATCTTTCAACATGCGTGATTTTTTCGCAACATTGTGACGACAAAACGACGCCAAACAAAACACCGACATCAAACCTAAATTATTTTTCAATTTTACTTTTATTTTCGTATATTTCCATAGCTCAATAGTTTTTATTAAGTTATTATTTTGTGATATTGATTTATTTTCCTTACACCTAAAATGTTTCTTCAATACCATAACAGCACAATTTTACATTAAAAGGTATATTAAAAGACTGATTGCCCTCTTTTTCGTATTTTTAAAGGGACACAATAAGTCCTTCGCCCAATGTATTCCAGGACCGAAGCATGCAAAACAGTTAATCAAGGTGCATAGCAGAAACTAACAATAACTTTTTAAAGTCTAGGACATGTTAGGACTAGAAAGATAGTTGACTGCTGACTGGACATTGCAAATTCCGGAGGCATATGTATAGTTACGGAGCAGCAGAAACCATCCTGTGCAGATGTTGCCTGGAAATGCGCAGGATTAAAGGGTCTCTCGGTAGTCCTTAAAATTATGGGATCTGATAGGTCTTAAGTTTAACGAAGAGCGTAAGGTCCCAAAGAGACTCCTTTTAACCTTGACCATAACCCTACCGGCGTTCTAACTGGTGCATGAGAGCACACAACCTTAGGTTTTTTCTGATTATCCTTTCTCCAACTGTTTTCTATATATCCATTTTCTCCAACAACAAAGAAATTTATAGAATAGCGATTCGTACTTTATTCGGCCTACCTTCTCAAAAGTCCGTCTCAACAACACCAATTCTCGAAACTATCTTACTAGACGTTGTACTGGTTTTCGCTGCTTAAGTCAGGATACGTTCTGTATTTGAGTAGGAAATCCTGTTTTTTTTCCTTTGAAAATCTATTATTCGAAAGCGCAGAATGAAGCATCCTTCTAGTTCTTTATCCTGCATGCTATATCTTTGTACTTTTCACCCACAGACCCCTCGAAAGCTATCTTCTATACCAATTTTTTTTTTTTTTTTTTTTTTTTTTTTTTTATATTGAACTCAATATACACATATCTTTCATAATTGTAACCAGATAAATAATAATTGTTAATTTTAAAATCAGTAATATTATAGTTTCACATATGATGAAGGGGATATATTTTCTTTAAAGGCTCGACCAAGGAACGCAGTGTTTTTCTTTATCTTAATTGTACCGTCTTTCCAAAAAACCTTACATAGTAATTAGTCAAGTGAAGAGCACAAAAATAAATCTATTATTTGAATTTGAAACTGAACTTATTATTAATTTACATGTGTATATGCATATCATTGTAAATAACATAATTGCATTTCGTATCCAGTTGTAAAATAAATAAACAAAAAAAATTAACTTACTTCTTATTATATTAAAAATTTACAGTATCATTTCTATTGTGAGATTTAAGAGTCAGCGAGACATAACTCAAGTAAATAAATCATTAGTTTTCTTTCGAACAATAAATTTAATCGGAATATAAAGGGAAATAATGTAGATAAATAACAGATATCAAGAGAGTGAAGAAGACATATCGAGGCCAAAATAGAAGGTTGAAGAAGAAATATGTGAAATTTTGAAAAAAAATTAAACGATTTCATTGTGGATATTTTTTTTTAAATAAACACACTTTTTGTTATTTTTCTTCGTAAATATGAATTTGTGTTTATGCCAAAGTGAAATATTCAAAGAGGAGTTTAAACGCAATCATTATGATGTCTGAGCTCTTCGATGATTAACACGATTTAAAGTATTGTATCGATAAAATTTATATTTCATCTTTACGATGTACTTAGAATGTATTTGCTGCTGATATAACTGAGTTGAGCATTTTACGTTCAATGTGATAGTCGGTATAATTATTTGTAGTTTTTATAGTTTGTATTATAAAAAAGGCTTTTAAAGTTTACTATTTTTACATGACCTATTGTATTATTTTACTGGTAGATTGGATTTAAAAAATAAAATATTTTATCTAGGTAATGACAAGCTGTTTTTGGGCTATAATAAATACTTGAAAAGTTGAATTTTTGCTATACTAATAAACTTAATTGCCCCAAAGCTAGGAAACCCCTTTGGCTGGAGAGTTCCCCCTAAAATTATTTAGCTCACTTTCTCTTGGTTGATTTTAATTTCTTCGGTATTTAGATTTTTATTATTAAATGATTTATTGTCAAATTTTTACGGTAGTTCGCAACAGCAGAGGTCATCTCAACCTCCGGGGTGCCGGTGGTTTTGAAAAAAGCTCATCTGTAAGTATGTCGAGTTCGACTGCAGGGTCGCTGGATTTGAACCCGGGACTGGTAAAGGAAGATCTTTACCTTAAAGTGATGAGCGACATATCAACGCCTACCGTTGTGGCTACCGTGGCCCGCTATTATTATTGTTATTATTATTACTACTATTATTATTAACATATTAGTGTGTAATTGAGTAAAGTTTAGAATTAATAGCAACATTATTAAATGCCCAATTCCTATTCTTATACCAAAGTTGATCTTACAAAAGCATTGATTCTTCCTTGTACCCTATGGTTAAATTTTTGTATCAGAATACAGTCTTTGACCGAGTTGAGCTTTCAAAAGCATTTTTCCTCTGAGAGTAAAGCATAATTTCTTCGTGGCCCGGTGGGGACTTGGCCATATATCATTCGTGACTCGGCCTCCGTTTGCAACGTTCACGATTTCAAGCACGGATCAATGAAGCCACGGCGCGTTTCTTTGTCCGTTTCTATTCTTAATTTAATGACGGTGACTTCTAAGATTTCCGGGCAGACTTGCCGTACGATCACACGGACCCAATTACACCGGGAACCGGTTCCTAACTGGTCAAAAGCAAGTGTAACCAGACCGCTCTGGATGGTTTGGATTTCAGGATTTCAGAAAGTTGTTAATTATCGTTAGAAATCCTTCCTAGATGCCAGGATAGCTCAAGTGATTAAAGCAGCGGCATATTAAGCGGATGGTCGTGTGTTCAAATACCGCTTGTAGCACTTGCTTTTTCATCTAATCAAGACTTTAGAAAAAAAGAATAATTAATTAAAATACTTAATGCGGTCAAGGGCAACGTCAGGGACGATCATTCGAAACGTCATTAACTATTTACGAGCTGCGTCATTCCATGGAATTCTTGGAAATGATTTCCGTTGGTAAGAAGTTGCCCACAGGGCTTAAGACGTCGGAGGAAGGTCTCTGGGTTATTGCTTGCACACCAATTACAAGTATGTTTGATTTTCTGTCTCTGTCGCACATTCCTTCTTTTTACAAGTTGGGTCTCCTTGCTCGGGCCGAATCGCTGTGGAGGTGTCTCATTGAATTAAAATACAGGGTGCTATTATAAGCCAGTTTTGGCCAATTGACGGATCATGAATACGGCGATGATAAATGAGAAAGCTTCGGGCTATACCAATGCAGATAACTTATGAATTTTCTATCTATAGATTTGAAAAAAAATAAAAATCAAACATTAATCATTTTTCTGTTTATACCCAAATATACAAATTTTAAGTAGAAACACTATTCTAATAAATTATAGTATAGGTTGACCCGTTAAAATTAAATAAAAGCCAACAGGCATCCAAAATAAAGGAAAAAAGACATTTCAGAATGTGATTTTATTTAAATTTAATTTTTGCTACCTATAATACAGAAAACTTTTGCATCATTTAATGTTATAAAAAAGTGTCATGTAAGCTTACAAATAAGAGAATACTATAAACAAAAATCTTATACGCATTCATTTTCCTTTCATTTGAGTTGAAAAGTCGTTTTTTTATTTTATACCAATTGTAATTTCTTAGATGCATTCATTTTCGTTTTATTTGTGTTGAAGAGTCGTTTTTTATTTTATACCAATAGTAATTTCTTATACGCATTCATTTTCGTTTTATTTGTGTTGAGGAGTCGTTTTTTTATTTTATAACAATAGTAATTATGCAAATAATTTTTTTTATACATTCTTTTTATTCAAATATCACCCTGTATATAAGGATTCATCACTGGTATCGTTGTTAACACAACAATCGGTTTGATTGTAATTCCATCTGATGCGTGTTGTTCTAATTTTTTAAAATGACGCGTGAGCAAAATTAGTTGCTGGTAACAGACATTTCCTCCAATCTGGTGTGTTGTTATTATTATTTTTTCCTTGTTGAATTAATGAAAAAAAAGAGTCAAACAATGGACACTGAAATTCAAGCAAATCAATGGGCAGTATTTAAAAAATGTAGGCCGAGTCGAAGTTGCCGTGATAGCGGTTCTGGGTTCGAATGGCAGCACAGCCCGGAGAATTTTATTTGAGATTAATTTGAAAAAAGTATCGGTATCGTGATTTGATACCTCGTCCGCGACACCCAACGGGTATGAAAGGAACTACTTTACTTTTATATGACTATGATTCAATCGACTACGTTTTATGAGATCCTGAGTGAAAGTCATGAATTCATTGAATAACTTGACAAGATTGTAATACTTTACTTTCTTTGAATCTTTTAGGCCCATGGTATGGAATACTTTTCGCCTTCATTTGCAATTAATTGGCATTTAATGCTCCAAATATTTCAGACGGACAGTAACTCTTAATTTTGAAAGATACAATAGTTCTTCTTATGCCTCTAGACAAAATGGGACAAAATGAATAAAAAATAAAAACGCAAAGTTAATGTTGTTAGATATGGTGTTGGATTAGAGAGATGTGTTGTCGGGCGTGAATGGAATTTGCAGTAACAAATGAGACGGATGGTACAGATTAAAAGGACTCATACCCCAAGATACAAGATAGACAAAAATGAAGAGATACTATGCATCCCATTTCTCAACAAAATATATAAGAAGAAACAGTCAACACAACACAGACACATATCAAATTGGGAATTATCTGATAATTAAGTCGTTGTTAGTTCTCTCTGCCTAATTTCGTTGTTTTGACCAATATTGACCGACTTTTTAATAAAAAAAATTGTTCTATGAAACTAATAAATAGTACGATTCAAGCTGACAATAGACAAAAAGGGTCTGAAGTAATATTAAATAAGTATCTTTGTCTTTTCTTTATTTATGATTGACTTTCTAAACTATGCTATTATTAACGTATAAAACCTTCCTGATTTAGACTGTAAGAAGTAATTATAATTAATGTCTGAAACAAAAAAATTGGTATGTCTAAACGCAATATTTTCGGCCAACAGTTGTAAATATACAGTACAACATACAACAAACATACCTACTTTTCAAATTTTGATAAATTAGGAATTTTAAGTTAGCTAGTCGAATGTGAAAATTAAAAAAAAATCAATTTTCGTATTACGGCCGTGTTGTAGAGCAATTTTGCAACGGTTTCCAAGTTTCCAGTAAATCCGTACTCAGTAAAAATAAAAAGTTTCAGCCTCCGTGGCGGTGGAGTCGGTGGCGGCGGTTTTCGTCCCGGGTATAAGTCTATTTGAGAAACTGGTTTTCTAGGACGTTTCTAAATCAACCGACCGTCAACAATGTGGAACGAGAAATAAAAAGGCCGATCCATTGAAGAGTTATGGCGGGATTTAAGGGCGGGGCGACGGGGTCCATGGCCTCCACAATTTAAAACATGTCCTTCCCCCACCGGGTGAATTTTTTCTTTTTTGAAATTCTAACTCGTTTCGATTGTGCAATTTATACATCAAACATAGAAGGGTAAGGAGAAGGGATTATCGCAAAAGTAAGAGGATTGTTTACGTTATGCGACCTGGAACAATACATATTTGGATCCTTATAGTATGCGGTAAAGATAAATGATTTAATCATCAATTTCAAAAAAGCCCCTAGGTACATTCATGAAAAAGTAAACATTCTTATTAACTTAGGGGCGTTAGAACTATAAAACACGGAAGTCTATATGCTCAGTAAACGTTTGTGGTCATGTAGTGTTTCAATTCTCTATGCGGAAGACAAATATTAGTTATGAAATGGAAGAAAAGTTATTTTAAAATAAAGCGATTGATATGTCCAGACATAAGACAGAGTGGGAGGGAGAGAGAGATTGTGAGAGAAAAACTGAGAGAGAGAGAGAGAGAGAGTGAGAGAGAGAGCGATAAGGAGCAATGTTTAGAGATATGTAGATAGAAACAGGAGTGATATAGTGAGTAAAAGAAAGTAAAATGATGGTAAGTGAAAGATATAGATAAATAGAGAGAGATAGAGGGAGCGAGATAGCGAGAGAGAGAAAGAGAGAGAAGGGTATAAAGAAAGAGAGAGGGATCAAGAAAGAGAAAGAGTGAGACATAGAGATGAAGTAGAAAAAAAGAGAGAGAGAAACAGGGATAAAGAAAGCGAGAGAAACAGGAATAAAGCTAGAGAGAGAGAGAGAGAGAGAGAGAGAGATCAAGAAAGAGAAAGAAAGAGACATATAGATATAAAAGAAAGAGAGAGAGAAACAAGGATAAAGCTAGAAGGAGAGAAAGATACAGAGAGAGGGAGAGAGAGTAACGGACAGAGAAACAGAGCGAGAGGGATTGAGAGTGACAGACAGAGAAACAGAGGAGGAGAGAGTGAGAGAAAAGCAAAGAAAGAGAGATTAACCAATTATATTCAACTAAATTATTAATGCAAAACCAATTGAGGCAAGAATAGAAAAAGTTGTCCTAATTTTGTTCGAACACAAATTCTTCATTGGGTTAATAATTCATGAAATTCAAGCCCAATTTTTTTATGTATCTTTGATTGCTCATTTACTTCATGTTTTATGAGCGTTCATTATGCATTAATTAAAAAATTGTATACTTTACAAAATTTGTCAATTGGAACTACAACAGAATTCTTATGAAAAGGTCTGAATGATGACTTCGACGATAACTTATTAAATAATTTACTCTAAACAAATAAAGAAGAACAAGACAATTACTAACGTAAAGGCGCATATTCTTGTGAATCAAAATAGCTAGATAGGTAAAATTTATAATGATGAAGACCAATTTAGGCGCAATCTTAATTTTTTATTTGTTGCTTCTTTCTAATTGAAGATTTATTTTTAATGAAAACACGATTAAATTTTTATAACTGTAATCACCTACCCGGAAGAAAGTGGTTTTGGTAAGTCCCATTTTCCACAAGCCCTTTCACCTTTTTTCCTTTTTACTCAAAGAAAGGAAGATAGGATGACGCACGTATTGTATAAATAATGTATGAGACGACCTGGTGAATGGAATGCCGGGAATGTCCTAGAGAACGGCGAAATGATCAGAGATGAAGAAGAATGGTCGGAGAGAAGAGGAAGACGTGTAAAGGGTTCAGTGTGGAGATAAAAAATAAGAGAGAAGAACAAAAGATAAAAAAAAATATTTAAAAAATAGAACCGTTTGTGGGGAATAATTGAGAGTTTATACTGATCATTTGATACTAAAACATTCTTCTGCATTATCTTTGGCCTGCAGTCAGAAAGAAATTATCCTGACAAAGCACCCTTTCTTAAATACAAGACCTCAACTTTTTTTCATTAACTGTCAACCTATCATTTATAATGATTAATTTATAATCATATTGCGACCGTCGTTCTTGAGATATAAATAAACGATTGAACATAATATAAACCTAAGGAAAAGTAAGATTCATGTAGATAGAATTTTATACAAGAATATCAACACAACACCAAACTAATATAATAATTAAGTAATAATAATAATAATTAAAGAGGTATACTAGTCATTTTGCATTATTCTCACGATGAGCAATGTTTCCCAAACTTAAGGATAACTTTGTTCAAAAATGATTATTCGGAGATCGTGAGATGCGGTCTGGTGAGACGTAGGTATAAGAAAAACATTTTCTTTATCGTGCCAATGTTTCGATCTTTCTTGAGATCATCTTCAGGGCTCAAAGTGTTTGTTTTACGTGTAGATGTGTCATTCTTGTGAATCGTGTTGAATGTTTGTTCCAACATTTAAACAAATATCATAATTAATCTATTGAATTAATGTATCTCATTGACGAAATGCAAGTAGAAATCCCCGAAGATGTGTAACCAAAAAACATTAAAAGTTAATTTTGGATGCCACAAGGCTTGGAAATGTAAAGTTTAACGAACCATGTCGGAAGGTGTTTTACGTTAGCTTAACAGCATTGAAATATACAGGGTATGCAGTGAACGTCAATCCTTCACAAGTTTATTGTACATATCAAATGGGATTAAAAAGACCATATTGACAATATTCTGATGCTTCACTTTTCGCGATAATTCAAACATTTCACAACTTTATTCTATAAAATCTCTCGTATCCCTTGAAGCGTTAAGTGTATGTAAATTTGATTACCTCAATAGAAAGAAATTGGAAGCCCCATGAGATTCATTTGTATGTATTGTAATTCTAAGCTAGCAAAACACAAAACACTACAAGAATTTGTCAGGAAAATGTGACAAGAAGGTGGAATTAAATTAACTTAATTTAATTTTTAGAAGCTGTTTGTTTTTTATTCTTATTTTCTCATTCTTTTAACTTACAGTACTTTCGTTGTTTTCAATGGAAGTTTCAAAATATAATGACTATTTTTTGGAACTGTTTGTAGCAGAAACATCAAAGTTTTAGCAATTAACTGCTAATTGGTGTTTACTGACCTTTGAGAAATTAAGTACATGCGTTTTTCTGTTCATATGGGCAACTTTACTGTAAGCGCCATACCTGTCAATAATTACAGAAATCAAGAAAATCTTACTGAAACTTTCGAAAATAAATTTTGGCAACTCGTCAATGTTTATCTTCTATGTAATTGTATATATGGTTTGCTTAAGATTAAAATAAAAAACATAAATGAATGTCAAAGTCTTTAATGCTTGATTCATTACTCCAGTTAAATTTAAGTAGGGTAGTATTAACATTTGGGAGATACTGTGGAATTTAAGGAAAAAAGTTGTGAAAGACAGAAATAATATGAAAAGTGAACTATCTCGGATACAATTAAGATTCAGATATTGAACATTAAGGATTATTTACTCCAATTTGACACGTAAGATAACCTCCGGAAGTATTGACATTTCTTCACGGGACACCCTGTATATTTTAAATCTGGACCAACCCTCTATTCGCGACAATATTCCAGATAAATGTACATAAACATTAATTTAATATGTCTTATTTGAATAAAATAGTGTCATTTATTGTTATTTTATAATCAAATGTCCTACCTTTTCTCAAACTTCGAGTTATTTAATTAAATCATGTTAACACAGGAGTAATCACAACACAAAACGGTAATAAAAATCCATGACCGAAATGGCAAATTTACTGCCTTTTCGAGCTCACGACTGACCGCAAAAGTACAAGAAAAAAACGTGCCCCCTTCTCCCCATGGCGAAAAACTTAAACAGCCCCCTCCTGTTCAGAGGAGAGTTATGGGCGACTGCAAGGGGGTTGAAACCCTCTTGAAGAGGGTATGACAGGCCTGAATCATGGCCGCACTCTTTCCTGACGTCACAAAATAATGGCTTCTGGTGAAAATTTCTTTTGTTAACAGTGCTTTTTTCCTTCTTTATGCTATACTCACCTCTGGTCTGACATAAAAAAAAATTCTGTTACAGTCAACAATTTGAGAATAGAAAAATTAAACTCGAGTCCATATACCACCAGTCGAAAAACTTGACATAAAATACGTTGTCTTAAAAGAGATGAAGTTCAAATAATAAATCTGTTTTCGGCCTGGTTGAAATCTCAGCATTGCCAAATTTTGAAGTAATCCTGCATGGTCCAATTTCAACCGAACAAGTTTATGACAAATATTTCTTGAACAAACTTTTTTTAAATTCAATTAATTATTTTTTTTATGGAAGTTCTTGAGATGTAAAAGCGTCACGAGCGGGATTCGAACCCACGACCTTCGGCTCAATACGCCGCTGCTCTAACCACTTGAGCTAGCGCGACTTCGCGACATTCATTTTTTCATCTCAACCATGACCTTACAAAAAAGAATGATTAATTGATCTAATTAATATGGTCAATTAGAACACTAAATATAAACGGATTTTTATTAATATCATTATATAGAATCATCATTGTAACTCCAAACAAAAGAGTTAATTAATCGTTTTCATTAAAATAATTTAAATAATATGGTCAGTTGTAATTCTGCGGTTTTTAGGAGATATCAAAAGTTTTTGTAGATTTAAAAGAGAATATTTTTATTGCTCAATCGTTTGTTATTTATAAATTATCATTTAACAATTAAAAATTTAACAAAAGGATACGATTAAAATTGAAAATTGCGTTTTCACCTCCAGAAAATATATATTTTGTGAGGATATGAAGATCCTTATAGGTTGTTAGTGTTTGAAAAATTGCCACTTGTAAACTTTTCAATAAAAAAGTTATTACGTATTTACATATGTTTATTAAGCATGAGTAAATATTAACATAATGGGCGATAATTTTGAATCACAATTATAGCTTGGCCGGTGTAACAGTTAATAGTCTAATTTTGTAACGACGGCATATATCTCTCTGGGCGTTGCAATTTAACCTAGAGCAGAGTTTATCAAGTGAGATAAGCAAATGTGAATCGCAGTGTCCGATGACCGACAAATCAACCTGTTGTTTTGTCAGTGTGCTGTTTTACCTGTGTCGACTCGGATAATAAGCAAGGGTTGTTGGTGGTAGACGATGGTTACGTAACGGACACCTGCTGAACACGGTCCATTTTAAATTGATTAGTTCTCACAAGCGCTTATTTCGGGAAAATTGGATTGGATGGTACGGGAACAAGGGGTGGTGTCCTTACACGGGACTTGACATGTTCAACTGACATCGACTACCACTGAAATATATTTTTTAACAGCCCAAAGCAGAAGGGAATCCAATGCTATATATTTGAAAAATCATTATATTAAAAACTTCTTTGGATACAACAATTAGCCAATGATGCAAGAATAAAAATATTCCCTGCTTGAAACAGACAAAACTCTAAGCAAAAAGCCAAAGGTTTTTATCTAAAACAATCTGAGTCACGAAACATACCAACACATACTTGACACCCATCATCAACTTGGAACAACAAATAAATCTTCAAAATGAAAGAAGAATTAATCACTCAGACAACTGTCCGGTGATCCGATGTAAATCCTCAAAATTTGTTGAACATGATACTCGATACTCAACTTAATTATTGCTTTTGGACAATTAACTTTGTTAGACTATATAACCATTATTATACAGGAGGACATAATGTCCAACAACGTTATAACTGACAAAAGATCGAACCAATTTATAATAAATTTTTGATACCATTATCCGCAATTCGAACCCAGAACCGCTAGCGAGGAAAAAAAAAGAGTCGAACGCCGTGGCCACAGCGGTCCTATATTTATTTTGATATTTGTTTAATATTATTCTTCTCTGAAAGTTGACGCGATAACAACAAAAACTCCAAAGTAGAGTTAGTTGTACAGTATATAAATAAGTGCAAAATATCTATCTATCCATCTTACGGTTACTTGACAAACGGTCATAAAGTTGACTTTATAACGTTATCCTAAAACTAATATGGACTGACCAGCAAAAGGTGTTTGATTCAGCCGATTCCTTAAAGAGTCGATGTATCAGAAAAATCCGAAACTCTCCATTGTAATTATTGAATGAATTCTCTCGAAAAAAGGTAAATACTTCCTTCGTTCATGCAGAGATTCGATCCAGTTATCGTAAATTCTATGAAATCACAAATCGCTAAACTCCCTAACCACTCGGCCACCGACGCCACTGACTATGTAAAGATTATTTTCTTTTCTTGCTAAGATAATATTATGTCTCTCCCATAGTCTGAAGTCCCATTTAGTCTGAACTACTGCCTATTGAGATTTCTCCGTGTGGCCTGCGTGATTATAACCGACGGCATTTCGGCATTTTCTTCAGTGTTATGGCTGTGATTTCTGTGAAGTGTTTAAAAAAAAGATAAAAAAAACTTCATCCAGCTCAAACCAGGAAGAAGGCGAAATGATCGATAGCGACCAATTTATTTCGCCTTCAAGTTAAATATTTAGAATTGATAAATATACAGGGGAGATTATACATAATAAACCAACTGATATGGTGAACGTATAGTGTTTTTAGAAATATAGGTTACAAGTACCTCAAAAAATTCGTTGTATAAAACTGGTAGAACTTAACTTAAACTTAAATTCTTATCCGGGGTTCTCAAGTGGATTTAAGTTTAGTTCAAACACGGGGCATTCACGTGATAACTGTCGGCAATTAATTTAAGGGGACGTGAGGTAATTTTCGAGAGCTGAAATTATGAATTTATGACCGGGTTTGGTTTGGTTTCGTGATTTTTCCCCTGTTCCGGCAAAAGATTTTCACGGAATGCACTTAAATAGGCCGGTTCGGACTGGGGTCCCTTTGGCGATTAGTGGTCGGACCTGCTGTATGACCTTTGGACGAATTCAGGTCCACGATCCCTAAAAAACGCACAAAAAAAAAAAAAGGACCGTCACCTTGAGGGCCAATCATACACCATTGTCCCTTTAACGGTACATTACAATGCAGGCAACCACGTAAGCTTTCAAGCTTTTTTTGCCGGCGGGGTTGGTTTTTTTTTAAGGTCTTGTTCGGGATTGATTGATTTAGGGCCATCGCTAATTGTCCCCTTTTTCTGGGGTAAAAATAGAAAGAGTCTAACGATCGCCCCGCTGGACAATAATTGACTTCGACGAGATTTATAGCGGAGCAACTTCCTAATTGATAGTGTGTTCTATCGAGAAAAATTCTTGCCTAATTTTTTCCATTTACATTTTTTTGAGCTCAAATAGACTATTGAGTAAATTTAGAGCCTTATTTACAATTAAAAAATTAATTAAAATTGCAAAACTTGTTTTCTGCATTTCCTCATGTATATAAAATAATCGGCAAGTTATCAAGAAAACGAACAATTTTATTTTTGGTTTAATAAAAAAACATATTAATAGTAAATATATATAACTAATAAAATAAATAATTTAAAATAAAAGTTTAAATGTTAACTAATGTTTACCTTAACTCTAACCATTTCACTGATTAATGTCCTAATAACTCTACAATTTTTAAATTTGCTACACAACGTTTGCTTAAAAACATATGTTCATCCAAATATAAATTCAACTTATATTATCAGAACTCCTCCAGAAATTCACCGAGAACCATTACGTAATTATGATTTAGTTAAAAAATTATTATTAAAAAATAAATTTAAAAAAAATTTGTAAACTTTGTCGTAAACCTAAAATGTGTTAAGACAACAATTACAATTATAGCAAGTCTGCTGGAGTGGTTACACCAGACTCCGGAGTTATAGTAGTAAAAAATTGCGGTAAAAACTGCAATAATACGGATAAAAGCATTTAAAAAAGTGTGGTTTATTAAGGAATGGAAGAACTTACAAAAATGAGTTGAAAGTTTATAAATAGATGAGAGTAAGTGATTAGTGTCTGATCATTCTGATCTGCCTATCCTAGCCATTACGACCTGTCGGATACTTTAGGCTGTCGCCATCATTAGTTTTCAATAATTAATTTTTGAAAACCCAACAATGAAAATGCAACAAGCCGAAAAGCATTTGACAGGCCAAAATGTTAGGAAAGGACCGAATCTTGCCCACTCACGTCTCACAGTTGAAACAGCCGTCAATGTCTTGTCGGATAATAAGTAAAATGACAAGGCATTTGTAATTGTAAAATGACAAAATTACTCCCCCCATCATAAGGGGAACAAGGAGAGCTTAACCCTCTTGCGGTATACCAAATTTCCCAAAACGTAGAAATTGGGGCAAAAATACGGATTTGGACTCCGGAGGCATATGTATTGACTCATACCACAGAGGCAATAACAAACGTGCAAAGACCTATGCAGGCTGAGCTTCCTATTCACGGGAGAGGAAAAGCCAAGACTTAAAGCCACATGGGATCCCTCAACAAAGCTCTGGGCTCTGTAAAAAGTCTTAACCTTAACGAAGAGTTCTAGACAATGAAGATGGTTGCACCATAGACCAATACTGGTCGTGGTTGGAAAGGTAGGAAATTGTCTGTCTCCTAGTAACTAAACCTAAACCTAGCAGCACACTATCCTATTGGTTATTGTTGACATCATTTGCAATTTTGCGAAATTAATTTGTGTACAAAATTTCTTTAAAGTGGATGTTGGTCTGTTGTACTTGCACTGGGTCACTTACTGGGTCCGCCTACGCTCGCTGGTCCAACACATAATTCATTTCTATTTTCGAAGTAATGCAAATTAAAAATCAGTGATAGTATTTTAATGCTGGAAAGGGTGTTTATTGGTAGTCTTTCGTTTTGTGGACAAATTAGCAACAGTTAATTATTAGGGAAAACGGTCATATATGATTTTTATAAGGATGAATATATATATTACATCTTTTGAAAAATAATATTAAATTAATTCATCTCCTAATTGAATCACAGCATGTTTAACAGTTTGTAAATTTGGTTTGGTTTGATTTAAATTACTATCATTAAATAATACTATCATAAAATTAGCTTATTTAAATGTTTGGTAATTTGTAAACAGCTCGGATCCGAGTAACTACTTGCACACTGTATCTGTGGGAAATGGGCCGTTAAATCATTTCATTTCATTTCGATTTAAATGTAAATCGTAAATGGCCGATTATTATAATGTATTGATTGTTAATTTCACCTTGTAAAACCTAAGTTTTTTCTTTTTCAGGTTCCTGAATCCCGAACAGGAATTCACGACATGCCAGTACGTATTTCAAAGAAAAGGGATGACAAACGAGGGATAAGATCGCGTGCTTGTAGGTACAATTTATAAAATTAGATATAATAAGGATGCCCGCTGCGAGCTAATATACAGCCGAGGGAAAAATTTTTGGGGGTGGGTGCCGAATGTTGTAAACGATAGCCGTGGTAAAGTAACGACGTGAGACTTTGCGTGTTAAAAGGTAATTTCATTTTATAGCGGTTGTCTATGAGAATATCGGCGTATTTAATTACCATAGAACAGCGTTAAGAAATAATAGTAAATCATCATTTCGATTTGTGTCTACGCTTTGCCAAAATGTATTTTAACGGAATCAGTTATTAACTCGAGGAAATTTGGCACTATTCGACCCCTCTATGGCTGGGATCCCGTGTTTATTTATACTTGCAACACTCAAAAGGAAAGCGGAAGAGCATTCGTTCTCGCGCCTTCACGGCTATTTACCTCTGTTTTAATACGAACCCTTCTGTTCTTGGCAGTGTTAGACGTACAGGGCTGCCTAGCCAGACCGGGGTAAAGTAAACATTATAAATCAGTCGTGTATTACTCCCTGGGCCGACTGGTGTAATGAAACATTCCCGGGGTGTCACCAGATCCCGTAAATATATGGGGATTTATCGCTTTTATGCCCTTACATCTTCTTATCAATGCCCAACATCCGCGCTATCGAACCCCACGCTAGACAACCCTCAGCAATCCCCGACCGAACTTCAAATATTATCGCTAACGTTTGAAAAGGGGTGTTCGACTGAACAAGATTAAACTATAATTCATGCTGCATTGCTATATTCTCAAGATTTGTTTATTCCTTGGTCTTACCTTCATGTAGATTTATTCTGAAATCCTTCCTCCACCTTATACAGAAAATGTCTATAATCAAAGATACAGTCTTGAGAAGAGTTGCCATACAATTTAAGCATTCCCTTTTACATATGTTATACACACAATTTCTCTTTATAGAATACAATTAATATTCCGTTATTGTATTGTAATAAAAAAAAAGCGAGTCATTGATCTAATATTCTTCATCATTATCACACAAAAATTTAAAATTACACTGGATCCAAAAATAATGAAAAATAAATTAATAGAATTGGTAAATGACGTGACAAAAGTGATCAATAAGTGTAAAAAATCAGACATGTTTTTAAAAGAAATTAAACTGACAAGGTATAAAACAACACCACAGCTTTTCGATTTAAGATTCATCTAGAAAGTAATGGTGCAGTTGGATTATGGACAACAATAAAAAAGCTGGTGTTGTTTTGTTGCTCGCACTGAAATTTCAATTATCTCGAGTTTCATTATTTTGGGGAGTTTTTTTCACAGATATAAAATAATAATGAGGTCTCTTAAGAAAACTTTTCCTTATCTGTAAGCAATAATGTATAGAACTATTTTCGTTATGAAAACCACAAATTTGCACTTATTGGGTTGTTCTTAAGAGGAACTTTTCTTCTCGAAACATATAATGATAATAACACATAATATGTTTACATTTTTGGCTCAAATCATTAAATAGTGAAATATGTGATAATAAAATAGAACAGGTTTTTGTAATTTAACAAAGGCTAATATACTTCATAGCGCGACAACACCTCACACGAATGGAATCTTGGTGTAAAAAGGAAAGAATAAAATTTAGCACAGGTTCACCCACATAATTTCAATCTCTGCCGAAAGCTCCCTCCTCCAGTTGATATCAATAATATCCCACTCCTAATTGTGGACAAGGTGCCTAGGGTTCGTTGAAAGCCAACACACCCTCCAGAGCTGACTTACCTCTTGCAAGTTAAGAGGGTGCCTTCAATTTAGTGAAGCAGATACTGGAAGTGAGTTCAGCCAAAGTCTCTAATACCCGCCTCATCAAACTGTCCAATCCACTATCTTAAAAAAACTCATTGATGATCCATTTTATGTGTGCACTAAACTACCCATACCGATCTAAATGTTCGTGCTGTAAAATCTTACAGCCTTACCAACTACCATAAATCCTAAATTGTAACTCACCCCGACGATTTTCATCAAACCCTCCTCGCCAGTGACAGTGACAGACAGACAAGTCTTAATGAAATAGACAATATTGTAGGATCATTGGAGTACTACCGGGATATATGTATATTGAGCAATACGGTGAGACAGACTAGGATGATCGATGATCATCGAATTTTATTTCAAATAAATAGACAACATTGATTTTTTTATTGCGACGAATAGAAAATTATTTATAAAAACAATTACGTCAAACTTGGCGTGGTAGTTTTTATCATCGGTTTAGAAAAATAACTACGAATATTCTAGAACGAAATAACAATAACAACTTCATTTTGAAAAATGTCTTGAAATGATACGAAAACATCAGTCAATAAGTAGAAGATAAAAAATATATAAATAAACAGCAATAGATCAGAACATCGCTTGGCAAAGGCCTAAGTTCATTTTGCAAATATTTGTATTTTTTTTATTATTAGCCGAGGAATCAGCAAGGGTAGGAAAAGTGTTTAGATGTGACATTGTACATATTTCATGTTGTTCGGCACTCTTAGAGCCATCTTCAGAATATATTATCGCGCTCGCTCTTTTTTAGTGTGTATATGTGAAAAGAAGAATCATGAAAATTTGTTGTTTTTATTGTTCTTTAAATTTAGTTCAATTTTGAAAGAGGGAAGCTCATTAACACGCTTTGTACTTCTTTTGTACTTGTATTTGTATTTATCACAAGTTAAGATCATTGTAAATTTTATGTTACAATTAGACCTTACATATACTCATCACGTTTAGCTAGCTATGAATAGTTATAAATATACTTAAAATTTCCTTACTAAATGCTACAAATCATAAATGCTGATTTTAAGTACCAGCATTTATTCCTTTCGTTCTGAATAAAATAATAACAATTTTAAACATTCTGTCTTGAGAACTCATGATTTATGCTACTTAGCTACTGTTTAAAAATAAATTAAATGGATGTATGCATAAATTGCCTTAAGTAATTACCAAACTAAACTCCTGGACGTAAACAAAATTCAATTTTTATAGTAATACTAAAAAAATTAAATGATTGGTTTTAAAAATGTTTAAAAAGAGAAAACAATTTTAAAGAGGAAGTATGATTATTTGGATTTCTTTCAAAGGATAAATCATTGAGTCAAAAGTATTTCTACAATATTCAACGTTAATTTAATATTTTATTTATTACTATAATAGTTCGATTTTTTAAAAACTATGTTTCACATACATCTTCCTGATTTGACTTCGCTTATTTTTGGCTAAACATCATTCGTATTTTTTATTTTAACAGGATTTTTGCTTGTTTTAACTGTCCTGCCAGATTTCCCCGTGCTGCGGGTCAAGAAGAGGCGAGAAACAAGAGGCCCGCACTCGATCCGCAACAGTTGCACGAAATAGCCGCAGGTAATCCGGCTGAAAGCAAAGGCCGTAATTGTGGAACCGCAGATGCTGCGGAATGAGGCGTGGGCAAGGCAAATCTGCGGATTAAGTAATTAACGCGGAAACGACGATCTGTATCTGGTGAGCCTGTAGGAAGGGACGGTCGAATTATGTCCGCTCGGACGCCTCTGTGCCACCGTCGATTAATTATTCATAAAGACAACCTCAAGTGCAACAAATTTATTTTTCAATACCTTCTTCACCTACCTTTTTTTATTTTTCAACAAAGAAAATGGTTTTCCTCAACTAGAAAGTTTTTAATTATTGTACTGAGGAATAGTGATTGTTTGGTTTATATTTTTTTCACACTCAGCGAATTGCGATTTATTCATATCGGATAGAGTTTATCTCCACAACAAACCAACCTCAATTTATAAAAAATAACCCATTAATTATTGATTGATATAAAAATACGGTGACTTGTGAACACTGCTCATAAATATTTTGAATCAGTCGACGGAGATAATTCCTCGATTAATTGGTGACAATTAAGAACTGTTTCTTCCAAAATTACATTACATTTTGAACACTTCCTCTGGGCTAATAGAAAATAATATTAA
The DNA here is from genome assembly GCF_000648675.2 of Cimex lectularius. Taxonomy (NCBI): domain Eukaryota; kingdom Metazoa; phylum Arthropoda; class Insecta; order Hemiptera; family Cimicidae; genus Cimex; species Cimex lectularius. Next base: position 2,443,023 of record NW_019392764.1, on the reverse strand, counting down.
ATCTTAATGATAATACTTAAAATTCTCATTAAACCGCTTGGACCGGCTTGTAATTTCGGTTCACTACTTCGCAAGACAATGCATGTGCATTTTTCCGTTCTAATACATCAATGGAGAGAATTATACAAATTTTTCTTCCCTCCACTCAGATGAGATTATTTACATAAGAGAATAAAAATTATAAGAAGACTTTTAAACACAACACTCATTAATTTTTGAAGTTCATTCATTTCTTATTATTCGTTATTCAACCCATTAAAAATGTGCTTACAGTACATGCAATTCGTTGTAAATCGCACTTTGCTGCGTGTTTCAATAAAAGGAAAACTTCGATTACAAAATTTAAATTTATGCTGGCCCTGGGGGCAAAACTGGATAAGTATAAAAAACTCACCCTGTCAGGGTTGTACATTTTAAGGCTTAGACCCTCTGTGGTACAAATTCAATATTTGTAAAAAAATGTGTTTTCATTGTCCTCATATTTCATGAAATTCATATAACACCCGATCTGGAAAATTATTCTCATTCTGTCTAGCCTAAAGTATACGCAATTATCCGATTTTTCCAAAATTTGACGTATCCACTTTTGTTCCGAGTGTGTAGAATTGATAATAAAAGTCGGTTAATATTGCAAGATTATTTAATAATAAATATTGTTAATGTTTTAGGCACTGTAAGATTTTTCCCACTTGCTGAGAATTTGTTGATATATTTCCAGAAATGTAGTAGGGTCTTCATTATTTTTGAGCAAGCTTTTACAAGTTAGGAATAAAAGTTATAGCTTTATTATATTCCATTGTAAATTATATTTTTTATTAAAAGTGATCACACATAAAAATAACTAATACTAGTAAACTAATTTAGTGTTTTGTTTTAGTCACTACGGGTACCTAATGAGAAGTAAATCCTCACGATTTTGTTATTGGTCGGTTTCTATTCGTCCGGCTAGAAAAATCTTTTCCGCTGAATATGTTTATATCATTAAAACAAACCTAGTTTCAAATTTGAAATTTAGCATAAGCATTTCTTAAAGGATAAAAGCTCATAGCTAAAAGGATAAAAGCGAAGCACAACCAGAAACGCTCTCTCTCTCTCTCTCTCTCTCTCTCTCTCTCACACACACACACACACACACACACACACACACACACACACAATTTTATAAACTTCATGTTAGAAAAACACTGTTTGATTAAAAAAAATCTATTACGTTTTCCCTTAATAGCGGTAATGAAATCTACTATCTAGTTTCGGTAGAACTAAATTTACACAAATCTTGCACAAATTTAGGCTGTATGATCAGTAGATATATTATTTTTATATGTATAATGATGTTGTTTATATAAATTAGGTTTTAAGTTTATTTTACTATTAATTATCGTTTATCTCACAGAATTTGATTTTTAACAAACCCGGATATTGAGAAAGGATTGAATTTTGTCCTATTTCAAATTTTATGTTTAAAAAATTATTGCTAAATAAGTACTTGTTATCGGTCTCACCGGAGTAAAACGCTGGCAGGCCGAAAAGATCGATATATGAAAAATATCCAAAGGGACACTTGGCACCACCACCTTGCTGAAGATTGCGCGAGAGACTGAGAGCGAGAGGCAGCCCCTCTCGCCGACTGCAGATATCCCTCAACCGCGGCTAGATAATGGCCGACTTGATTTGGTGGAGTAGGAGACGAAGAGGCAGCAATAGTTAGCGAGGGGGGCAGCTGAGTGGTTCCTGTTGGAGTAGGGGGATTTTTTCGGGGGGCCACCCTCGTCGCAAAGGGTTGCAACCCTTCGACGGGGGGCATACATGGACGATTGTTCCGCAATGAGGGAGAACGACCGGATTGATCTATCGCGTTGTTATTATTTATCTCCTCTGCGGGGTGGATGGAAGCTGGAAGATTTACTGGACGGGTCAGGTGGACCCCCGTGGCGTCTAAAATTTGGCGAAGGTGAAGAGAGAAAATGTAGCCGCTGGGGACGTGCACTCTCACGTCCTTTCCAAAACTATCTGAGGTTTTGCATGCTTACAGACACTAGACTAACGTTTTCTCGGAAAAAAGAAATCCTTAGCAACAAATTCACTTCACGGATGCACGGATCTTCGATCTTATCAACACACAAAAATTACCAATTTGAAATAATTTCATGCAAATATTCCACCTTCTTCACGGCTTTCAATAAAGCCGGATATGATATTTTATCTGCAGGTGATAACTTGCGGTTTAGAGGCTCCGATCTTTCTGGTTTCCTTAACATTGTATTTCGGTTCTCCAGTAAGGGGAATGACGAAGAAGCCGAAACGCGCCATACAGTTCAAAATAGGGAGGATAAAAAGTCTAAAACGACCTGAAATGACCAAGCGAAATATTAAGCCTTGTTAAAAATTGACTGCTAACAATCCTGCGTGTTTTATTAATTAGCTTCTGAGTAGCAATTTGAGCTTTGTACTTCCTGTATTTAAACTCTTTGTTCTTGGTAAAAATTACAATTTTTTACATGGATTGCTATTTAACATATTGTCTGAAATAGTTGTCGGCTTAGCCGGAGGTACGTATAACATCTTTCAGTAGGGCTAAAAGTTTAAAGACCCCAATGAAATTATTTACCGTAAAAATTTCTTTAATGTGCAAACAGGAAAATTTGGTATTTTTTAATATAAAAAATATCTTTTCGTGTTTGGAAAAGAAAAATATGTATCTTTGAAGAGTTGAAAGTTAAGTCAAATGTGAAGAGGTTAATGTATTTGTCCAATAAGGTAGAATTTTTCTTTGAGTCTGACAAAGAATTATGTGGTTCTTTATAGGGAAGAACTTTTCTCGATGCCTGTAAAATAACTAAATAAGAAAAAAAATTGTTTTTCTTATTTTTCTTTAGGCCGGTCAAAGAAATTTCTGTATTTTTACAACTCTGAACTTTTTTGTAAAATTTTGGATGATTCTTTAATTCTTTTGTACTCTCTGATCGCTGAGCAAAATCAGCATTTACATAATTTAAAATATCAAATTTTATGAATTGATGAAATGTAGTTTCAAATATTAACATACCTTTTGGGAAAAGTTTAGCGAAAATTACCACTTTATTGACAATTTTCTGTAGTCAGTGTCAGCCCTAATGAATATGAAATTAATGTTAATCATAAAATTAGTATAAATAAATATTAATATTATTTCGGTTTTGATTTCGTCATTAAGATCTCTTACCGGGGGTGTGAATATTACTCCTAGACTCAAAAGCTATTTTCGGTTAAGTCCCGAGCCAATAGCGGTACAGGACTTATAAGGACTTTAATCCTCCATTACTCAACAACACCCTACGACGTAGACTTATAGGGCAGAATAATGAAGTACAAAGGTCGAGGATCGGCACCCGGTCTGTATCAAAATTAATAATTAAAGTCATTACAGTGCCTTCATGCGATATTGTACAATTACAAATAAATTTTCGACGGTCCCCTATAAATCAAAGTCCGGTTGAAAAGGGAGAAAGATTACGTAAGTATTCCTTTTCACTCCTTCCATTATTTACCACCGAAGTCTTTCAGCCCAGGGCCCGTATAATTTACTCTCGGGCCGACAACAATCTCGGTTTTGGACAGTTGACAAATCGAAATAACATCCGTCGGACAGGAGGTTGGGGTTGGAGCCGTGTTTCAACCCATGGAAATGAGGGAAGGGAGAGGATTCACACCTGGCACGCGTGAGAAATGATTTCTGCCTCACAGCCATTTTTAATTTTAGGCGATTTTTCTGCCGTGAACCTGGCTGTAAATCTGGCCCGAATGACGGCCGTCGGCGATTTCCTGGTTATATGATGCGGAAAATTCGGAATTTAATACTTTCACGTTGAACACATGCCGTTATCAATCATTCCTATTAAAACTTTGGGTACCATCTAATATTCAATTTTTAATCCCATTTAAAGAAGTTATTCATTATTTTAAAATATAAGTAGCTCTAACTTTGATGACTGATAATTAACTTCTGTCGGAAAGTATGACATTCATTAAATCTTTCTAACAGAAAAAATTTGTCTGTTAGAAAAAATATGGTTAACAAATTAACGGGAAACAGTACTAAAGATATAAGTAGCTCATAAAATTTCCAATGGTATCACCTTCAAGGCTGAAAAATTCTTTTCCATGTAGGTCAGTGTAAAAATAAACCCAGGGTCTAGGGGTAAAAAAAGACGGTAAATGCTTTATTACTTCTGAACCCATTTCCTGGTGTGTACAATTGTGCGTTTTTTGTCCTTCCATGAGGCCATTGAGGGAGGGTCGCACACATGTCTTCCGACCTGGCCCCATTGAAAGGGCCAAGGGCGGTGACTGGAGTCGGTTCAGTATTCCGTTTGACTACATACAGCAAAGTCGTCTGTCTAAGGATCCTGTGGTAAGTAAAATATTTTGTTAAGGAACTCTTCTCAGTCAAAATTTGTAGAACAAAACGTCACCTTTATTCGCTGTATTTCATGCTTTGATCGAATGTGTTAACCGTTAGCGTTGAATGACGCTGAGAATTCGAATGTTAACAGTTCTTCCTGATTGAATAAGTTTTTAAATACATTATTCTTTTTATGTAAGGTCTTGGTTGAAATGAAGAGCGGGTGTCACGAGCGGGATTCGAATAAGCCGAAGGTCGTGGGGGTACATAGGAAGAATAATTAATTGAAAGAACTAATTTCGTCAATCAGACCACTAAACATATTAATTTTTAAATAAACTCTAGCTGTTCTCCACTAAAAATCACAAGTATCTGGTGACCAAAATTCGAAAACATCAGTATATGAGCAAGTTATGTTTTCATCGCGTAACCTCCGCGCTAATTGTACTATTATGAAGAAGCATATTGTATAATAACGCTCTATGCTTAATTACAACTCACATTCGATTTTATCTTTGTAGGCTTTTTGTCACATTGTACTGTGGATTTTACCCGGGGTCTTATTTAATATATCATACATTTGTATTACATTCTTTTTCTAGAAATTCATTACTCAGAGATTTAAGTATTTAACATATTAACATACAATAGATATAATATTAATCAAAATGTGTAGAGATTAGTGACCGTTAATCGATAGTTATTCAGATATTGTGAGATGCGGTCTGGTGAGATATAGGTTGCAGAAAAATATGAAACTGAAACCTACATCACACCAGACCTCATCTCACGATCTCTGAATAATTATCGATTAATGGTAACTAATCACCACACACTTCTAGAAATTTTTATTTAAAGAACACAGAAATTATTCACAGACATAATTATTGATCACTCATCGCCCTCATACACAATAGGTTTTCATTAAAATAATATGTATGAAATACATTAGAAAGAAAAAATTATGTTTCTTATAGGACTTTCGAGAAATAATCTGTCCTTAATCAAAAATATGATTTTGATTAATAGTTACTCAGATATCGTGAGATGCGGTCTGGTGTGAAGTAGGTTTCAGAAAATCAGTTTTATGTTTTTCTGAAACCTACATCACACCAGACCGCATCTCACAATATCTGAATAACTATCGATTAACGGTCACTAATCTCTACACATTTTGATTAATATTATATCTATTGTATGTTAATATGTTAAATACTTACACTTAGATATTTTTTTAAAAGCCAGGATGAATTCATATATGAATCGATGAGGGTTCTCATCTTGATATGTATTATGAAGAAGAAATTGTCAACCGCCGACGATCAACGAGGCAGGAGAGATATTTGTCAAATTGTCAACTTTCTGTCAACAGCTGTTGCTGGATAAATCGCATAAAGTTTAACTCGGTTTCGAAGGAATAAATATATTCGATATATAAATATGTGAGATTTTTGATCAAAATCAATGACGAAGTAAACTAGATAGTAGATGTTGGTATGGTCTGGATTAAAAACCAAATTAAATTTAAAGTCATCGCCTATTTTAACGTCATCAACAGGACAATACAATTTTAAAGATATCTACAAATCAATACAATTAAGTTTTTAATAGTCCTTGTCAAAATTGAGACTGAGGCCGTCTTCAAAGAAATTTGAAACCATCTATTAAAAACTTAATTATGTACACACTGTTTTCCTATTATTCAGGACTAGGTAATGGTTTTGTTATACAATCACTTCATCCCTGATCGTATTTTATTATTTTTATTTAATATTTCCGTGAAGAAATTTAGGCATGTCTTGCGTGAATTAGCAGACGAACATAACATATAATGACTACTTATTTACATAGAATCGTAATGTGATCAGTGAATCATTAATTGTAGAAAGAACAAAGAAAAAATGCACTCGACAACGGAAAGACAAGGTGAACAGATTGTGCAATGTAAAGGTGGTTTCGAGGCTAAATTAGAACTTGTATTATACTTTCGTTCTGTGTTTGTAAATATTCTTGGTTGTCATATAAACAGGTTAGGTAATTAGTTCCGCTAGGTTGTTTTTAAAGATTAATGCCTATTATAAAATATAAAATGACGGCAATAAGAGAAATGTTTAAAAAAATCATCTCACATATCAAACTTTTTGTATTTTGAAAGAGGTTACACGTCTTTCAGTTAATTTACCACCCGTAGGCTGGACCAAATCATATATTTGGTTGGTTTGATTGCCGAGGGAGGGCGAAACAAATGACTTGTTGAGGGATCCGTCGAGATTGGGTTGATTGAGAGTGACAGTCGAGAATGGACCTTTGCGTGGGACCAATGCATTCGATTGAAGAAGCGCTGTTTCCGCCCGTCTGAAGGCATGTAGGCAGTTTTTCCGCTTTGGATTTACACGGAGAATAAGTCGATAGAAAAAAAGGAAGAAAGAGACAAAAAAGCGTGAAGTGGTATCAGAAACGGGCAGTACAACAAGTGTTACATGTTGACCCCCTCACCCGGAAAATTATATAAATTATATCATGGCGGTTTCGTTGTAAATTAACACAATGGGCAGAGAAACAATGAGTGGGGATTAATGACCGTACTCGACCTTCCCGCAGATCCTTATCTTGTTTTTTAATTATACAAACTTTTCCAAGATAGGGTAGGCCTAGATGAGTTTTAGCTGAATTTCGGGCATTTCATCAAACTGTTCATTATACCGTCCAGTTGGACAATTTTTTAATGATAATTTACCCAGCAACCATCAGGGTAAGGCCAGTTAGAAATACAACACTCAACACCATGACAAAAGTTTCATTCGATTTCGTCTGATCTATCTCTACTTGTTGATAGATGTCCATATTTGTTAACCTTTTAAAATAGCAATTAACCTCTTTGAATTAATTAATCTTTATGTAAGGTATGGGTTGAGATAGAAAAGTCAGTGTCACGACCGGGATTCAAACCCATAACTTGCGCTTCGTGAATTCGATTGGGCACCAACTTCCCATCCCGTCGTGGGTTCGAATCCCCCTCGTAACACTGACTTTTTTTATCTCAACCAATACCTTACATAAAGATTAATTAAGTGAAAAAAGTTATTTGGTCAATCGGACCACGAAATCTAATGGATGTAGTAACTAACGTTTCATTACCCTAATGAAATTAATACATAACTTTTTCCCGTCAATTTACCATTTTCCACTTCAAATTATCCTTTTTTAATTTCAAGTTAACCCTTTTTAACGTCAAATTAACCATTTGTAATTATAAATTATCCCTATTTTAAAACATTAAAATAACTTTGGAGATGAAATATAAGCGTTTGAAGTAAAATTCCTGTATATTTGAGCTTTTTTCAATACAAAATAATAGGGCTCTTGTGAAAATTAATTGAAAATAAAATTAAAAGTTATATATATGGTCCCTCTATTAATTCGAGATTTTTAAAATAATAAATTATTGGTCTATAAAATAAGAATATTATATTTAAAAACAATCCTTTGTTTTTACATTTAATTTTATATAACTTTTATTTTTAGTTATAAGTAATTTTCATGTAGCATTTTATAGAACAAACTATTTTATATTTTAAAAATAATTGCAAATTCAAAGAAAAATTCTTTAGTTTTATATTTAATTTTGTATAAATGTTAATTGTAATTAGTTTTCACATGGATTTCTAAGAGCTTTATTTTTTTTATTAAAAAGAAAATGCAAATATAAAGGAACTTTACATGCTTACATTTCATACCATATCCTTTTTGTAAGTTATTTAAAGCAAAGGTTAATTAGAAGTTAAAAGGTTAATTTGACGGAAAAATGCTCTATATAATCTTCGAACTGTTTTTGTACTTAAAGGCTTTACTAGCAATCTTAATATCTTGCTGTTGAAATAGCAGGTTTTTGTTAAAATTTGACATAAGCATCGGGATTAGCAGTAACTATAGTTTCACTGTAAAGTCTTATATTTCAAATTTCTATATGGTTAATTTTGCATTCAGTAATTCACACAAGCTGGAATCATTTGGCGTTTTGTTTTTCTTCTCCTTACACATATATTTTGCTGTTAAAAACCAGTAGGAATTCATATGTGAGTCGATTCGGTTTCTCAACACGATCTGTATTATAAAGAAAAAATTGTCAATCGCCGACGATCAACGTAACAGGAAAGATATTTATCAAATTGTCAACTTTCTGTCAACAGCTGTTGCTGGATAAATCGCATAAAGTTTAACTTGGTTTCGCAGAAATAAAATATATTTAATATGTAAATATGTGATTTTTGATCAAAATCTATTGTTATCTGCCAAGCTTTCGATCTATTTTACGGTCATCATCAGGACAATACAATTTTAAAGATATCTATAAATAAATATAATTATGTTTTTAATAGAGAGGCGGTCCTTGGCAATGCTGAGACTGTGTTCAAAGAAATTTGAAACCATCTAATAAAAAATAAACCATATAATAAATAATCTAATAATAAAATAAACCATCTAATAAAAACTTAACTATGTAGACATTGTTTTACCCTTACGATAACCTTAAAATAGGTCAAAAGCTTGGCAGATAACAATTGAATTTTTCATCCAGGCCATATCGGGATCAAGATTATTTGATAGTAAAAAATAGGCCAATACATCTTCCATTTTAAACAAAATATATGAAGCTACAAATCACATATACTATATAAGCCAAAAAAGTGATCTTGTTGATGCATGAAATTGTCTGTAATTCTCAATTTTGAACCAAGTACTGTAGTGAAAAAGTCGTGCTGGAAAAAAAATATGTATATGTGTAATATGTATATATATATGTGTATATGTATATATTATGTACATATATATATGATATATATGTGTGCATATCTAGACAGCAACAAATAACCAAGAACTAGTTAAATAGGTATTTGGATTCTTTAATTTTTGCTTGTTTATCATGGTTCAACTTGATCAAGAAATTTTAAAAAAGGAACCTTCCTTCACTTTAATTGGTGTTAAAATATTAAATCACATAAAATTGTTCAAACCAATTTGTTTTCAGATTTACCATAACACATATATCGGAAAACAAAAGCTCATCATTTTTATGCCTGGTTTGAAGAACAAATAAATTCGTGATAACTGTTACAAGATTAATGATGGTCCGTCGTCAATCACCCTTGTCCGCTGTTATTGGTATCAAGCCAAAACACACAATCGCAAACAAATAGAAGAGAGAATAAACAGAGCCAGATGTTATTTGTGATGTTCATATAGCATATTGCTGTAGTTGGAATGAACCAGTTGACAATTGTTTTTATCACTACAATCTATCAGGTTTTAAGTAGCTTTGTTGACATGTAATTTCATGGGATAAATAATATGAATAATACGCCAGTTGCACGATTCTTTCGAGTTTATATTTCAACTGCACCAGCCAGAAGTGTAGAAAGGCTGAGAAGTCATGCTTTTACCGTCTGAGCTGCAGTTTATGACTCCGGCCCTGTTAAATGATTGGAGGGTGCCGGATGCTAATTCTCAGGAGTACTTCTTATAATTATAGTGATCCAGTCTGACTTTGATTAAGAGGTAACTCTAAGAAGATAACATCTCATCGAGGTCACTGTCTGGTTTGGAAAAAAGAAGCAAAAGGAACTGAAATATGGAACTTTCCTCTGTATTTAACGAAGTTACATGTAACTTCTGAAAGTTGTCAGGCCTCGGAGGGTAAACAGATATGTTGACTCTTAATCAACACAACATTGACAATCGATAATTACGGCTAGTTTTTGGTCGAGATGTCAGAGATGATTTAACTGTTCAAACCATGCAATAATGTCGGGTGTGAGTTCGATACATTGCCATAAATTTAATTTAGATAACGGTTTAATTTAGATAGCTTTTGTAATTAAATTTCACAAAATTATCTGTACGTAGGCATGTTACATAACATTTTTAATTAGATAATATTAGTACGGCTTGTCAATATATTAGAACAGCTTCATTTGAAGATTATCTGAAGCGAAAAAAGACTGTTTTCTAAAAGAGTTTAATATTATTGAAAAGTATGAAAGTGTGTGCTAGAATTTCAAATGTATAACATTCATGACCATTCCCTACAATTCGACTTTGGTAAGTTGTTTCCTCTCTCTCTCTCTCTCTCTCTCTCTCTCTCTCTCTCTCTCTCCTTCTGTTTCTCTCTCTATCGATCTATGGAAAGTGTTACATGTACCGATCACTTATTTACTCACGAATATCTTGACGTCGATATGTTCTGGAAGAAAAAACAGATTCAATTGTTACTGCTATCTATCGACCTATTTTAAGGTTATCGTCAGGGCGATACTACCAAAAAGATGTCTACAAAATTAAGTTATCTCTCTTAGCTCCTGAAATATTTAAATGTTTATTATCGTATACTACATTTATTCCAAATATGATCATTTCATCTAATCAACATTTTCGTTTCACCACATGCATATAAATGTTTGTACTTTTGTTGAAAATGCGTTTACTTATAGCTTCATAGTCAATAAAGACAAATATTCAATAGTAAATTACTAGTTTTTTCTCACGCTAAGTTAGGCTATTATTTTTCCTTTAAAATAATACTTTATACTTATACTTTTTAAATGTATTTGTATCCTTTTTTGTTGATCGGAGGACTTTTTGTTCCTATAGTTTGTTTTCTCTTGTTTGGTCCGATCAGTTATAGTGGTTATGTATTTTATTTGTGTTCTATACTGTTAAAAAATATGTATAACTTTAGTTTACTTTTTGGAAAGATAAATATTACACACAAACGAGTGCAGTATGAGCTGTAATGAGGGAATTTATAATTAAATTTACAATGCATATATTGATCGATACTTCTTTTGAGGATTGCTCGAAATAACTAAACTCTACTGATCACAAGTAGAATCGCAGAGAGATCCACATAGGCAGTAAGAAGAACGTTTCTGAAAGTCGATAGGGGTTGATTTATGTATTAGGGGTGGTCGCAGTGATGCCACCCCATTATATTTCCAAGTCTAATATAACTCCCCCTTTCTTCTTCATTTGCATATCCCTGGGGGCCCTTATATGATACGGCTTTAAACGGGACCGTCCTATTCCATCATATCAACCGTCGGCCCGAGAAAGCCAGTCCTCAAGGGCGGAGTGGTAAAAATCCAAAAGGGGAGGAACAACCGGCGGCTGCGGTGTAAAAAAAAAGAAAGAAGACTGGGTCGGACACCAGAAGACTAAGAGATTAATGGCTATCCTAATGCTTCAAAACCGGCCGGGCAATATTTTCCCGCCCAACGGATACCTCATTAATGTACTAATTTAGAAGAAAATATTGCTTATAGAACGGTGGGATGAGAAATCAATTATTATCTCCAAGCCATTATTAAAAATCCAATTATACCTCAAGATAGTAAAAATTCTGAAACATCTAGCTTATTCTGTCTGTCTAAATGTCTCTATTTTCCATTTAAGAACATACAAGATTTTTAAGAATATTTCTACTATCATCGGCTATAAACCTACATTATGCCTTGCTTTATACAACCTACACTTTTGTTTTTATGAATATTCATTAATAACAGGTGCATTATTTTACCTAATTTCATATTTTTGGGACAAAATTTGGACGAAATATACGTATGAATTAATAAAGCTAATTTAATTAATAGCTCATCTTTTATAAACTTAAACGCTTCTTACCTGTTTATTACATTATACTCGATTTGTTTTTAACCGATTGCTGCTTGAGTGAACGAGTACTCAGATTAGAGACCAATAAAACCGGCTCTGCGTTTCACAAGGGGGCATGGGTGACAACGCAATTTTGACCTGTACCCCAAATCCTATCGAAGCAACCTTCAAAATCCAAGAACATTTTGTGGCTATGAAAGACTGATGCAAAAAGAGGAGGACAAGGAGGAATGAAGAAAATTTACCTAGTGGACATTATTGAAATGGTAATCTTGCACACTGTACACCAAGAACAAGAGCTATCGACTCTAGTCAGATACTTACGGCTATACCCTGACATGAAAACATCACACAAGACTAAAGAAACATCAACCTAACAGAAGACTTGGACTACTATGAAGACTTTTAGGACTGAAATCTGTTTTGACGGTTAAAACTCCATGAACATTATTCAAGTCGTTACTGTGATCATTTTGGACATAAGGATTGGAACTGTGGGTTTCTGCTAAGCCATCTAATATTCAGCTTCGTTCCTTTTAATCAAAAATCATAAGACAAATCGTACAATTTCCTTAGTACTGTGACGCTACAACCTCACACGTCAGCCTGTCCAAGCGCACTCCTGAAAAGGTTATAGAGGATTGTGGGTAGAAAAGGGCCAGTGTGTTCCCAGAAGTGTAAGAGGCAAGAAGCGGACTTATTATTGCTGGAGATACCAAAGCCCAAGGCACTCAGATAAGTAGAGGCCTGACTCGCGGGTGTCAATCATTATTATTGTTATTTGTTTTCAACGTTCAGTTTCATTTTAAGTTTAATTTCGTTTATCCCGGTGTGGCATAAGAATACCTTTGAATTTCCTTTCTTCCTTCTTTCCTTAATAAATTTGGTGTTAATTTTATTCGTTATTCAATTAATTAACCTTCCTTCCCATTTCAAACTTAATTTTGAGGGAAAACCTTACGGGTAAGCCATAACTGGCTTACACGGGTATGATCACCGATTGGGCGATCATCACAGTACATCAAAACATCGCAGTGTTCAACGGCTTCAACAAACTGCTCCCGCTTCCAAAATTTCCACTATGTTCAGGAGGATCCAGTTTAACCCAATATATATATATATTTTCTTCAAAACTTTTTCCTCCCGAGAACCCGTAACATAGCCTCAAAGTCTCATATTGAGTGCTGAGTGTTTTCTTTTATTTAAAATTACCCTTATCTATCAATTTTAATGCAAGTTCTTCGTGTTAATTACTTTTTAGCATTTTCAGAAATAAAAAGTAAAATGTTTATTATTTCTTCTATGTCCAATATCATATTTCTTATGAATTGTTTTTTAGTAGTTTGATCGTGCGAATCGTTCTGGTCCGCCTAATCTCACGATTTCCTTTGGTCAGGTACGTTTATTAGCTTAATTAGTTGTGCCTGTTCGTTCAAAGTTCATATATATATAATCGCAAGAAAAAAGTTCGTTTAAGGACATGTAAAAAGTAATAATACACTTATAAATTAGTTACAACTATTTTTATATAAGGAGATATGTATAATATTTTAGTTTTTCTTTCACGCTAATGTTGGTTAGTATTGATAACTGTTTCACAGACCTAATGTGCAAAGCGAGACTGAGAGAGCCTACTATTGCAAAGGTGAAATTACAGTGATCGTGCACGCTCTTCGTGATGTATTGGTCGGGTTCAAAGGTAGAAAAACCATCACTACGAGAATGGGTCTTTAATTTAAAGCACTTCGTGTTTGTTCTTTCCAAAGCCAAAAAAGAAGAGATTTGGAAAATGATTATCAAAGACTTTAGGCTTTAAATTAACTCCGAACAAACAATCTTCTCTACACACGTGGAGTTTCCTAATGAAATTGAGGAGATCCCGCGGGAGAGGATTTGGGATTAATGTAGTCCCAGACTAATCCCAGAGTCCCCTTCTAATCCAGGAGACAAAGCACGTATTCCATTACAACGTGTTACTTGATTTAGGGCCGGTTCAGGGATCAGTCTTACACTCCTCGGGCTTACATAACAACTGCTACCGAACTCGATATTAATGCCGGGGTCGGATTACATTAGCATGTTATTATTTAATATTGGGAAAATCTTTGATTGCCAATGAATTGAATATAATTATTTAATATAACAAGTTTGTAAGGGGAATTGTCAGGTTTCCGCACCGGCCTCACTTTGGGGTGGTGGATTGTGCCCAGGGATATTGGACGTCCAGCATAATGGCGTTGACGGGCCGGCAGGATATTTATGAACGCTGCATAGATAGTCTGAATTCGCCGGATGCCGTAAGGCCTTTATAATTTACAGGAGGAATTCCTCGAGTACGCGTGCTTAAAATGAAGGCTTCTTAATCCCGAGGGGATGAAACTTATAGTGGTTAATTGAGGAAAATGAGTAATATATATTATGCCTCGCCGTTTATCAGATCGTTCAATTATTCAACAGATATGAAATTAAGTTAAACTTAATTACAAAAGGATCGAGGAAAATAGTGTTAATTAATAATTAATATTTAAAAACTTTGTCTTGTTGGCAAAAATAAAATTCACTTTTATAATTACGGATTGGCATCATGTTTGACGTTTTATGCTTATTGCATTTTCTACTATTGTTTTGCCCAAATTTTTCATTTTATATAAACATAAAAAATTTTCAGCGGCAGACGGTTTATTTCCATGCCTTATAATGGAACATGTATTTTATTTTTCGTTTTAATTGTAACCATTTTTTATTATATTTGTTTGACATTTACATCTACAAAATTAAGTAAATACATTCATATATTCTAACTTTTTTTAATGTCTTGTAGCAGAGGTTGCCCAGTGTTGTGTGTCGTAGTGTGTAAACATATGTGTATATTTTATATTTTATTGATTTACTGTTAATGCCAGCTGCGTCGGAAAATATAACAGATAGATGGAAATACAAGGAAAATGAAACAGAGTGATTTTAACAGAATAAAATAAAATTATTACAGCTTTTGTCAATATTTTTTTAAACATAAATAGGTCTTATTAAGCATAACAGGTTGTTCAACTAAAGTGCCCCGGTTGTGATTCAATACTGGAAAATTAAGATGCATATAACTTTTAATTTTCCGGGTTTTTGTTGTAAAGTGGAAACGCGAAGCAATAAATCTAAGCGATAGACCTCCCGTGAGATTAAGAGCAAACTATTCATCAATGTAAGAGTGGTAAAAGGTCATGAATTTGCCGACGTTCCGATAAAAAATGTCAAGGAGTTCCCTGCAACCATTCCCGCTTCATTCGTAGCAGGTAAACAACAGTGTAATCATGGGATCTTTTCAACTGTTCCAGGTCCGTCGGGAGGCCGCATCCATGGTAAAATCCCTGTGGAAGGAGAGTGGGAAGTTGCCGACCGCAGGGCTCCCGGGGGGATTTTTGCTCAAGACTTGTTAGAGAACTTGTCATGTACACTTTGGGGTTCACTTTAATTAAGAACTGTGTTCCAGCCAGCCGGGGAAGAAGATAAATTGAGGTAAGGCGTTTTACTCACATCCGCGAAACTCTCTGGTGCAGGTTAATCTTTGAAAAGAACATCATATTTTTGAAACAGGCTACGGCCCGGACGGTGCGCTGGATTTAAAAGGCATTCTTTGACCACATATTTATTTTCTTGGGGGGGGGGAGAAATGAGACACATTTTTAGAGTATAACACCTTGGTGTAAAATTTGATTTAACAAGTGCGTTATGTGTGACAGTGATTGAGTGGTTTGTATGGTCGTGTGTGTTTTCGCCTTTGTATGCAAATAGTGGACACAAATAAATATATGGCAGTAAGTTATGCGGAAATACGCAAGGATTGATAGATCCTTGGTATAATAGATAGATTGGATGGTAATACAAGAACAGAACATGTATAACTGAAAGGATAGAAGCATAGCAGGCTTTTAAGATGAAAAAATTGAAATGTATTACAGGTTGGAAAGAAGTAGTTTTTAATGTTAGAAGTATCGACCACTTTTTCGCTAACAAACACCCTGGATCAAGGATTGGTCTTGAAGAAAAAAGCAAAGTCAATTGTTATGTCTAGCTTTCGACCTATTTTAAGGTAATCATCAGGGCCGATATTAAGGGGCTAAGTGAAAGAGAGATAGAAAGAAATAAGAAGAAAGAAAAGAACGGGTGGGAGGGAGAGGAGTGAGTGTGTGTGAGAGAGAGAGAGTGAGGGGGAGAAATGTAAAAAAATTACTTCTTTAAACTAAAATGTTTTCACCGTAGTATGAAGTAATGTAAAGAGAAGGAAAATCCATTATGTATTGTAGAACTATACATTATTACAATACAGATCAGATTTAGAACTACAGCGGAACGTGACCCAATCTACAAAACAAAATATATAGTAATTTAAATTTAACTACGCATTTCAGAGTTTGGCTGGTCACTACTAACACTAAAAAGCATGAATAGGTCTCATTTTAATGATATCCAATATCAAGTCCATTGCGACATGATTCGCGAAACGAATTGAGACCACTAATGCAATTGTAATGAAAGATAAGATCTGTAGTCGAGAAATGAATACACAGGCTACCCCTAAAGCCTCCGGGTTATTAATGATTAAACTTGGCCCCTCTGGATTTTAGCTCGTGATTAACTCTTTAATGATAATTATAATCTAGTCAATGATGACTTCAATCTAATCTCAAATGAGCTGGCTAATCGTTAACTGTCTGAATTCAGCTTTGTTCAATTTGAACTATAGATGGGTAGAGTTTAATGTTAATATTGTTATTTTCCAACGTTGAAAATAACCTGACCTGTAATGTATGCGTAAATTGCGGAAATAATGGGCAAAAATGCTATTACTCTTCGGCCTTCCCCCGCTGGAAATATCTGATCCCTCATTAAACTGTTGGCACCCCCGTACACACAATTCTACGTAATTATTCCACCGTGGATCCGGCCAATTTTCGCTTCGGGGAGGCGGCATTCTTGGGTCGAGACCCTCCGGACGAAGGGAAAAAAACGCCCAAGGGGTGAATAAAAGGGCCGTCGATAAGTTCAATTCGATGAAGAATTTTGCTATTACCAAACTTCGAGGGGTGACTTTATTACGTTACGAGATGAAGTCGTTCGCAGATGCAGAAAATTATCGCCGACACCCTTCCACCAGGCCGGCTCCCAGTTTCTCCCATTTTTCATTAACATTAACATTATCATTAAAAAAAAACTGCAAGGCATCACTAAGCATGAATTTACTGTTAAATAATTTTATCATTCCTCGTATAAACTGTTGTTCTTGATACCTTGTACACATAGTGTACAATAAATCTGAATAAGTTATCTACGCTACTAAATATTGTAATACATTCTCTCAATAATATTCGTTGAAAAATGGCAAAATGGAGGGAAAATTCAAAAAGGTGGGGTGAGATGGGAAGTTAGTGCCCGAGTGGATCGAAGTCACGATAGCTCAAGTGGTAGAGCAGCGGCGTATCAAGCCGAAGGTCGTGTGTTCGAATCCCGCTCGTGACACTGACTTTTTTATTTTAACTAAAAACCTTAATTAATCGAATGATATTAATTGGTCAAGCGGACCACGAAAAATAATGAATATTCGGTAATATATTCAATAAAAGACCACCTTCCTTTAAGGAACCATAGTATGCCACTTTTCTTGAAAGATTCTTTACTATCATGTGTGTTCGACACGAAGAGAAAGGTAGCCCAATGGGTCCCACTTAATTGAAGGATGTCATTCTTTAGCTCAATATAGAAAACTAGTAGAACCGATATGAGGATTGAGATTGAGTATTGCAATAAGTATTTTGGTCCCATGTTCGGATTTTTGGAGAAAACAGGGCTGTTTTCGTGTATATATTACTTGATAGATATCTAGTTTTGTGTTTCCTTTTGTGAATATCGAGAGTGTATTTATTAGCGTGAATATTTAGTGGTGAAAGAGATGACGTTGAAATATTAAGTACCCCATCGACCATCAATTATATTAGTTATATAATATTCGTAAAGGGAGATGGAGGAATATCAAGTATTCCATCCTAATTGAATGATTGGAGGTATTTAAATCGAAAAGAATGTATTTAAGAATGGGTGGAAGTGTGAATGTGCTTAGATTAAAAAATTGATTCTCTCTCATTGATTCTGAAATGGCTTAGTTTTTAACAGCCTAACTCCCACTGTCAAAACGCGATGTGAGTAATCATATGTTTAATTCTGTACGCATCTCTATGTATACATGAAGGTGCAGGATTGAGCTTATATAAATCAATAATCGGTAATACAGAATAAGGGACCGAAACATTATTGTTGGGCAGAAATAATTATCATATCGAGTTATATTGCTTATACATATTACCTATTATATGCTTATTAACTTCCTCTGAGAAACCGTCATATGAGACTGGGATTCTTTCCTTTTCTCCCAATTGCTCACTGCTAAAATAGAAAAAGGTTCCGAACTTTCATTACTCACGTTACTTGATTACACTTTTTTTAGATAGTTCTAATTTTAGCAAAGTACATTTTTTATTATTTAAAATAGAAAATTTTATTGCGACAGTTTGTCAATGTCGGCGAGGGTAAATTAGGTTAGGGATCAGATTAAATTTCAAAGGCTTGAAAGAAAAGAAAATAAGAAGCATTTCGGATGGGGGAGGAGTACGGGGTCCAACCAACAGAACTGGGTGAAATATACCAGGTCGGTAGGATTGAGGTCGGTAATGAAGGTTGATCCCGGGCAATTTCCTGTAACACGGGGGGCTCTGGGGGTGGGTGGAGGGTTGGCAATTCAAATCAGTCTGCAGCACGGCGAGGGGGGTGGGCAAAGAATGGGGGCCGACCACCGCCATATCTCAGGGGGAATTTATGGGCCGCGATACGACAAGGAAATTGCGAGAATGGGGGCGGTGGAAAGAGAAGTAGGGAGACTGTAATCTATCTTTGTTGGAGATGGTCGGAGGGGGTTGTGCCGCGTGGGTGGGATGAGGGCGAAACCGGGAAAAGTAGGAAAAACCCGATCCAGGAGAAAAGGGATGAAGAGGGAAGAGAAGGGGAAAGGAGAACGAAGAGAATGAAAGAGGTAGAAGAGCAATTTAGGGCCTAACAAGATGAATGGGCGACAGGGAAAGAATTCGAGGGGGGAACAAATTTGTCTGCATTCTGCAAGAATTGTATTGCCTCAACCGCCCCCCCCCCCGCCTTACTAGAGCAATGTTCCTGTCCTCCAAAGTCGCATCTTTCATAACAATATATTTATATACAGGATTTATATCGTTCTGGGGTAGTAAGTGGACGATTCTAATAAGAATACTCTGGGGAAACCTTAATATTCCTTGAAATGAAACATGAAGTTAATTTATCTCCTCTCGACTCGTTTATCATAGCAGCCAAAGCAATTTTTCCTCAGTAATAATTCGTCCAAACACAGTAAATAATATTGCATTTAATATTTACTCGGGTGGAGATATCCTTGAAACACGGTGACAGATTCCATATATCCCCATGATTATTAGTCCGGTTAACAGTAATTAAAAGTAATATATTTACACTTAAATGACTTTATATATATTTATACTTAAATCTGTAGTTTGGTCATCTGTGATCACTTGCCCTGTTACCTTTATTTTTTTCCCACACGCTTTTCTCCATCTAAATTGATGTGTTTGTGTACCTAAATCGTATTTTTGTACGTTTTTACCTCAAATATCTTTTAACTTTTACAAAATTGAATTTAATTATAATCCATGTTTTCTATGTCAGTTGTGAAATTTTTCTTGAAATATGCGAGGAGATTAACCCTTGTTGCGGTCCTTTTCGCTCAATTTGGTAGGCCTGTCTATTAAATTTTTATCGTTTAGTTTCAATGGGAGAACATTTTTACTGTAATGAATTTTAAAAATTCCCTCACCACACGCAAAGCGATAGCTAAGATGATTATATTAAAAGAAAAAAATAAATATCATATAAACACACTGAAGATGGCGAATTGCCGAAATGTGTCTGACCAAAACAAAAAGCAGACCATAAAAATAAGAAATCATCAAATTACAAGTTTTATTAGTTTCTTCTACTTGATTTGATTGATATTATCCCTAATATTACAATTGAACATAAAAGATCAAACGTGATTTTGCACGAAAGGAAACCACTGTCTTAGACAAGAAAACACAAGTACATAAAACATCAGAGATAAAGCGAATTTAAAAAAAAGCACCCAGTTCCATCGTCAAGCATTCGATGAATATATCCCATTCCTCATGACTTCGAAACTAATTCTGATGATTGGCACGGTTACAATGTAGAATGGACGGATGGTAGATGTCCACTAATAACCTAAACACTTAAATTTATTACGGTCGGAACCATAATTTCAAATATTCAATATTGTATGTGTATGTTTGTATTTGTTAAATATGTAAATCATTAGAAGTTTCAAAGTTGTGATGATGAGGATACATTTCTCGAAAGCTTGATGATGGAACTGGGTGCTTTATTTTTACTTCGCCATATCCCTGATGTTTGATATACAAATGTTACCTTGTCTGAGACGACTAAATAGATTTTTGTTTCAAATATGTAATGCAATTTATATTTCTCATTTAAAATACTTGTTAAACAACAAGGAAAATATTCTAGATAGTGAAAAGCCACCGTTTTCAGAAAGGCTCCTGTTAAATAGAGGGTTTGGTAAACGAGGGAATTCCGTTCATAATTTACATCGCCCGGAGTACTAATTAAAACCCGAGGTATAATTCTTGTTACCCTTGATTAAACATATGAGAAGAGGGAATTTCGCCTAAGAGGAAAACCCTCAGAGGTAAATTTCACAAATTTTAACCACATAATTTATTTTGACTTTCTCAAAAGGTTAAATTTCCAATTGTATTATTTATTCAAATTGTGTTAACTTGATTTAAAAATATTGGGTATTAAATATGATATACTCTTTTGCTATTTTAGACCTGCATACATTAAATGTACAGTTTTCTGTTATTGAAAAGTTTCAAATCATCAGATGTATGTACATTTCAATAACTTTCATTTTTAAGTCGGTTTTTAGTTCTGTTTGAAAGAAAATCTTCCGGATGTATAAGTGAATTATGAATTTCGACCATCTTTCGACGTGTGCGACATTCAAAGCGTTTTCGTACCACTTCGCTTTGAAAAGAGGCGTGAATATATACGAGGGGTGGCTCATCGTAACTCACCTGCAACAAGAGGGATCCCGGGGTTTAGCAAAGCGCCAGTGCATAATGCGGTTATCTGTTAATAATTTACGCCGGACGGTAAATAACGGGGTTTCCGCCCTGGGCGAAGGGGTGCCCCCGATTGTAATTGCAGTCCGGATATCAATTAGACTAATCCACTACTTATAATATAGTGAGCCGACTGGACGTTGGGTCCGTGCGAGGGTGGCCACCCCCTGAATAATCCTTCCACCCCCGAAAGCGCGTCAGGCTTACACCCTCTGAGTAATGGCCGGTTCCAGCTGGCCCTATTTAATCACGCCTCTATATCACTATAGATCGGACATCTTCGTCACATCCCTCGGCGATTTTGGTTTTAATTTGAACATGAGCGATGAGATCTATGAGGGATTATTAGAAAAAGTCAGAGAATTTTATATTGTGAGAGTTATCAGTGGTCGGCGCCGTGGTTAACTTGTTGTTTGGTCGTTTTAGGCGCCTTTCCTAGCTATTAGTCTTATTGTTAGTTCTGAACCAAATTATGTGTGAGAGTTATTGCTGATTTAGGTGTTTAATAAATTTCCAAATATGTTCTTTTCTTCACTTTTGCAAGCCATTCCTTATATTTTTTAATTGCTGCCTATTTCTCAGTTGTATTTTTCAAGCAATTAAAGATTTTATAAAGTATATTTTTTCGTCTAGTGTCTTGTCAACGTTTTGTCGCATAAGATTTTCAATTGTACGATTATTAGGACCATTTTTATGCCCGACAAAGTTAACAATTTGACTAGTTTGTACATCTCTTTCCTTATTTAAGAGTTAGACTTTGAAGACTGAAGTCGTATTAACATCCTGTCAAAGTACCGGCCCAGTTCTGAGCATCTCCTTGGTCTTAAAATGGTCCCTTTTTTCCATTCTGATTACCACTTGTCGGAGGTTTGTTGGCGTCTCCAGTTATGTTATTAAACAACACCTTAAGCGAATTTTAGGACACACAATATTTCATACCACGAACAAGAACTATTTTTCATTTTGGAAGTGTTATCCTTAATGGTCCAAACGTTCAAAGCTCTCTCTGGGCTACCATTTTTTAACCGGCGTTGACTTCCCTTCCTATATAATGCGTTGACCAGTAGTGTTTCCAATCTTACCACCTCATCAAAGGACTTTAGAACTTATGGTACAGTTGGTAAATTGATTATTTAACATCCTTACAACAGAAGATTAAGTTGAAGAAGGATCATTCATCACCTCAATTCTCCTATGTGAGACAACAAACACCTATCATGGGCACTTGCTCCATTATCCTGCTAAATCTTCACCAATATATGCCCTTTGACAACGAAACTAAAAACTACTTATAAAAAAGAAAGCGAAGCTGTAACTGGAAGAAGAACGGATGTGACTTTACTAGATAAAATTAGATGAATTTTCACAAATCAGGAAAAATAAAATAAGGCAGGCTGAGTGGTTACGACGGCCGTCTGTTTTTTATCATCATAGCGTTTAAGTTCAAATCCCGGCATTGCTCAGGGAATTTTAATAGGAAAAAAAAATACAACAATATGATAAAAAAAGTGGTTTGACACCTCGACCGCGACACTCAAAGAGCTCTTGATTTTGTCAACAGGTCGGCAAATCCTTCTTAAGAAAAAAAAGGGGGAGAGCTATGTAAAGAAATCAACGCTGTTTGATGAAGGGATATTGAGGAAAAAAATTAATGCGAAACGACGAAAACGTGTTAACTACAGTGATTTATAATTAAAAAGAGCTTTTGAATTAGTAATTAGTCTGGTGAATTAATAAAGTATCGGCTGACTCCGGTTATCAAATATTGTTTGATTTACGACTCACTTACTGACTCGTAGCAGTTTTAAACGTTCTGCTCCACCTACTGCAGGGGAAAAATTACAAACGATAATCCTTGAATTAATTATAACATAACGCAATTCTATCAGTGGAACGTGTAATTAAACAAGACTTTAATTAAAATCCAAAAGCGGCTTCTGGTTCGCTGTGAACTGAAAATATCAGTTGCTTCAGTAAAAAACGATATATATCCTTATTATTTAAATAAATGTTTAGTATCGATTTGGCAAGGCAACATATAAGATCCTCGTTTCGCTCCGTTCAATTAGAAAGCAATTAACTAATAACTCTTTTTTTTCCCCTCCCGATCCCAGGCTTCACATATATTAGGGCTGAGACAGGGTCCTAAGCCCCGGTATTATATACGGGCAGGAGATATATCCACGGGCATTACTTATACAGTGGAGAGGGTGGACTTTAATCCAACGGGAGTGGACCGGGGGATGCAAATGTAGCCTTTCTCCCCATGGCCACATGTGGCCCTTTTCATGGCAGAGGCGCGCTAGAGCCCTTGGTCAGCTACTCCTGGGGCGAAATTAATAATAAGGCCCTGCACGGAATATGAACAAGTTGGACGCATCGTGTAATGAATTCGTTTTAACACAACAGTGACCGAGAACAAGAAGGCTATTTGGCCGAGCCGAGTTCACAAAACGCCGGTATATTAATGAATTATAATTAATTTTATACAGAAACTCCTGGCATTGTTTCAGTTCAAACGTGCCGGTGCGAAAGAGTTATTTATTTCCGACCAATACCGGCGATATTTATTACAGTGAAAAAATAGATTAATGGAAATCATAATTTATCTTGACATAGAAACTCCAAAATAATAATCATCACCTAGGAAAAAACCTCATTATTTTATGCCAAGCTCTTGACCTGTCTAAAGGTCATTAGCATGACAAAATAATCATAAAAATGACTATGAACTGACTTACTTAAAACAAAAATGTAATAAGTGATTTTAGAATTTATTTTCTAAACACGCCCAGAATTAACAACGTCAACCAATCTATGCACGATTGAAGTGATTCTGATTATTCATAAGTAAGTTGAAGTGATTCATCAATCTGCTTCAAAAATTAAACTAACTAGGCAAAATCTCAGCAATTAAAAATACAGTCACTGTTTTATGAAACAAACACCTTTTCAAACATTGAGCATGGCTTTTAATCAAAACACCTATCGTTGAAAATAATAGACATAAAAACCTCAGTTGATGTCTAATCATGGTTTATTTAATATTTGGGGGTGGTTTTAAGCACCCACGCGAGAGAATTAAGAAAATGGCACCTCTAGGCTTCCTGTATTCAGTTATAAAAGGCGCAGTTTATACCGAAGGTTATACCTTTCATTTCAA
Source organism: Cimex lectularius (assembly GCF_000648675.2). NCBI lineage: Eukaryota > Metazoa > Arthropoda > Insecta > Hemiptera > Cimicidae > Cimex > Cimex lectularius. The sequence goes on along the minus strand of NW_019392764.1, from coordinate 2,418,560 downwards.
ACACTTAAAAAGTATTAAAAATAGGCTAGTTTTATTAATAAAATTTGCATTATCGACATTCGTCACTGTACCAAAAACTGTCTTTAGATGAAACCTTAAAAGGTATGGTCGTTCCGATAGTTTTTGTCGGCCTGTTCTAGCTGTTGTGGTATTCAGTCGCATATCGTCACTCGCCATCTTCAGTGCATCTGTGGGATTTATGTTTTGAAATCTGACATAAACCAGAAAGAAACGCCACTGAAGCTGGCCGGAAGGTGAAATTACTCGCCTGACATACCGAAACAGGGATGCTAGGAAAACAAAACTAAAATGGACATTTTTAATGATAGGAAATTATCCAAATACAAATAATTAAATTTTTAAAAATTAATATCTTTATCTCATGTTTAAAAAAACTATTATTCAAACATAAAAACATCTGAAGAAGCGAATTTATCAGTAAGGTATGAATTATTTATAATTATGTTATTTTATTTAAATTTTATTTTATAATTTTTAATTAAAGATGAGAAGATGGATCGACCTGCTGTTGAACAACGTGGAAAAAGGATCTTCGGTGAGATCCTAACAGAACGACAATCCTTTAAGTTTTTGCCAAGCTTTCGACGATTATACCGTCATCATCAGGGCCTATTTATTATAGTGAGTCCGTCGATCACTTGTAACGGGAAAGCCATTCGAGCCTCATGACTCTCCGTTGTGTTAGAAGTTAGCACTGTGATTTTATTTACCTATATATAGTACATTTTATAAAAAGCTAAATTAATCAAAACTGTGATATCCAAATGTACTTAAAAAACGTAAGAAAAGAGGAATGTACTTATATGTATATTTGAACGGAGGTAAACTATACGACCACGTTTTTTTTTTTTTTTAAATTTTATATTAAGTTGTTTTTAATTAATTATATATTTTATCTAGTTAATATGTAGAGATGAGCTTCACCTAATTTTAATAATCTTATTATAAATGCAGTTTTTTCTCAACACATTTTTTAACACTCATAGCGTTAAAGTTAGAAAAATATTATTGTTTTTAATTTTGTTTCTAAATTTTATAATATGTTCTAACTGCTATATTCCTATAATAAATAGGCTCTGATGATGACGGTATAATCGTCGAAAACTCGGTAAAAACTTTAAAATTGTTGTTCTGTTGTGTCCTCACCGAAGATCCTTTTTCTACGTAATTTTTAATAATTTTTTTAAAATGTCATTTGAACTGACTGAAAGACAACCGTAATGCCATATCAGTCACAAAGTTAAAAAGTTAAGCCCGTTAAAACTAACGAAAGAAATACATTTCAAAACAAATATTAATATTTTATTTATATATTAATAAATTTTTATTTATTATTTGGCCAAATTATTTGGACATTAAATGAAAATCAGACTTATTTCTGTTTAAGTTTCACCCCTACCACGGAGTAGTATGCCCAAACCTGCCCCCACCTGTCACTTGCCACGCCTACTGTTTCTTTCGTACCGCCCCTACGGACCATTTTGGGCAATAAATTTGGCCATTTTTCATGATTTTTTCTAATTTTAGCACTTCAGTAGTATTTGATATTACGTATTGATTTTAATTTTTTCAGAACATTTGCTCAACTTTAATTTGATATTATCAATGCAAGTTTTAATTTCAATATTTAAAATGTTTTTTGTTCGTTTTTTTAAATTTGTGAGTGGCTTGATGTGGTTGTTTGGTTATGTTAGTGCGGCGTTTATGAAATTAAAGTTATTTTTTATGTGAGTAAGAAATATCTTGTATTAGCATTGTAAGAAAATCCGTTGATTTGTAGCTGCTAATTTCTTCTGGTTTCTTGCTAGGTTTTCGAGTGTGGCGATGGTTTGATGTCCATATTTGCAGGGGAAATGTTCATAAATGCCCTGAAGGTGACTCGAATAAAGGTCGAAACGACGGCTAAAAAATGAAATGGTGTTTTTCTAAACTACCTCATTCTTTTTCCTCACGACTTCAACTAATTATGAAACAACATGTCACTAAGAAATACACATTTATTTTGATAGTACATTTATTCGTGGTGAATCTTTCTTTTCAATTTTCGTTGTTTTTGGTTAACAATATAAACGTACAAAATTTTGAATGGTTTATAATTTCTTATCAATGTTTTATATAGAAGTTTACTAATATGAAGTTTATATGAATATAATATTTATTATTTTTCATTAATATTTATTTCTGTGCAGTACATGAATTATACACCTTACAAATTGTTCTAATGGTATAAAATCCAGGGCAAAATACTAAAACTACGGCGAATACTGCACCCGGAGGCCACGTGTTGTGAGAAGCCTAGGACTTCGGGTTAAGGCAGGGAGGTCATGGGCTATTGTCATTTGAGGCGACGTAGAGGGTTATTGGGATGGGAAGAAGTGGAAAAGGGCTTGAGCAATATGGTTAGTATGGGTTAGATTGGCGTGAAACATGAGGAAGCGGGAGCGGATCTATTTTTTGACGATAGGAATGGTAAGGTCATTGTGGATAGTGAGAATGAAATAGTACGGAGTTTGTAGATTTCTTCTGAGGATTTTCGATTGGAAAGCTTGGATTCGTTAGATGTTTTATAACTTGGTGATGCCCCACAATTCCCCTCTGTATGCCCAAATAGGTAAAGTAGGTAGTAATGTTTTGTACTGAGTAAGTTTATTCTGTAATGTCTGATTTCGGTCCTACAAGTCTTCGTAGTTGTTCAAATTGTCTCTGAAGTTCTTGTGGCTTGAGTCTTGTGTGAAGTTTTCACGCCAGTCTACTGTCTAAGAAGTCTTAAGTATTTTACTCGTGTAGATGTTGGAAATTTTTTATTGTTAACATATATGGGCAAGGTTGGTTGTTTAGTATGAACTTAATTTGGGAGCATTTGTCCTCTATCATGTTCATTTTCCACGTTTTGCACCGTTCTTCAATGAGCTCCTGGATATTGGAGGTGGCTGGGGTAGAGATAAAATACCTGTTCGTCCGCATAGGTTGGAAGAATGGTGTTGGGATGTTTCGGCAGTTCAGCAGCAGAAATGGTACATACCGAATGCGAAATATTTATAACAAATAACAAAATAAAAATTATTCGAATTTCTTATGCTTAGGGACGCTGGATTCGAACCCGAGACCTTTGCCTTACAGTGATAAGCTCCGTATTCATACTTTGTTGTTGACGAGGCAAAAGGAATCGGGCTGGGAAGCATTGCCTCTCTCTCACCCTCCATAAAAAATCAAATTAAAATTCTTTTTCCCGGCGTCAAAAGTCACGGAGGCCGTTTTTCAGTGGCGCTTTTAAATATTTATGCAGGAACAAGTTGATATTTAGTAACCCTTCAACCATCCTTGATCCCAGCTGCGTCCCATGTTTATTTAAATAGACTTTCTCGCAGCAATTAATCAAACTGCTACCGCTCGGCGCTCAAATTCCGTCTCTAGATGGAACCCATCACTCACCAAATTATTTATATATTGTAATTTGTTTTCCAAGTTGGCCGCCTCGAACAGAAGTTATTACGAAATTACCCCGAGTAGAAATCAAATAGTGCATATATTTTCTCTAGACCACGAGAGTAACAGCCTGAAACCGAAAGTCTGACCCCGAGTTAACGTCGAGATTAGGCAGACCTTTGCGATCATCAGCTGTGATAAATGATTTTTTTTAAAAGATAACTTCCTTCTCTACTTTCAGTCACAAAAACCTTCATGAAAATACAACTCGGAAACTAAAAATAGACTGGAACGCAATATTTTTATTTTGCGAATTATAAGAAATATGGATGGGAAGTTTAATCTCTGATTTACTACCGCCTCTTAAAGAACTTAAATAAAAAATTAAATTGCGAAGGTATCTAGGAAATTTTTCATTTCTATGGTAAAGCTATGGAGTGAATCCATTCATCTTTTTCCAGCCTGAGTGGACAGAATAAAAGATGTTTTCTTAAACCATTTTTGAACTTTCACTTTCTCTCTATCATCTATTTCAAACAGGATAGCCTTATTTCCAGGAAAAAATAATCAACAAGTCGTTCACTAGTAACGCTTCTTATTGCTGAAGGTGTCTAATCGCGAGACAAACTGCCTGTCTATTTTCTTCGCCCTTCCGCTTCTAATTAGAGTAACTGCTTTGACGTCACGGCAGCAATTAGTCACAATATCCTCTAACCATGTAATGAGCAACACCAGGATTTACAGCTTTCGTCTCGGATCTCATTCCCGTTTGAAACCTAAACTTCACTCCAGTTCGAGCACTTTGGAAACACGATAGCCTTGTTGGAAAACATTCGAATTACCGTTTAAAACTAGTTAATCATACGCAATTTTATAATTTTTACAAGTTTTTTATGGCATTTATTAAGAAAAGTATTACGGGATTTTATTTAAGTATATTTTTGATGAAGAAATAACGGGATAATAGTATCGATTTCAAAATTTTAAAACATCTTTTAGAAAGTAAACAATCAAAATACAATTTGGTTCCGTCTCGTGCAAGAAAAAGGAACCATTTATAGGTTTTAATTGTGAGAGTTAGATTGGTCCGTGCCCGGAGATGTTCTGGGAGGCTATCTTCAGGTGATCGTGGGGGGAGTGGCAAGAGCCAGGGACATGATTTATGTCTTCATACGTTGCCCGAGGCGCCCGGAGTAATTGCACACGGCTCACCAAGATGATATATAATTTAATTCCACGTCCCTCCAACTTGCCGGTTCTTCCTCCTAGCGGTCCTCCACCAATCTCAGCATTCGAAAAGGTGGTCGTATCGCGAATCTTGCCGCCGCCCTCGCTGTAATACGATTTTAATTGTAAGGCACGGGAATAGGACTGGTTAAAAGAAAGAAGTAGAAAAAAAAACAAAAAAACAATCACAGACCTATTGTGCGGGTTTGATCGTGGTCTGTTTGTAGCGTTATGGCGATGGGAACTTTCACGTGGGGATCATGGTGTGGGTGGAACCGATCCGCCTCCACGCCCTCGTTTACACAAATCTACGCTCTTAACATATTGATTCCGTTTTAATTGTTTGATTTTGTAATTAAGCATCATAGGATGACATATTTTGTTCTAGAATGTGCTCATATAAATACTACAACGGGCCAATTTACAATCTTAATCACGTAACTTCCAAAATAGTGACCAGGAGATGTATAGATCTGCGTGCTGCATTGGTTGAACGTGATATACATTCAATAGTTCCGGTTTGACAAATTATCCTACACACGGGTGTCATCCACTTCGCTTGAACTATAACATCATTATTCGATTATTAACTTTTATAAACCTTATGTTCTCAAGAGATACAATTTCTCCATCGTTATCGTTCGAGAAAATCATATGTGGACTTTTTGTGTGCCAGAGATCTAGCCCCTCATTTTTCAAATCACTTTTCTGACGTTAAAGATGGTATGAGAGATTATCTTCAATGGGTTAAGGGGAAGCAGAATGAGAGAAATAGAGAGAAAGAGGAAAAATATTCTGTTTAGAAACAGAGACAGATACAGAGAAACAAAGAGTGAGACTGAGGGAATGAGTGTGAAAGTATAAAACAGGGAAACAGAGAGAGAGGGAGTGCTAGAGACAGAGAGAGAAAGAGAGCGAGAGAGAGAAAGACCGAGAGAGAGAGAGAGAGAGAGAGAGAGAGAGAGAGAGAGAGAGAGAGAGAGAGAGAGAGAGTTATAAAAAGAGAAAAAGTCTGAGAGGGAGTGATTGAGACAGACAGAGTAACAAAGAGAAAGAGAAAGAGAGAGAGAGAAAGAGAGAGAAAATGAGTAAGAAAGTAACAGAAGCACAGAGAAACTAAGAAGGAGAGAGAGCTGAGAAAGGGATAGAGAAAAAAGATAGATATTCAATGAAGTACAGAGGGAGGGAGGAGAGTAAGAAAGAAACAGAGTAAAAGAGGTTGAAAGAGACAATCCTCCTACCAGTGCAGTCAAGAATTATGTGTGATACGCATTATACATGCAGATTGTCCCGTGAATAGAGGTGAATACTTCACGAGGTTATCCTACATGTAAAATTGGACAAAAAATTCCATGTTGTTCAACGTCTGATTATTCACTTTTCAGGTTACTCCCATATTTCACGACCTTGGTCAATATCATAAAAATTTTCATCCAACTGAAAATTTAATTGCATCTATTTCATTTTTGTTTGTAATCTTAAGCATAATCGTTTAGAAAATAATCTTTCACGAGTAATCTTTCAAATTTTCTTGGTTCGGTAATTACTGAAAGATATGGCGCTTATAGAAATGCTGCCTTTACTAATCTGCATTAATACACGTACTTAATCAGTCATCACCAATGTAATTTTTTAATTTATGCCTATGCAAGTACTCAAAAATATTCCAGCACAAGAATAAATACAAATGATGTTACGTCCTGCCATATTAATACGACAAAGTTATTTTTATACGCTTGTAGTCAATGAAAAGACTCTCTTTCTTTTTTTAATACAAATCTTGTGTCTAGTGAATTTTCACCGAAAGCAGCTTTCTTTCGAATTGTTAAGATATTCTATAAGCGATCCGACGGGTAACCGCGCGGCTGCGGCTGTGAGCACCAACCGCCTTCCTGTTAAAGCACTTTCCGCCCCGTTGTGCATTCACGCCTCCTTGTTCTCCAGGTGGCAAAAAAGAAGGAATGGGTGGCCGGAGGCGGGCGGCGGAACGAGCCGCCCCACAATCCCAACCACTAACGACCCAAGTAATTAAACTCACTTTAGAGGAGCTCACCCCCGGCGCGAGTCCAGAAACTATCCCAGTCCATTCTCTCGCCGTTAATGGCTAATGGCTATCTGATAAACTCCATCACTTCCCTTAAACGGGGCAATTTTTGACCTTGTTTTCTTTTAATTAAAAAGAAATCGGAAAGGGGGAGAAAGGGCCCTCACCCATTTACTCCACCGGTCCAAAGTGGAATTGTCACGGAAAGATAAGACACTGAAGATAAATTGGATTAGAATCCCAACGACGGAGTACGGGAATAGAAAACCTAAAAATACTGGCTGAGGTGTGAACAGGGATCAAAGTCCTCATAGAGCCATCTTCGAAGAAATTAAACTGATCTATCTAAATTAGATATAGTCGAAAGTTCACAGCCTTGGCATTGCAAAATGTCTCCTTAATCCCTATGAATATATGACAAATTAACCAAAAAAACACAATCACTTAAACGATACAAATAATGAAAAACAACAATAAGAAACTCATAGGATCTTTTAATTTCCGTGTTACATGAATCGAACAAACACAAACATATAACATTGGTTAATAAAATTTTAATTATAACACTCTCTGCACAGTATAGAATTTTTTTAATGCTTAATTCAACATGCCGATAAAATTAAATTGTAAATGACGCTAATTGTAGTTGGTTTATGACATAAGATATCAATTCAATGTTTTGGTCCATTCCAATAAGAATCAAACACTGAAGGAAAACTACATTTGTAAGACAAAAAGAACACTGGAAATGAAAACTACCATTTATTTTCAACAAATTTCCATCTTTATTTCAAAATTATTAGATATATATTAGAAATATCAACTACTTTTTCACTTTCGAACTCTCTGGATCAAGTATGGTCTTGAAGAAAAAGAAAGAAATTTTGGTTGCTAATGCCAAGCTTTCGACCTATTTTAAGGTCATTATCAGGGCCTATATTAATTTCACATTATGAAAAACATATTTGTACAGTTGATTTAACAATCAATATAAATATATAGAACTTACGAAACAACCATACATACAACCATACATATGTCTACAGATTGGCATATGTTAGTTTTTTTTACAGGCGATCTCAAATTTCCTTGAAGACCGAATCAGAACCAACATTGCCACGGATAGTCACAGTATTGCAACTTTACCCCGGAGGTCCTCCTTTCGTTTTCAAAGACTTCGTATTTAAAATTAATAAGACCTTCATAAATTGAACTTAAGCCCATAGTATCTGTTTGAATGTTAGAATTATTATTTTCCATTTTAGTATTTAGAATCTATTTTGCTGTTCTTCTAAGTAATTGAGACTTTTGTCAATTATTTCAATATTCGAAAAATCATAAAAATTTATGTCTACTTGAATTGTTTTGTTAGTCCGGTATGAGTTCTATATTCTATTTTTTATTCTGTTTCATTTGACTAATGTATTTGATTGGACATTGTACACAAGAACCTACACACAACATTCGATCGATTCAACTTTTCATTAATCTTGGGTTTAGTACGTAAAGAGCTCATTGTATTCTTGTATTTGCAACTACAATTGATGTCGGGTATGTATTTCTTTATCAAATAATTTAATTTTGGTGAAATCACGGGGATGTGCGTTAAACTCTTCAAGGTGAAAGGATTGTTCATAAATTCTATTGTTTTTTTCGCCATTAATAACTAAATTTGTTTTCTTCTTCTTCAATATCATCATCCCGAGGGTTCGTAAGTCAACAAATGTTAGCAAATTCAAAGATAAAATTTAAATACATTTTGTGACAATTATCAATTATATAAAATAATCAAAATCATTTGATGAACATTTACAACACATTGGATTATTTTTTGAACCCGTTAAAAAAGAAGATTTAAATAAAAATTAAGGACATATTTAAAACAAAATTAAAGAATTTAGCCATGTGATAGAACATGGTTAAGTTAATCCAGTCAATGATAGTCTTAGACCCATAGAAAAATTTAAATATCCAACCAAAAGCATGATGGTATGCCAGCTATAGGGGAAGATTAATTTTTAACACTTTGACCTCTGGAAATAGCACCATTACACCTTTATTATGAATTCCATACTGTTCAAATAAACAAAAACTACAAAAATTGTCTTGAATAAATTAAATCGTAACTATGTTTACCCCCAATTTTGGTTATTTATGATAAAGACAGGATACAGTCATACAGTAATTGCACATCAATGTTTTTTTATTTGTTATTTTTTTAAATTAAGTCCAGCTGAAAAACATAAATGACTAAGAAAGAATTCAAAATAAACAATTAAATCGTACAACATTTTTTTCAGATTTTAAGTTTTTATCTTTTTATAAACAATTTCTAGCATGTTTCAAATAAGTAATTAACAATTAAGTGTGCTGTAAGGTTCATTAATTTGGAAGGTTTTATAAATTTGCAGTTCACAAATTTTCGAATCCTGGAAATTTACAATACCAGTTTAAAAATTTTACAACTGTGAAGGTTTCAACTTTTTGAGAAAAAAACATGATATACCGCCAGTACAATGTGTTTACAGAAGAAATGCAACTATATACTTAACTTGTAATTAGAACCAGGGACTAATTTTTTCTATGAATTTGAAGAAATCATAATAAACCTTCTAAATATTAGGTTTTAGAATATGTTGATATTATCTTGTTACAAGTTTTCTGTTTGGGCAAAAGGTTCTCATATTAAAAGTTCAACATTGGACACGAATCTTGAGACTAATATATTATTTATTCTTTTAGTAATAAAATATTTTAAAAAAACTTATTCCAAAAACATATATTTGATTAAAGATATTCAAATGATTTAACCTTTTTTTAATAAAAGAAAGGGTCTTTGCAGAACGCAAATGTGAAAAAATTGTAAACTTTCTTTCGATTTAGATAAATTTTATTTCGAAGGTGTTTAAGTTGGAAAAACCCTGATTGAGAAGTCTCATTTTATCAAACGCTCTGCCCTTTTCGGGACAACGAAAGATTGCTGCACTTGATGAATGAACCATGGCGACGACTAAAAACAGAAAGTGAGGTAAAAAATCTATATAAAAACCCGACCGCCAAAGAAGTATGTGAAGACATTCAAATAAATTATTTACCGGATTGTTTTTGTAAGAAAATCGATACTGCTTGCATTTGTGATCGTTGTAACGCGATGGGATTTAATCGTCGAAAGAGTTTGAGTACCATTTTTAAAAGAAGCAAGTATTTTTGTATCATTATTTGTTATACGAAATGAAATAATTTATTCCGTGATTTTCAAAGCCACTGCTTTACTGGAATTCGACATTGAAATTGGCCAGATGCAAACGCTGATTGATTCACCACTGATTACGTCTTTCCTTTATTCCATCAAGAAAATAAAAAGGATTTTTTTTAAACGAGAATAGGCATAAATATTCATAAGACCTAAACGGAAAGCGCACAGATTGAGTCAGATCTTGAGTCCTTCTCATCTCAACCTAGATTTAAATCAACAAATACATGAGTAATGACGTTCTGGTAGAGAAGAAGTTACTGGTTCGTATATTTTTTTATTGTAGTTTTTGAAAATCTCGTTCTAGATTTTAATATAAAACCGATAAACTTTACCTAAATAATGTAATAAATTTTAATTTTTGTCAAGTAGTTCGTTACGTTGTAAGCTGTTATAAGTGTTTTTGCAAATTAAGCGTACGAATTTCATCAAATTAAAACACTTATGATAGTGATGAGATGAATGAATTTTGTTATTTAGAAATCTGTAAAGGAAAGACATTACAATGCCGAATAGGCCATACTGGAATCATTACTTATCAGTATTTTATTATTTTTCTAATAGTGCGATATCCTAGAACCAGAAAGTTATAAGATTTATTAACTATAACGTTGGACTGAATTGAATTATCATATGGATATGATAATAGCGGAAATGCAGTACAAACAAAATAAACATAAATTTTATGGAATGGGTGAAATTCTCCTCACTTTCGAAACCGATGTTTACAATGGTGGGTAGTTTCTACAAGCTTACCTGAAGGGTTTACAGGCAACTGATGTCGCCGGGAGTGGGGTGCAAAAGGGCTGAAATCCCTTCCCCATTGAGCCGGTCAAAACAACCCCTAGGGTCTCTTCAGCCCTAATAGCGGTCACATTGATGGCCTTAACGTTAGCAACCACGAAAGCGGGCGATATTTTGATAAAAGTGTCAGGATAAGTCGTGAAAGCTACTAAAACATCACAAGAAATACAGATTTTTAATATCACAAATAGTTGGAATCGAGCTAATTTCTGAAATTGATCAATGAAATGAAAATAATGGCAAGTTCAGACACTAGAATACGAGACAAAATTGGAATATGAATATATATTAATATATTATTTATAATGTATTAATTGGTCAAGCGGACCCCGAAATTAGTGAATTTAATGATTTGAACTGAAGTATACTTCACTAAAGCTCTCCGTGGCCATTTCATTTGTCGTCGAGAATCCAATCCGATTACACGACATTTGAAAAATGGCAAAAAGGAGGGAAAATTCAAAGGTGCGGTTGAGATGGGAAGTTGGTGTCCGAGTGGATCGAGGTCACGATAGCTCAAGTGGGAGAGCAGCGGCTTATCAAGCCGATGATCGTGGGTTCGAATCCCATTCGTGCCATTGACTTTTTATCTCGACTAAAAACCTTAATTAATTATAATAATTAATTGGTCAACTGGACCACTAAATTAGTGAAGGTAAGCAAAATATTTTTTGTGGGTAGTATTTAAATGACACAAACTATTCAAAGGCGGTGTGCAAAGATTCACAATTCATCACAGGGGCAGTAACTACAACCCCATCAGCTGCCTCTATAACCCTACCTTAATTGTAAACATAAAATATATAAAGGGGATAAGGATAAAAAGAGGTGGTCACAAGACCTTCTACAGCTCGATCTGATTAGAACTTTCGTGGTCATCTAATTTTATAACAACAGATAAAAGTTTAACAGATTATGAAGTATAAGACGAAAAAGATCAAGTACAATTAATTAAACGGTATGCAGCTAGCTACACAACCAACGAAGAACTGGGTTAAATATGAGCAATCAAACTCATTATAGTCTTTCATTCTTAAATGCGTGTTATCAATGGTTGCGCTATAGAAAATTTTAAAAGATTTAGACAAGCAGCCCTTAAAAGAGAAGCTTAACAATTTCTAAACCCAACAACAAAATTTCCAAACCCTGGGAAAATATGACAACCTAATAATATCTTGGGTTCCTAAAGGCATAGAAAATTTTTGGGCAATAAACAACACGCTGGTATAAGAAGAGAATCTACAAAACCAACTACAGGCCCAGAACGTATGAGTGGGCATAAGAGATCACAGATAAACTCTTCCATGTCACAATGTCCTCAGTCAAAAGAAAAAGAAAAACGGACGAAATCTAAAGATGTCTGACACAGAAAACTCGTGGTGGAAAAATTAGCCAAAACTGGCAAACCCATTGTAAAGTTAGTCAGAGGAAAACTCAGATGAGTGATAGCGCTCTACATCGGTATCATCTGAGAAAACATACACTAGACAATGTTAAATTTTCATACAATTTTCAAGATGACCCCATTTGTAGGCTTTGCTAATGAAGAGGAAATTGCCACTCATTATCTTCCAATGGGAAGCAACTGCTCAATGCAGACAGAAGCTAGAGTACCAATAAGACCGTGAAAAAATATTGCGTCCATGATCTGACATTTCTTAAAAGAACAATTGAACTGAACTAAGAACTAGGAAAACTGTTGGGAAATATTAACCCCTACCTCATTGTAACCTATCATCAACATCGGCTGTGTTATGATTTTTATGTTATTAATCATAAAGCTATTAGTTTATGTGAGACGATGTCTTTTGCATGTTAAAAAGTTTTACTTACAATATGTTCGATCTTCGACTCACCTGCAAAACAAAAACACAATTTATTATTTCAATTTAAAACTTCATTTAATACAGTATAAATAATTTATAAGCTGATTATCGTCAAATCTCGTTTATGTACGGTTACACGTAAGACATGGATGTGATAACATGAGGAAAAATACATTTTAAAGTACTGTGGGAATGACGGAAAAAGAGATACAAGTCGTGAATCATCGAGGATCCTATCTAAAAGAGGCTAGCCCGATTAATCTCAGGAATTAGACTCGGAGAGAAACGGAAATCGGTAGAAAACAGGAAAATTTGTAGTACAAAAGCAACGCATTTGGCACAAGAAACAACAATGTATTTAACGTCTTTTTTTAATGATTATCCATTTATGCAACAGTCTAATTAAAAGTCTATTCACCGCGAGAATAAAAACTAAATACAAAACGTTATCGGCAGACCTCATCTGGAGCCGCCTTTTCTCGCTGTTTTTCTTTGAAGATATGTGTTTCGGCTTAGAGCTTCTTTCAGATCTGACAACCAGATATTGTATAATAAAGCTTGACGTGCATTTTACCTTTGTTATTATCTGTAAATATTTTATTTTTATTTTGAAGTTTGTAAGACAGGTAAAATATATTTAATTACTTTTATTTATAACTTTAAACTGTATTCTTTGTATTTTGGTTGGTTCAGACCATTTTGATCTGGCTGCCCTTGGTATTAAGTGTTTTGTATAACTTATTCATTAAATACTGTCAAATTTTGCGATTTTTTCTTGAGAACTGAGGGATGATTTTGCATTTTGATCGCAGTCTTCAAGGGAAAATCTCACTACCTCTCTATATATTTTGAATATTTAGCATTAAAATCTTGTCGGTCAAGCTGTTCACTTTTAATATTCATTAATTCATATTTTATTTTACAGACTTACAGGGAAAATTATGAAACGACGAAGCGAATCTAATCAAGACAACAATAATAGCGGACCAGTAGAAAAAGGTTAATGCTCTTACACGACCATCTGCGAATATGCTTTTGTATTATAATAATTAACAATCCATTATATTTCGTGGTCCGATTGACCAAATGACTTCTTTCGAAGCTTTCAAATTTTCCCTCCTTTTTGCCATTTTTCAAATGTAGTGTAATCAGGATTCCATTCTCGGCGACATATGAAATGGCCACGGCGAGCTTGAGTGAAGATATACTTCATTTTGCTTCGAATCCTGATTACACGGCATTTGAAAAATGGCAAAAAGGAGGGAAAATTGGAAAGGTAGGTTGAGATGGGAAGTTGGTCTCCGAGTGAATCGAAGTCACGATAGCTCAAGTTGTAGAGCAGCGGCGTATTTAGCCGTGGGTTCGAATCCCGCTCATGAAACTGACTTTTACATGTCAACCAATACCTTACATAAAGATTAATTAATTGAAATAATTAACAATGTTAGTTAATGGTATCGACATTTTTTTAACTCAGCTAGAGAGCTTTATATATTTTTTGTACAAATCAAAAATCTGTTCAGTGCCAATTTATTGGTGATGTGAGAAGTCACATCATTAAAAACATCGTGCAAAGCAAACGGGCCGGGATTGCGCAGAAACAAAAGGCCAAAAGAAATCCGACCATCGAAACACGATAAGGGCGGATTTGTCGACCCCCGTAGCACAAATGTAATTTAATTTTATCTCGACCAGTTTTCTCCTCAGAGGCTGACTTTGATTTATTTCAATATCGAAAATAGACTTCCTGCTTCGTTTTATTTGCTTTCCTCTCTTTTGGGATCGTATCGCGATTACGAATTCCTCCGGCAGAATCTCGAGACTTCACTGAGAGCAAAAGCCAGGATACAGAGAGGAAGAATGGGTACAACAAAAGAAAATAAGGAGTGAGAGGGTGAGACGGTGAAAAAGAATCGGTGCTTGGACCGGTTGCGCCTTAGGGACGGGAGCAGCGCCAAACGCCAAGATATTTCAGAGGTTCAAGTGGGTGGATCAAAGGCAAATACCACGTGGTCTCCGTTTAATAAGAGGATAGATTTACTGTCTCAAAAGTCAATTCCCAGCTGTTATTATTTATAGCCGAATATTATTTAATGCGTAGACAACGTCTTAATTTTTTGTATATGCGCATAGTTGGCAGAAAGAAAACGATCCCGATATACTAACTAATAAAAACTTAAGTATCAATCAGACTATTTTGTTTTAAATAATTTATGTATAGCCTGTATATAATAAATATTGCAAATGTGTAAAGTTGATTTTTTCCTCCTGTCACAATACATAGAACTCACTGGAATGTGGTAAGGTACGAAGCCATATTTGTGAGAAGGAATGAATTTTATATTAAGCTAGGATGGGTTTTAAACACACGAAGAAAGTCGATAGGTCTGCAGAAGGATATAGATGAAACTAAGTGTTTCATTATCTTTTACAATAAATCTGAATCGTTATTCTGATTTCGGACTCATACTACAAATATAGAAGAAAATTCAACTCGTTTGTAAAAAAAAGTTTTGAAAATTTACGAGAATTCGCGCTTTCATTTTTTCTGTATGAATTGCCTCTCCAACGGATCTCTAGATACCGTACGTAAACATCAGCGATTTTTAATTCACTTAGCGAAGCGGCACACAGCAGTTTTTCCCGTTGGAGGCCCATAAACCACACGCGCTGCCTTGATTTACCACCCTCTCTGCACCTATCAGCCGTTGAAATACGGCGTACCACCGGATCCTCATAAGTCTTCAAAAATGATTATTTAGCCGTCAATTACAAAGGGATATTATTAGCAATGCGGCAAAGCGAAACCCGTTATTCAAAGGGAAACCGCAGAACGTTGCGTTCGACTTTTCAAATAATTGATTTAATTAACATCCTTTGAATTAGCCAGTGGAAAGGCAGGTCCTAGCGTTTTTATTCCCTACTTTGAAACTGACATATGTTTCTAGTGAAAGTCAGCTGATTTCCAATAGATGGAAAACTTTCTGGCCTGAGGACGGACTATTTACACAAATGCCATCCTGACGTAAACACAGAGAATTCAACTATCAATTACAAATAACATTAAAGTACCGGATGTATGTGTAATTGCACTTGTTTCCTTTAATCTGACATTTCAAACAATTTCATTTTAAATATTCATTAGAAAACGGCATTTTTTGTCTTTTTCTATTTTTTTATTGCTATCTCTAAAAAATATACACTTAATAATCGGATAGTTCTGTCTCTTATGAGACGAATGGGATTCGGAGAGAAATCAGCCAGTGTCAAAACTCCCTCTTATTTAGTTAGGACAATGATAGTGTCAGGACGGGAGGTCCCATAACCATCACCATTTTAGACAGTGTGGAGGATCGAAAGGGAGTCGTTGAGGAAACAGGTTCGGTTTTGGGTTAGTTGCTGTGAGTATGTGCTCGGATCAGATCGTTTAATTGTTGACATAGAAAGAAGCGTTTGGACGCGTACATGGACGAGTGGATTCATGCGATGTTGGAGGATTTGGAACCCTTGAGCAGTGGTTCAAGCGGTGGAAAATAAACGTACAAAAATGTGAACATGTCACTTTTACCATACGAAGTCAACTACTGCTTCAATCTACTTCGATAATATCCCTCTCCCACCAGGTAATGTAGTCCACACATGGAGCCAACAAAACAATTCAAAAGACAAAAATTAACAAACGCTTCATATTTCTAGACTCGTACTCGATCAAGGTTGGCTGTAAAACAAACACTTCATTTACATCAATATTCTGAGACCAACTTGGGTATTCGGCCTGACTCTAGGGTTAAACCTATCCTTCACACAACAAAATATTTCATGTTGAACTTTGTACCTACGTGGTTAGTGTATTGTGCTTAGTGTAAATTTCGGTCCAAGTAGGCTTCTGAGTGTTCCATGTCTTTTTAGTCTAGCATGTGGGTTCTATGTATGTCTGCTATCAAAGTAAAGCCCATAGAAGCTTACTTGTTGGATGAAGAGATCACCTTGTTTATGTACACTAGTTGGCAGATCTGAGAAAACATCACGGGTTGGTTTTTTGATGCCCCATCAAGTACATCAATCTAGATGTTCTTGGATTTTTTCTTTCTGGAATAATGGGTTATGTCAGCAGTGGAGATTGTGAAGAGGATCGGTCCAATTTAGTAAACTCGAATTTATTCGATGCGATTTTATATCCCTCCCCCCGGCGTTTTTCTCATTCGCACATGTTTGTTTTTTAAATGAAATTGATTTTGGATGGTGGTAGCAATCAGCGGAGAAGCAGACCAGCAGACTAAGCCAGATGATAAACGAGCGGATCGAAAACGACCTTAATCAGAAGGCCGGAGCGTACAGAGAGGTGAAACATCGGTTCAAACTGGATCCATAACTCACTGCAAAGTCAGACTTGATAAAACAATTGGAAAATAAGCGCCCTAATATATACGGCATAAATCAGGGAAAACAACAGTAGTCTTGTAGTAAAAATCAAATTTGACATGAATTTATTACCTGAACTAAAAATTAGACAATAAAAACTAAATTTAATAACCCTTATTGCTGATAGTAAATTCAATTCTTGAATGCTCAGATTTTGATAAATTGATTTGATTTGCTACAGACAAAAAAGGAAGTACAAAAGTTAGAAACGTATGTGTAGAGATTGGTGACCGTTAATCGATAGTTATTCAGATATCGACCGCATCTCACGGCTAGAAACGTAACTGAACAAGTCGAACTGTATATGTATATAAAGTATATGAACGTATTTTGATTAAATGATTGGCCTCTTAGACATTAATTTTCATTAATCACTCAATAATTAATTATTACTATATCGTAAAAATTCATCATGTTTGCTTTTTATACAGTCGTTGTTTTTTATTAGACCTGGCGCTCATAAGTCTTCTAAAAATGATTATTCGGCCGTTTCTCGTCGCTGAGAGGGAAGCCAAAACCTTACCACAACTGTTTATCATTTGCATTTTTCAGTAATTTCTTCAATTAAATCCTTTTGAATAAGTCATAAGGAAGGCGTGTCCCGGCATTTTTTCCCACTTTTTCAAGCTGTCAGATGTCGGCTCCCTTGAAACCCGACCACCCTGTTCCACGATCCGATTAATTTTTAGATCGAAGGCTTATATCTAATATGCAATTGTTAAAACGTGAGGGTATAAAATGAATTTGGGCACAGAACATATTTAAATTCCAAAAAATATTGGAAATATTTGATTATGTTTGTTTATTTTTATTTCGTAACATTACTAAGTCATATTATCACTTGATATAAATATGAAAAACATGTTAAACTTGCTTTATTTGTTTTAAAGTTGCACTAAAGACTGAAAAATAAATATTATTTTCAGTTACTTAATCTTTTTATGTAAGGTTTTGGTTGAAATGAAAAAGTAGTGTCACATTTGAAAAATGGCTCAAAGGAGGAAAAATTCGAAAGGTAGTAGGTTGAGATGGGGAGTTGGTGTCCGAGTGGATCTTACGTAGCAGTAGTGGTTCGAGCAGCGGCGAATTTAGCCGAAGGTCTTGGGTTCGAATCCCTCTCGTGACACTAACTTTTTCATTTCAACCAAAACCTTATATAAAAAGATTAAGTAATTGAAAGAAGTAATTTGGTCGACCACTAAATATAATGGATTTAATAAATACATACTATGTTGAAACATACAGTACTGTGTCTGTATTGTAAAATGTGCAGTTTATCCTATAACATCCTATGTGAAAAAACATTAAGACCCAAAGCAAAAATTCCATATATTTTACCAAAAGCAGTTTATAGTTCACTTCGATGGAAGTGTTTGTATACTGCGAGGAGCAACAGATTGCCCCCTGGAAATAGGAATTTAAGCAATGTTCATGAGGTTGCTTCTCCGAGTGGACTCGCCCTGATAATTTGACGCTAATTATACCGTGCTGACCCACTTCATATAGGCCAACAGCTGATTAAGTGCTGACTAGGCTTCTGGTAACGACATGCAGCAGACAGTTTATAAATCAGACCCCCGAAATCACTGCGTGAGTATCATCTGGGTCCACACATCGGACGAATGCGCGAAAAAGATATCACACTGTTCCGACTGTCATTTGTGCACAGTCTACTTTGTCCGAGCGAAAGATATTACAATGAAATATTTTTAGTTCTAAAAATGATCGTTAGGACAAGTTTTTATTTTACACTATCACTCACACACATATTCTCTCTCTGTCTCTTTCTTTCTTTCTCTCCCTCTGACTTTCTCTTTCTCTCTCACACTCCGTGAGTGGTACTATGATTTCTTTTTCTTCCTGCACTTTATCCGTTTATCTTATCTGTTATTCAGTCTCTCTCTCTCTCATTCTCTCTCCCTTTCTTTCGAGTTCTTTTCCTATCTACTGTCTGCCCGTCAGTTGACTATGATTTCTCTTTCTTTTTCCTCTCTCTCTCTCACTCTCTCTCTCTCTATCTATGAGTTCTTTTTCTATCTACTGTCTGCCCGTCAGTTGACTATGATTTCTCTTTCTTTTTCCTCTCTCTCTCTCACTCTCTCTCTCTCTATCTATCTATCTATCTATCTATATATATATATATATATANAATAAATATAATTATCTATCTATTTATCTATCTATCTACATCTATCCCTATCTCTTCCTCTTTCTCTCTCACTCTCTCTCCCTTTCTTTCGAGTTCTTTTTCTATCTACTGTCTGCCCGTCAGTTGACTATGATTTCTCTTTCTTTTTCCTCTCTCTTTCTCTCTCTCTCTCTCTCTCTCTCTCTCTCTCACACACTATCTCTCTATCTCTCTCTCTCTCTCTCTCTCTCTCTCTATCTCTATCTCTCTCTCTCTCTCTCTCTCTCTCTCACCTACTCACTCAGTCTAAAGCTATTTTTTTACAACTTAAACTTGATCCCTTGAATAAGAAAATAAAATCAAGAAACTGAAAAATGTAAATTACAATTTTCTATTTTTTTTGCGATTAAAATGAACTGTTTTTTTAATTTTCATATAAAAGCAGAGAGTCAGTTACAGATTAAAACGCTCATGGTTGCAGTTTAAAAAAATACGCGTGAAAAATTAGAAAAAGAAGAAACCCACACAAGGTGCCGGCCGGCGATCACCTCAGCGGTTTGTCGGCCCCAAAGCATCAAAAATTATTATTATTTTTAATTAAAAAGTTTCACTGACACATCAAAAACCGTAAAATGATCAAAGGTAACGAATCCTAAGTAATATTGACACGTATAAGTTTGTGTATTCCTTTAATGACACAAAAAAATCTCATTCGACGGTTATTATTACACGAACACGCGAAACGGCTGGAACCCCTTTCTCCCCCTCGCGTCCATCGCGTCACATTCCGTTGGAAAGGTTTTTACGATTTGCGGAATTGCGGACAATTTGAAAGAGTTGGCATTTGAGCCGCAGCCCGCCTGGGGACATTCCCCGGGGGAGTCCTTTCTACGGGTACGTCCGGGAGGAAAGCAGTCGCAATTACAAAACCATTACGGCGAAGAAACGCCAAAGAGGCTTCGGCATTACTCGCCCGATACTCATCTAAGACTACGTTGGTTCGGAGATGTTTTGCTTCGAACATATTTCTTGTTCTTGTAGCAAAAATATAGTGAGTGGTCCGCCAACGTTCGTTTGTTTGTGCAAACGGTAATGTCGATGTTTCTTGAAGGGACAACATAACGATTAGATTAATTTAAAAAAGTCCCTGATTTTTTTAAACGTTTTTAAATAAACCATTATTTATGGCGGATAAAAAGAGAAGTGGTTCAGTGACTCTCGTCAAGATTTATTGTTCAATCAATTGAAATTGTTGCTCCCTTCAATTTGTCCCCAACGCGCTTAAACGAAATCACTGAGTCAATTATGGCTGTTGAAATATAGTTACTGTTGACTTCTTAGCCGTACACTATAACTCGGTTTTTATTTATTTTTTTTTTTTTAAATATTGTTTCATCCAAAGTATGTTATTGATTTATGCCGAATTAAAACTGGGCTATGAAATTTGTTAAATGTGATAGCAAGGATACATAATTAAATCAATGTAACGTTAAGTAACAAACTGTGCTATATTCTGTATTGGCATGCATGTCATAATTGAAAGCAGTGAATTGAACGTCCAGAATGTGTTCAACCACTAGTCTCATTATTTTTTATATTTTTAATTATTCAGAAATCGTGAGATGCGGTCTGGTGTGATGTAGGTTTCAAAAAACATTTTCTTTGACAATGTTTTTCTGAAACCTACATCACACCAGACCGCATCTCACGATTTCTGAATAATTATCGATTAACGGTCACTAATCACCACATATATTTTTAATTACAATTATTGTGTAAAATATTGCTTAAAGAACCATTGAACGATTGATAATAAATGTTATAAAACGTAAAATTTTCAAGGTATAACTGCCAATTAACCTGGCAATGAATCTTAATTCTACTTATCTGTAATTCCAGAAGTTTAATCTTCAAAGGTCAACATAATCTACAAAATGTAAAATTTGATCGATTAATATCATAAACAGCGTTCTCACCAAAATAGGCCGAAATGTTAAGCTTAAAAAAAGTAACAACACCCCAAAATATTTTACAAGAGAAAACATTGTTCTTGAAAATTTCAGCAATGTTTGCTAAAACAAACATTTCCTAAACCCGATCCCACTTAAAAATTATAAAATAAAGTGAACAAATTGCATAAAAAAGCATGACGGAAGATGCCTAGGAATCAATGAAAATGACGTGATGAAAAACCATAAACAAGATTTAAAAAAAAGATGAGAAACCATTCTTTACTAATCGAAGCAGAAACTTTGTCTTTTTCTAAAATAATTGTTACAAAGAAAGCACAATAACACTTAAAGAAGCATGGAAAAATGTATGACAATTGGCATAAAACATTAAAGTGTCGAGATTTACCAGATATTTTCTTTTGATTAGTACTAGTATATGAATAATTCAAGAAAATTCAATCATCACAGGTCAACACAATGCATGATATATTGACAATTTGATCAGTCCATTTAGAAGAAAAATCTGCCCACAAAAAATGTTAAGCTTTGGAGGTAACAGCAAATAAAAGTGCAAAAACCAAAATCTACAATGACATCAAACAAGACAAAACTTAGTTCTTGAAAATTTCATTACTGGTTGCTAATGAAAAATTATCTTGAAATGTAGCTTTTCATATTTTGAATGGATCGACAACCCGAACCCACCGTAAACTGGGATAATAACGTGGAGGACGTGCATAATAGAAAGGGTTCTTAAAAATGACGAAAAGAACTTCATTGATAAATACTACGAGCCCTAATTTTTCCAAACCGAATCACATCTAAAACGCGTTCCTAACACAATGAATTAAAAAAAAGGTTGAGACACGATAAAAATAAAAACATAACATAAAACAGATATTTGGAAAAAAGCATCCAGAAACAAGGAACAAAAAATGAAATGGAACTCAAATTTTGGAAAAGGACTTCAAAATTGAATGCCTTTTTTTCATTAGAAAATCAAAAACGTTAAATTATTATTTGCATATTGGATGGAGTAATTGTGTTAATGATACAATTGTAAATAAAGTACCGGTGGTTCAATACGTGTTTGAAGTAGTGAGGGGCGTTCTGGTTAGATTTATTTCAGAAAAACACCTTTTTCATTTTATTTCGGACGTTTCAACCTTTATTGGGGTCATCTTCAAGGCATAAAGTGTAGTGTTATTCCTGTAGTGACTTGTTGGTAAAGTGTGTGCGTTGTGAAATTGTCGCGAATTTCTCACCATTTTACCACGTATACCCTCAATAAATATGACACACAGGAAGAACACTATACTTTATGCCTTGAAGATGACCCGAATAAAAGGCGAAACGTCGCCAATAAAATGAAAAAGGTGTTTTTCTGAAATACTTCTAATGTGACCACTACTTCAACCACTTAAATTATACAATTTTTCTTCTCGCTTGTAAAAGAAACAGAGAAAAAGCCCAATCACACGTTCACATGTTACACGAATTAAATGACATCATATTTTGTTGATATCTAAAAGAACCCTCTACAATGAGAGGGAAAGAAATAATTTTGATTAAAAGGGATGATTTCTACGTTCAATATCACTATTATGTCATCAGTATTATTTGCTCATTTAAAGAACCCTCCACAATACCATGGTTCTCTTAAAAATTTATTTATATATGATATGAATAAAGAAAAAAAGCATAGGGTTCAGAAGTGCTCCTTGCGACACACTCTCACTCTCTTTCTCTCTCTCACTCCTTAAAATTTAGATTTGTATCTTGATGATGTAATCTTTGGATTGTTTAATTAAGTCGTCAAATAGAAATATAGTTTATTTATTCTTTTGTGTTTTGATAATCTATTTCAGATTTGTATTTCGTATGATGATGATGATGAAGATAGAAAAAAGAAAAGTTAGACCAAATACCCAGAACCCGATGCAGGTCTCTTCACAAAATTCTTGATAAACGCCCAGTTATTCTCAAACAACTCAAAAAAATTTCAAGTATTGATGATTTTCATCCTTGCCGTATTCCATTAACGTGCACTTCTCTGAGTGGGCAATACGGACATCTTTGCAGTTGCAAAGACGGTAATAAAAACGTTCGTTCTAACACTAAACCACTTTGTTAATCACAATACTGTAAAATAAACTTTACCGTTGACATACAAATATGCCTGAACATAAAAATTATTTTCATCAGTTGCATGTTTGACACAAAGTGAACCCGATTGTAAACAATTTGTGTGTCTTCGTTGATTGATGAATTCGGTCGGCACGTCAGCTGTCAGACCGGATGATCGTGACGAAGATTGAAGTTTCATTACAGGTCGGGTCGCCATCTTGTTCGGAAGATGGTTTATGTCCGACCAAATGGTGTTTAGGCCATCGGGAATGGACGAAAACCAACCTAGGCTGTTTACCAACACAACGGGGGCTCCTGGCTTTTCTTCAACCGCATTGTTTTGACAATTCCATCTAAACAGCCTATCTCAAATTTAGCCACGCTGTTTATACGGTTTTATAACTTACATAAATACTTTATCAATAGCATATAAAGAGTACAAATAGAAAATCTTCAAGGAAATTGATGAAGGCTTTTACATGGAATGTAGGGATTGTGGATGGACTGATTAAATTCAATTCTTTACTATCTGATTCCGTATTCCCATAATCCTTGTTAACTTCCTCTCTCTCACTCACTCACTCACTCACTCTCTCTCTCTCTCTCTCTCTCTCTCTCTCTCTCTCTCCCTTCCTTTCTCCATCTATCTATCTCTCATGTCTCTGTTTTTGTCTCTCCCTCTATCTATCTATCTATCTCTCTTTCTCTTTCTCCACTACTTTCAACTAGGGCCAACAAATTACACGTTCGGATAAAAACTGAATAATTGTTAAGATTTCCGTACCCTGTGATTTCGGTAATTGTAGTGTGGTTTTCTAATGGTTTTTAGCAATTATGTAATTAAATATGGGAGTAGGTAAATCTGGCCAGCACACGTCTTTGACAGAATTTGTCAGCTAAAGACAGCATGGACGAAAACGAACAATACAACGAGAATAGGCCCAGATATTTAAGTCAGATCGAATTTCTTGTAATAATTTATCAGATGTAATTTATCGCCCGAAACAAAGAGAGTTAAAGTGGGTTGAACGATGACTTTTGTTAGCATGCTACAGAAATGTGCTATGAATTTAATTTAAATTAGGATATATTCTTTCACAACGATAAAATAGCGGTAATTGTAAAAAATACCCTGTTAAACTGATAAAGAATAGGACATGTCATTGTGAGGCGAAATGTTTTGTCTCTGAGTTTGCCTCGGAATAAAACATCGATGTATTATGTGGATGCATGACAGCCGTAATTTGTTACTTATCCTGGCACGAAAATAACATTAAAAACTTACACTTTTAAAATTCTAAGCCCACAGGTTTCATGTTACGAATTGAAACTCCTTGGGTAAACGGCACAAGAATATTGCCAATCTCGTCTGAAAAGCTGAGATTTATCTAAGCGAGGAAGACATAAATCTGGTCTTGTCCCAGTTGTGTCCCTCGTAGTCTAGAGATGGCCGGAATGCAAATAGGACAGAACGACCGTTGGTCTAAGCGAGTTTCGTCATTGACTGTACCCTGGTTGGAAAACAGGTGTGTTCCTTCCTCCTGTTTCTGTGTGGGTCCGTGCAGCCGTGGTGCTCGCACGTTGCATATCCGCCTCATCCTTTCGGAATAAAACACATGAGATATGCATCTTGCATGTCGGCGCAGATGCTGGACACGGCCGCTTTCTTCTTTCGTCCGCTGGAATCGCAGGGGAAAAAAAGATTTATTACCACGTTCAAACGTTATGCACATTGACAGCAGACCACAATCTACATCGAACTTTTCAAAAATAGGCCTTATTTAAAACTCCGTTCTTAAAATCACAATAAGCTCGGAGACATGATTTATGAAAGTCAATTGAGATCAGACATGTGTAGAGATTAGTGAATCAGACATTTTAGCTGACTTAGCGAAGGGAGAAATTGAGACCAAGCAAAAAAGTGTAGACATATATGTGAGGACTAACTAGCGAACGTTTGATTGATGTAAGAGCTGTCTATGCATAATAACCTCACAAGACCATGGATTGAGTTAAGGTTATTAACTTTAATTACTTTCCTTTATAGCATATTGGTTTTAATTGAATAAGATTTGCACTCAAAAATTTCACCAAACCTGGACTAAAAAGATAAAAAAAATTGCCTAAACCTACAGGTTGCCATTCCGTTCTGGCGCTACTAGTTCCTCAACTTTCAATGTCTGATCTAAAAAATATTAAAATTTTTCATCTATTTAGCGTAATTTTATGGTTTACTTTTTGGTAGGTCGGAGAGCTTGAAGGAAAACTGGCCATATCAATTTACTGAAAAAAGTCCAGGTTACTGAAACATCGCATATATTCCTTGACTTAAGTGAGACTTGACAGAGCTGATGATGTTTCTGAGCCATGTACTAATTAATGCTTTCTTAAGGTGCGCAAAATGTTTAGGATGGGATGGGAAAGTGTAAATAGTAACATTCAATTAATTAAGGTTTTTAAGTTGAGATAAAAAAGTCAGTGTCACGAGCGGGATTCGAAGTCACGATAGTTCAAGTGGTAGAGTAGCGGCGTATCAAGCCGAAGGTCGTGGGTTCGAATCCCGCTCGAGACACTGACTTTTTTATCTCAACTTAAAAACCTTAATTAATTGAATGTTATTAATTGGCCAAGCGGACCACTAAAAATAGTGAATTTAGTAAATAGTAACCTTGGGCAGTAAGGTTCGAATAGCTTGGACGATATGGAACGTTTGGAAGCGGGATCAGTACATGTTTTATCTTTCAAAATTTTAGGTCATTGACGATAATGAAGTTACGTAGTAAGGTGCTTTGACAATTTCTCTGAGAATTTGGCAGGATTGGATGGGATGTACATTCCAGCAAGTTGAATGGCTTAGCGGAACCAACAGTTCCACTCTGTATGTCCAAATCGGTACTAGTAATGTATTGAATGTATTGTATTATTCCATTTTCGACGTCAAAAAAGATTTCGGACTTAATATTCTTTGCAGTTTTGTGCTAAGTTGTTGCTTCTTAACTCTTGTGTGCGGATTCCAAGTCAGTCTGCTGCCCATGTCCTAAGTATCTGATCTGAGTAGAAGTCTGTAGTTTTTTTAATATATACCGGGTACATGTTTTCTTATTCAATCATGACCTTCATTTTTGCGCCTGTCATTGATAAACTGAAGGTGTTCTGGATGTTGGAGGTTGGGTTGGACTGGATACGGGTTAAAAGACAAAATTGCTCTATCATCCGCATAGGTGGTAATGAAGCTGACGGGTTATATAGGAAAACTCTTTAAGTATATAACTATATAACTTAAGCTGATAAGGTAATAAGATGAGGTATACGATAACTTGGCATTAATGCATGTTCCTTAGGAAAGTGTTATTAATGAATTTATGGTTTAGACGTAATTGATGCAGCAATGATAGTTTTAACTAAGGGGCCAGTCCGTGCACCCGGTTTAGGAATGTCGGCTGAGTTATCCGTTTTTGTTTTTTTTTAACATCCGTAATCTGCGAGACCTCTTATCGCGGCGAGAGATCCAAGGAAATCAGCGGAGTTATTCCTACGGAAAAACAGTCTAGACCGGAAGTTTGACTGAACAAAGAACGAAATAGCCTCGTTATGATTTAACTCTCTGGCGAAACTGCATCGCCTCCGCGTTCTATATTTTTATGAATAAATCTAATTGGCTTGAATTATGCATCAGGTAGCTCGGCGGATTTTCGAGCGGCGAGCGAATAACAAAAGACCCGCAGAACCAAGGCTATGCTTGACAATTTCAATTACTTTCCTCTTTGACGCTGACATGCTTAGTTTTAGTTACTCACAACATCTTATATAAAAGACCTGTACAAACTAGTTGATTTGCGTTATGGTTTATTTATATGCGATGTCGTTTATATCATTGAACCAAAAGGGTGATAATGGGGGGAACATCCTCCTTCATTCAACACGGAACCAGATAAATCTCATTTTTTCCCAAATTATGCAATATAAGTTGATCCTCTTCCTCACTTATATCATTTACTCCGTTCTCTACCGACCCCGGTTATTTCTACTGTTTTTTTTCCCCCCAAGAGCCCAGCAAATCAACCACACTTTTTTACATACCATTACTCCAATTAGGATTTTGGTTGTCATACGCCACTGTCCAGCAGGGTCTTTGTTGGTTTCATAATCCCCGTTTCACTGATAAATAATCCAATTCATCTACGGTCATCTAGCTTTCGCAGTTTTCCTATTGTTAGACCTCAATAGGAGACTCCTATACTCAAGATTAAAAGCCTGTCGCCTGAGAATCCATGTGACCGACCTATCGCAGATGATCGATATCTACGATCAACAAATATATTGCTGACAATATTTTCAAACGCGTTACAATCTTGTATTTGTCGGAGGCTGGGCGGACAGCTGGCTCCTGGCCATTTGGCTGCTTCTTTTTCCCCTTTTCGCCTGAGGAACTGCCTGTAAATATATTCAAGCGGAGGAGTGAGAGAGTGAGTGAGTGAGTGAGAGAGAGAGGGAGAGAGAGAGAGAGAGAGAGAGAGAAAGAGAGAGAGAGAGAGAGAGAGAGAGAGAGAGAATTGATCTCAATCCATATCCAGATCGTCTAATCGGTGAAAGATAGATGAGTACGGCAGTTCGTTTTCTTAAAATGTTTCGAAAAAATCGTTCTCTGGCCATGAATTTTTTCTTCATCTTCTACAACTGCACTTTAAATATGCAACAAGCAAAAATATTAAAATTTTTATTATATTGTGTGAAGGCACGGACACACAAAAAGGATGACGGCGTCCAACCAGTGATGGGAGCCGTTAGTTCACCAACAGGATGGAGATCCTCGTGGCCAACTCGCTTCAGTCTTCGACGAGGAATGGCGGTAATGTTGAGGATGACAATTCGCGGAATGAGAGAAAGTTCGAAGAATTTTACATTGCAGGGTTTGTAGACTGTAGGCTGGAACGCTTAGCGGTGCCGTGCAGTTCAAGTCCGTCCATAGTGGGGCTAGCAGGGCTATAGTCTTTTTTTGTTTGTTACTGTAAGTTTGGTTCGCTTGTCAAGTAGTCTTTTTAACAGTGTGAATCTTGTAAATTTTTACGTTTGAGTCTCGTGGGGGGGGACTATCTACGAATGTAAGTCGTTCGTCGAGGTATAGTCCAAGGTATGTGATTCGCAACGGGGAAGGGAAGTGTTTTATAAGATTTTACACGTTAAAAAAAATATTTTTTGATAAAATTTAAAAAAAGATTGAAAACATTATATTTAGATTTAGTTTCACTAACCTTGATTCTCCATTGGAGGAGCAGGATTCCTGTATGTGTTAGTGATTTTGTAAAGATTGATTCGTAATGAAATTTAAATTACTAGCTACCAATTTACCACGTTATTACACAATTAAGATACTTTAGTCAGAAGTCAGTGTTCTTCTGGACTTCAGTGGGTTGTTTAGGACCTCATGTCCTAAAAAATCTTCAAATATTTAGTCTTGTAGCCTAAGATATTTACGACCATATTTAACAAAAGAAAAATACTGTTTAAAAATTAAATTAATAAGTAAAAATAATATCCATCTTTTGGCTTGGTGTATTTACAATAATAGTTTATAAACAATAAAGTAACAATTTAAGCGTAAAAAAATTTCCTTATAGGCTTAAACATTTTTGAGAAAAAATTCATTTTCAAAATATTTTCTATTTTTATTTGCTTGTGAACATTTCGTTTTAATCCAAACTACTACCAAAACAAATTCAGCGTGTAACAAAAATCATTTGCCGGTTTAAGATCAAAGGAACAATTCATCCGAGGAAACAAATACCCAACTGCTATACATAACGGCCGGTGACGGAACGGTTAAGGTCCTTGTTATAAAATATATTTATACATATATATTTATATCGCTCGCGGTAAATCATAAACGAACGCTTACAGTTACACAGATGTTAGGGCTGATTTATGAACAACTTTCACAAATTCCAAAGAAGAAATTCCCGCCGGTAACCATCCCGTGATTTATTTCCATTGCCGTGAACTCTTGTTTTTCGTTTTTTTTTCGCTTTTCCTACCGTTGACCCGATGACTGTTCAACAATCAATCTTTTCGACTATGATTTTTAAGAAGGGCATACGTTTGTGCTGGGCGTCTATTATAAAATAAATCCGTGGCTGTGGTCCAATCCGCATTTGAATAGTAACGATAATCCCATCTCAAGGAGGTCTAAAACGAATTTTTTAAATTAAATTTATTTCACTTTTTGCAGGGATATGTAATGTAAATTAAATTCCGGCTGCTCAATAGGGTAAAATCTCAGATAAAACACATGATAATTACACACCATGCGCTATAATTTGCACTCCCACTTACTTAATGTTACACAATTAATAAATAATATAAAAATAAATAAAAGGGGAGGGAAGAGTTTATTTTTGATGAATTTTCTTTCCTTCTCTATCCTTTCTATCCATGCTACTAATATAATATAAGAGATCAATTTCACACACTATTTTTCAAGGAATTTTGAATATTCACAAAATATTAGTGGTATCAAGTTGTACCCATTTGTACATAGATACGATGTTGGAACAAGATTTGTTCGTTCGTCTTTCTTGTGTCTCGGGCTTATCTGGTAAAACTACAATTCTATCCTCAGCGAGTTGTTCCGACGGGAAAGAATAAATCATTTAACTTTTGAGTATATGTGCTGAGGGAGGGCGATCCCACGGTCAGATTGTCATCGATTATTCAAAACGCCGATCTGCCATACAAGACATAAATTGAATATAAAAATCCGTTGTCACGTTTTATTAGGTTAAAATAATTGTAAACAGAACAAAGGATTTTAATAACTGGTGGGGGGGGATTCGTTTTTTATATCGGCTAACACGATGCTTTTCTGCAGGAAGGCCTTGACTTTTCAAACACTTTTATTTACAAATAGAAATCAAAACATATTGATTTCGTTAAAACACTTCATATGCATTTAATCCACAGGGAAACAAATTTTCCCAAGTTTAAAAACTATAATTGCGAGAAATTAGCAAGATAAAACTTCTGACCCACTAGCACAGAGCTGCGGATTTGCCTACAGCCGCCTCCTTAATTGGAAGAACTGGTTCCGCTGCTACGATTTTTTACAAAAAGTCCCTCCGCGCTCCTCGAGGTCCACAAGCCACAGAAGGTTTTGTATATTTTTTTTTCTTTCCACTTCACGTACAACTTAGGACATAGGGGCCAGCCGTATTTTTTTCGGGGCACGGTGAAAGTTAGGATTTGTTACCCAATATCACTAGCGATTCGTTTAATATTTTTAAATTCATTTTTCAGTGGACATCTTTCATGACTAATAAAAATAAATTTAAATTTTCTTTAATTTGTTTCTCACGAATAATCTGGAACTCGGTATGGTCTGGTTGAAAACAAAGTCTATTGTTTCTGCCAAGCATTCGATTTTTTTAAGGTCATCATCAGGGCAAAACGATCTTAAAGATGACTACAAATTCATATAATTAAGTTTTCAATAGATGGTTTCAAATTTCATCGAAGACCTACTCAGTCCCAACATTGCCAAGCGCTGTCTGGAGGTTTCATTTTGTTTTGATTCCTATTTATTTCCTATTCCTATATTATTTTTGCGTACGAATTCATTATTTTGCCCGTTTCATATTTCAATAATTTTTGTTCAATGAAAAACGCATTTTCAATCGATGATTACTATCTACCTATCCATTGATATACTCCGATTAATACATCTACATGTACCCATCCATTGATTAAAACAGATATTTTATTATAGTGGTGGGATAGTTTTTCATTGAATAGTTTTAGCAAATGTGAGCACAGAACAGTAACATTCACAGACGGTCATGAAATGTTAAATAATTTTATTTTAGATCATTGTTACAAAATCCGTTTTAAATCATTGTCCAAACAAACCGTATTATTTCCTATTTAACTTACCGATTCTACTCAGATATCAGATCAACACAAGCCGGCGTCCCACAAGGGTGCATTCTTGATCCCATCCTATTATCCCATATATACTGCAAATATTTCTGGTTATCCCAATACTATGTCGAAATTGGTTGATATCGTACTTTTGTTCCAACCTCATTTCTACCCAATTAACCTTAAATATTCATGAACACCTTGAGTTATCAAAGTAGAGGACAAGACTGAATGTAGAAAAAAATTGCCTTGCCCGACACTATACATACTGCCGTGGAATACCCACACATAATAGAAGACTTGATCAACTAGGAAGACTTTTATACGGAAACCTGTTTTGAACGGCAATCCACAACTATTATATACAAATATTGAAAATACTGCATCACTAACTTCACTATCCACGACCACTTCAATATTCCTTTTATCAACGAATTGATTCTTTTCCGCTTCTTTAATTTTAACATCAAGCTTTAGATCCACTCTAACCCTACCATTTAAACACTCTGCACTTTCCCATCCCGAAGATGGTTAGAGATGGTTAGTGGGCGAAAGGTTTCAAAAGTATCATGTGGAACTCTCATAAAATGAATGGGTAATAAGAATATTTTAATGTATCTTCTTGAGAAGTATTTTCAGAAGAATATAGACTGAACCTGGGGCCGCGGTAGCCGAGTGGTTAGCGTGAGTGACTCTCGGCTCATTTTTTTCACGATAAACCCCCCCCCCCCCAAATATGAACACACATATAAGAATTCGTCACCATGGTTAATATGCATAGATCATAAGGAAAAAAAATAGACTGAACCTAATATTTTTTAAGTAAGGACGACAATGTTGTCCCTGTTCGGCCACCATCATACCTGGACTAATACCGGTAGATATTTTTCCCCCTGAGATCTTTTTAAGAATTTTCCTCTTATAAACCAGCGCGGGAAAGATTTAAAAACCTGAAAGTACGGATTGTAAAAGACTGCAAAATTAATATTTTCTGTGTGTAAACGTGAATTGCATCAAATAAACAAGATAACACATTTTTCTTCATAACATTACTCTAGGTATTTCTATATAATATTAAAAAACGGTAACAAGATTGACCTTTGCTATATTTCTAAGTATTTCGTCCCAACTGATTTTTAATTGTATTACTTTTTTTTTTCTTCTTTTTCTTCCCGGTTGTTGTTTCAGATATCTTTTAGTGTTATAGGGGCGTTTCACGAATTCTATACAACCTCAATAAAAAGGTAATAAACTGTGGTTGTTTGTATATATAATGTGGGATATTTAGGGGCTGACAAACAGCGTCATTGTCATTGTCGGCCCTCTTGCAAGTTTGTACTTCTTGGTCTTTCACGCGTATTTATCAATGAAGACTAAGACTATATCCTAAATTATATATATCATACATTTTTCATATTTTTCGGGCGGAATTAAATGACCCCTTCCTATCACGCTCATGAATTACATTCATTCCAATAAATTAGCATAAACACAATAAAAATACACTCCAACACAACACAAACATACATTTAAATAAATATACATGTAAAAATACCTATGACCCTGTGCCCTCCGTCGTGTCCCAAGACTACGCATAGGTCCGACGATATATCAATTGGCGATCAAAATTGCCTATAAACGTCAAGCCTTACACATCTGAAAATGACGCGCAGTCTTGTCAGTATGGCTTTTTTGGTTGTACGAAATGGTTCAGAAGCTATTTTACTAGGTTACACATTTAAAAATATGTGTCTCAATATTCTACTATATTAGAAATACATATTTTTTTATAAATAAATTATTTATATCATGTTTGATTAGTTAATCATTAGTGGTTTATGAGCATCTTTCTGCCTCTATGTTGTTCTCTTTCTCCATGTATAATGATACAAATATATTATAAATATAAACAATATATTAACAAAACTAGTATAAGTAGTTTTGAATAATTATACAAGGTATCATTGGCATCAAGTTGTCCTTAGTTGTTTAAATCCCGTAATATTCTGTAGATACGATTTAAGTTTGCAATTTTTTAAATTTATAAATACATTTTTCGTTGCAATCCTTAATTCACTTGTACATTTTGCTTATTTTTCTTCCAGAGTTTTAGCTGTCTCTCAGTGTTATATTGCGTTTCAGGAATTACAGTACACTAGTAATTTCGGAATCTATTTTACTAGGTTGCACATTTAATATTATGTATCTATTTGTAAATATTTACTTTTTTATCCTACAAGAAATAATTTATATCATGTTTGATTATTTATTCATTTAGTGGTTACCTTTATGTCCATTGAAATATTCATATTTCGAATTTAACAAGGCTTTAAACTGATTTATGTAATGACTTATCTATTTGTGTGATAATTTACGTTTAGTATTAATTAAGGTTTTTAGTTGAGATAAATAATTGTAATATATTAATTGGTCAAGCGGACCGCGAAATTAGTGAATTTACGTTTAGTGTAATAATAAAATTGTTAAGAAAGGTTTAGAGTTTTAATTTCATATTGTTGTACTAATGAAATGAAAGAAGATGACAGATCAAGAAGAACGTACGAACGAAAATGAAAGATGATGGCAAACAAACCAATGGAAGCCGAGGGGCCGGGGCCGAATGGCCGCACTCGAATGGCATCTCGGCCCGGCTGAATTCCCGTCAGTCCGCTGGCTCAACCCGGCCAAAGCTGGCAAAGCCGTAATAACAATATATATTAAATCAATTATTAAAAATTAAAAAAAGGATAATTCTCAATTGGTAAAACGTTATTTAAGAAGCCTCGCGGCTCCGGCTTGTCTTATTTATTGAGATTCGATCTCAAACAGGATCCGCGATAGTCATGGGATCCTGGACACTACTTACAAGCTTGGTTTCTTTGTTTTCTACTTAAGTCCGATCCAATTAACCATCCTGTGGTTACTTGAAAAAAGGCATTCTCACGTAATTTAATTAAATTACACGCAAGTGTCCGCTCTCAAACAAATGATTTCATCCCAAATTTAAAATTTAAGATTTAACATGTTTTACACAAGTTGAAAGTATAATGTAACATCACACAGACTTAAATTAGCACTTAGAAGAGTAGAGAGAGAGAGAGAGAGAGAGAGAGAGAGAGAGAGAGAGAGAATTTGTCTGAGCAAGATTGGACTAAAATCTTGTTTACAGATGTGTCAAGGAGGACAAAGGGAAGAACAGATAAACAATATATCCCCGCAACATTTTCAATCCGGAGAAGTTACGGTTCAAAGTCGCACAAACTTGATCTTCATCAAGGGTTCACTTCTAAAACCTGCACCATATATTAAGGAAGTTTCGAAGTTTGTTCCTTAAATATGCCTAATACAAATAGTTGGCGACGGTTTTTTTAATGCTTGAAAATGCAAGGCACCACACAGCTCGGACTACTTAGAACTTGCTTCAATTCAATGTTTGGAGTGGCCAGTATGTAGTGTCGACTTAAACCCTATCGAAAACCATTCGGACGAGTTGTCAATGGGTTAAAAGTCGCCCAGTGAAGTATTTGAAGAAGTTAAGAATGGCGCTGTAGTAGGAGTATGAAAATATGCCGCAGCACTACATTCAAGACCTCATAAAATAGATGTCATGAGGAGAGGAAATACTCCGTACTGAATTGAATATTTTCTTAATTGTTTCCATAGCAACATTTTTGGTAAAACTGTTTTACTCAGTTTAATCTTTTATTTAATTTTTTTTTGAGCTACATCGTACTTTTTTTTAAAATATCTAGTAAATAAAAAATAAAAATTATAAGGATGGCAAGAACTGAAAAAAATAAGAAATGAAGGGAAGCCACGTGGCCAAAAATATAGGTTTGATCCATGGTAACTTTCATTCATCTTTGTCATGCGCCTTGTCGGCAAATGTAAAATGGTCGTATATCTTAAATCTTAAAAAATTATTAAACAAATAAAACATAAGATGCTGATGGTAGGTGAAAATTCCCGAAACGTTAAACAAAATTTCACATAAAAGTAAAACGAAAAATTTATTAAACAACATAAAAAAGATAGTAGTGTATGCATGGGTGGGTCTATGGTGGAATATCAAGTACCCCATAAACCAACCACCTAGGTTAACGTTTTAGATTAATTTTAATTTTAATTGTACATAATGTATGGATGTATTTATTAGCGTGAACGATGGCGGGTCTTCAGAGGAATATCGAGTACTCTGAAACCCGCCTATAGGCTAGGCTAGGATTGAATAGTATAGTAAATGAGATAGTTTCAGAGCCTTTTCACCACGTGGGGGGGGGGCTAAAAATGTAGAAATAACGTCCCAGAACACAACCAGAAAGATCGCCAGACTTCCTACAGAAAAGCTAATTAAAAAAAATAAAATAAAATAAATAAATAAATAAAAATTAATAAATAAAAATAAAACATAAAAAGTAAAAAAAAATCAAAAATTAAAAATAAATTTTTTTAAAGAATAAAATGTCTTTAAAAAATCTATATTATATAATAAACATTAATTAAGTATTCTTGGTTGAGAAAAAGCACAATTGATTGAAATAATTAATATGGTCAATTATGACACAGCATATATGGATTAAAATAAAAATTAATTTTATATGTATATTTTTTATGGAGAACCTAATAGAGCATAACGAAACGCTAATCGATTATACTAACAATTGGGATCGAGTAGATCCAGGCATCTATTAATAACGTCCGTCCGGTTTGAGTTGGATCTAAGAGGCATTTCGGTTAGTGTAATAAACATAGAGATATAAATGTTGCTTATATTTTGTATGAAATTCTAATCTAATTACAGAAGCAATTAGACATTTCTGTTAATCGAATTCTCTGGCCTAAGGTGAGACCTTTTGGCTTCATCGAAAAGAAGACACTTTTCAATAAGGTACTAATTTATGATTTTATTTTATCAAATTCGCAGTGAGCAATCGTATTTGGAAAATGGTGAAATTGAAAGGTAGAATAAATTAACTCTGTATTTTTTATTAGCATTTTGTAGGACTTATTGAGAGTTGAGCACTTAAAAGGCGATATTTCACAGGTGAAGTGGATTATTTCATTTGCCAAGTTTTGATTGTTATGTTTCCCGTAATTACAAGAGAAGTCGTTAAAAGGGCTGATGTTCCGGGAGAGTTCCGTGATGAAGATCATAATGAAGGGAGTGAAAAGGAGAGACAATGAAACCGGAGGAGTTATGTGCTGTTAAGAGACGGTCATTGATTGCCCTTTTACGCGCATGCTTGAAACAGAAGTACAACTTTAATTTTTTTTTTTTTGGACCTGTTCCTTTTTTTCGTCGGTTGTTGTTCGACGGTTTCGATCCCCGCCCACCTATCCCTTTCACGCCGCTCCTTATCGGCGGGGGTTGGGTTTTCAATTAATCGGCCCTCCCGACCCGAAGGAACAAAAGTCAGCAGGGATTTTTCGGGATCCAAAGAACCGGTTTTCGTTCCTGGGAGGTTTATTTATAGGGCCGTGGAACGACGTAGATCTACGGATGGTTCTCCGCGAGAATCAGCCCCGGTACTTCTTCATATCACGAGAGAGCCGACTTAACGGCTTTTTCGAAGAGGGGCCGACTTTTACCCAGAACACGTGCCCAACTCACTTTAGAATATTTTTTAATGAGTTTGTTAAGTTGAAGTTAGTCGTATTATCAGTTTTACTACTGAAGGAATTGTTTTAAATGAATAAAAAGCAGGGAGCATCCTTAAATAAAAAACTATTCAACAAAATGCTGGGTGGTCTCAAAACTCTTTGTGATGAAACCAACCATAAATTGCAACGAGAATGTCTGCAAAAAAAACTCGTGAATCAATTTAGAGATAGAAAAAAAAATTATATTGCACAATAAAACAACCGAATTGTGGCTCAGTTGCTTAAATGAACTTTATCAGGTTAAGATAAATCTAGATAAATCTAAGATAAATCTAGGTTTCGCTCATATCTTGAAAACAGTAAATCGCCAAATGAAAAATTGGTTGCCGGGATAATCGACCCAATGTTCTTTCTTGATTTGTCAGACGCCCAATACCATGAATTTAGGCCTGATTACAAGGCATGAAAATTGTATATTTTTGACAAATATTATACAGACGAAAAAATTTATATTTGACCATAATATTCCATTGTTTCTGCAGGTTGATGAACCAGAAATTCCGTCATCACCTGCCTTTCCTTGGGATATAAATAATTTTAAAAGACTAAATCATAAAATTTCACATTTTTATAGTTAAAATTAATTGATGAATTGTTTAAAAAATTAAGTATTATTTAAAAACAATTGGCTTGAAAGGAATTTTAAATATTTTTAGCAGTTGAGTCACAGCCGACTATCCTGGTCTTCTCGGTCTAGCTGTATTTTTTTTTATATCACACACCTTAATTAAGATTGTGAAGTTCATTGGTCGATTGTTTGTCGAGGAAGATTTAAAAGGGACTTGATTTGTATATTTTCGGTATAGTTTATGAGTTTTTAAGCCCATTATTAAAGCTAGAGCTGACGGACCAGAAAGAAAAAATGGACGATTAAAACAACGAAAACTTGAAAGGTCGTAGAAAAAAAAAGAAGTATTAAATTTTTATCTTTATTCAGTTTTAATTATATTTGAATTTATTATATACATTTTTACATTAAACTACTTAAGAATAACATGAGAAATGAATCCTGCTTGTGACACAAATTTGAATAATCGTGTATAATAAAGTAAATATTAGATAAAAAATAAATATTAGATAAATATAAATAAGATATAAGATAAATGTATATAAGATATATATTTATATATATAAAATATATATAATATAAAATATA
This sequence comes from Cimex lectularius, assembly GCF_000648675.2. Lineage (NCBI taxonomy): Eukaryota > Metazoa > Arthropoda > Insecta > Hemiptera > Cimicidae > Cimex > Cimex lectularius. The sequence goes on along the minus strand of NW_019392764.1, from coordinate 2,380,602 downwards.
CAGGGTGAATTGCTACTCGTGCTACAAACTTCTCCAGTAGATTCTTCACCTTAAAATGAACAAAAAAGTTCATATTGTCCNAATATATAAGATAAAAATATATAAAAAGCAAATATTAGATAAAATATTAGATATTTTACACAGATGGTCATTGATGGGCAAATTTTGGCACACTTTACGTTCTTGATTAAAAGGTTCTGTTCGTTCTATTATTGAGTAGATTTTTTTCCTACTAAATTATATTTAATAGACGTATTAAAAAATTAAACTATGTTTAATATATTGGAGATAGAACCCGTCTGTTATCCTATTTCTGAAGAAATGAATGGCAAACAACATGCAAGCACTTGTACCTTATTAAAAGAAATTGACTGATGTTTTTTCAGTCGGCCTATTCCATTTCGATTGACCAGAGTTTGGCCTAAATCACGAAAACGCCGGCATCGTCGTTTTGTTCAATGACCTTGTGCCAAGGTTAATGTGCAGTTAAAGAGATGTAAACACAATGGGGCTATGATCGTGGGGTTGGCGGCGGAGGCCATAAACCGTCGCTCCCACCCTCGTGGCCCTATTATAAAGGTGTTGTGGGTCAGCCTTCGCATTTGCTCTAAAACCAATGACACCTTCACGACTTCATCAGATTACGAGACAATATTCATTTCTGGTTTATCAAGTTTTTCCATAAAACGACCTCGGTTTTGTCGCTAGACTTTTGCAACCGAGCGAAAAAACATGAAACCAAGTTCCCTCCAAACAACTTAATTTTTACTGCGGGGTTGTATAAATGATATATACAAAGATATAATGACGCCATTCGGTTTGAATTTGGTGTCGCAAGTTTTTTCTGTCAGCATTTAAACCGGTCTTTGTACTCATCTAGTTATTCATTAGGAAAGAACCACTCAACGTTGAAATATTCAAAAAAGCCCACGGTGATACAATACCAGTTCAAGCAGAAAATTGAAGCGTAAATAAACAGATTAAACACAATTCCATCCAGTCAAGAAAATTATAACCAAGACTAACTAGACTACAATGGCAACACGTAGGCAGTCCAGTAGGTCCGTACATAATTCTCCATAGGACAGGAAACAAGCGACCAGAGATAATCATGTGTGCTCAAATTGCTGACAACAACCGCAAAGTTTTGATTGATTATTGTTTTTATCTGTGTGTGGTGATTAGTGACCGTTAATCGATAATTATTCAGAAATCGTGAGATGTGGTCTGGTGTGATGTAGGTTTCAGAAAACCATTTTCTTTATCGTGCCAACGTTTCGATCTTTATTGAGATCATCTTCAGGGCTTTCGGTGTTTTGCTCCACCGTGCGACTCTTTGAGAGTTCTTCCTGAAAAACCAGTAGTCGATTCGAAATAAGAAAGTGGTTAAAAAAAACTATGAAATCCTTTCTCCGTTTATTTTTAATTAACGGTTTCAGTTTCCCAACGACGCGGAAATATTCTAAATTGCCGTTTGGTACTTTACGATAAGTAAATAAAGAGACGACATGCCCACGGGACCGGTTCAGAACCGGTCCGGCTGGGTTCTTACGCCCCTGCAACAGGACATTATGAAGCTAAGTAGAACAGTTTACTATTCACATAAAGCCTCGTGATCGTCACGATTCAGAATAATTACGGTCCAAATCTGTACTTATTGAAATGTCAGGACTACAGCTAGTTGCGCTCGGCGATTATTTTATTTCAATATTTTTATTGTTATTTTTATTGGCTATCAGTTTGAGGATTAAAAAAAAAAAATAGTTGGGTTATTGTGGGGTCAGTTAGAAGCGAAATCGATCACTGAAGATAGTGTATGCCAAAATGCGTCTGACAAAAATAAAAAGCGAGAAGAAATATACCTTGATAAGCTAAAGACCGAAATTAAATTATTAAAAAAATAAACGATTTTTGTTTCGTTAATACTAAAATAAATGTATAAGTTAACGATTAAATTAAAAAGATCATGTTTATTAAACTGTTTTCACCTTCGAAATTTATCCGTTCTGTTAACATGCACCAGCGTCGTTAATTAAAATTAAAATAAACAATTGTAACATTTTGAGCAGTAAGTGTTGTTACGGTGTCGAACCTAACGCCAGGAGGTTTTTCAGTTGACACCGGTTTGGCAATATTCAGTTGATGTTGTCCGGCGAAGGAATTAAAAGGCGGGGCTGCACCAAATACTAATTAATAGAGCCGCTTGAGATCGTAAGCCCCGGGGAAAAAGTTCCAAAGGTGACTTAAATTAACCCCCAGAATCTTAAAAACCTTCTTGGAATTAATTGTTGTTTCACTGGCCCATGGGACTCGCACATTTAGAGCGCGTACACCATCTGCCGACATGAAAGTATATTATTTAGTTCATTCATTCGAATTAATTATTCGAAACCATTTTTTTTATGAGTGAATTACATATATACCTATATATTTGTACTCGATTATCGCCACAAACTGCCAATTGCCTTCATAATGGAAAAACTGATGTCCAACAGTAATTGATTGTTCAGAGTATTATAGCAAACTGTTAAGTAAATGAACGGGAAATTGGGTAGTACATATTAAAACAAATTGGCAAAATTGATTAATAACAACTTTAGGAAGGTACATGTCACGATTGAAAGATTTATGATAAATCCTTGAATACAAATCTGAAAAATTTTAAAAATGTAGATTTTGTTTAAAATATATATTGTTGTCCAACGAAGAAAAAGCAAAAAGAAATATAAAGTGTTATTATTTTTGTGTGGTGGTTAGTGACCGTTAATCAATAATTATTAAGAAATCGTGAGATGCGGTCTGGTGTGATGTAGGTTTCAGAAAAACATTTTCTTTATCGTGCCAACATTTCGATCTTTATTGAGATCATCTTCAGGGCCTGGGATTTACAAACATTGCTTACATTTAACATACATGTATTTGTTAAATGTAAACAATGTTTTTAAATCCCAGGCCCTGAAGATGATCTCAATAAAGATCGAAACGTTGGCACGATAAAGAAAATGTTTTTCTGAAACCTGCATCACACCAGACCGCATCTCACGTTTTCTGAATAATTAGTGTTATTATTATTTATTGGCATTTACATATCTCAAGGACTTCAGTATTCAGGAGTACTGACATCTATGAGATTATTTTGTTTGTGTGGCGAGAAATATGGCCATATTCTCCAGATTTAATAAATAGCCTTAAAAAACTTTAGTTAAAAAATTAGTGCAACTTTAGTCTTTAAAACGTATAAACCTCAACATATAAATATACTAAGATTCGAACATGTGTGACTTACAACTCGTCACAAATTAGAAAAAAAAAGTTTTGAATGTGAGATTAGGATTCAGGTGAATTAGGAGAGAAAAGATGTCACAAGCATCGGACACCGAACGTTCTGAAGAACTGACATATTTGTGAATCATTTGTGAGCGAATTTAAGAACTTATGGCATCTAGGACATCAGTAACAACTTCGAAAGTTTGGAAGATAATATTGAGCATCTATGACAAAATGTGACATCCTACCAACGCTTCTTTGAGCTCAACGAATAAAAACCTATAAAACATTAAACAAACAACTAAGCATAAGCAACTACAAATGATTGTACTAATAAGCTGAAATGCAATCTCGATTTTAAATTTCAAACTGACACTTTCGTCAAAATGGTTATTCATTTAAAATAAAATAGGCCCTAATAGATAAATAAGGCATAAGATCTTTAACTTTAGAACGCTTTTATGAGAAATATTGATATTTTTGTTAGATTATTCAACTTGAAGAATAGTCAGACACCATGCCATACCAGCATAACAGTTTAAATATTTTTTTTACAGAAGTTCGCAACTGAACACAAACTCCGTGGTTTAGGTGTTTCCTCTAAAAGAGCCCATTTGGAAGTACTTTGGGATTGATTCAGGGCCGCTGAGATTCGAACCCTTTACCTTTCCAGTGGTGAGTAAAAAAAAGTAATCAACATGCTTATTTAGAAGCATTGAAGTCACAATTCGAAAAAAACTGAGACATGAGGGATCATTACTACTCTGTGTGACATCTCAAAATTAGATGAATGATTATTTTTTCAACTTGAAGAACACAGAAAGAACCATCTACGTCTTACTTATGGAAGTGCATCCACACAAGTGAAAAGAATAAAAAGGCAACAGTTCTTCGAAATCAGTTAGATGCGTTGGATAATAAAAATACTTTTGAGTAAAAATGGCTTCTTCTTAGAGCATGACATCCTAGGATTGGACAAATCATTTCATCAATTTGAAGAACAAAGAAACGTTGACATCTTTCTAACATGTCCCAAGACTAGAAAGAGTAATTAATTCTTCCAATAATAAATTTTGTTAGAAGCATTGGTCAATAATGACATCACAATTGAAAACAGTGAAAGACAGAGCATCTTGGATCCAACGATCTCTAACGACATCTCAAGATTCTACAAGTCTTTACCATTTTTCTTGAAATAAAGATCATAACCACAAACATTGACATCTTGTTCTAACATGTAGCATTTGGTCAGCCTATTCTAGCTGGGTTGATCTGTCGGACGCTTCGGAATTTTTCCATTTTAGACCAAAATTATCGATAACGACTAAATTACAAGTTCCTCACGCAACAGACCACACGGGGAAATTTCATAAGTGGTATGAATAAAAAATGCAAACGCACCAGATATTCAATGATCTTCAACAATTTTGGTAATATAAATAAAAGAAAGGACTATTACAAAACCAAACTTGTTTAGGTACACTGGCTAAATTACATCTATCCAAAAGAATATGACATTATCTTCCTGAGATTAACGGCATCTGAGGATCAGACAAAATTTTACTATAATACTACAGCATGATGGACACAGTCAGAAACATTATTATTATATTGGACATATCACAAATGGAATAAATGAAAAAATTACTGCATCAGATTTTCAAAAACAAAGTTATTAGGTGCATCCAAAAACCTATGGCATAAAGGATTATTCTGGGGGTTAAGTCATCCTAAAATTTCACAAATCTTCACCATATTTCCTCAGCTCGAAGAATACCTGCTTGTTGAAATCTTGGGTTAGCATCTCACAAAATGAGAAAGATGCAACATTCTTCAAAAATAAATGAAATTACAAGCACTTGCCGATATGTCATCTCAAATCCGAAAACCTATGTTATATGAAGTCACCTTCTTACCTTACAGTGATGAGCGCCGTGTGAAAGACTAAACCTTGCGGCCACCGACGCCCCCATCTAAAGTTTAAACAAATCTACCGTATTCTTCAACTTGAATAACGCAGTCAGAAAAATTGACATCTTGGTCTAACTTCACTACCTGAATGTATAAAACGGCATCTGTTCTTGACTTGCCGATATGTCATCTCAAATCCGAAAACCTATGTCATATGAAGACACCTTGTCATCTCAACTTCTAAAGGCATCTAAAATCTAGCATCTAAAGTTTAAACAAATCTACCGTATTTCTTCTACTTGAAGAACGCGGTCAGAAAAATTGACATCTTAGTCTAACTTTCACAACTTGAATGTATAATGCGGCATCTGTTCTTCAAAAACAAGTTTAGTTGTATTGACAATATGGCATCACAATTCGAAAAACCTAGGGAGCCTCAAGAGACAATTGATCTTTTATTTATTTATTTTTTTTTTACGAGGTTCGCAACAGCAGAGGTTATATCAACCCTCGGGGTGCCGGTGTTTTTGAAAAAAAAAAAGCCCATTTGTAAGTATGTCGATTTCGAATTCAGGGCCGCTGGATTCGAACCCGGGACCTTTACCTTACAGTGATGAGCGCCGTGTCAACGCCTAAACCGTTGCGGCCACCGACGCCCCAATTGATATCCTTATTATACGCCTCAAAAATTATTATTGTTTATCTGAAATAATATTTATTTATTAAATTATCATAGTACTTCTGATTGTTATATGTGTTGATATAAAATGATATAATATAAATTAATAAGTTTATTTATAAATTACAAATAATAGTCGATTTGACATCACAATTTTAAAAGTTTATTGGTATAAAAGTATTCCTAATTTTAATACCTTTACAACATTAACATAATATGCGGAGAAAAACTAGTAAATCGATACCAATTAGTATTCACAGGTTGTGTTCTTCTAGGTTCTTTTTGTGCAAGTTAAAATTCTATCAGCTATGCTTTGAACAGTGAGTTGTGTTTCAGGTGATATTAATTTTTTTGTGGGCTGACAGCACTTTATAGTCATTATGATTATGGTATTTTCTGCAGAGATACGGTATTAGTTTTTTAGTCAGTTCACTATGTACCTTTTGTAAAACTGTTTTGAGTTCTAGTCTGCCGTTTTGGAATTTTAGGGAGAGGGTTTATTTGGGAGAATTGAAAATTAACTTGTTGGACGAGTTTGTAATTTCTTCCAAGCGGCATGAGGATCGTGAGGCCGGAGGCTTTCCAAGTATAATCCCCAAAGGGCTTCGGTCATAATCCAACGCCCGTGGCATTTAGCGAATCGGTTTTAAATTGTATAAAGATCCGGGCGAAAAGGCACGAACCGGAATCAAGTCCAGGGTTGGAAGATGAATGTTCCAATATTAATAGAGACTTGCCGGCATCCCGAGGGAGCCGCTATTCCAGTGTTGGTACAAAGTGAAGCTCTCGTTAATACAAACATAATGATAAATCCAGGTTGGAATTAGCTCTCGCCCTTTCTCTTATCTATTGTAAGTGGGGTAGGTGTCTGCTGGAACGAGCTATTGTTAATACCCTCAACCGGCATGTCACATTAGCATACGGTCACCGAGAGGATTCCTGCGTTCAATGCCCAAGGTCCGAAGCGTTTATACAAATTCAATGCCCAATGAATGTCACGGTATAAATTGAAATGACGATATATTTTATTATATTGAAGTTTTTGTAATGAACTTGTTAGTGAACTAATTTCTAGTCAACTTTACGCCCGCCGTCGGTTAGCTCCGGCCTAAGCTAAAGAAAATATCTCCGAGCGATATACGATTTAGTGTTTTTTCCACTTCTTCCTTCTGGCTGAATTGACTGTGATTCACTCGTGCGTGAAGAAAGCTGCTGATTAGTGAAGCAATCACTTCACTATTAACAAAATGATTAACGGAATAAACAATTTACAAACACTTTTGCAATTCATGTCGAGAGACGTGGTTGTAGAAAACCTTCAATCTGATGATGAGCTAAGGGCTCGAAACCCGGAACATTGGAAAACAACTTACTGTGAATAGGAACTATCTTTTTGTGGCCAATATACAATCGAATTTATTTCATTCGTACGCGTGAAAGAAAACAAAAGTGAGATTTATAGAACAAAGCTAATACGAATATCATTAAATATTGACATGTTAATTACTATTGTTGTCACATAGTATTCGTAATCGTTTTATTTGTAACAAGACGACCTGACAAAGACAACAGTACACGATATTATTTCTAGACAAAAATCATAACAATCAAAAAATTACACAAGAAGAATAATTTTTAGGGGACCGCGGTAGCCGACTTGTTAGTGTGACTAGTTCGGCTCGAAGATCCCGTGGTCGTGGGTTCGATTTCCACCGTCGCCCCTGGCCCTTCTTTCATGCAAACATTCCCCCCTCCAACAAAAAAATTAATACTCATTGTAATATAGATCACGTTAGTTGGCAAATATGCAAAGTTCATAAAGATATTAAAAAGATAAAAAAAAATAAAATATTACAATTTATTGCTTTGTTTTATTATTGTTTGTCATGGAATCAGAGGATTTTTATTATATTTTATTATCTGTCTAATGGAAAAAATGGAAACGTGTTTCACCCAGCATTAAAGCAGACCGCGTCTTTCCGTCTTGGCGAGGCAATTAATTAATTATTAACTGAGTGACTACTTCTAAATTTGAAAAATCAATTTATCTACATTCAATTGATGTGATACCTTTTCTACTAAAAAAATCTATTTATAACACTGATTAAAAAAATGTTCACAAGATCGTGATTGCATAGCGTCACAATTATATGCATATNTATATATAAAACGAGAGGGGTACTTGTAATTATTAATTTGTATGATTATATTTTTATTTTTTAGATCTGTAGAGTAATGAACTTGCAGTTTCATTCCGTCCTTCTACTCTCGCTTGGTAGGTCAGACAGACGCGATTCAAGGTTTGTATGTTATACTAGTTACTAAATATGGTGAAATGCCGTGACAATATTAAAACTAATCGTTGAAGGTTGGGTATGCCTCTTTTTGAGCGATAAGAATTGATCATGGGTGTTGGTCTGCGAGTCGGTGAACTCATGCTGAACCAGAATAGTCACCTACTGAGTCCGTCTTCACTCGAGGGATTGTTGAATTACTCCAACGAGTATCGGTATGCGACCTGGGAATTACTCACTGAAGATGGCGCAATGCTAAAGCGCGTTTGAGCAATACAACAAATCCGCGAATGAAGACGAACCAAATAAGTTACCCTATGCCGGTTCAGCAATAATATAACCGTGAACTTAAATTATAACATGAAAAAAATCATTAAGATGATATTATATCTTAACTTATCCACCTGAACCGTCACTAGCTTCAATAAAAATGATGCATATATAAGTTAATATTTTGATGTTGTTCTTTCTGAATACTGAAAGAACAATTCAAGATTTTTACATATTGGCAGAGGAGAGCTATGAATTAATTGTATGTATGATACGGAAAAGGTGAATTTGATAGAAAGAGGTCAGTTCCCCCGTCAAGCTTTCCAGGAATATAGTCAAATTATCAGGACTTCGAAAATATTTCTAATGATTTGCATTGTTGAAAAATATAAATATCTACTTACAATGCTAATGAACGGCACCATATATTGGTACACAGATGGGAATAGAACGCAAGAAGGTACAGGGGTAGGAGTTGAGGTATATACAATCGAGAGATGTACTCAATTCAACGAATTCATTGAAATGAGGGTGCAAAAACAAGAACGTATCTCTCTTGTAAGATGCAGATAAACAGCCATCAAAGCACTAAGCTCAGACATTATTAGTTCAAAGATGGTGTTGAACTGCAAAATCTAATCAAACCTTAACCAAAATTAAGGTATGCAGAAAAAAGTCAGCCTCTTCTGGGTCTTAGGACATGTGGGAGTAGAAGGCAACGAGAAAGCGGACACCATTGCAATTAAAGCGGCTAATATACCATTGATAGGAGCCAAACCCTTCTGTGGCATATGAACAGTGTGGGGTCATTGAACAGGTCCTCGACAGAAGGATAACAAGAAAATGAGGGAACAATAGAACTCTCTCATTGGACATAAAAAATTCAAGAACTCCTAATGAACTTAGGAAGGAAAGAAGTAAAAGAATGTACCAAGGGAAACAGGAAAAACTGTAAATCCTAACAGATTCTTAACAGGACACTGCAAACTAAACGGACCTTTAAAGAAAATAAGCTTAACCCAACACGGCACGTGCAGATTCTGCAAAGATGCAAGAAAATACCTACACTCCTATTAACAAACTGTGGCCCTACACTTGCCCTCAGGAGGATGTGCTCTGGGACGTACAATGTGACCGTAGAAGAAATTCAAACACTGAAACCGACCTGCTTTTCAAATTTCGTGAAACAGGATAGGTGTGCTATGGGCACAGAACGGGGCATACGACAGCTCCTGAAGGGCGCAGTATATTTCACACCCCGACTATTATATCTACATCAACAATCCTAAAACAAAATTATGAATTTGGCTTAGAAGAGTGGACGAAATCTACACAACATTTGTGTCAAAATTCCTGATGAAGGGGGGTAGCAAGCTCAACGAATATTTTTCCTTTTTATGAAACTCGCTTTATGACAGATTTTTTTTATATTCACTTATATTATTACGGTTCATATCTATCAAACAAAAATGTGTAGTTTCGAAGACAACTAGAATAATTGTAGCGCACACTATTTCAAGTAGTGTTATCTAATTAGAAGTGTTAAATTATAATGGTGAAAAAGATAGCCATATAAAAGTAAACAGATATATGATATCATATGAAATAATCAAAATCCACAATAAATACATAATGATTTCTTTAATTGGATCATGCCTTTATCAACTAGGGTTGATTTCTTATTTATCACCTACTGATTTTTAGTTCAATTCTTTTGACACAGCAGACAAATTTATAGTAAATAAGATTTCTATAATAAATCGTAAAAAACATTTGGTTTTTTGTTGCAGTAACGGACAGTATGTAGGAAATGATTCAGCGTTTCCGAAGTCGGCCAGTACTGACAAACTCAATTATCTCCCAATGCCTTCCGTCAGAAAAAATATTCATTATCTGCATTTGTTTGGCTCCATCCGATTAAATTAATTGGCCAATTATTTTTCTAAATCCCGAAAAGAATTTTCCTTCGGATTAATCCTAAAATTAATGTAAGATAACAAGGTGTAAATCTGGTATATCTGGGAGAATGATATATTGCGGGATGGGTATTTTTTTCTTTTTTTTTCTCTCTTTCTCTTCCCACCCCTCTTCCGTTTTATATATCTACGAGATTTGTTTAATTGGGATCGCAAGTCAACAAAGCGATGATTGCGGATCTGTAACGTTGGTCGTATCGAGCTCGTAACTCATTTTCGCTACGCATTTATCTTACTCATTCTGATGTATGTGCGTGAAGGAGAAGATGAAGTGCATGATTATCAAATTAAATGTATCTAACTTAGGGGAAAACGGAATTAATAATAATAATATACTTTGTACATAGGGAGGTATGGCGTAATATTTCATTTCGGTATAAATTTAATTTCAACGTTCGAAAATTATTGTTACACTTAACTTGATGATTTGAGACCAAAGTCTAGAGTATGATGTACAGCATACTAAAAATAAAATAAATTAATATTATTCGTTTATTTACCATATTGGATTACGAAATAGTTAAAAAATTATTTTATGCGCAATTCTTTTATATTCTACTCATCACAATAGGCTGGGTTTTTAATTTGTCAAAGTTAACCACTTAGAAATTAGAGTATTTTTTACAACAAACAAATAAAAGAGATGACTTTAATATTATTTATATTAATAAATATATATAATAAAACATTGGGAGACTGCGGTGGCCAATTGGTTAGGGCATCCAACTCGTATTTTCCAAGGTAAATTTCCCGGCATAGCTTTTTAGATTTTATTTGGGATTAATTAGGAAAAAAATGTTGTAAACTGTCTCCTCCTTCGTGACACCCAATGGTTTATTTGAAGTTTACACCTTTTTTATGAAGTTTCCTTATTTCCTAATTCTTTGGAAAAGGATTTTTTTTAAATTGTAATTACTAAATCTTCAAAATATCCGTGTGGTTCGAGTCAGGTCTATTTTATAAAGTTGTGAGAGTTGGCGTGCATGGTTTGGCGCTTTTGACTGATCATTCCTGCGTTGGTCATTTTGATCTTCGGTCCTATTTTTTAGATAATCACTAATTAGCTTAGTCACACTGAAGATGGCGCAATGCCGAAACGCGTCTCACTGATCAACCAAGCAAGGAAGGCAGCCCGAGATGATTAGTATGGATCGAAAAATTACTGTTTCTTCACCCTGGATATTAGAACAGGAAATTTTACAGAATAGTTTACTGCTTTATATAAATTGTTTGTAATAAAGACTTATCTATCTATATATAATATAGTTTACGATATTTGAAAGATGTCAATTTGTAAGAAACATCATATACCATAAGAAACATCATATAGTTTTATACTAGAAAATAAGTTAAATTCCCTTGAGAATAAAAAACTCAATGTTATCAATAGATACTATCAATCTATTTGTTATTTATAACTGTTCATAATATGCTTTTACTAAAAATTGTTTGTTAAAACAGATTTATTTTAGTCTATTTCTATTCTCTAATGGGGAATGTAATGGAATATAACTACAATTTCTCATGTAAGTGTTAATGTTATCGTTTTTTTAAATGTTAGTCTGAAATAAAACCATGTCCCTATTGTAATTTTGATTTTTTTGTTATAATTTAACCAAAATGTTAACTTGTAGAGCTCCATTATAAAAATAGCAATCTAAACCAAATGACTCAAGATTCCGTTACATACGGTTAACGCGCCACTTTCGGTATAAGAAGAATTAACTACCCGGTAACCTGTATATTTTAAAACGAAAATAAATTTTAAAATAAGATCAAGATATCGGTATCAGAAGAAAGTTAACTTTATTCGTTAATATTAATTTTTAATTGAAAAAATTTATTTTCTTTATTTAAACACTTATGTATTTTACAATAATTTAAGTACTGATATTTTTATTTAATAAAGATTAATTGTATAGAATGTTTTTAGAAAAACCACCCAAACTATATAAAGAGACAACTAACAAAAAGAAAAAGTTTAAAAAATATAGGGTTTTTTACTTTCAATAGCTGGACTGTAAAAGAAATGATTAAACCTGTTATGTTTCTTTTGTACTTAAAAGTAATAAAAATAGCATTCAATGGTGTTTGTGAAAATTACTGCTTTTTGCCAATATTAGTTTAAAAAAAATAGCTTTAGGCCAATCATAATGATTTTTAGTATTTAAATAGATTTGAACTTATATAACCAACCTATCATCGGTTATAATTTAAATAACCAATGAATTATGGACACATTTTTTTCAATTTCTATGTGATATGAAAATGATATAACTCAAGTTTAGTTGAAACTTAATAAGATGAGTTTTGTAGAGTATTCTTCCAATTCATTCTTACATTAGGCAGGTATCAATAATTAAAAAAATTAATGGCTTATGTTTACTTTTATGTTTTTTCTATTTTACCAATTTTAAATTGGAAAAGTATTTTAATTTTGGTCTTAAACATGTCTAACTTTTAATTAGGTTCTATAATTGGAACAACAAACCTATTAGCAATTTTCGTATTAAGGCTTGAGTTCAAACAAGAAAATTATTTATAAAATAATTTTTTTAGTTCTTGTTTATTAAAAAATTAAAAAATAACACCAATTTAAAAGAAAAGAAAATCCTCAAGCTTTCGAAAGAAAAGTTGGAAGTTACAATACTGATATACAACGGAACACTATCAACACGGAAATTCACTATAATTCAAACCATAAGTTTCAGTATTGTAAGTCATGTTCATAATTATTAATCATGTGAATTAACAATAATTTTTTAAAGTAATGATGAAAAGCTTGACGAAGAAACTGGACAATTTCTTTATTTTTATTTTTTTAAAATTGGCAACATTCACAATGATTTTTTTAATACAACGTTATAATATTAAAAACTGATAGCCATAAATAACGTCGAGATCATTTATATTACAACTGTAAAATCTATGTTAAAAAATTTTTTGGTTTTTTGTTGGTTAATTTTACAAGATGGTCTTAGCAAAGATATATGTCTATTGCATACATTGTATATATTGTGGACTAAATAAAATAAATTTTATAACTAAATATATAATAAATGTTTAGTAAATTAGTATTTTAACATTTATCTATATGAAAAAGAAACCAATTGTCAAATTTTTGATGTCATTTAATTATTTTAATAATTCTTATTATTAATATTAAAACTACTAAAACCTTACAAATCCTAATACAATTTGTACAGTGTTTGTACTGGTTTAGGCGCCTGCTTAGTTGGTTGCAACTTAAACAAAAAATTAAAAACTATACTAATTGACAAATAATCCTTAATCAATATTTAATTTTAATTAAATGTTTCTGCTATTAGCTTAAATATTTGCCTTGTTAGTAGCGCGTATGAATTTGAATAGGGTATTTCTTACATTTATTTATCTAATATTTAAGTAAATGTAAATAGATCAATGTACTGTTTTTTATTTGTTTTTTTATTAATGTTTGACAGTATCAAAAAAGTTATAATTTATGACTAAAAATGAGATAATTTAGTTCTGAATATAATTTTCATAAAATTTTTATTGTGGGTTAATAAAATTTTATCGAAATAGTGATAATAACTGTTGAACTACATCACTAATTAATTGTTTTTGGAATTTAAAGATAAGGAAGCAATTATCCTTTAAATAATAATTGTTTGTCTTATAACAAACATCAAAGAGTTTGTTTTTTATTTATTTACTTTAAATCGCTTTTTAATATGGCTACTATCAGATTTTCTCAACATTGTTGTGCATGGACGTCAAAAGGTAGGAAATGTGTTTCAAATTTATATATAATGGCGTTGTATCTGATACTTCGAACAAATCACTTCTGCCATGTTTAGGTAAGATTTTTCATGTTTTAAACTAGTGATTTTTTTTAACTGTAAACATTTTTTTTACAGGTTTGTTATAACTCAAATCAGGGTTTTTGCGATGAAAACAAATGAAGTTTTAATCTTTGTACATTTCATCATGATTTATTCTTCTAGGCGTCACTTCTGAAAATTTCTACTTAAAATAAATAATGATATAATATAAAATGAAACAGTTTCTTTTCTTGTCAGAATTTAAATAAGTTTATTTTAGCTATTTAATAATAAATAAATGCAATAAACGAAAACAAATTATAAAACTTTGCACGTATGTTTTATAATAAAAAAAACTTCAAACTCAATGAAACATGCTTTATCAAGAGATGTTAGATTTGAGAGTTTTAAGGTTTTGTTCTACGCAAAAAAATAACGAAATAATCCAATTTATTTATTTTAAAAATATAAATTCCTAGTCAAAATAATATTATGGTTTTATGATGGACTACACATTATTTGGTAGCATTGTAAGCAAACAGCGATGTAAACCACAAAATAACTGAAAGGCTAAATATTACATACAATTCTCTCACATTTTAAAATGCATTTTTATTAATGACACTGTCACTAAAAATGTTTACAGGTAATTTAAAAAAATTGACATTTGTAAATTATTTTTTTATTAGTTGTTATTGGCCTTAATTTGATCATAGTGATAATGTTTCTTTGTTATAGTAAGTTAGAGAGAAAAAACTATGTTTGATACGTTTTCTTTAATTGTTCTTATTGATTTCCCGCTGATCTCTTTTATCTCTTTTGTTTACAGAATAGGGTTACTAGGGTGAAGGCGTTGAAAGGGAATCGTAACAAACCACCACCGTAAGGGTTGGATAGTTGAGGGGGCTCAAGGCGGCACAACACTCATAAAGTACATTCCCAACCCCCACGAGGTGAGTCTAAACGTCTCTTCACCCACATACAACCCCCAGTTTCCTTTTTTCCCCCCAACAGGATTTACCACGATTTCACTTTCTTTTTTAAAAGGTCGGAACACGTGGGCCGTTTGAACCCCCGTGGCCAAGCCGGTCAAACAATTCTCAACAACTTAATTTTCTACCGGTGATAAAATAAAGAAAACGTGCGTCCGCATCGGAACCGGCCCCTTTACAATTCGAACGTCGACATTAGCCGTCCGATAAACCATTCGGCAGCGTTATCTCAATACGTATTAGCATAGGCCCAAGCATAAACATATCCTGACCGATATTAAGTTATAAATCCGGCGGTTTTAATTGCGGCCCGCCGGTTTAAAAAACTCTTCGGTGGGTGTGTGCCGGTCGTAAGTCAGATGATGTAAACAGGCGGCGGGTAATCGCACGATAATGACCGTTCTGTTGTAAATAAGCCCCGAGGAGGCAACCACATAAACTCGACGGTCCCTCCTTTTCATTATACCTTTGGATTGAGACGTTTCTATTTTATTAGACATGGGATCGGATTAAAAAAGGACATACATTCTTTCTTTACCAACGTTCGCCTCTGTACTGGCCTTATCAATTTTTAACGAGCGAAATCGAACGCCTAACGTGAAAGTTTTTATTTTCTCTTTTAAATTTTTTTGACACTTACCTTAAGAGGCCTTAGAGCGGTTGCGAGTGTCTTCCTTCCTCAGGCCGGGACAAAACATAAAAATTTGTTCTTTTTCCAAAAATAAAAAATAAATACAAAAATAAAATTTTTTCTCTTTTAAGTAAAAAAAAGTTCGCTTTGGCTTTTCGTTGTTGTCAATATGCAAAAGAGTCTTCGGAAAATTAAAACTCGTTTTTAGTGGTGGTTGTCACACGCGGTCACAGGAGCCTCGTGATCGTCGTCAGTGGGTGAAGGTTGAATTGCGTTGGGAAACCGCCTCGACTCTGTCAGCTTTGCAGCTCTGCCTGACTGGGAATGGTTTACGGGGCCGCTCACAGAGGACGGCCATAAACCAAGAGGAGAGAGAGAGAGGAAGAGCGATGAAGAAAGAGGGATTGAGAGGGTGAGGGAGAGGGGAAGCGGCGAAACCGTGGAGAGGGAGCGGCTTCCCCTCTCCTTCTATCCCGTGCCCATATGTGCTTGGTTTGTTGCGCCTGTGCGACCATCGCCGCCCCTCCAATTCCACCCTCAATATACAAATTCTATTAATTACTCAATGCCCTCCTCGCCACTTTCCTTCCGGTTTTTATATCGTTTAATATTAATTGACAAATAATTAACTCAAAAGAATAAAAGCTGTTTAAATTTGTACGTAGAAAAAAATAAGAAATATCCATCAGGTCGAATGAACAAGCGTAAAAATTTGATATTTAAGAAAAAAAGAAAACGAACAGTCAATGTTATAAACTCGTTTAAAAACATTCTTCTTACTACAAATTTCTACAACACGTATTTTTAATTGTTAATATACAGAACTATTTATAAACAGTAAAGAAAATTGGTGTTTCGATTTATTTTTTTTTTAGAACTAATTGGAATAACAGCAATCCAAAACAATAAAAATTATAAATATAACACAGAAAACAATATATTATAAATATATACAAGTTGTTCGGCCACTGTGTGGCCAAGGTGTTAAAAACTTTGCCAGTAGATTTTACATTCAAAATGGAGACAAAACGTCCTAATTAACTATGGTCCTAATCTCAACAGTTTCGAAGTTATTCCCCTTTTTATGATTTTTTAAAATTTCAATACCAACTAAAAGGTTTTGACAAATCCGTTCATACCATTGAAAACAACGTTAAATTTCCAACAAAATGTGATGAATAAACTTGTAAACATTTGTGAAACAAGTGATAGATACACATACTTTATTTACAAAATGAAAGAAATTTAGAGTTAAAAATAAAAACACAGTATTATTATGGCATGGTAATATGCATAATTATATAATTATAAGAAAAGGAGAATTTACAATATCAACTTCAGAAGTTACAATTATTTACAGGATTTTCAAATTACAAGATTGAAATGCGATAAACTTTGAAAATAATAAAAATGACACTTCAAAGAACAAAAGCAAGGATTCCAACTCACAAAGGGTACCCCATCGGCACACAGAATTCGCACTTAGAAGCCCACAAAGTAGAAATTATATGTATTACCTGCGAGAGCAAAAAAAGGAAAGAAAATAAAACGAACAGAATATTAATTCCCTATATTCATATCTGTAAAACCAGGCTTTCCGAGCAAAATCAACAAAACCCCGTGGTGAAATAAGTGTTTTAGTAGCCAGAATTTAGAATAATAATTTTTTTGTTCAAAGTTGAAAAACTTACTTTGGTGATTCTAAACTTGTATTTCCAAACCTAGAGTCCTACAAATTACAGGAAACGTACTCCATTTAATTTCCTTTTCAGTGGTGTAATTGCTTTTTTTAATTACTTTTTTCAAAGATGAAGAAATTGATGAAGTGAAGAAAAAAACCGTGGTTGACAGTTTGATAAGGTGGAAAGATTAATAATAATAAAAATTAAAAAAAAAAACGCAAATTTTGAATGAATTTTCTTCAACGTTTTTTAAATTTTGATTTAATTTGATTTTATTTATCTTTTCACCTTACCAATCCGTCAACCACATTTTACTCCTTTCCTTTATTAATTTCTTCATCTATGGCGTATCTAGCCGAAGATCGTGGGTTCGAATCCCGCTCGTGACACTGAATTTTTTATCTCAACTAAAAACCTTAATTAATTGAAAGATATTAATTGGTCAAGCAAACCACGAAAACTAGTGAATTTAATAAGTTAATTAGAACTTTTTGGCTTCATTTTGTATGTAGAATCTACTGGCAAATTTGTAACACGAATAGCCGAACACCCTCTATATATATATATATATATATGTGTGTGTGTGTGTGTGTATGTGCGGTCGTGAGTTCGATCTCCACCGTCGCCTCTGGACTTTTTCTGACGCCTAAGGGGACCGGTTGCCTCAATTGAAAGAAATTGACACGGTACTCATCAATGGAAGGGGCGGGATCGGATCTCAGCGACCCTGAATTTGGTCCTTCAAAAATGAGTTTCTTCGATGGAAGAACACCGTGACAACGGGGGCTCAAGTTCACATTTGTGTTGCGAGCCCTCCCCCAAAATATGGAGCTAGGGATAATGTACAATAAGCTGTACAGCTCAGGAGGGACTCCTCCAGTCCCTGTAGTATCCATTGGAAAGAGAGAAAAAAAAATATATACATATAAAATTAAATAATAATAATATTAATTATTATTATTATTATTATTATTAATTTTTAAGGGCGTTTTAACGGCTAAGGTCATTTCACGCCCTTACATCCAAACCTTATATCTTAGGTTAGCTATATCTCTTCTGAGTGCTATAAAGCTCTGACTCCAAACATTCACTCGTAATCTTATTTATCCTATTGCCATCCAAGCTTTAATTTTTCTTTTTAAAATTCTTAATTCGGAAGGCCAAATGCATACAAAATTCCGATTTTAAATTGCATAAAATTTAATAAAATTATAAAATTTATTTCTGTTTCTTTTTTTGATGAGAATTGTGAATTTTGTTCCATAATTTAAAATTCCCCGTAGGCTTGTATGGCTAATAATAATAATAATAANATATATATAATTATTATGAGAGATGACTGGTTTTATAGGTTTTCTTTGCGAATTTTGGCACTATCTTATATGTTATAACATTGTGGATTCGGATTCATTGGTATGAGTTGTTTAAACACATATTGGCCATTTGAGAATAGAAAGTTAGTTTTTTTTTTTGCTGTTTGAACTGTTTTTCGCATGTTCAAAATACATGCAACATGACCAAATTACTTGTACATAACCCAGGAAACCACACGGTGAAATATGCCAATATAAATATTTCATATAAATTAATCATTCATGTTAGATGTATTTTTTCTATACGTTATTTTTTATGAATTTAATGTTCAAATTTATTAAACCATATAGACACGCGTAAATGTTCTAAGACAATTCTTTTAGAATATCCTGGTTCGTCTAATGTCGCCGGTGTTTTAATGGAAAGTAATAGGCTAAGTGTTTTATAATTTAATAACGTTTTATCAGCTGTTACATTTTAGCAAAGATTTATTTGGTGCTTAAGAAAAAACTAAGATCATTTAGGAAGTTGTTTGATTAGTTATCTAAATAACAATCCACTTAATTTTGGTTTATATTTGTATAACTTGAAAAGTGACTCAACGCAACTGTGCTAACTGATTAAAATATCCCAATAATGTATTAATTATGTATTATAAAACGCAACTCGTAGAGTTATGTTTCAAGTGGTAAAAAATTCAAATAAACAAGCCATAATTTAGAGTGGTACAATTTTAAACCTTTCATTTAAACAAAAATCCACCGTTTCAGAAAAGAATTGAGAATTATTCATGATTTTATACTTAAATGGATGCCAAAAATCAACGAATTTAAAGACATAAAAAATCTAAATGTTCATATTTGTTAACCTTTGAAATCAATAATTATAGTTTCATAGTTTTCATAAAAGGGTTATATTCTCCGATGAAACTAAATTTTATTTTGATCGGTTTTTAATACAAAATTATGTTTATATATGCAATATATTTCAAATAAAATAGGAAAAAAAGGAAAATCGCTGAAAACTGCGTAAATGTATAACATAAAATACAATTTCCAATAGATCGCAAGGACTCGTGTTTCCTCTTGGTTTATTTCAGTCACAGTTCGTTTAGCCGGTTTTCGGAAGCGAGTCAGCCCAATGGGAAAACAATAAATATCGGGGTGGTTGTGGGATGTCCATTCTAGTGAGTGGGTCCTGATAAGTGACTCACACTTGGTTACCTCTCGGATTGGGAAAAGCAGTGTTCAACCCGACGGGTACCGCATTTGGAACATTTTAACGTTGCTTACAAGCGTGGCTAATACAGGATACTTGAGAACCTAGGTCAATAATCATTCCAATTGGATGGATATTTTCATCAGCATCCGCAATCATGGCTTCGGTCGTGCCAAGAAGCACCGTCGACGGACGAATATCCTGAGATGGTAGGGGTATTCACTATGTTTGTAAGATGTTAACTCGTGTTAATTCGAATAGCGATATGTCCAGTTAGATCATGAACGTGCCCTTCTTTACTTAGCATGTTAAACGTTAATTTTTCCGCAAAAGTAAAGCTATAACAGCCCTTGAAGGCTTGTCGTTGTTTGTTTGGGTTTTCTTTTGTGTTAAATTGTAAGATACCAGAAGTTAATAAAAAAGGAAAATTAGTCAACTCTTTCATTCAAAATGCTATCTATACACTCGAAAAGTACTAACAAATGACACGCTTCAATTCAAACCGACATATCCTAACGTCTAACAGCCTACAACTTTATAGAATAGGGGATATTTCTGTTATGAATGAGAGTATAAGGACAGGTCAGAAACTAACAAATCAAATGTATTGGTCTGATTTAATTGCTGCGTATTTAAGAATAAAAATACGTGTAACAAAAAACAGCTGTTAAATGCATGACTGCCATGTTGGTTACCTACGCCCTAACGGATAGCAATGTGACTACTTTTTCGACCTAAGATCTGACATTGGCCCTGGCCTATAAGATCGAGCAATGTTAACTAACGGATACTTACAAGTCTACGTCATCATTTTTCTTAACCTAACAGGGTTAACACAAAGATCGTGAATACCTCTATTGCCTGGCGCGTTAATGCTTGTGCCGCAGGGCTGGAAACGATGGGAGGCCTTTCAGTTGTTTGTGGAATGGTAGGTGATCCGGAATTGTGCTAGCAAGAGTGATGTTGCTAGCACAACAATTGCATCGACTTTGATGATGAGAAACATGATTTACAAGCATGTAATAGGTGATTCCCGAAGCAATTAAATTTTCTGAGCCCCTTCACAGTAGCCCGTTGTCCTTCGCAGAAAAAACTTAGGCACGGATATAGGTTGTGCCGAACACAAGGGGAAACAATCCTATGATGAGCAGGGTTGATTGATTATGTTGATTTTGGATGGTTGCTGAGTGGTCATTAATGCCCACTTCCTGCATGGTTGTCTCGAATTGCTTAGGGAAGTTTGAAGAGCCGTACTTGGTTCGAACAAAATCGGTAAAATTTTTAAATGTTGGAAATTCCTGATAAACGTTCTGTGCTTCAAACCATTTCTTATTTGCTGGGTCAAAGTACCCAAGCAGGGTGGAGAAGAAAAAATAGGGTGTCAGGAATATTCAAAACGTTAAGTGCCAAAACATTAGTGTGGAAAACTTCAGTAAGTATAATTTCGGATGTTGAGAACGGCAGCTGTTAGTTTACCAAGGTAAAAATGTGCGAGCATTCGCTTGTTTTGGTACAATTTTATAATTTTCGTTCGGCAAATGTATCGTTTATATTAATTTCAAAGGTCGGCTGCGGAGAAAGGAACGTAAATAGTAAAGCTTTTCCGAATTCGAGATTCAAACAATTTCAACAATCAAATTTCAGCCACTCTTGGAAATCTCAAGAAAATTCGGACACCCACAAAAAAAGTGACACAAGTCGAAAAATTATAAAAATCGGTACATTTAGTTTTTTGAGTATCGGGTGTGTGATACTGCAGGAAAGATGATACAACTGTAGGTAGAACCTTAGCGTCTAGTCAGCACTATGTGTCACTTTTGAATTGGCGGGAACGCACTATGTCTCACCATTCACGTAATATCTTAATCCTTTGTCGAACTTTAAAGCATCGGTGTGAGTATTTTATGAGGAAAAGTAGCATTTTCTACGCTTACGTCAGTTTTTCATATTTAGTGAAGGATTTTATGCTGAACCGGAGTCACTTTTCAAATTGTGAAAAAAGTTGTTAAATCAATTGCACAAATATGTTTTTCGTAAAGTGAAATTAATATAGGCTCTGATGACGACGTGAAATTAGGTCAAAAGTTTGGCATTAGCAACTGAATTTGCTTTTATCTTCAAGACCATGCCTTGATTAGTGGTCGTAAGTGGAAAAGTGGTCGATACTTCTAATATTGAGAATATTTTTTGAAATATAGCTGGAGAGTTTTAGTAATCAATTGGTAGTTTTCATTTCCAGTGTCCTTTTGCCTAACAAAGTAGTTTTCTTACTGTCTTTCATTATTATTGGAATGAACCAAAACACTGAATTGATATCTAATGTCATAAAACAACCAGAATTAACGTCGTTTCCAACTTTATTCTATGAGTGGTTGTGGTTCAGGTGTTGTGTTTAGTTCTCTGAAATCCACACACAATCCCGTTCTTTTTCCAATTTATTTTTATTGGCATATTGAATTACACGTTTAAAAAAAGTTCTATGCTATGCAGAGAGTATAATTAAAACATATAATTGTGTGTTTGTTCGATTCAAGTTAAACGGAAAATAAAAGTTCCAATGAGTTTCTTATTTCCAATTATTTATATTGTTCAAGTGATTGGGTTTTTTTGTTTAATTTTTCAGGATGTCATATTACTATGGATGTCATGATTAAATTATCAGTCGGAGTTGCACTGTATGTAACTTTAGAGGTCTTTCTCCAGACATGCGATATTCGCCGAATGCCGATTGCCACCGAACATTTGCTCGGCCTCGAGATGCTCGTCTCGGCCTTCGCCAAATAGAGTGCCTATGGTTACACACATTCGAAGTTTGTACAACCACCTAGTCGGTGCGAAAACAGCGAAGCGGGCAGGAGCTCCAAGACTTATGTTAGGCCCATCCATTCCTAACCGACAGAAACAGGCTATGTTGTTCTTTCATTAACACATCTATACTAGTTAGGAATCGTTTATTATTGAAAAATAAATAGCACTAAATAGAAGTATATACTGTAAATATTGTATAGTACTGTTGATTGATAATTACAGGTGATAAACGTACAGTAAAGCTGATTCCTGATATTTGTGCGTTTAAAGCGGACAAGGAAACGACAATTAGCCGACCATGGCGGGCACCGAATATTGTCTCTCGGAGAACAGCCGAGTCCCATCCCGAATAGTCGGGAGTCAGGGAAACTTTGCTCGGCATTCGGCGATCCCGCATGTCTGGAGCCACCTTCAAGGTCAGAGAGGATGTGTACCGTCACAATGTACAATATTAAAGAAAATCCGCATGTTCTACCTAGGCTGCGGTTCCCTTGCCCGAGACCAATTAATTAACAAGTTAAACTATGAGCCAACTTCATTTGTCGGATTTTGTAGCAAGGCAATACGTATATTTTTATGTAAATGAAAGGAATATTTAGTGTTTGTATAATTTAATTTCAATTTGTTTTCTTTATTATTGTTCTTATTTTACTTATTGTCATTTTTAGTTTATGTTTTTTTCTCTTTTCTATTTTCTTTAAATTAAGTTCTTTGGAAATCTTTTTTTAATTCACATTTTGTACTGTTCTGCAGTTCGCCCTGTCTGTGTTTTCATTCACCTCCGGCAAACGGAATTTTCCATGCCATAAGGGTACTTACTTAGTAGCTGTAATTTAATTGTACATTATTAGATTATAACAAATAAAGTGTCTGTTTATTGTTACTATTACTATTATAAGGTAACGTTCCATTGCTGATATCGAAGGAACCAATAAACAAATTATTACCTCATTGGAACAAAAAATGCATTAATTACGTCTTCAATTATTCTGGAGTTAAGATAATGCCTTTTTTAGAGAATGGTTTATGCTAGGTAATTAAAGTCATTTGTTATTTAAAATGGATTAATGGCCCTAATCACTATTTGATTTTTTAATTTGAGAATGTTTGGACTTTGATTAAAAAATACATTTTTTCAATTTATTTGTTCTTTTAAATTCTTTTACTGGTGCTTCATGATAATATGATAATGATGATTCTAAGACAAGCCCCATAACGCACTAGTCGCAAAGGCCAGAGAGTCATTCCTGTCTCTTTATTCTTGCGTCCGTCCACCCGTCTGCCCCAGACGATCTACCGCCTGATCTACCAGATAATTCAGAGGCAAAATAATCCCTATTTAATGCTCTTGCCAGGGCTTATGCTATTAAAAAACACAGTTCATACAAAGTTTGATAGAACTTTTTTACTCAAAAAATAAAACCCTCAACATAGTCCAAACAGCTTGATCTATGATCGTCCTGGCCTGCCAAAGCTGATTTTCTCTGACAGGCGCATTTTGGCATTTCGACATACCCGGTGTGGTTAGTCGGTGTTCTGTTTTGTCAAGCTTGAGTTTTTATAAGTTTGTTAATTACGAAATAAATGAAAAAAGACTCGGTCGTCATTGTCGTCATTTCAGCGTACCTCAACATAGCTGCTGATTTTATGGTAAAGAATTTTTTAAGAAACGAAAAGATAAAAGGAAAACAATAACATAGAACAATCGCTTATTCATTCAGACTCATTTTTACATACTCTTTCACTGCATCACTCCTCCTTTCTACTTAAATAATTAAGTTTTGATGAAAATAATTATTCATATTCATTCATTCCTGTACATTCCCACAGATGTAAACGGGATGCATTCACCCAATACATACCTCTCTGTGTCTTCCTCTCTTTTCTACCGGCTGTGTCTACGGCTTGTTGCCGCTCACTGCCGCGTCGGAGGGTTTTGTAATTCTATTAAATTTTTGTTCTTAATAGTTTATGTTCTACTTTTTTTATTATTATTATTATTATTATTATTTTATTTTTATTTTATTATGTAATTATTAATAGTTAATTAAGTTTAAAAACATATTATAACAACATATTAGATAAGATAGGTAAAAATGAGACTATGACCAAGAAAAAGATAATACACAAAAAAAAGTAAATCAAGCATATAAATAAAAAGGTGGATATAAATATTCAAGTAGCGGAAAATTCATAAATATATAAAAAATACAGATTATCAGATAATGCTGAGTATATATAAATATATGTACAATCAGACCGATGCAAAAAATAAAACACATTGTAATTCGGCCGTTTTCCATTATTTTTGGCTGCTTATGCAGTTTTTGTCTTTCAGACCTTCAGTGTTTGATTTGTGAGATTTCTGTTCAGTCGAGGCATTTTTTAATAGACGGTTCTTCAGATGAAGAACGCGTTTTATAGAACAAAACATAGAGGACTGACCAAACTGATCGGAAATTGCGAAATTATAAGATCATCAACCCAAAGAGGTAAAGGTAAGGTCTCACATAAAGTAGCAAATATATGAATAAAAATGAATTTTAAATGTATTAGGAGAATGGAGAGAACTATACTTGCAAGCACAGAAAAGTACGAAGGAAATTAAGTTAAAGTGAGAGAGAGAGAGAGAGAGAGAGAGAGAGAGAGAGAGAGAGAGAGAGAGAAAGAGTGTGAGTGAGTGAGTGAGTGAAAGTGAGAGAAAGAGAGAGAGAGGAGAGAGATATCCAGAGAGAGAGAGAGAGAGAGAGGAGAGAGATATCCAGAGAGAGAGAGGGAGAGATAGAGAGAGAGGAGAGAGATATCCAGAGAGAGAGAGAGAGGGAGAGATAGAGAGAGAGAAGAGAGATATCCAGAGAGAAGAGAGAGAGTGAGAGAGGAGTGGTATAAGACGGTTCACATCTTTATTTGATATATGTAGATCAACAAATATTGGAGAAGCTACAAAGAATTGAAGACAGATGGAAGTATAAATATGAGATAGTTAAAAGATGTATAAATCAATCGAATAAATGAATAAATAATATAATCTAGATATAGAGCTAGAGTTAATTAACTCGAGAGTTAGCGGAAATGAGGTAGTCACATACATATAGAAAATTACATTTCTGGATAAATAAAAATACTTGAATGGCTTAATTATACATGTATTCATAAGTATGTGAATCAGTAGAATCGAAGGTCTCGGGTTATGTATGTAAAACGATATGAATGAAAATATAAATATTCAAAGTCAACATAGCTTGATAGGAAAAAAGGAGAGAAATTGGGAAAATACACAGACGGGGAGAGGGAAATCTATTTGTATCACATGTTATTAAAAATTCCCACTTTATTATTGTGAAAAGGATCGCCGAATTAGAATGCCGCACTCCTATAAATAACCAGTCGGGAAAATGATTACATTTATTTTTCCCCCTGAACTGGGCCTCCGCGGGAGGTGCGTACATGAATCAAATTCTGGATTAAGTCCCGTTCCCCGCCGCCCATCCTATCCCAACAGTACAATAAATATGAGCAGGCTTGTACTAGCTAATCGCCGGCCAATCAATTAGCCGAGAGAGCTTATAACGTCTTATTTATCTACCGAACTCCCACCGTCGCCGAAACGCACACACAACAGCTCTATCTTCTATTTACAACTATAATCCCAGCTTTTATATTTATTTGTACACATATATTTCTACATTTCAAATCTTTTTTGTACATAGCCTTATTTAAAGAGCTGATAAGTAACGGTGTAACATTTCAATTAATAAAGTTCATTTTATCGTAATACAAAGATTTATGCACAAAATAGCTAAGGTCCCATGACTTTGAAAATATTGATACTTTATAACTCAAAATGGGTTTTGAAAATTTGTTTTATTTTCGCAGGTTCTTATCATGTAAAAAAATCTAAATTCTCAAACCTAATTGACGGATTATAATAATACCTTTAACTGTTATCTTTTATACAAAACCTTTTAGTTTATTTCAATTAATTGATCTTTTTATCCAAGTTTTGGCCGAAATGAAAATGTTACTGCCAGATGTAATTTGGCCAATAGACCACTAAATATAATGGGCTTTTAGTTTATATTGAATTTTATAACAGTGAGGATTAGCGAAATTAAATATGATCGAACTTAATTATCGTGAAATTTATATGTACGAATTTAAACTTGGTCGAAGTGCGGTCCAAACGGCGCTTAACATCAATACAGTATGGGGGAAAGCGGGCAGCGATGGTTTCAGATATTTCGAAGAAAGGGATGGCCGTAGTAGGTATGCCGTTGTGGACGACGACCAAATCAAAACGTTGATTGAAGAAAATTCACGTAAGACAACACGGAAAATTGTGGAAGAGCTTAGTGTTGTCCATTCTGCCGTTGTTTGCCATCTGGAGCATATTAGTAAAGTAAAAAAAACTCGACATATCGGTACGGCATGAACTGATCGAAGTCCAAAGAAATCGACGCTTTGAAGTTTGCACGTCTCCTCTGGTGCACCACCAAAACGATTGATTTCACGATCGATTCATCACGTGCGATGAGAAATGGATTCTATCAGATAACAGGAGACCTACGGCTCAGTAGTTGGACAAGAATGAAGCGCCAAAACACTTTTTGAAACCAAATCTACTCCCAATAAAGGTTATAGTGAAGGAACGTTGTATAGTTAGGTGCTTTCCGGGCATTTTGGTTTGGCTATCTGTCTGACGCGTTTCCGTTTCACGTCATTTTCAGAGTGCCTGGCAATCAATATAATAATAATAATAATAATAATAAGTTTATTGCAGACAAGAAGAAAAAAGAAAAATTGCATATAATTCAAACAAGAAAATAAACTTAATACGGCAAGGTAACCGTCTGCCGGGGCTTGGATTAATTATTGACTAATCCTGTAAAATAAACGTACAAATGCATTAAACTAAGTCTATGCTAAGTGTAACATCTATAACAAAATACCAAATCAAAAGGACACAAAACTGAGAATTAAAAATCAATTAGCGGAGCTGAGACCGGAGAAACAGAAACACGAAATATAAAAATATATATATATAAAAGAGTAAAAGAGAAGAAGAGAGAAGAATTACTAATTAAATTCGTTTAATATTAGCCTTCGATAGGCCCAGGCCGCTTTAGCATAATTCACCAAGTCTGTCCAATCTGGTCCGTTGAGCAATCTGATGCATCTGTCCATTGATACGGTTCTTTCGCAGAACGCAGATAAACGGTAGGGGGACAGAATGGGGCATACCGCGACAAAGTGGTATATGTCTTCCTTCACCCGGTAATTACATAACTCACACTCCTGTTGGGTGAGGAAATCATACGGCTTATGTCGTAGGTTCAGCAATTCTCCCCTCAGTTTCAGGATCCAACGTATGTCTATAATTTTCTTATCTGTCTTTTGGTCCCCAACCAAGCTGGCACATCTGACTCCGTGATCCAGCATCCTATATATACGGTATCGACGGGAAGCCTGCACTCTCTCTATGTTGCTCACCATAAAACTATCTTTCAGTCGACTAATAATTGACTGGAGTCAATCAATATAATATCTTGAATTATGGTGTAACTATTGCAGCAGAGAAATATTGCCAAGAAATTGCAAAAAAGCACGGGAAACTGCAACGTCTTTGTCCAGCATCGGTAAACCGTAAGGGGCCGATTATTCTTCACGATAATGCCAGGCCACATGTCGCAATGCCAACCCTGCTGAAATTTAAGGACTCAAGATATTAAACTTTACCTCACCCTTCACATTCACCTGATCTCTCGCCTACAGACTTCAATTTATTTAGGTATTTTGATAACTGCTTGAGGGATTAGAACGCCTTCCAAGACTTGATTGTGAGTCGAAATAAAGATTTTTATGTCAACGAAATAAAAGCGCTTATTATAAGTTGGCCTTATTAAATTTACAATAATTAGATTCTAGGTATATCCTGGCAAATATTTCGAATAAATTTTCTTTATTTTGTAAAAAATGAAAAATAGTTATGACCGCCTTTTCAAAACCTGCGTTATTTTTGCACCAGATCAAAACAACATTAATTTAAGTCTAATATTAAATAAATGGCGATTACAAATAACTTGTGAATCCTATGAAAGACTCAGAAGATTTCTAGCTGTTATTACAGTGTGTTTAGAATCATTCCTTGAGTTTCGGGTGATCGACAAACCTCATTACTTTTAGGAAATTCAAATAAAACTTGTCAACTCGACCTCAGTAAGGAGAAAATATATATATAAATATATATATTTTTCAACTAATGTACTTTCTAAATGTGAAAAAAAAGTTATTACCAAGTTTATTTTTGTGGCCTACAAAAACATGATATTGCTAATTCTGTTTGTGCCCTCTGAAATATTAAATTTTTTAAATTAAATTTGCAATAATTAGATTCTAGGCATATATTTAAAAGTTCTTTTATATCGTTTTTATTTTATACTTTATAATATATCTCTTAAATATGTGCCATGAATCTAATTATTGTAAATTTAATAATAAATTTATGTTATGAAAGGGTTGCCAATAGTGGGACCCCTCCGCCCTCGTGCCGAAATATTTATGTATGAAAAAATCTATTCAATATTCAAATCAAATAACAAATTAACTAAATCTATGCACTTTTGGAAACGCTAAGATATATCGTCGGGAACCATAGAAGATCTAAAAGAATTTGTTTACACCCAAATATGAACTTTATATTGGAAACAAATGAAGGTTGATTAAACTTTTTAGATTTAAAACAGTCCATAATAAACAATATAATCGAATTAGACGTACGTAGAAAGGCAGATTCTTCTCATCCATGGAACTATAAAACTTCTGGATTTATTTGGTTCATACGTTCTTGTTGGAACTCCCATTAACACCCGTTAATTATAAGGAAGAATTGCAAACAATTAAAACTAGCTAAAAACAACGGTGGATACACAAGTCACTCTTGTAATTTACGTCAAGAGACGTGTTTGTAATTTCTTCAACTTTAGCTTAATGCTCGAAATCCGGATCGTTGTAAAAACAAATCTGTGAGTAAAACCATGCTTTACAAAAATGAATCGATATACTCACTCCATCTTTATTATTTCTACTTGATTGCCCATGTATTTGCCCAGTAAAACTTGATAATTTGTTTATAACATTTTAACCCAGTTTTTTCGTATTCCTAATTATAATGTCCCGTTTGAACGTTCAATTTAAACTTTACATAGGAATGTTGTATAGCTCAAGCTCCAGTCTTTTGTGTAAGTCGTCAAATCGTTCAAAATAAGTTTTAGTTTAACTATTATATAAAATATTTATTAGCTCAGGAGAATGAATCTCTGTTTCCCAAGAGGGTCAGGTGTTATCGCACGTAGAAAATGGATTTTGTCAGTGGTTAGGCTTGTTCGTTCCATCCGTGAAATGAGCCGTTGATTTATCGCCGGTCAAAGAAATCCTGTTCCTCAGGCGTTGGATTACAAATAAACAAGGTAATGTCTACGTGTTTGAAACTTTCGAGCCCTCTGCGACATCATTAGCAGGGCAGTTAGTCATTTAGACGTGGTTCAATCCATTATCACCGCATTCCACAACTCCAAAAATTCACTATGGCCCGTTTTCGATCGCTTTGGTATTTTTAACAGCTGTGAGAATGGAGGGTAACTAATTCCAGGTTGATTAACTGGAAAAAGCGCTGACGGTGGTAAATCAATTTATTATAAAAATGAAATATAATATTTATGAACTAGATCTCTGACGATAAGGTGGGTGTAATAAATTCATTAATGGCGGCAGAGAAATGCCTTGTAAAAGGAAAATACTTCACCTCCGCACTTAACCGATTAAGATAATGCCCAGTTATTACGGCTCTTGTATGATTTACGACCTTTCAGTCGGGGTACAACCGAGGCTATGAGAAAAAAATTCCAAATAAAAAGGCGAAAAGTTGTATAATAGCTTACAATCTACGACCCGGGCATACAATGTCTAATTAACCATTCTTCGTCGCGGCTAGACAAATTGTTTGAACAACGCCTC
Source organism: Cimex lectularius (assembly GCF_000648675.2). Taxonomy (NCBI): domain Eukaryota; kingdom Metazoa; phylum Arthropoda; class Insecta; order Hemiptera; family Cimicidae; genus Cimex; species Cimex lectularius. Next base: position 2,349,741 of record NW_019392764.1, on the reverse strand, counting down.
TAATGATAATGACGACAAAATGAAAATTCGTTTTATAGACGACGATTTATGCGATTATTCGCTAATTGCTAGGTATTTATTTCAACTCACGTTCTATAAATCACTATAGTACAATTCTATTACATTATCATATATAGAAAACTTTATGTTCTGTCTAATCTAAATCTGATGTGTTTTCCCTACTTGCTGCATATTTGTTTGTGTAAGTTTCCCTGTAAAACTCCATAGGAAAAGACCAAACAATCAGCAAAACAACAACAGCAATTAATAAAAAATAACCTAATTTGGTGGGCCAGTATATTCCGCTAAAATCCCACTCACATACATATTCACTCTATCAACCGATCACGCTAGTAAATACTTTCGATAATAAATATTCAAAGCAATAAAATGATTAATCTAGTTTAGTACTGCATTTACCACGTACTCACCCTTTCACTAAAACACTCTCGCTAATAAATACATTAATACATGGGAAAAACAACGTGTGGAAAGCCAGCTGTGTCTTATGTTAGAATTTCTTTTGGTTCAAGGACCTAGTCGTTCGCGATTGAATTTTTCGCCTTCGACTAATAATGTTTTACAGTTATTTGGGTGCTAGGCAAGGGGCATCTCCGAAGACTTTTGTTATTTAGGAGTTGCCCATGCGTAGTTTTGGTGTGGCCAATTCGTAATCGGGTCCTTACATCATTTCCTGTCTAATTACTGTCATTGAATGTTTGTAATACATGTGTTTGAGCTGTTGATAATTTGTTTATATATGGGAATTTTAGTGTTCGATGTATTATCTTTGTATAGTCCCGTGTTTTCGAGTATGCTCATTTCTCGTCTGTTTTGCATGTCTTGAGTAGTTTCATGCTTGCCTTATTGATATTTCGTGGAAGTGTTCTGTAGGGTGAGAAATGTAAGTCAATTTTTATTCGTTCTCCCTAAATGATCTTACATATTCTTTGTCTATGTAATTTTAATGATTGCCCAGAAGGTTCGGTGTATTCATTTTTTTAATCATTGTTCATCAATAAACGAAGGAACCATGTTTTTCTTTGGTCATTTCAATGTCACTGCCAGTTTCAAAAACCATTAAAATGCACCAGGTTTGAATCACCAATTCCATAGATGACTGTTTTCAGTTCAACAGCCTTTGACATTAAAAGATTGAACAACGGAATTAGGAAGATATCAATCTCGGAGTCAACTGTTAAAAGAAGGCTAAAAACGTCCAACAAATCAAAAATGTAGTGAAAAGCCAAGTACACCGCAGAGGTGGACTGAGATTTCAAGAGAGCACAAATCTAGTCCTACAGAAGAACGGAAAAAGTCTATTCGACGATAATGGCCCTAAACAGCCCGGATGGACGAGACACAGTCTGAAGAAAACCTGGAAAATGATTCAGTCAGTGCTGCACGTGGAAACTGTGATGTTTGAAAAATCTAAAATGTTCTGGGGTGGCCTTTCTAGGGAGGCACGTACCGTGATGGTACCAATATAAAGGGGGCTTATAAGCCTTAATGTGCGGAGATGATTCCACGAAATTATTGAATATGAATGATAATGCTTGGCCACATACGGCAACAAGTGTTTCTGGGTATCTGGACACGACACCTATCCAACCCTTGGGTGACCAGCAAGAAGTCCGGACCTTAACTCAATTGAACACGGGATAAAGCTCCTACACTACCTGTTGCATGGTTTTAGTGGACTGTAGGAAATAAATGCACAAAATATAGTGAATAAAAATAAAAATTAACGATGATGGGATAAGGGATGGGAAACATTACGTCGTCTCGGCAAACTCCAGCGAGAGCTTCAGAGGGTGGTTTCCCAAGAATCGCGAGAGAATTAAAATAATTAAATATTTTATTTACGCTATGGACGATCTCCGGAAATCACGATTTTGGTCGGGCATCTCGCCGACTGCGATACAAGGACTAACGCCGGTCAAAGCAAAGTTGGACCGAACACCGGCCTCCGGTCCAGAGTTCAAAGGGGGTAAACACTACCCATGAAACGCAAAAGATGGGAAGGGTAGGACAACATACACCAGCATTTCGTACATAAACGTTTTATGAGTATGTCAAAAAGAATAAAAGCAATACTTCTTAGTAAATGCCATTTTAATTTTAAAAAATTGTGTTCAAAAAAGAAAATTATGTTAACACAGATATTGCTCTAAAATACAAAAACCTCAGGGAGTTGCTATTTTTGTACAGGAGTGCATATAATTTGCTTGAATACTTAAATTATTTTCCTTGAATGGACTTAGTTGATCATCTCTTGCTGCGTTAAACGAGATGCTTTGCTTATATTTATAAAAAAGCATGAAAGCCACAAAGTTTCGTTTATATAAAGTATAAATAATTGCTCTGAGAATCATACCAAGTAAAATTTACATTTAACAGGTTTTGGTGTTAAACTCCTTTACCTTTAATAATAAAACCGCTAAAAATTTCGAAGCTATAAAATATTTATTGGTTACTAACTCATAAATTCATAATATTATGTGTTTTGTCTACATTGATATAATTAAATTATTTTTGTTTTAGATACATTTTTGGTATAGAACATATTACTACTGGACGTGAAATGTAAATCAGCGTAATAACTGTACAAAGGTAGATTTTGTTGAAATTAAAATCATTCCCTTATTTTTATATAATTTACGTCCCACAGTGTTTGATGTGAATTTATTTCAGAAAAAAAGTCGGAACTGGAGTGGTTGGATTTTTAAGTGAGATCGGCAAAGGGGTGCCAACCATTCTTTTGATGTCCTAATGGCACTTGTTAAACGGTGTGAATTTCAGCCAGTATGCAGGTTATTAAGCGCCGGTAGCATAAACGCCAGAAAACATTTCTTTTCAGATTTATCGCCCATTTGAATTCCGTTCACCAACCATTAATGTCCAAGTTGGAACACGTTTCGTTTCTTCTTAACGCCTTTGAAGTAAACATGCGGAAATGAGGTAAAGTGAAGCAAAACTCTTTCACACCTTACTTAGACGAAATTTGTATTTGTTACTGTTTTTCTCTCTTTAGAATGAATACTCTGCCCTATTGGTATGTCTTGCGTTCTGCATGATGATGAGCCTGAAGTTGGTGGTTTCAGATCATTTTGGGCTTTATTTTTCCTATTTTGCTCTATTACTCTTTTAAAAATAATGCACATGTGCAGTCTCTAAAATAATAGTTTACCTAATTAAAAGGAAAATGATATCACATGTTTGTATAAGTATATTGTGTATATGAAAGTATGTCGCACAATGACACATTTACAAAGCTTGAAAATATGAAAAATTATGAATAGAGATTGTTGTATTCGAATAAAATAAACTTCTGATTTCTAAATGATTTTTTTTATATATGTGAGCTAACAGTGAGTTTCAAATTTGCGAGGATCGAAATCCTTCTCCATCATAATTATACTTTTATCAAATCTTTCTGTTGATTTTTGAAATACTAGTATGTAACAGTTGACAACAGATAGCCAGGTGATATTTCACAATGGCCCCAGGGAGAGACCCATCTCACTAACCGGACGTAAAGAAGTCGAAGGAAACTGCGCGTTCCCCCGCCGACGGATTTATGCCCAAGACGTACGTCATTGTTTGGAAGATACAGAAGTTTTCCCGACGAACTAATAAGAAAAGCGATATGTCTTCGCCGTGTTTATTCAGCCGTCGGACGAGAAAAATATAGAGCGAAAAGAAAAAAAAGCCATATGCCTTGGATGGATGTTTGGCCTTTGTTGTGGAAAATACGGCCGGAATGTTTAAACTTGTTCCCATAAATCATCTCAGTTTAAAACATTTTAAAGGACAATTTAAATTCTCCCTAGGCAAACTGTCAAACGAGGCATACAATTCAACTCAATTATTATACTTATTTCATTTTTTAAAAAAATTCAACATTCCTTATGAAAAAGTATAACTACCAACTTCAATTTACTCCTTAGTTTTGATGCATTGTTTGAAGTTTAATATGTAAAAATTTTAAAGACAATATTAATCATTTTTGACAGTTAAATGCTAACCTAATAACAGGTGCTACCCAGCGAAGCTTATGAAACGTCCCAATATGTCAAATATTACTAACAATTGCAGAGTGTAAACCGCTGAGTTGTAGGCGATCTGGCATGCCCTTGAACTTGGGCAATCCTGGGAGAACTCATCCTACCTCGTGTGCACTGATTCCTCGAGTTAAGACACAGGTTCTCGATGGATCCTCCAGTCGTGCTTTATTCGATAAGGTAAGTTGAAGTGCCTCGGAAAATCGGGAGTGGTTGTCTGGGTACCTGGATACGTCGGGGTGGAAGGCAACGAACGTGCAGAATAAGCGGCGAAAGCTGTTGCTGCATTCTTGTGTGAAAAAATTGAATACTTTCTAAAAATAAAATATGGGGTAATTATAGTTTTGTGTTGAGAGTAAATGTATTTGTTGGCGTAAATATGTAGTGTAAAAGGACTGATGGCGGAATATCGAGCACCCCACCACCCTAATTGAGTTAATTGTGTTGTAAATAGGAAAAAAATATATTTAAGAATAAATGAGAGTATGATTGAGTTTGAATATCTAAGGAACTGCACGCGTTAAGTGCTGAATTGACTGAGGCGTGGACAGCACCCGGAGCTCAACCTACATTGCGACAGGTCCTAGGAGGACAAGACCGACGTCTGACAGCAGACTGCAACACTCGAAGTAGGTGATTCACTAGATCTCCAAAATGAAATTATATTATTATCGAAATTGTTTATTTTATATTTCACCGGTTTTAAACTAACGGAGGAGATCATCGGGACGCCTCGTGAAAACTGGAAATTGTGGAAAGATGGGTAGAGTTGGAATGAAAATGCGGGAAAAACGTCCGGTCTCTGGGTTTTGGATACGTGGGGGGCTAACTTAAGGGTAGGAAAGGGAAGGTTTTCAAAAACAAGGGTAAGGTGAGCATTTTCGAGGTTTTGACAATGGAGATTGATCGTTGGCGCCAACTGAGGGGACAGGATTTAGGATCAGAGGGATAATGGACAAGAGGGCGAACTTGACTCTGCCCGGAGCCCAAACATATAGTCATTTATATTTTACATTTAACCAATTTGTTTACATTTTCATTAGATGCGTCCGAAAGTAAAAAATATGACAAATTCGACAAACAACTCGCATTTTTTCATCGGATCTTCTAAAATTTATTCTTGGTTTCTGATATTGTCATGTTACAAATGTAGATTGTATTTTTATTCTACTTGCAACTGTTAGTTTCATTGTAAATATATTTTCATAATTGTTATCCTTATATAAATTGTTAATTATAGTATCAAAGTCTTGAAGAAATTGAGAAAGGGACGACCAGCTAGGTACACACGGATTTGGACCAAACTTTTTTTTGTGATTCTACACTCCAAAATATCGGACACGTATCCCATCTCTTTTTGTAAATGGGGCTTGGTTTCTTGTGGTTTGTTTTTAAAAGTTGAAATCTTCCGTTTTTTAATGCTTTTATTTCGCTATTCTAATTACTTAAATCAACTATGTGATTATGTAATTTTACAGCTTTGTTTGCAGATTGCAATAAAAATATAGTAAAAGATATCAAAGCTTATCAATAACCAAAAAAAAAAAAATTAAAAACCAAATATTTTTCAAGTAATCTACGTAGGTCATAGATTGATTTTCGTTAAACAAATATGAAATTTGGTTTTGGGACCTCTAGAGACCACTAAATATAATTTTTTGTTGGAATTTAAATTTAACCATTTTTTGACGCCTAAAATATCCGATTTTTAAGAAGTCGAAGTATAATAAGCAAAGTAGGTCAGAAAATGACCAAAACTTGGATTTGTCCACATTCTCGTGATTCTAGCGTTATAAAACCCTTAGAAACCGACCTTCGCTGAAATCTTATAAATTAATATTTCTACTGATAATTTCGACAACCTTTCGGCGTAACTAGTGTAAGATCTAGGACCATTTTTCTTTAAAGCTAGAGAACTGATTTTTAGGGATGATAATTCGTTTTTAAAAAATTGTCAAGTGCGTTTTACAGCTGTATAAACCATTAAAATCAGACTATTATTAACATTTAAAAACGAGGTTAATTTCTGACAAAAATATTTTATAATTTTATGTATTTTCTTATAGAAACCATTTGTATATTTTTATGGTACGTATGTCGTTAAAAAGCTACGTTTCTCTTCTTTCAAGTGGTATGTTTGAAAAATCCTTTTAGCCGTTTGTGAATTATAGCCGGTTTCAATCGGATATATAGAAAGATTTGGGGCCAAAAAATTGGTAAATTTAAATTCCAACAACAATTGACATTTTGGGTCTCTAGAGGTGCTAAAATGAAATTTCATACTAGTTTCAAGAAAATTGTTTTTTAAAACCTATTTACTTGAAAAATATATTTGGTTTTTAGAAATTTTTTATTAATATGATAAACTTTCATAGCTTTAGCTATACTTTTATTGCAATCTACATAAAAATGCTGTGAATGATATATTCACATAGTTGATTCGAGGAAGTAGAACGGCGAAATAAAAATATTTAAAACGGAAAATTTCAACTTTCAAAAAAGTTTTTGGGCGAAACCAGGGTATCATATCAACATGAAGTGGCGGATATGTACCCAATATTTTGGAGTGTAAATCACCAAAAAAAAGTTTGGTCCAAATCAGTGTAACACCGACCTGGTCGTCCCGTTGTTAGTGTTTTCTTTGAGACCCTGACTTTTTAATACAACATTGAATCATATATTTAATAAAGTTGGTTAATATGCAGTAAAATAATTTATACTTTTACACTTTTATCAAACCGCTTTTAACTATGAAATTTGGTTTGAAATCTTTTTTTTTGGGACAAAGAGGACAGTTTTTCGTTTTTATCTCGGACAAAACGAATCATAAAGCCTCCAATTGAATCGGGCCAAATTAAAGCTGGACAGAAAGGGCGAATGGAAGTGTATGAATATGTAAGGAAGGCGTTGACTGCGTATTTCAACAGTCCCAACGAGTGCGAAGAGTGCAGAGCTGCGCGGCGATCCCGACCGGAACTGCGGGACTTGTTTTTGGCCAGAAGCCACGAGGGGTAGGCCGCCCTTTCCGCACTTTCCGACAATCCTTGTTATTCGCTGCGGGGCGACAACAACCAGATTTTTTTACAAAACAGTTCCGCAACTCCGGTTCATTGGTATCTCTGCGGGTCGGTTGGTAAATTGGGTTTCGTTGCAAAGCTGTATTTTTTCTACAATGTCCAACCCCCAGGCATAACAGAATTTATAACCACTCAACAGTTAGAAATTTAAAATAAGCGTAATGAATTTAATTCTAAACTTGAACAACATTTATAAGCGGAGGATTTTTACTCTATTAAAATGTATTTCATTCTCTAAAAATTGTTGGACATTTTTGCCTAATGTTTTATTAATTATCAATTTGCATGAAATATTTAGGTTGGCTAATAAGTTACAAAAAACTGATTTTTTTAAATGGTAATTAAGTTTTTAACCCTTTCAACCCCGAATTATACGTCAAATTTTATTTTATTTTTTAAGGGCGTAAAACAATTTTTTTAAATTATTTGTGACCTACCATTGTGAAAATGTGGCCCTGAGTAACAGTGGGGTTCAAGAGAAAGAAATAACAATTGTTTTCTAATTTTTTCTTTTGAATAAACTAAAAAAATAAGTTAGCAAAAACATCGTTTTTGAAAAATAAATTATATAATATAGTACCCTATTTTTTTTTTCCTTTGTCGGTTATGTATTGACCATGAGTGATCCCCGAGGTGATGACAGGCGACTCCCGGGAGCCACAGACCCAGCCACAACCCCAGCACGGTAGAAAAGAGGGCTTACCTTCCGTATAAAATAGCAAACACATTAACAAGCAATTAGCTAAAAAAATAACTAAGTAAGAATAAGTAGAACTTAACATACAGAATAAACATTTTCGACCGGGTAAAATAGTCTATTCAACTCCAGTTGTAATCTTCCCTGGAAAATCTTATCTATTTGACCTTCTAATCAAAATCTAATGTTTAAAACAAATTAAATCTCTAAATCTGATGAAGTAAAGCGATGATAACAACCAGTTAACTCCAAAGAGATGTTGATGTTATGGAGATCAGGTATGTGGTCTCTTTAACAACAAAGTACCACTATAACTTTGCCACGCTTTCGATCTTTTATTTGATCTTCATCAGGGCTGTATAACAATTGTACTCACAAAAATTAATTTAAACTGAATGGAAGACAATATTATTTATAAATATAAATAAATAATAATATTTGGCTTACAGTTACAATGTCATTATGTTGGTAAAATGCCTCCTCATTAGATGGTGGGCATAATACTTAAAAACAGTTACATTTAATACTCTTCTCATTTAAAAAAAATATCTAAATATGATAAATAAATGGCAGGTACATGTGTGAGGAAACATTTTATAAATAAGATAACAATACTGTTACTTGCTAAATAGTGCATAACTTCAATCAATATACATGCATATATAAATTGTAATAATAAAAACCAAAAGGACAACAGATAAACTATACTATTGTAATACAACTGTACTACAATAATAAACTATTAATACAGATGCTTATATATTAAACAAGTGTAATAAATTATACGGATGTATTTAAAAACAACAATTTTGGAGCCAGGAATCTCGCGCCAGAGTATGAATTGTTCATCCTATCACAGTATACCAAATTATCTAAATCTATTTGTAAGTTGCAAGCTAGACTAATTTGCAATATGTATATCTTTTCTTTTAATAGCCTTCGTGCTAGAACAGCTTCTCTCCATTATTTTCACACCGTAGAAATCAAAGGTATGAATACACCGGCGACAGTGCTTCGGGAGGGCAGTGCCAGATCTAGTTTTTTTGCAGTCATACCCATCATGTTTTTCGGATAGGTATTGTTTCGTTTGCCCTTAACACCCCCTATGGCAATTCTTACATCGTATTTGGTATATGACATTTCATTTTTAGCGTAATGGTTGGACACTTTTTTAATTTGAAGAAAAATTGTTTGTCAGCCTTGTTACTGAATTTGTACACTGTTTTCACATCTGGTAAATTCGTTTCTAATAAGAGTTTGACCACCATTTACAAAGGTTATAGGTGAGAACGTATTTAATATGTCCTGAGAGCTACTGTTTTGGTTATCTTGTAATCTTTGGGTAATAAGCCTATTGGATAGCCTTGTTCCTCAACATGTTGCAAACTTTTATTTTATTTTCCATATGATATTCTCGATCACTGAGTTTAAAGATCTGTAAATTAGGTTCAATGCCACATTTATTTTACACTTTTTAAATAAGTGCTGGGAAGAGGGAAAAAGGTAGTAAGATCCTATTTGCGTTATTATGTATGCATGTACATTTCATATATTAAATTGCTTTAATATATTTAAAACGTCGTCTATGTTCAATTGTTTTCGTAGAAATGATATTATTAATCGTCTGATATGTATCAGTGCATAAGTAGCCATGTAAATAAGTAAACATTTTGAAAAAACACAGTTTTACAACTGATGGGATCATTATACAATAATAAAAATTATAACGATACGCTATATGAACAAACAGACAGTTGATGTGGGTAGAAAAATACAAGAAAGAAGAAAAATCAAGATAGATAAACGGGGTGTATATATATGTATATGTATACATTGAGNAGAGAGAGAGAGAGAGAGAGAGAGAGAGAGAATGAATAAATAGCGTTTTATTTGTAGTCTCAGTATTTTGTACTCTTACAACCAACGAACGAGAAACGAGAAAAGAGAAAAGAAAACTTAAGAAAAAGTTTGATATTGGGAGTAATGCTAATCTCTACAATGTTCTGAAGAAAAAATATATTTGTAAAAACGTCAATAAAAGTTAAGATAAATTCAATGATATATAGATAAATATAAATACAAACTAAATAAAAGCAGCAACAGTAGAGGGAAAGAAACAAAAACTATAATAAATTAAGAGGGTTTGAGAAGATGAGATGGAACAGAGTGTGTACGAGTAGGAAAAACGAAAGTGTGTTTTGATAGTTCCAAGAAGGTACTTCCCAAAAATATACACAATAAAAAATACGTAATTCAAAGAGTAAAAACACATAAAGATCCAGAGCAGACGTCGCGGGTAAACTTCCTCTAAGAACAAGCGATTAAAGATCCCCCCTGCCTTTCTAGAGAAGTGGATAGTAAAGAAGACGAAGAGGAAGATTGGGACAATTTTAAAGTAATTGAGAGGAGGGGCGACTGTGTGAAACGTTCATTGAAGAGCGGGGTCGGGGTGTTCTGGCTGTGAGGCCCGGACATAAAATCCAACGCTATGACCGACTTGTTGCTTCGGCTGACGTTTACTGCGCCATAAACTTGTCCCACCTTGTAGCCTACACTCTCTGTTCCCTTTTTCTCCTTTTTTTCCCACTCCGGCTCCTTTTCACTCCCTCTATTTCTCTACGGCCGTGTCCCTCCTCCTTAGACGTTTACGACCGCATTAGTAGCTCATAAACGCCTTCTACCGTCTTGTTTACGATCCGGGCACGCGACTTGTAAACATGGATTTAAAACGGCTTCTCTACACCGGCTTTGGGCCATTTAATGCCAACCACTAAACCAGAGGCAAATTGAACCACCTGTTGGCTGCCGCTTCCTTAAATTTTGTTGTCACCCTAACCTCACAAAATCAACTAATTCTTCTATCCCCTGACTTACGAGTCCACCGTTATTTCTTGGGTCGATGATCAGATTTCAAGTCTTTAAAGATATTACTTATCACTCCATAATTTTACCAGTGAGATTCTTAACAAAAAGGAAATCAAATTCATTTAAAATTATTTGAAATATGATAGATAAGTTTAGATATACTTGGGTGTCCTTTTTAGTTGGCCCGCTGAAAATCTCTTGAACGCTAATAAAAATTTACGTGTTTAATATTTTTTAGTCTAGTCTCAAATTTTTTATTTTTTTGAGAAAAAATTAAAAAGGGGACCTCGGGCCCTGTTCAACATCAAAATTTCGGCCATTAACATTCAGATTTAGAACATTTTAATTATTTGGAGATCGTGAGATGCATTCTGGTGTGACGCAGGTTCAGAAAAACATTTTCTTTATCATGCCGACGTTTCAATCTTTATTGAGATCATCTTCAGGGCTCAAAGGGTCTGTTTTCTCTGTAGATGTATCATTACGGTGTGTTCGTCTTAAGAGGGACACACACACACACACACACACACACACATTATATATATATGTAATTGAGATTGGCTTAGTTTTTGAAGATTTTGTTTCTGTAAATTTAGGGTGACCTTTGTAGTAGTTTAGAGTAAGGTTCATCTCACCATTATTAGTTCCAGATTTTAGTTAATTTCTTAATTTAAGTAAAATGCCACGTTACTACAGTCTTTCTTAACAATGATATTTTTCAATAAATCATTACGTTGTAATTTCGTTTTATTATAATATATTTCATCAGCAGTACTTGAATTTCAAATATAACCTTCAAAAGTCTGTTTTTCTCGGCACTGGCTTTAACCAGACTGAATGAGGTGACAACTTTAGCCCTGTTTTCAGAAGTTACAGTAAATGAGGTTGTATTGTTAATATAAGTGATGAGAGTATTAATAACTAGGGCATGAAACAACTCCTTAAGGAGTGGAATCTATCCCCCGGACATATGCAATCAAAAGAGTTTGTTAACGTGATCAAGCCAGCAGAATCGAAATGGCTATTCTCTATCCTAAGGAAGGGAATTAGGCGGCTGATAGATATTCTAACGGGACACTGCCCACTGAGAAGACACCTGTCCGTAATGGGTATTCTACCAGATCCCTTTTGCCGTGTTTGCGAAACAAAAGAAGAAACGGCAAGGCACTACCTCACAGAATGCGATAGATATGCTAGATCCAGATTTGAAATCTTTGAAGGAGATTACCAACATTACCGACATTACCAAATCACTCCCCGAGATAAATTGGTCGAATTATGAAGTTCGGCCAGTTGAGCACAATTTATATGCAAATTTTCGGGTCGTTTCCATTAAATTTTTCTCACATTCACAATACTCACGTATAACTGGCATGTTGAAGTTTGATTTTAAACTATTCGAGTACTATAATGGATATAAATCTAAAGTGTTAACAGGCACTTGAAGTGAGATAAATTTATTTAAATTCTCCATACACCAGGAGATTTTTAAATAAAATGTCTGTATTATATTAAGTGATCAATAACTTGTAAATATTTCTATATTTTTGATTTGGATGTACTCGCGTAAATTTTGTCCTTTATCCTTCATTTACTCAAAATTGCACAATTTATCGGCTAATTGTCTAGTGAGATAATACCTTCCACAAATCATGTCGAGCAGAAATTATATAGCTCTATTTTAGTTAAAAAAAATTTTGTGATTTTATATTAATATTGTGAAAATATTGATTATGGAAAAAGTATATGAATTGAGTTTAATTTAAGCTTTACGTTAGGCACATATAAAAATTATAAGTTGTGATATGCAGAAATTATATTTACTAATTATTATCGTAAGATATAATCACTTTTAAAATGCGCTATGGGTATCTTTTCTTTAGGCTTGAAAGATTTTTTCACTTCCACCGTAAATTGTAACTATTATATTTATTTGTAATATACATTATTGATTTTTAGCTACTAAATCTATTTAGCTATTTATACTAATTTTATATTTTTGAAATTTATATTATCATAATAATAAAGTACGGTACAATATAAATTTACTTTAATAAATTCTTAATGTAAACCAAACGTAATCGAGTTACACAAGATCTAGGTTTGTGTTTTGAAAAAGTAATATGAGAACTTTCAAAAATCGATCAATAAATTTCTTTGCAGTCGGTAGATTTATCAAAATTTAAATTCAATTTGTGTTAGTTGAATAACTGTCCTACTACTGGAAAACTATTATTTATATTTTAGAGTTAAAGAATAAATCAATGGATAATTGCAACTTCTGTTTCCTCTTACTTTGTATTTAATTTCTTCACTCCTGTGAAACAAACCGAAATGCATGGGCAATACTAATAATATACTCAAGGTTAATCCTGTCGATTTTATTGTTTTAGTACGTTATTAACGGCAACCCTTGATTTACAAAAATCAATTGATATTTCCAACCAAACGCCAGATTTGTCGATCTAGAAGGGAATTTGGCAAAAGGAAACACCGCACGTCGATGGACACCCAGTCCATCATATCAGTATTTTTAATGGAGTCATTAGAGTGAGCAGGGGGGCTCACGTCGATGGTAAATAACTATAATCGCGTACGGAGAGCGGTGTTTTCGTGAGGCCAACTAAAGTAAACAGGGGTCATTTCACTCTCCGCCGGCCACGAAATGACCGAAACTGTTTAGCATTCCATTGTCGGTTAAGTGCCTTAGAGTCTGGACAATGGACCGGGGAGAAAAATTAGGCGTTAATTTATCGCCGGGGGCAGAACGCCCTCCCTCATTCTTCGTCACTTTTAGTGCATGGAGGTTGATTTTCTTTTCACAATTCTTTAAGACAATGAAACCCGCAATCATACGTTATCCACGGTCTCGTGTAATATCATCTCATATAAATGCAAATTATCGTTGTAAATACATTTTCTATAAAGTACAAATTCGTATTTATAAACATATCACCTAAATCATCTCAAAATCAACATAAATTAACCACATCGTCAGTCCCATAAATTACCTCTTTTTATGACAGGAAAAACAAATTTGTATTAGTGGAATGAATAACAATGTAAAAAAATGGTGAGCTATTTGGGGTATTAATAGGATAGAATGTCTTCATTAGTGTCACAACTCAAAAATTTAGTAAAACTATTTTGGCTTATTATGCAAAAAGTTTGCTGATTACTGACTAATTGGTACCAAAAACCAACTAGTTCAGACAGATTGCTCAACATTTCATCTTGAAATGGACACATTTCAAATAAAAATTAATGATTATTTGGAGATCGAGAGGTTCGGTCTGGTGGCCCTTGTGTTGTCTGCATTTCAACAAAAAAGTTCTCTGATTGATAGCTAATGCCGATCTCCAAATAATCATTGGCTAACGGTCACTAAACACCACACATAAAAATTAATGTAGGAATAAATGTAATAGCCAGAGCTATTAAATTGAGTGATTTTTGGTTTCTTCAAAACAAACAAAACCAAAGTCAGGAGTATATTCCAAAAGAATGGCTGCCCTTTAATCCTAATTAACATCTGTGTAATTAAAACAAAAAATGTGATTAAAACAGAAAAACTCACACGTATTGGGTTTGTATGAATTCTGTAAATTCAAGTCCCTGTTGTAAGGTCGTAAGGGTGAGATGCGTTTTCAGACGCTGTAATCATTTAACATACAAGTTAACCGTAAAATATATTTTTTACTTTTTTTATTAAATTATTTTCATTTTATTTTTATATATTATAATATTAATGTTATTTCGCAAGTATCAATTATCACGTTTTAAAATCATGTCTTAGACTCTAAGACTTAGAGTATTATAAATATAAATAATTATTATTAGAAAATATGAACATTGTCCATTTTTTGTAAAATTGCATCATTCTGAGATCATCAGAAATGGATGCTGTGGGTGGGATTCTCAGGGAGAAAGTATCCCTAGCAGGCAGTTCCCGTTCCCTTTTAACTCTGTCATCGTACCCCTTCTAATTTCAATGGGTACCAAATTGCGAATATGTGTGACTGGATAATTGTGTGTGAAATTTCTTGAAGCGTTTTCCGCTACTTAAAGGAGTTATTAGATATTAAGGCCATTGTGAATAGATCGATAAAATTGAGCATTGACGATAGTTCCGAGAATTTTTGATTGTAGGGATTGGATAGGTTAGAGGTTGGGAGGTTTTGTGAACCATAAAATTCGATGCTGTATTCCCATATGGGTCGCAAAATAGTAGTATATGTGAGTTGTTTGTTTTGTAGAGTCAGTTTGGATCATTTCTTCAGTATTTAAGAAGTCTGAAGCGTCTATTAGTTCTTGTCTTTTGAGTCGTATGTGTGTTTGTGAGTCAATGTAGAGCTCAAGATGGCGAACTACATTAACTGATGGGAGGGACAAATTATTACAGTAGATGATAGCACTGGTTATTCTCCGAAGGGTGAAAGTGACATGTTCTGTTTTTCTATGTTTATTGTCATCTTCTAGCACTTGAACTACTGCTCAAGGGATGTGATAAGGATTTGCAGGTTTCAGGAAGAGGTTGTACTGTGTTAGAGAGGATGGGACCTATGATACTTCCTTGCACACTAAAAAAAATATATATATATTCACCGGGAAAAACACCTTTTTTATGGCTTGATTAGTACAACAACTATAATTACACAAGAAACATAATGACATATTATAGCAATGATATTAATCCATTCCCTAATTGACGGCTATCCGTCAGCTAACTTAAGAAATAAATCTTTTTATGTAAGGTTTTGGTAGAAATGAAAAAGTTAGTGTCACGAGCGGGATTCGAAGCCACGACTTTCGGCTCAATACGCCGCTGCTCTAACCACGATATCTCAAGTAGTAACTGACACTTACTTTTTAATTTCAACTAAATCCTTACATAAAAAATTAATTAATTGAAAGAAGTAATTTGGTCAATCAGACCGCTAAATGTAATGGATTAAATAATAAAGTTTGGCCGTGAAAAGAATCACAAAAATTTTAAAATTGTGCGTTCTAATCAAAAGTCTAAATTATTACATGAACAGAAAGTTCTTTTCTTACATATTTTTGTAACTATTGGGTTGTCCGGAAAATAATGCAGGATTTTNAAATTATTTTGATTAAAGAACATTGCTTTAAAGTAACTAGTTTCTTTTTTTTTGTTTAATACCAAAATCCTGCATTATTTTCCGGACAACCCAATAGAAACCAGGATAAGTCGCTAATAAGAACCTTAATGCGGAGATGGATGCAAGAACACCGTGGTTAATCACAATGGAAGATTAATTCTCTTCGTACTTTCTCCAAATAAAAAATTCTATTTTAGACAAATAATTTTTTTATATATACTGTAAAAAGCACTAGATTATAATTCATTGAATTCTCAAATGGAATTACATCATTTTAGTAGTTTTATGTTATGTTGTTTATTTAAAAGGCGAATAAAGCGAAAGTGGCAACGATACCTTCTGAGTCAAAATGAAAAGGTGAAGTAGTGTCGTCACCTGGCAACTTGTCCTTCATGTGGCTCAAACAGTCAATCAGTAATCAATCAATAGTAGGCAATAACAAATATTTTTTAAAGAGCATGTTAAGAAAAAGTGTCTATTATTTAAAAACCCGTCTTGGTTGTTGACATCCCAAGAACAAACATGCAAAGCTGTGTTCAAGGAAAGCTGAGCTTAATCCCAAAGCGGTATTTATGTTGCTCACAAAAGCTTATGGAAAAAACCGGCTAAAAACGATTTGATTTATCTTCTAATTTTGTGAGGTTTTAATTAAGACACAACGGCTGGGGAGAAGAACGCAGCCCATGGAGAATGTTATAAATCTTTTACATCGTGGAATCTCATTCGAGAGTTCTATTTTGTATTTTAATGTCCGGTTCGATCGAGTGGGGAATGCCGAGTGAGATTAATTCGCCCACTGTTACTTCTCGGAGGCGTGATTTCAGGCATATCTGGCCTCACTAAACTTCGACTGTAACATTATTCTCCCAGGGGTTGACAATCTGGCATTGTTTGTTAATTGAAGAACAGTTATAATGCGCATTTTTCTTGGAGACATCTCCGGCAGAATCGACTTCGGGGGGCAGAATTTTCATGAATTTATAATTTGCACATAAAAACCAACATTCGTAGACCTACATACCTCATCAATCGCTCCTTTCAGGCACTCATATCTGCAACATAAACATTAGGTTAATGTGATTTACTGTTTTCAATTTAACTTAATATCTAATTCATCATATTAAATTGAAAATTCTTTTAAATTAAGGTAACTGAAAAAATTTAAAAGCTCAACACAATCAGTAAACAAAATTCAATTCGAATAAAATATCAGAAACATGAATATATCTAATAAATTTGAAGATTTAATCAATATTTTATGGAACGCATCCCTAAACCTGACAAACCACCCCTTATGAATTCCTACCTATCAGTTTACTGAATATTTTTTACAACTCCTATGTAAGCAAATACTAGCAATCCTTGAATCTTCTAATATGATCTCAGATCAATTTAGATTTAGTCGTCACCACACCACTAATCAAAATTGCCACCGTGTTGTGGACATCCTGCGTTGAAAAAAGGAATGCTGTTCGGGAGCCTTACTGTCGGTGTTTTGGATCGAGTCTGCCACATTGGTTCGCTCTGGAAACTCAAAGCCGTCTTACCTTCTACTCACTTTCTCATCCTTAATTGCCACCAGACCAAAAGGTACATTGAATATAGGTCTTCTCACAAGCGGGCTTTACTCATGCTCTCGTCCTCGGTCCATCACTCACAGTGTTGAAATCTACTGCTGAAATCCCTTCCCATCTCGACACAACTGCCATTCCATCCTCATATTCGGACACCTTTGCAGTTCACTAAACCCTGGAGGCAAACATATATTCCAATGAATGAAGGTTCAAACTTGAATGAATCTACAATACGGATTACTTAAAAGATTACTTACTAGATAACAGATCTAACAAACTTGACTACAAATTCAACACGGAAACCATAAGGACATAAGGATTAGAACTCTGTCAACAAACCCAAACTCCTCAGAATCCAGGCCCTACAATAGGCAACATCTCCGGGGGGAGGGCGCAGGGATACCGTCGCTAGCGGTGCTTAGCAGAGGTTCGGGGAACGTGAAAAACTTTAACGTGTTACATAGATGAATGGATATGAGTAATCTTTTGCTTGCATTGGTGATTGGACAAAAATATGAGAGAATCAATGAGAAAAATGCGAGAAAGATATTTAAAAAGTGGAATTTCCCTTTTTTTGCAGAGCACTGTAATCCAGTATTAGATATATCGATCACTTTTCACTCACGAACACTCTGGTATGGTCTTGAAGAGAAAAGCAAATTCATTTGTTACTGCCAAGCTTTTGATCTATTTTAATGTCATTATCAGGGCAAAACAATCTTAAATATGTCTACAGATTGACATAGTCTAGTTTTTTTACAAGTCCTAACATTGCCAAGGACTAATTGGCAATTTTAGGACTGAGTCCGACATAATTCAAAAATAAAGCTCTTCATTATGCTTTATAGAATGTTAAAAAACATGAAATCCGGAAGGGTTTTTAAGAGGATGTGAGGTATTTTTGCCTATTTTGAAAAATTAAGTATAGCTGGAATTTCTTGATATCAGGCTTAAAATGATGTTGAATTTTATGAACAGAAAAAAAAATCAAAACAATAAAGTTGCTTTTCCTATAATTCACGATCTGTTACTTTTGAAGACGTTCACGGATTTTTTAACGATCAGACATAAATCAAATATATGTGTTTTTTAAGCTGTTTGAGTTTCTCGATTTGAATTGATTGCACGACGTGAAAAAAAACAATCGTAGTGTGATTGAAACCGAAATGGATGGGCAGGTTGGACAAAATGGTTGGCAGGCAACCACTGATGACGGAATGAAGCTGAACCCGGCTGACCACAAACACCTAAAAAATCATTAAATTGTTCACGCAAAGAAAGGAAACCGTGAATAATTGTATCGTTAAGTTATTTTACACAATCTTTTCTTTAATATTGTTAAAGCAAATGTTCGAATTTTCACGCTCAAAATTATAATTTTATCAATTAATTAATCTTTGTGTAAGGTATTATTTGAAATGAAAAAGTTAGTGCCACGAGCGGGATTCGAACCCACGACCTTCGGCTAGTTCAACCAATACCTTACATAAGATTAATCGGACCACGAAATATTATATTTTTTGTGTGTAAAAAGAATCCTTTGAACAAAGAAAATGACTTGCCTCAGATATTAAACTCGCATATATTATATATTGAACTACTTCACCATTCTTTACAAATTGATGTGATTCAGGTGTCTGAGAGCATTATTTTAAAATATATATCGACGGAAGTAAGCTTGATTGTGAATTATGTTCGGATTACATAAATTATAAAAAATATGAAGCAGATTTCCGGCATTGAAGGAAAAATTTAAACCAGGATCGTATTGCTCTGTTAATCTGGATGAACAGCTAGCAGTAAAAAGCAACTTACTGGCTCTTTCGGCGAAATCACACTGAAACTAAAGACAACACTTCTGACTTACTCTGTAATGCTTAACATAAAAATAATCAAGAATTAAAATATCCAAACAAGGACAAACAGAAGAAAACAAAAACGAAAAACTTAAGCTTAGACATTCAGCTCAGACAGTCGACAAGTGTAGCTTAGTTTATAGGGATAGCTGGAATTGGGAACATGCCACGCGGATATAAATGCAAAAGATGTTGCACATGAAACTTTACCGAAAACAGAAAATTACCCCACCTTAAACATAGAACTAAAAGAGAAGGCTAAAGGGAAGTGTGGTGAGTTGTGAAAGAATAGTTCCAAAGGAAGAGAGGTTATTTTACGTCTATTGTGAACAGATTGCAAGTAATCTGGAGATAGTGGATTTAGAAATTTGAAGATCGTGAGATGCGGTCTGGTGTGACGTAGGTTTAGAAAAACATTTTCTTTATCGTGCCAACGTTTCGATGTTCATGGAGACAATGTTCAGCGCTCAATGTTTTCTGTGTAGATGTGTCACTATTGTGTGATGTGTTGGGCACGCACAATAAAGAAAAATTTTTTCTAAACCTACGTCACACCAGACCGCATCACACGATCTACAAATATTGATTAATTAACGGTCACTAAACACCACACATTGCAAGCAATATTTACTCCTAGAGACGCCGTGTTTGACCTAAAGGTGCCGTCTTTAGGAATTATCTGTTCAAATTGAAAATTATTAATCCAACAGGTTGTCCTTCTGAGAATGAAACGACACTTGCAGTATATCTGGTTAATAACTGCTGCTTAACGGAACTTGAAAAGTTCTTATATTACAAATGGTACCGCTGGACGTTGGCCATATATTTTGCTTTAATCGAACAACATTTTAACATCATCTTAAAATTTTTATTAATCAACTTGACCTATAATTTTTTGTCATATATATTACGTCAGAGGCAAAATTGTTGTGTAAGTTTTTGGCCCACTACCACATTAGATAATTCGGAGACATTAGTGATACATAAAACATTTTCGTGGCTAGAAGTTATTTGCATGTTTGATAACTTGCAATGATGAAATTAGGATTGTTCTGAACGCTTCAGATTCAGCAGGTTTCCCTAAATCGAAATATATTCAAGGAAAAGGTTAATTTTTTTTGTAATTGTTGTAAAAGGCCTTGCAACCGGCAAGTTTAATATAACCGAGAGGGTCGGTGTTTTATTAGGAGGCTGAACGCTGAAGATATATCAAGTGGATGAACGGTCCTGGGCCAAGAAAACTGTGGTCCCCGCGGACTGTCTCTAGATCTAATTCATCGGCGGCGGTAAATCACGGCCCCCGGGGGCAGCCTCCATTTATTCAATTTGATCGCAACGGCCCTAGTTGTTCCGTGCCGGGCCAATCCCTTAATTTATCACCGCGCTCTTCGTCCAACGCCCTACTGATAAACGGCCCATTTTAGCACTTGATACTCGCCAATGACGAGTGACTATCACCATCTGAATAATACCTTTTAACTTGAACCTGGTATCAAAGGGACCGCCGCCACGTCATCAAAAAGACACCCTAAAATATTCCTAATGTTCAGCTCATAAATCCACGTATCGATTGTTGTTTGGCTCGTTTTTGAAATGTACAACTAAAGTTTAATTTTACAATAAAGGTTATCTCATGTAAAAATTTGACCAGGACACCCAACCTTCAATTTATTACATTAATGGGCATTTCGAATTCTTGAAAGCTAGATATTACAATTCAACAATGAATCGATAGTATAGAAATCACCCTCGAAACTCAGTCGTAATGTCGACATGAGCTATGCGAAGCTCTACTTTATAATTGGCTTTCTATCCGCTAGTTCCAAATATAATTTTATATGATATATTACATATTTTTACAGGCCTACCATGAAAGGGAAATCTATATCGGCTGTACAACTAGGAAGGAAGCAAATGGAGTGGTATTAACACCTGTGGAAATATGCAGCTGCGTTTTTTTATTTTTTTGCTCAGCTAATCTCAAATATAAGACATGATTCAGTCAATAATGTGACAAAACATTTTCAACAGTTTTTTTTAAAATTCGTATCTATTTGTATCTCGATTTTATGACTTATTAGGATGGGAATTAGGGTTGAATGAATCGTATCCGGACAGTAAATCGGGCAGAATAGTTGTGACTGTCGGAAGGGTTGTTTCCTATTGGGGGTTAAACGAACGGAAGTTGTTAATACAGAAGATATGCTCTGCGCATAAATCCACGTATCGATTGTTGTTTGGCTCGTATTGAAATGTAAACATGCGAGAGCGATGCATGGGCTTCCACATCTGTCGGGTTCGCGCCGACTCGCGCCTAGAAATCCTCTATTTATCCTCGTATAAAAATAAAAAAGCGTACCCGTTGAGTAGAAACGGTTTACTGCCGTTGTTTCGCAGGTGTGCACTAATGGAAGACAGATGAAGCTCATTGGCAGCTAGGGTGGCAGGATTAAACAGGCCACCTCTCTAATGGAACGCATCGTTACACCCTTTATAACGAATCGACACCGTGTCGAAAGACATTTTCCAGCTGCAGTAAATGTTCGTTCTGATCCCTAGAATAACGTGTATCACGCTACCAATATATAAATTAAATTAAGCGTGTAGGTCAGTGTTGATGATGAACAGTGTATTGATAAATGATTACCTGCGGCCTCGTTTTATCTGTTTGTTCTTTCCAGAAACATTCAGTATTAGTACAAGTTCTAAGGTTAAATGCTTACCTTCCACCTGGAAGTTCAGCCTGTTCTAGTATTTATTTATAAAAAATTAAAATTATTTATTTCTAAAAAAATTACAATACCATAATTTAACATTTAACATAACTAACAAGGTTAGGGTACAATTAAATAGACTGACGTAACAGCAAACATTTCTCCACCTTTCCCCAGAACCCAGAACTACTACCCTAATTGATTTTTTAAGGTGGCAATACTGGCGATGAACAAATTTTTCTCATGGCAGAATTCATTTCATAGTTTGGAAATTCAATAACTAGACTGGAATCTAACAGTATTCTATTGGGTCAAAACCTAATAAGAATAAACCCCTATGAGTATGAAGAGGCGGTCACTGGATTTGTAAGTACAGAACCGCTTTTGCTGCAGTCCCCCAGCGACGAACATCCATCAATGACACCTTACTCGCGACTGATCAAAAAATTTTATTAAAAAGGGTGAAAAAAATCGTCTGCGTTTAATGAAGTTTACGTTTATATATGCAATTTTAATAGTATTGTCAATAGGAGAAGTATGTACCGTAAATATAGTTTATTCTCCCTGTTAAGGAAATATTTTTTGGAAGGCGACACAATCACACATTCTAAGACCGTAGCATAAAAGAAATAGTCCAATGTACTTTACTACACACACACACACACACACACACACACACACACACACACACACACACACACACACACACAAAGGAAAACAATGTTAAAGACAGTCGGTCCAGAGTGTGAACTCTGACGAACATCTGAATAGACATTAATGATCAATGCCACAGCAGATCTCTCCGATATCTGGAGTTTCTGGAACCCAGTTCGTATGAATTAAAGATAAAGTCTATATCTGTATATAAAATTAGGTTGGATACCGTCAATTACCCTTTAACGAACCCAAGACAATCTGTGATTAATACAAGTCTAAATGAAAATGTGATGGCAGCTGAGGCTATAGTCCATGACCAAGTATGATTGAGTAAAAATGACCCTATAATTTATAGTGATGATTTATAGGTAATAGTACATTTGTTTCCTTTTTAAAAAGAGGGTATTATTATAAAAAACATGTGTGGTGTTTAGTAACCGTTACTTGATGATTATTTGGAGGTCGTGAGATGCGGTCTGGTGTGACGTAGGTTTAGAAAAACATTTTCTTTATCGTACCAACGTTGCGATCTTTATTGAGATCATCTTCACATTAATTTCAACAATGTTTATAAATCCCAGGCCCTGAAGATGATCTCAATAAAAATCGAAACCTTGGCACGATAAAGAAAATGTTTTTCTAAAAACCTACGTCCCACCAGACCGCATACCACGATCTCCAAATAATAATAAAAAATATGATTGACTATGAATTTCTAAAGCGAGAATGGGCGGACACAGACGCTTCTAAAATCTAACAAATAATTGCTTAATTTTTTAAATCTTATTTTGCCCCTCAATTGTATAATATCATTTAACTTCAAAAACGTGTTCTCAGCAAAAGAAATTTAAAGCCTGATAAAGTTCCTGGCAATGTGGAAGAAGTTCGAGTTTATCTATCCAACTATCTCTCCACTTCTTCCTTTATCTCACTCTTTTCCTTTTTCCATCTCGCTCTCCTCTCTCGCTATTACGGTCAGTGAAGAGAATTACAATAGAAATGAGTGAGCACATATATTTCAAGTATTTTCAATAACAATTCAATTAAGCTCAATTGTTTTTCTGTGATTCACGTTCACACTTTCTCCTCATTTCCACTACATACTACCGTATATAATTAACGGTTGTGTGAGAATGTATTTATATGTGTGAATGTGTGTGTAGCAAATAACGTGGATGAAGATATCAAGTACCACTTCCACGCTCAATTAGACTAGGTATTATTTGAATCGTTGTTTATATGTGTAAATGATGATTGATGAATTTTTACTCCATCACCTTAGTTGAGTAAAAGGAGTGTAAATAAGACAGAATGTATTTACGAATGAATGAAACGGTAAGTGTGTTTTGGTAAAAAATGCATTCATTGAGGGCTAAAATTACTGTTTTCAGTAGCCCATGAAGGAAGGTTTAACATCGTAGGTGGTACGGATAAGACCACGGTCTGACTCCGGACTGCCAAAACTAGGAGTTGTCTTTCTCGCGGCTGGCCAAGTCATAGGCTTAATTCTTTCCTTTCACGCTGATAAATTACATCCATTCCAATAAATTAACAAAAACATAACACTTGATACATAGAAGTCTAGTCATATTGTGAGCACACATCGGGGCGGGGACGAACCCACTCCACTCACGCTAATAAATTACTTTTACTCACCAGACGTCACACCTCACTCCAGCGTACTCAATACTCCTTAAGAACCCTTCTAGTGGATATAAAAATTACATTATTTACTGAATAATCGTGCTAGTCATTTTTTTTTTAATTTATACTAGTTTTGTCATGGTAGGTATCTGATGAAACCAATCGGGATTGGTGTATAGATAAAAATTCTGAATTAAAGCAGATTTATATGGACAGAGTTTAACATTACATTGATTTCTGATATAATATATTTATATGTATATTAATATACTTAATATTTATTTTTAGACTTATCTATTTAATTACCTCTTTATTAAAAATATCAAAATTTCTGAACACAAATAGGTAATAAAATGGTTGAACATTCTATTCAATAAAAATTTATAAAATCATCAATCGCTAAAAGTTATTTATAAAATTATTTATTTATGTGTGGTGTTTTGGGAGCGTTAATTAATGATTACTAGGAGATCGTGAGATGCGGTCTGGTGTGTGAGGTTTAAGAAAAACATTTTCTTTATCCTGCCAACGTTTCAATCTATTGAGATCATCTTCAGGGCTTAAAGTGTTATATATTATTACATTTTTATATGCTGAAGATGTGGAAATGTCGAAACATCCAGCGAAACATACGAAAGTGGTCGCAAACGACCAAATTTCAGGTACAGCCCTCTGCAGGTTACTCAAAGAAATCTTATTTTGTATATGTTTTAATCTTTCATTAATTTATGTACGGCTCAAAAGAAAATGCCTACTAATTTTTTTTTCAAGATATACCAAATTCTTTGAATAGCAGTAGTGCAGCTCCAATGCGGAAGAAAGGTGCCGCCTACACGTTTTGATGCGCTTGAACAAAAAACTCCATCGGCCACAAGGGAAAAAAGTATTTTAATTAAGCCCCTGCCCCACCTGGGCTACCAAGCTATATATTAACACTTCCAGACGGTAAGCGGATGAAATAAAATATAAAGGGCCACAAAATAAAAAATATGTTAAAAAAAAGTCGTCGCTGCCTTGTAATCAATTTGGCGTGAAGTGTGTTGGAGGGTGGTACCCATAGCAGGACAATACGGATATAACCATTAGGTATGCTGATACCGGCAAAAGACCACAATTGTCAAAGGCTTTGAATGGTAATAAACACCAGGGGGTTAAGGGGACTGGAATAAGACTACTGTTTTTAAATGTAACCCTCATTACATGGCTATTACTTACCGTTTGAAATCAACGGACACAGTTACAACAGTGCATGGTTATCGAGATCACTTTTTTATCTATGCGTCAAACAATAAAAAGAATCAAGTTACAACTACAGTAGACCTCTGATGTAAAATTGTTTTTATTGATTTCAATTTCTACACTCTAATAATATATTATGTTGTCAGGAAACTACTTTACTGTAAAAATTTAGTTTTAAACAGTAACTAGAAAGAGTTTGCGGACAATCATATTTATCAGATATTGTCAAAAAGCTACCTTTTTAACTATCTTCCATTTTCTAAACGTAATAATAATGTAAGAAAATATAAAGTATTTTCATCCAGTAACTTCTAACTTTTAAAAAAAGGTAATCGCTTTCGGTTTTTAGCAATAAAATAAAACGAAGGAACCTTAAATTAGGCGATGCTTAACAATAATTATGGTAAATTAGTAACACGTACCAAACTGGTAAAACGACTTTCGTTTCACGCCGTATCTCTCTAAATCTAAATTAATGTACGGGTGTGCCAGAAGTGGTTTGTCAAGGGAGGAGAGGGTTTTTGTGGTAGAGGAAGTCTGCGTCAGGTTACAACCTACGAAAATAATCAATATAATTAGAATTTTCCGATTTAGAAGTTGGCTCTTTCAGCATGTATGTCTGTCTGAAATCTGAAGGAGTGTAATTCTATTTATTTGTCAATATGACCAATTATAAGACGAGAATTTCAAATAGTTTATTATTATAAACAAACAGTTCCGTTAAGCTAAATGGACATTTTTAAATCTTTTCTATTGGAAATTTTTACCTAAATACAATAATGACATTTGGTCGGGATAAATTTCAGTCATCTACTCTGGATCTAATTGTAAGTTTTGAAAATGTGTCAGTTTGTCAATTTTTATCAGTATTAGCTTTGTAACCCAGCATTGCTCGGGAGTAAAAAATAATGAAATGTGTTATTTAACCTATTATTTTGAGGTAGGAGCACATACGTAAATTAAATGAACACATTTGAATGTTTGATATCAATGATTGTATTTAGTCATCATCTGAGATATTTACATAAGCAATATTATTTTTTTGGATTACATCGTATTAAATCGTAATTAATCTTGTATTCAGCGTTAAACTCATTGCAATGCTTTTGGATATGTTTTTGGTGATTCCATTAGGCACATATACAAACAACAAAAGCCCCATCATAGAGCTTGCAACTATATTTGCCAATGAGAAAACCATGGAACCTCCAAATTCAATTCACATAATATTACCGCAAAAGACAGTTTAATTGGAAATTGCAATAATTTAAATTCGAAAGGCAGTTCTGTAGGTATCGTTGGTATATTGTTGTATTAGCACATCCTCTCCTTTGAATTTTAGTACGAACAATATGTTTTTGGTTTGGTGGCATTTTAAACAACAGCAAAATGCAATGCTACAACAGAGTCAGAAAGTCAGAATGTTAGATTAAACATGATTCATACTACAAAATCACCATTAATACTGAACAGTAAAAAACTTACAAATCTAAAATAAACAAAAACATACAAACTAAGATAATTTACTCCTTTGTCTTGATTTATAACACTATCTGATTGTTGATTTATATATAATCAATGGAAAAAACGAGCAGTAGAAATTGCTGGGCATTGCCTTAACCCTATTATTATTTTTTTATTTATTTTTTTATTTTTTATTTTTTTTTATTTATTTATTTATTTTTTTTATTTTTTTATATTTTTTTTTTATTTATTTATTTTTTTTTGATACCAGGGACTGGAGGAGTTCCCTCCTGAGCACTGCAGCTGAGCTGTACAGCTTATTGTACTTCATCCCTGGCTCCATATTTTTGGGGAGGGCTCGCAACACAAATATGAACTTGAGCCCACGTTGTACCGGTGTTCCTCCATCGAAGAAACTCATCTTTGAAGGGGGTTGGGCCCAAATTCAGGATCACTGAGATCCGATCCCGCCCCTTCCATTGATGAGTGCCGTGTCAATTTCTTTCAACTGCGACCACCGGTCCCCTTAGGCGTCAGAAAATGTCCAGAGGCGACGGTGGGGATCGAACCCACGACCGCGGGATCTACTAGCCGAGAGTCTGACGCCTTAACCACTCGGCTACCGCGGCCCCCACCCTATTAGTAGAAAGCGCTTTAAAATCACCATATTTTCATTAAATTATTAATATAAAATTATATAAAAAATAAATTTTATACAATTGTTTCCTTTTTGCGTGTTGTGTTTGCAATGGCACTCCGCATAAATGTATTTTTAAGGATATGGTCACGACAACGTTAAAAACCAGTTAATTCTTCAAGCTTCGAAGAATAGACCCCCTTCATCAAAAATTTGACACTATTTCTACTGATTTACACAGTGAACAAAAATAAATCTCTACATAAAAGTCTAGTAGTACTAGTATGTTAATATTGTATCTATAGGCCGGCAAACATGAAATGGTCATCGCAGGCCCTCTGCGCTTTAAACCGATTTTTTTTTATTTTCGCGCATCTTTGTCCATATTTACTCTCCTGTTTTCTTATCGTACAAACCTCTCGTAGGTACCTCAGGCTGTCAAAATATTACTAAAAGAACAAGAAAACGCAAATATACCCCGTAGAGCAGGCAGCCAGCACCCCGAAAACAAGCCCCCCCCCCAGAGTGATAGCTGGAAGCACACATCCGGCGACGTGTTATAGGACATTCCGAGGTCGCCGATATCCTTTCGTGACAAATCTGTTCACATTCAATCTCCCAGAATATTCCTCAGGGTTGGTTTAAACCCTCCATTCTCGCTAATAAATTACTTCACTCTACAGACAATACACTCTCACCCTAGAGTACACGATATTCATCGGGTGGGGATAATCCCCACATTCAGGCTAATAAGTTACATTCAATTGGTACAAAATATAATTTAAAAAAATATATGCCTAACTGACTAACAGTAACACAATTTAAAATAATTTTATATTTGGATATTTTAATATTCGACTATACAAAATACTTTTTCTTAAAAATATTTTTTTGTTGTACAAGATCTTTCATCTCTAAACAGTTTCTTCAATTTCCCTTCTGTATCTTTGTCACAATCCACAGCTTTTTCATCCACCCAGTCAAAACTGAGGCCTGTGTTGTGAACATGGTTCAACACCTTGCTCTCGCTGTGTTGGTCTGTTTGGAGCGTTTCGGCATTCCGCCATTTTCAGTGAAGTCAATTTTCTTTTATAAATACGGGAGGGGTGAAGTGCATCGATTGAAGTTCTTGGTTTTACCTGTGCCTTTGGCGGATTGAACCTGGGTTTTATCATCGATCCGGTCGAACATGCATTTCTGATGAGGGTTCGTGATGGTTTTCTGTGAAGTGATTCGAGTAGTTTGACTATCCTTGATTGCCCCTAAACTATTTGATATTTTATTTTTATCTGACTTTTATTTTTATCCTGTGTGTGCGATCTACTTATCTTCACAAGAAATAGTTCTCTAAAGTAGTTCTCTCTTTTTGGTGGTTTTCTGATTGTGTTAATGGTCTAGGCGCATGCGGAATCAAATTAAATACATCGACAGACAAGGCGAATATATGGAAAGAACAACTCTGAAGACAGTGAAATGTCGAAAGGCGTCTTACAGACGACTCTAGCAAGTATAGGCAGATTAAAATGATCGGTATCGACCAAATTACAAATTAATCCCCCAGCAGACTTCATCGAAAAATCTGACAATGCTTTGTGTTGGCTAAAAATCTCATGTAAACAGTGTACAGTTTTTTCATTATATGACTATTTATTAGAATCTTTCATAAACGATTCAATATTATCAAGTGCGTTAATTAAATTTCATTGACTCTGATTTATAATATAATTTAAAGGCAGATACTAACAGTAAATTTTATTTCATGTATGTTTAAAATATTTCCATATTCACGAGATCCAGGTTAATAATGTATCTCATATTTAGAAGTCCCTTCTACTTTCACATTCCCTCACGAAAACCCTTCAGCGTATAACTCATGTTGTTAATGAATTTTTCAGTAAGAGCAAAAGTATTAAAGAGTATATCATCCGCACCGCCCTTTGCCAAGGGTTCTAAATTAAGGGCGACTTATTGGTGTAATATTTCAACGAGTTCTCTCTTTCTCCCTCACACAAGGGCTAAAGGATTAAGGGATGCATCATCCCCTCGGATAATTAGTCGCCTGTTTTATTGTTTAATTGTAAAAATGGCCCGGCCGCGGGGAAGGAAGTGTATCAGGTGTTCTACACTTAGATATAATTTACGGACTACAAAGGTCACTCCGTTTTTACCCTCCCTGGGTAACTTTTTAATGATTGTTTATGCCGGCGACATGGCAAAGATAATTCTTGTCACCCCCTAATTTACCCTCTTAATACTATCACTGTTATACAACCTTTTTACAACCTCTTTTTTTACCTATACAGTAAAAATGTTTTATTTTTTAAAATTATCGATCCTGCTGTTCATAATTATTTTATTGCAGCAAAGATTGCATGTATAGACTCTTTCTCCATAACCTATATATCTACTACATATATGCCAAACTTTCACATACGATTATATAAAAAATAATATCTAAACCTACAGGTATTTGGGAGAACCTGAAAAGCGGTTGAAAAGGACAAAGAGGTAAACGTGATGTGCGTGAGATTGAGGGTAAAGAAATAGCAGATAATGAATTGAAAGGGGGAACACCATTTAATAAAATTGTATGCAGAAATTGTGGTGAAAAGAAATAAAATATCGTGTTTAAGATAGTCTATTTTTAATCATTTTAGAAAGTAAGACCAGTCACTTATCACATAGCAGGGAATAATGTAAAATCATCTTTTAACTAGCCATTACCTCTTAAATTACCATCCCAGAAAAACGAGAAAAGCTGAAATAAAAACCGATTATTTCGAGTACATGTAGTGATATCCAAACATGCCCTGTGTGACAGGAATCTTCAGCCTAGTCGTTCCCGACCATTCTTAGGTCATTTTACAACAGCCAAAAGAGAAATGTGCCAAGATTCACGTCGGTCATGAGAATGATCTATACTAGTAATGTGTGGTGATTAGTGACCGTTAATCGATAATTATTCAGAAATCGTGAGATGCGGTCTGGTGTGATGTAGGTTTCAGAAAAACATTTTCTTTATCGTGCCAACGTTTCGATCTTTATTGAGATCATCTTCAGGGCCTGGGATTTACAAACATTGTTTACATTTAACAAATACATGTAGGATGTGGAAAAAAGTGAATTTATACAATGCAAAATATATTTTTTCCCTTCAAAAACCATAATCCAAACTTTCTCCGCACGTTGGACACTTAAGAGGTTTAGGGCCTTCAGGGTGACCATGTGTTGTTCTAATTAAAATAATTAGCGAAGAGGCCTTAGTAAAGTTATCACATTTCTGAAAAATAATGCATATTCTTTGGATTACTTATAGCTAGGGTCTCTTCTACGATATTATTCTAGCCTGTTAACTGGGGCCCTAAGATGAAACAATTTACAGTATTAGTTTCTTTGAGTTCATAATAAAGCAATTGTGCTTTGCCATATAACACATATAAAAGGAGATAAAAAAACTACAACTTGTACAAAATAGAATCACCTTCTTTATTTGAAGGGCTTTTATCAGTATTCGAAAAGCCGCGGTGCTGGAACGGCCGCCAAGTGCACGCGTGGATAGGTGCCGGGGGGGGGGGTAACGGCGCACGGATGACGGGGGCGGAGGGTTGAAGGATCGCGATATAGAAGAAAAGAGAAGAAGAAGCGCGTAGCAGAGGGTCGGAGGGATGGAAGATAGGGGCGGTGAAGGGGTGGAAGAGAGGGCTGGCAATAACTCAGGGGTTGGCTAGGGTAAATCATACCCCCTTCTCGCCCCTTGGCCCAACCGGCAACGCTGCAGGGGGTGGCTGCCCCCGGTCCCACCACTCTACTGTACCGAAATGAATGCTATTCATCTCTGTCAACCCCCCGGGCCTCTCCTTGCCGACGGGCCAGACCCTAATCTACAATTCCACCCCACTATCACTCCCTACCGCCGCCCCCACTGACATAGGAAGTGTTTAAGTAATAACTTCTTGGTATAATTTCACGTGCAGACTAATTGTCGACAGAGAGCATCGTTTGCGGCTCCCTTTTATTCTTTGCTAATGCTTCATTACACCCTTTTAAATTGCTGGGAGTTTCGGGCGATTTGTCTCCTCCAAGTTGAAAAAAAGGAGACTTAATGCAATATAAAATGGCCTGACACAGTTCCAGTTAATTTGAATTAACCTATAAATTACTTGTAAAATAACTACTACTAACTTGAAGATTTGGTTCTCGAGAATGAATATGGAATTAAACATCTATTTATTTATTTTATTCGGACCTACGAATCTCAGTGGCGAAATTCCAAAGTGAAACGTAAAAACTAACAAATCTATCATGCTAAACTGACGTCATTCTTAAAGGTAGCTTATATAGCAATTTTTCTTAAAATTGGAAATCTAAAATACATTAGTTTTTAAAGGTAAAAGCATTAGATGTGTCTTTTATGAATAGTCACAAATGAAGTATGATTAAACACACATTACATACACAATTTCTTTCATAAAGATGAGCTTAACGTCCAACTATAACAACGTGACACTTTTTTTTGCAAATTATTATCAATAAAATTCTATGGACTACGCCGGGATTCGAACCAGAGCCGCTAGGGTGGCAAATATGGGTTGGACGTTGGACGCCCTAACCATTTAACAAACCGCAGTCCCTTTGTTGATTAATTTCTTCTGTCCCTCTCTCTCACTCTATTTCTTGATTTTTGTAAACAAAATAAAAAATATCTACAAAACCAGGTAGGTTCTTTTATGAATCTCGTAAAATGTGCAGGAAGTTTTCGAAGTGCATTCCATTGCTTCTTAAGCATTGTTAAGCATTTGTTGTTTCCTCCTCTCTCACTATTACAGTGAAAGTAAACAATTCTCGCAGATTTTGGTAGCGAAATTACAATTAATACACAATTTTGTTATAATAGCACTGACAGTCAACAACAATTCGCTAACTTCGAAATATTTGATTTTCATTCTTTTAAGTCATTTTTTAAATATTTTTATCAAATCAGTATATATTTACAATAATCAGTTCCATTAATAAAACAATTTTGTCATCATGCTGAATTAAATCTTCTCTTTTGGTTAAAATTTTCATTTTCCCGTGATATAACTCATACAAATAAAGTACCGATCCTACTGGGCATACTATTTAAAAGCTTATAAATTTTTTTGGAAATCACTCATTCTCTAGAAAGTTTTGACACATCGTAGTGAATTTTTCAAATTCTGTACAGATCTTCCAATGATTAAATTTTATAGGTTTGTGCAAGCGACACGGTTGGACCGAAAGGGTACAGCGATGACATTTATATCCTTTAGAAAATTTAACGTAGCTTTTAAAAAGGACCTCAATTTTGATGAACAATGCTTATGCAATGCAGAAATTGTTTGCGCGAAAGGTTTGGTTTTTCAGAAAAAAATTTAAGTCAGCGAGTGAGTGATTTAAAACACGTTTCTTTGGCTGAATTATAATCTATTTGCAATTACCAAATTACTCTTTTCCATCTCATAACGAACCACATTATATAACTTGAAGACCACATATAGGAAGGGTTGGAAAGAAAAATAGATCTACAATACAACCAAATTTTTCTGTACCTTTTGTTATTTTGTTTTTCTCGTATTAATGCATCTTACAGATTAAAAGAAGAAATACGATATCAATATCAAGAGTTAGTTTTTACATTTTTTGGGACATACCGTGCGGTTAATTGCATTCTGTTTTCTGGTCGTACCAGTTTTTAAAAAATCTTTGGTACTTGTTTTTCTTACAACGTACAAATTTTATTATTCTAAGAACTGAGCCATTACTCGGCAGATACAGTCGCCTGAAGGGGAATGATCAGGACGGTTTGGTAAGTGCACTTGCGCTGTATTTTGGGCGTTTTCTTGTAAAACGTAAATACAACTTATTTCAATCCACCAGTCACCTCGCTACGACCGTCGTAGTTTTTTTCAATAGAATAATTAAAATAGAGTAATTCGGTAAACCACCACATAAAAAAATTCAGCATAATTTCAAAAAATTTGTAATGATATGGCAACTTGACAACATTAGACAGATAAGTTAGGATTATATCTGCGATTTCACTATCGTCACAGATATTGATAAAGAAATAATCGATTTTAAATTTATTTTGTTTAATTTTTGATCCCCGTTTGTTTGATAGCGAAGAAGTCCTTTTTTTTCATTAAAACGATAGTAATAACAATAAAAACAGAAGAAAGTTTAAGCCCAAATTTATTTCTCTCCTACTCACTTAATTTGTTCGGTAAGTTGCTCTCAATCAGCCTGACTGTGTATTTATTTTAAACGACATTTGATTTAAAAAAAAAATCCGCCGTTTATGAAAATTTTGAACCTAGTTTGACACGCGAATTGTGCCGTTCGGAACTGTTTATTTCCTACTAAAAGCAATTAAAATTTAATAAACAAGTACTCAATGCTAATGAACTTTCAACTTAGAACGTCCAACTTTGCTAATGCTCTGAAATTTATGTCGCACGTGTATAACACGATGGCCATCCATCAACTAGTTTGGTAGCTGTAAAACAGAGGGCCCTGGGACGCACATCGCTGAAACCTTATCCCCACGGCTAACTAGGTATTGTTTAAACATGTCCGCTTTGGTATGTATAGCTTATTAAATATTCT
Source organism: Cimex lectularius (assembly GCF_000648675.2). Lineage (NCBI taxonomy): Eukaryota > Metazoa > Arthropoda > Insecta > Hemiptera > Cimicidae > Cimex > Cimex lectularius. Next base: position 2,315,503 of record NW_019392764.1, on the reverse strand, counting down.
TGCCGTCACAGGGCACAGGGAGACTGACACAGGTGACTGTTTGATCGGAGACCTTTAAATTTTAAAGCCTGGGAGATGGAACGTCTGATTATTAACATCAAAAAGTAGGAATAGGGGATTATGATGTAGCATAATGAACAAAAAAATCTTTATACAATTCTGTATCAACAAAATTTCTTTTCTAATGTGAAGTATGACTTTTTTACATCCCAGGCCTAGTTCGACGTGAGTAAAGATAGGTTCATAACTTATTATAAGTGGGAAGTTTATGGGCCGACAAGCAGCTGAGGTCATCGCCGGCCCTCTGCGTGTTTTCCACCTTTTTCGTTTCTTTCGCGCATATTTTGTTTTAAACTGCAGCCATTTGAGCGTCTCGATCTGGTTACTGACTCTCTGATTTGATAGGTTAATAAAAAAATTTAAAAAATCATAAAATGAGATAGTCATGTGAAGACATCACTAGGTCATTGTAAAAGAGCCATATTTCACATATAGGCGGAAAATACTGATTCTTACAGTTGTTCAAAATCTTCACATATGTAAATAATTTTTAATTTATTTCATCTAAGCGGAGTTATAAAAAACGCATGTGAAACATAAATTGAAAAACAAAGTTAGTGTCCTAATCGTGGGTTGTTATTAAAATGAACCCAAGTAATGTGAATGAAAAGCTTAAGCGACTGATCTAATCCTAAATTATGGAGATCACTTCAAAGGCCGTTGGTAATTCTGAGAAGTTGTTCATCAGCCCACCTCTGTTTACACCCCATAAATATCCGGCGTGTATTTTCAAAATGAAGACCTGGGGAGGACGGGTGGCGTTAAGTAGTCCAAAATTATATCGGGTTAAGGGAGGCAGGCTAGGCGTCCATCTTCCGACCACTGAAATAGATACAGAATATACAGTGCAACTCGTGGCCCTGGGGTTATTAAATCAACCTTCCCTGTTAGTTACAGAGTAGGAGTAAGTCAAACGAGCGCCTAAGTAGACGCATATATCCCTAGCTACGGGAGAAAGACATATAGACAATTAGGGGCTGAAACTCTATGCATCACAAGGTTATTTTCTGTTCGAAAGGGAAAAATTATTGTCAAAACAATTTAGGATTTACAAAACAGACGTAACTAAGCTAAGCTGACTTATGTATTTTAGCACAGACATCAGTGAACTAAGTATCTTTCTTTCCATCGAGTTCATCATCATCGAGATCATGTCAGCTTTGTTTTAATAATTTTAAGTTACTTTTAGGCATTATAAAATCACACAACATAGAACATATAGAATGTGAAATAGCAAGTGGAAAAGATAATTCAATGGAATTATGTTTAAATTATTGGCAGTAAATTATACAAACCCTACCTGTGTGCAGCAAATTTCAATAGTTTCGAGAAAATAAACGAATTTGTGGTGACTAAAATGGTGTTATTATTGAAAAGGTAATATGTATTTAGGAAACAACAATTGACCAAAAAATCACCAACGCCTACACTTTCAGGAAAAAGATAATTGATAATTTTTATATGTATTTCGAAAAATATGAATGGAAATTAGGTAAATGAATTTTCTTTTGAATGAGGAGCAATGTTTGCCGCGCACCTGCAACCACGATGATGTTTTGGAGAATATACATTTTATTTAATTTAAAAAAAGTCAGTTGCGTCCAGGCCTTTTACGAGAATAGAGAGCGAGGCTCCGTAAATTCCCACCAAGACTCCCACAATAACAATTGAGGTGTTAGAAATTTCAACAAACTACAAAAATATCAACAAAAACTAATCAAAGAACTAAAACAAATGTAATAAAAACAGTACATAACATAATATTTTATGATGTGAATGAAGATTTTGAGAAGGAAAAAATGATAAGCTAATCCGTGAACTTAACAATCCTGGTGTGTTCTATAAAACTGGACACATTTTAAGCAAAAATTAAAAAAAAGAGGGCAGTACCCCAAAATTGATAAATAGCGATGAAGTAAAGAATTTTTTTATAAAATTACGTTTCTGTTATGTTTATCCATAGAATACAGTGAATAATAATATTAAAAGCCTCCCGGGCATGAGGGTAAACTTCGTCCACATACAAAACACACAAACACACACACTGACATAAGCACACATACTCTATAAACACCCTAGGGCTACCACCCCTAGGAAGGTTCTTGGGGAGAACTCAAATCCTCACGTACTGGATATGGCGCCCCAGTACGGACACAACTCCGTCACACCTCACACTATGTCGCCACCACCAATACACAGGTCGATGCTCGCGACCAAGGGCCTCGGAACCCAAAGTTAACAAACACATACCACCGTGGACAAAACACCACACATACAACACACAATTCTCAACTGGAGGGGGGATCCCCCGGTCTCGTCGGGTGTCCGTGAACTCTCCTCCTGATACCTTGAGACGAAGGGATTTTACAACCAGTATCAGGCGGGATTCCGCAGACATCGCTCTGCGGTAGATCATGCATGTCTTCTCGAGGGTGACCTTCAGGACACGTTCCTGAACAGAGAACACGCTCTGGCTGTGTTCTTCGACCTTGAGAAGGCGTATGATACGACGGGGAGATACGCGATACTACGGAAGTGTCACGATTTTGGTCTAAGGGGTCAGTTACCGAGGTTTCTCCGGGGTATCTTGGAGAACCGCAGGTTCCGAGTCAAGTTGGGAACCGTGCTCTCTGGGGATCACGTTCAAGAGAACGGCAGCCCCCAGGGTTCGGTGATGAGCGTGGCGCTTTTCTTAGTGGCGGTGAACGGCATTGCTGACAGTATCCTTCTTCAGATAAAAAGGATGCTTTTTGTCGACGACCTCTGCTTCTACCATTCTGGTAAAAATTTGGTGGAGGTCGGCGACAGGGTGCAGTCAGCGATAGACGTTGTGGCTGCGAGAGCCGAGGAAACCGGCTTCTCCTTCTCCTCGTCGAAGAAGGTGTGCGTCCACTTTTGCAGACTAAGGAGGGCCCATAGGCCCCCCCCCGGCTCTACTTGCTGGGCGAGTCCCTACCATATGTGGAGACGGTTCCTTGGCCTCATATTTGATAAGAAGTTGAGATGGCAGCCATCGAGGTCAGGAGCAGAAAAATCCTCACACTCATGAAATTTGTTGGTCACTTCAGGTGGGGAGCGGAAGGGAGACCCTTTTAAAAATGTTTGACTCGCTGCTGTGTTCGAGAATCTTTTAAGGATGTATGACCTATTCCTCAGCCCGAAAAACGCGTCTGAGACAGCTCGATAGTCTCTACTACCAGCCCCTTGGCCAGTCAGTGCTGTGAGCTGGGGGTATTACCTCCCGAACTACGGAGCGAACAGCTCACCCTCAGTTACGCGGCCGGGTATGGCCAAGTCGTGGCATCCTCTAGCAAGGACGATTCTTGAGCGCCAATACAGAGCCTTCTATAACATGCTTCGCTCGAGGACGCGACCCCTCGGGATTTGCTTCGGCGAGGCCTTAGGGAGGGTTGGACTGGCTCTGGGGACTTGCTTCGGCTGGGCGACCGACCGACATCTCCCTGGACCCTTCTTGCCGTACTAGTCCGCGACGACCTGGCGAGCTTGCCCAAGTCGTGTACACCGCCACACCTCTATAAGACTAAGTTCCTTGAACTTAGGAACAAGTACGCCGGTTTTGGTCTAGTCTTTACGGACGCGTCCAAGACTGGCGATGGTGTGGCCTGAGCCGTGTATAGCAAAGGAGTGGCCACCTTCTGGTCGCTGCCCCCCAATTGCAGCGTATAAACTGCAGAACTGTATGAGATCTGCCTTCCTCGTATGCACCGACTCTCTGAGCGCTATTTGGGCCCTGCGAGACATGTTCTCTGTGGACTCTCTCGGCGTGCTGTTGAGGGAAAAATTTGCAGAGTTAAAGTGCTTCATCATCGCCCCTCGAACGTTGAGAGCGTATGAGTGTGTGTTCGGGGTCGATGGCGGAATATTTATAAAAGTACTCCATCGACCCCAATCTAGATTAGTTTGAGTATAGGTCGGTGGAGGAATATCAAGTACTCCACCGACCAAACTGAATGAGTGTATTTATTTGTATGAATGTAGTGTTTGAAAGTGTAAATAGAATATTGACTTAGTTGGGGGCTGAAATGACCTAGAAAAAAAAGTAATAATATATTTTTCTTTCAGTTTGGCCATATCTCTGATATTTAATACAGAATTAAAATCGAAAAATGTAAATACATATTAAAAAAAAATAGCATGTATGTTAGCATTACACCTAAGGAACTAACCGCCATAGTCCGATAGTTCACGATTTAAATTTAAATTCATGGAAAAAATCAATTTTTGAAAAAGCCATTCTTTATTTTATGACCATATTATGATTATTTTACGATACCTCGACTAAAAGATTTGTCCGAAAATCAAGTAAAAATGTTTACAAATACATAATAATTAAATAACTTTACACTGTTTGTTTCTTTTTGAGTTACAACAAAAATTAAATTCCGATTTACGTTAAAATATTTAGCTGTTGAGCTAAGGATGGTAGTAGATTTGTACAATAACAACAAATTCCCTATGACATTCCGTTATAAAGAATTTTATATATTATTTGTAAATAAATATATTGTTTTTTTATTGCACTTTCTAATACATTTTGGATAGTGACCTCCTAAGTATTTGGGATTTTCCAAATAAATTAGCTTTTTTATGGTTTTGTTCTTGAAGTATTAAGTCGTAGGTTCTTTTTTATTTTTTTAAATACTTTTTTTAATAATTGTAAAACTGTACCAGGATAAGTTGTAAATGCCAAACAGGGAGAATAAATTTTAAAATATCGAACTTCAGCTATTATAGTAGGTATTAAAAAGAATAAATGTAAGTCTCTCAATTATTCAAAACTGTCCTTAGATTAGCCCTAATGGCATTTTGATTGCCAAATAAATTTAAGGGACGGCGAGAAAAAAAGGAAGTAAATTTATGTTTATTGTCGTCTGGAACTGTGACAGAAACACAACTTTTTTTGTTTTTAAGTCATTTAAGTCTGTAAGATAGAAAATTTATACTTATTTTGGAAAACTTGTAGACAGTGACAAAAATAGAAAGACTATTAGACATTGAGTTGGAATTAATCAATTATTGATTGGTTTTAGCGTTCACTCACTGTTCGCGTGAGTCCGTCTGGTAACCATTTTTATTAGTTACAATTAATTAAGGTTTTTAGTTGAGATGAAAAAAGTTAATGGCACGAGCGGGATTCGAACCCACTCGGACATCAACTTCCTTTCTCAACCCCACCTTATGAGTTTTCCCTCCTTTTTGCCATTTTTAATTAATTGGTCAAGCGGACCAAGAAATAAGTGAATTTAATTCTTATTATTAGTTTTTTGCTAAATATTTGACACGGACTTGTTTGGAAATAGATTCTGTTTAGTATTCAAAGCATCTACCGACTGCAAGACAGTTGCTCAGTCGTAAACAATAACAGTGACTAACTCCGTGTGAGTGCATTTCAGAAACCTGCGTTGACAGGCAACCCAAGATTTTTACATACGCGTTTAGAACACGTGTCCTGTTTTTCTCCATGTCCCTACTTCCAGGTGAAGTAGTAGAAAAAACGGTCCCGATAGGTGTTCGATCAGCGACGACAAGGCTTTCGTAGCTGGGGGAGAAAGCTGACCGAGCGAAACATTCTACCCCTTTCCCAAGGGAGATTTGTGAACAAAAGGGCGTGCTGGCCGTTTTGTAACTAAAATTAACTTGATATCATTTTTGTATTTGCAGGTTGCATTGAAATTAAAAGATATTTCTGGGTAGAGTTAAAATAATCTTAATTTAATTAATTAATCTTTATGTGAGGTATTGGTTGAGCTAAAAATGTCAGTGTCACGAGCGGGATTCGAACCCACGATCTTCGGCTAAATACGCCACTTCTCTACCATTTGAGCCATCGTGACTTTGATCCAATCGGACACCAACTTCCCATCTCAACCTTTCGAATTTTCGTTCCTTTTTGCCATTTTTCAAATGTCGTGTAATCTATTTGATTCTCGGCGATAAAGGAAATGGCCACGGAGAGCATTAGTGAAGAAATACTTCATTTAACGTTTTTAAATTGAATGGATTTCGTGGTCCGATTGACCAAATAACATGTTACAATTAATTAATCTTTATGTAAAATATTGGTTGAGATAAAGTGTCCGAGTGTATCGAAGTCACGATAGCTCACGTGGTAGAGCAACGGCGTATTTAGCCTAAGGTCGTGGGTTCGAATCCCGCTCGTGACAATGACTTTTTATATTAACCAATACCTCATATACAGATTAATTAATTGAAAGATGTTATTTGGTCAATCGGATCACGAAATCTAATGAATTTAATAATCTCAATTTATTTATTTATTTATTTATTTATTTTTTTATTTATTTATTTATTTATTTATTTATTTTTTTTTTTTTTGGTTTGGGGAGTCCTCATTACCCATGACCCTAGTATTGGTGGAATGGATCTCAATTTAGTTCGTGAAAAAAAAATAGCAGAATGACCACAATCAAACATAATAAACTGGTTAGCATTCGCTCTACCTCAGAGTACTCGATATGACACGTGGTAAATGGAGATAAGCACTACTTCGCGCAATTACATTCACCCAGCAGACTTCGTTCACACTACCCCCGAGAACTCGATATTCCTGTGAGTAATTGGGGGATAAGCCCTGCCATTCACGCTAATAAATAACAAGCATAAACCAACCGCAATTCATTCACACTACCCCACAATATTCGATATAGTCGGAGTAATTAGTAATAAGCCCCTACATTCATGCAAATAAATATCAAATATCACATATATGAAGATATAAAGATCTATATAAATTAAAAACATTTCTGGCCTTAGATATTGGTTCAGTGATCTGTGCCTGCTGTTTCATGGATATGTACTTTCTTTCACGTTTCACTACCACGGCATGAACCAATTTTTTGATATATATTTTTTTCAACTCATTTTATTTATTTATTAACACTGATCAAATGCGAATATCCGTTAATTTTACACTGACTATTAAATGCAATAATAACAAATACAGTTAAGTCCTCACATTAGCGCCATAGTTTAACTAGCAGAGACTACTTTAAAAAACAACTCAAAAGTTCTTATGAGCATGCCGTGTGATCTGGCATGTTCAGGTCTCTGTGTATGTGACTTTTCCTTACATACCAAGAAGTATCTACCATACTAAGTTGTACTTTATTTTAGAACCGTTGTATTTTGATAGAGTTACTTCTTTTGGCCCAATTACAGAGTTTGTGTATCATATATCCATATAATTTTTAATGTATGATTGTAAATTATGCTTTTATTTTGTATTGGTAGTTATGAATAACTAAAATAATTGATAATTGAAGTCGTTCTTTCCCATTTTAGATGTGTTGGATGTGTTTCCAATCTATTTTTTTTTTATCTACCCTTATGCCTAAGCATTTTACTGTGCTCTGGGATAGTGCTACTATACCAGTGATGGCGATTGGCATGTATTATAATTGTCTATGTGTGAAGTTAAAATGCATGGATAGCTTATTATTATCTGCCAGGTATGTGTCCATTCATGGACACTTTCAATAGCCATTTCGCTTCGTGGATACCATTGGATACTGATACGGCAGAAGTGTCATTGGCAAATGTAACGTTGGTTTTGTTTTCCGTTAGCAGCAGATCACCAGAAAGTACAGTAAGGAACCAAGGATGTCACTTTGTCGTATGCCACCTTGATAATATAGTAATAATTTAATGGCTTTGAAAATTTTTTCTCAATTTAAAATTTTTTCTCAAAACTTTAATAAACGATATTTATTAAAGCATGTGTCAGTGATGTGCGTGGAATTTCGAGACTTCTTTTCTTCTTTTTCTCTTTTGGGCGAATGTTTTCATTTTGAACTATTTTGATTGCCGGCTTTGGAATGGCGTTTTAAAACAGGTCCCTCTTCGGCCTCATTGACAAAAATAAATTGCCGCGGTGGTCTTAGTTACGTCTAAATAAAGTGGTTTCCATTCCGCTGCCTCATCGCCCGAACAGTGCATGGCTCCATGATCCATCGACGGAATTGGACTCGGTTGGATTCGGCCGGCATTGTCTCCTCCAGTCCCTTTGTCCCCTTTCTCCTATCCATGTCCACTAAATCTAGACGGACACAATGCTGGCCGAAAACGTATATTGCTATTCCTTATTTATTTCGCCCACGTTGCCCAAAGTGGTGTTTTTTCACTGACACGCACTAAATAAAGAAGATCTATTAATGACTCGCCCAAACTGTCATGGAAATATGACTATATTTACTTATTAATCATATATTTATATTAATGCAATTAATCATGTATTTATGTTAATGCAATGTTTTAAAATCCTTTTGCTACCAAAACTCATTAATACATTAATATCATAATCTTCAAATGATCAAGTTCAGAGTATTACCAATTTGTGGTGTTTAGTGACCATAACTTAATGATTATTTGCAGGTCGTGAGATGCGGTCTGGTGTGACGTAGGGTTTAGAAAAACATTTTCTTAATCGTGCCAACGTTTCGATCTTTATTGAGATAATTTTCAGGGCCTGGGATTTATAATCATTGTTTAAATAATTAAATTCACTAATTTCGTGGTCCATTTGACCAATTAATATATTACAATTAATTAAGGTTTTTAGTTGAGATAAAAACGTCAATGGCACGAGCGGGATTCGAACTCACGAGCTGCTCTACCACTTGAGCTATCGTGACCTCGATCCACTCGGACACCAACTTCCAATCTCAACCGCACCATTTTGAATTTTCCCTCCTTTTGCCATTTTTCAATTCGAATCCCGCTCGTGCCATTGACTTTTTTATCTCAACTAAAAACCTTAATTAATTGTAATATATTAATTGGCCAAGCGGACCACGCAATTAATGAATTTAATGATTTACAATGAAGTTACTTCACTAAAGCTCTCCGTGGCCATTTCATTTGTCGTCGAGAATCTAATCCGATTACACGACATTTGAAAAATGGCAAAAAGGAAAAATTCAAGAAGGTGCGGTGTGGATCGAGGTCACGATAGCTCAAGTGGTAGAGCAGCGGTGTACCTAGCCGACGATCGTGGGTTCGAATCTCGCTCGTGCCATTGAATTTTTTACCTCAACTAAAAACTTTAATTAATTGTAATTGTTTACATTTTACAAATACATTAGGATGTGAAAAAACATTTTATAAATTCATTTTTTGTCACATCCTACATTTATTTGTAAAATTTAAACAATGTATATAAATCCCAAGCCCTGGAGATGATCTCAATAAAGATCGAAACGTTGGCACAATAAAGAAAATGTTTTTCTAAAACCTACGTCACGCTTCTCAGGACCCGCAAATAAGTATTACCAATGAAAATCATAATATCTTACACCATTTTAACATAATATTCATTTTCTCTGTTAAAGAAGAAAATTTACGTGAGATGTGAAAGTAACTTACGTTCGTTTACGTGAAAATATGTGATCTTACTCCAAGTTGTTACTCATAAAAAATAAATGATTGTGATTAATATTTGCAAACAGTGTGGGAGCAAGTAGAAGCTAATCAATAAATAAAAAATAATGTTTTTAGCGTCGTTTTGCCGATATTTTGTGTGAGGTAAGTGAGATGTTGAATGTCAACTTGATATAACTGATAACTATAATCGGTCTGATAAAAATATTAGATCCTCGACGTAAGTGCGATTGTGTTCAATAATTTGACTTTAAACTATGTTGGGATTTGGTTTGTTTATACAACGGTTGATTTTGAATTATCCTATAAATGTTATTTGAGTACTTAATGACTTGGGTTCATTAATTCCACAAACAAAATTCTAGGCTGTTTTCCAACTGTAATATATCAAATACGCGAAAGGATGCTTATTTGTAACTAGTAGCTATTAATTTATTTTTGGATCATTACAAGGGAGTCTGTAAATCAAGAGAGACGGCCGAGGGGGGCGGCGATGGGGCGGAAGTAGGAAACAGGCGATATAAAACACGGGGCTGCGTATCCGCGTCGGTCGACCGTTCCAAACCGAGTAAAATTCTTGTTTACTTTCTGGGGTGGTTTGCATTATTCAGGGTCCGGTTGGACTTTTTTTCCCCCGGGTTAGGTTTTGTCGGACGGTGGTGGAAAACTGAAGCTCAGGACAAAGACTCAATTCACTGAAAATGAGTGCTATTAATGAAATTATTTTTCCTGTATACTCAAAACGAGATCGAGATATTTGTAGAATGGGGCACCACATACTAGTTGTAGTTCATTCTTAGTACTGTCTGTAAAAATGTAATATTTTTAACCTAAAGTTTCTGTGCCGATGTGTAATTTGTGGAAATCCGGCCGACATGAAGGGACTGGAAGATCCAAACTGAAAGTGGTTCTTATTTTCGATAATATATAAAAATTGTATCTTCAGGTACAATTGGCTACTCATTAAAATTATCGTAGCAGAAACTGCCCATTTTAGATTTGGGTCATGTATAAATAAGCAAAAGACTACGATTGGGAATGGAAATCAGCTTACCATGTCGCTGAGTCTCGGACGATTAACATAGTGCAATTTGTTTCTCCTGATGTCTACATTCCAATCAACTTGTATTCCAGCCAGACGGATTGACAAGACAGCATAAGCAGTTTGTGCCTATTGTCTGCGGTAGATTCTAAGGGCTTGAGATTAGCATTAGGATATGCCGAACCTGTTTCCGAAATACAAAAGCAGTTCATCGTTGTCAAGTTTTTATTAAAGTACTCACAAATTTTGGTTGGATTAGACTATAAGTTTTATAAAACTAGCAGTGCTAATTTTTAATTCCATCATTAATCTTTATCCAAAGGTTTTGTCCCTATACGAATACACCCAGAATAGAAGGAAGTTTATTGAGTTAGCTGTACAGGGTGTCTGAAATAGCCATCAGCCAAAATTCATCCGTTTGCTTGTTGTAAACCACATAAGCCGAACACACTCCATCTTCAAACTTCTGTCGGTATATGGCAAAGGAATACTAAGGCTGTTGGTTGCCTGTGACGACAATTTGGAAAGTATATACATTTTAGTATATTTCGGAAGCGAGATTCTATTCTCTTAGTATAATTTGACCCTCCCTTTGGTCAAATGAGAAATTTATTCAACCTGGAAACCAATTGGTACTATGCAAGCTTCATAGTCCTAATAATATGTAAGGTGGTTCTCCTTTATACACTCTCACGTTGTAAATCATTTATAATGCGTCATCCATAAGTGGAACATCGTTAATATAAAAAAATACCACGTAAAACATAAATACCACTTGAAATCGAGAAATAAAGAGAGAGCGAGAGATAGAGAGAGAGAGAGAGAGAGAGAGAGAGAGAGAGAGAGAGAGAGAGAGAGAGAGAGAGAGAGAGAGAGAGAGAGAGAGAGAGAGAGAAGAGAACGTAAGGAGACACTGATATCATTCATAACCACTTTAAAAATGGCTTGTACACCATAAAGACTATCGCCGATGTTACCCACGTTCATTGAAACTGATCAGGTTGCAATAATAACATTTTTACTATTTAAAGGGACAGTAAATCTAATATCGCAGTACTATTACAATAAATTATTCACATAAGTAAAAGTTTATCAATTGTTTCTTTACTAAGAAGTTGTTTGGGCTCCCCCTCATAACACCGAATTACTCGGTTTCTATTGAGACTTTAACCTCTCTGGTTCATGTTTTCACCTTCTGTTTCCATGTTAGATACTGCTTCAAGACTTTGAATCTGCCTGCTCACCGGTTTTCTCGTTCTCTAGCCTTTGAGATTATCAAGAAAAAAACATTCTGGTTCAAGCACTGGGTTAATTTGGTGGAAAAGTACTCATTCCCTTTTGAATCTAACTCCCAGGATCGGGATAAATGGTGTGCCCAGTTGATGGGCATACGTCAAAGGATGGATGAATGTTACCGGGAAGAGTGTGTGCGGTCGGCTCGACAGTCCAACCGTTTTCGTTTATATAAAGATCTGCAGAACCCCCTATCCTGCTATCCATTAATTCAAAAAATACAGATATTTCGCTCACGGAGCTGAGCTGGTTTTTTAAATTAAAAGGCGAGTTGCTTTATCTTAACTACACTCCGTGGCGAGAAAGAGAGTTATCTGTGCGCTTTGTACCTCAGAGAAAGGGAGGGTGTGATCCATTTCTTGGGTGTATGTCCCATCCTCTCGGAATTTAGATATTCCAACAAAGGTCACAGCAGGCTCAGCAGAGCCCAGATAATTGAATTCCTTAATGGCAAGAACAGTCTGCAATTGATCAGATTCGCACGACAGGCTTGGTCGTACCGCCATGATCTAATTAGGGAATTCAATTATCATCAACAGTACTTGTCCTTTTTAAATTAGTATCATTGTATTATTATTATTATTATTTATGGTTGTGGCTTCAACCTCCGGCAGACGGTTTTTATCCATGCCTTTATTTTATGTTATGGCATATATTTTGTTTTGTTTTGTAAACATTTTGTATTAATAAAGCATTATTATTGTTACTATTAATTAAGGTTTTTAGTTGAGATAAAAAAGTCAATGGCTTTTTGTTGATAAACAGTAATAATAATTAAATTCACTAATTTCGTGGTCCGCTTGACCAATTAATATATTGCAATTAATTAAGGTTTTTAGTTGAGATAAAAAAGTCAATGGCACGAGCGGGATTCGAACCCACGATCTTCGGCTTGATACGCCGCTGCTCTACCACTTGAGCTATCGTGACCTCCATCCACTCGGACACCAACTTCCCATCTCAACCGCTCCTTTTTTGCCATTGGTGTCCGAGTGGATCGAGGTCACGATAGCTCAAGTGGTAGAGCAGCGGCGTATCAAGCCGAAGATCGTGGGTTCGAATCCCGCTCGTGCCATTGACTTTTTTATCTCAACTAAAAACCTTAATTAATTGCAATATATTAATTGGTCAAGCGGACCACGAAATTAGTGAATTAAATTATTATTACTGTTTATCAACAAAAAGTCTAGATTACTTCTACCTTTGTAATGAATAATCAGTTAATAAATCAGTTAATTTTAATACTTTCATTGATCATCTAATATAGGTTGATTTATACGTGATTGATCATTTGTTTGATCATCATTGATCAGCAATAATTTGTTAACTAACATTGCCTAAATTGATTTTTGATTTAATGTATTAGGGAAAAAATGTAAGTCCCACGTATATAATCATTGCCGATCCTATGCTGTCACCCAAAATATCTCACCCAAAATATCGCACCCAAATCTCGTTGTTTTAACAATGTAAAAAATTATTTTTACTAAAGAGTGTTGAAAAGCCTGAAAATCTAAAGTAAATTTTCTGCTGAGTATTGCTAGCAAACCGTTCGCGAAATCGTCAAAAAGAAAAAAGACATTGTTTACATCATAAAGTACCCAAACGATATCTACCTAGAAAAGATAGATACTAACCAACGTCGATCAACCGATATATGAATGGGTAAGGATGGTTGAAATTAATTTCAAGAAAGATCATAAAACATTACAAAAGATGACTACGGTTTGATCAAAGAACGGTAGAAGCTACTAGACTCGTCTAACCGCAGAGTAGCAGAGAGAATGAACGAAACACCCACGTTTATTTCTCACGTGTAAGCCACTCGATGTCTATCAGATGAACCGACTGCTATTCCTAAATCCTATAAATAACACAGTTTGCCGATTCTAATTTAATTATCCGGCAAAGGCGTTAAATCATCAACGCCACTTAACTGTCATTGAGCCCATTAATTCTGAGAGCAATCTAGAGAAGGAGTGATTGATGCAGGACGGGCCAAGATGTGAATCAACCGAGTAATAAGGTGGCACAAATCAGCCTCGTGTCAGATAAGGGAAGCGAAACTGGTACTCCGCCGATACATCATCCACGTTGGTAAACTGTCTCGGCCTCAGCCGTAAAGCATTTGTCCCCAACTTCCCAGGTATGTATTGGTATTCATATTTCATTATGCCGGGTCGGTTTGACGGCCGTAAATCCCTTTAGCCTGGGGTATTTTGTTAGGATTATCTTAAGATCCCACGCAAACCGAAATTTGTGGGTGAATCGATCGGTCGAAATGAGAAGGGTAAGCGTTTAACTCTGTATATTGGTTTCACTTGAAGGTATCACAGAAATTCGCATTGGACAGGGTTACTATTTACTATAATGAATGATTCTTTGAGATAGAGAACAATCACTTAATGGTTGAATAATCAGAAATCATTGTACAGTTTAATATCTTATCGTTATTCCCCTCCGGCAGGCAGATCCGAATATAAAGCCGAAAACGCAAGATATGATCAATTTTGTAATTCAGATATCGTGAGATGCGGTCGGGTGTGATGTAGGTTTCAGAAAAACATTTTCTTTATCGTGCCAACGTTTCGATCTTTTATTGAGATAATCTTCAGGGCCTTGCGTTGTCTGCATTTCAGCAAAAAAGTTCTCTGATTGATGGCCGATGCGAGTTTCTTCTCATTGTAGGTGATGTCCTTCAGAATATTTTTAGCTGCGTGTCCGTATGATTAAAAACTGAACTGATACACAACTAACAGTAATTCTACTTTCGTACAAACTCACAAAAATTATACCAGAAAATTTATACCTAACAAACATAACAGAATCAACAAAGAAGAGTAAACGAAAAATAAATTGCGACAAAACCTCGAATTGTGATAAACGCCAAAACGAAAGTGCAAAGACGTAATGAATGGCCTGAATTGGTCATTAATTCAAACAATACGGCCAAAGAATATTTCAAATCATTGAACATTCGAAAGAAATGCTGAAAGATCACAGGTGGTTTAATCACTACAGTAAAAAAATCATCTCTTTTCAAATCATTCGTTCATATTTCAAATCATACTAGTCATAACGGCCTATACATCCAGTTTGTATACGACAAAATCCGCTATAAACAATTTCATCAATCACTCGGCATCCACAATAATCTGATTGTACGACATTTATGACTTCCAACATTAACAAAAATCGACGAAAAAAGAGGAATGAAGCGAAGTGACCCGAGACCTTCCCAGTGAGAAGATAGACGAGGTTTCAGTATGGAGTGTTGCCGCTGGGCAACTTCTTCTACAAGAGACTCAAACTACAAATTCAGCATATATACAGGGTATGTCCTTTTTAGAGGCCCGGATGAATTTTTCTTGAACCAAGGACGCTGTCAAAAAAATATTTTTTAGTCTAGTTCCAAATTTGTACCTTTTTTTTTTGAGAAAACATATACAGGGCACTTCAGGACCAGTTCAACCTAAAAGCTTCAAATACGACCCTACACATCCTGATATATCATTTTAAAGGAACAATGGTGTAATAGGATTTAAATGGTTCAAAAAATGACAAAGTTAATTCCTTTTTTAAAAAGATAGTTCCTACTGACAATAAGTTGTTTTGGAACGATCCGGATTTCGAGTCCTTTAGCTCATCATCAGGTTGAAGGATTTCCACAACCACGTCGACATGAATTACAAAAGTGAACCCGCTGATACCTCCGCCAACGGCGTTCCAATGAAAAGCTGGTTTTTTTAATGGCGCTCAATTTGAATGTGAGAAAAGCGGGAATTATAACACAAATAAATATTATAATACTAAATACTGTAAGAAATTAATTATAAATTAGTGATTAAAGATAAAAGATAAAAAATTAGAATGATACCTTAATATTATTAAATTATTATAAAAATAGTAACAATTAAAATAATTAATTTAATTATTTGGACGTTTAATATTATTTATGTACATATTTAAAATGGGAGGTAGATCAAAATTTGTTATATTATTAATGCATTTATCACCGTTCAATTTTACATTTTTTAATTTCAAATTTCTCAAACCAATCTAGTTCTCTCCCTTTGTTGAAACTATGTAACACTGTTGTATTTAAAACAACTTACTGTGAGTAGCAACGATTAAAAAAAAAGGATTGAACACCACTCACTCCATCATTCATCATTTCTATGACAAAGTTATGACAAAAGTTTGAAAAAACCAGACATTTACATTTATTAATGACATTTCATTTTCCAACTACCTTCCTTGAATAAAGGTGTAACGATTTGCTCTTTTAACCACTGTTCACCAGTAGTCAGAGCGATAGAGCCAGGGGGAAATGGATTGACAAGCATTTGCTATCCTTTGCCACAGATCTTCAACTGAGGTTGCTGGGTTATGATTGTCTTAGACACTGTTTTTTAAATGGCCCCACTGAAAATAGTCACGTAGAGTTAAGTCGGGTGATCGAGGAGGCGAACAGATCGGGCCACGAGGTCCTACCCACTTATCCCGGAAGTGTCGATTCAAATAACGTCTGACCTGAAAAGAATTGTGTGCGGGGCATCCATCAAGCTGGATAATCATTCTTTGTCATCTAATAATTGTAGTAAAACCTTACTCAAAAAATTGAGAAACTGAGCACCATTTAAATTATTTTTGAAGAAATAAGTCTCAATTAATTTATTTCCGAGAAGTCCACACCAAACGTTGATACTGTAACCCACCTGATGATGACTAGAGAACGAATTTTCCTCTGCCCACGTACTAAAATTCCAACGGTTTAGTTCCATTAGAGGTGAACGGGGATACTTCAATCTATAGACTGAAAAAATGGTAGAACATTTTCTTCACCCTCCCAAATCGACATTTGTGCAAGGAACGTTAGACGCCCGTCACAATCAGTCCCGAAGTCCCTGGGCAAGATGAGATCAATACGGCTTAAAATGTTAAGTCCGGAGTACATCTCTAATTTTATTTTTTGAAAAACCTAAAACCCTCCTAACATTTCGGAGAGAGGAATTCCGATTTTCGCGAACATACAGTAAAATATTCAGCTCCTCGTCGACACTACCGGTTTCTTGGTGATGGAACAACAACTGATCCGTATCTCTCATATTGCGACATACACGAATAAACGTTTTGTGGTTTACTCTGGGGAGATCAGGAAATTTCTGGGAGTACTCGACTGCACGACGCGCAATGCATCCAATAAAACAGTCGTAAATATCAACTCGCTGTTTATCGGAAAAATGTGCTATTTGGTTCATTTTGAATGGAATACTGAATGTAATGAATAGGTACTTTTGTAATTGATTTACTTTCAACAATTAAGATTTGCTGTCATAATGCGAGTTTGACAAACATTGACATAATGTAAGCAGTAAAGGCAATTCATGTTTACTTTAATGAAGAAGAATTGGAATAAACAACGAAACAAACGAAATGCGTTTTTTCAAACTTTTTGCCATAACTTTTTCACAGTTTGACCAATTTAAATCCGATTGCACCATTGTTTTCTGCGTAAAATATCCTTTAAAATAGTACGTCAGGGTGTTAGGGTAGATTGGAATTTCGAAGTTGAACTGCGCCTGGGGTACCATGTATAATTTTTCCCCAAAAAAGGTAAAAATTTGAAACTAGACTAAAAAATATTAAACATGTATTTTTTGTTTTTTTGGTAGCGTCATTGGTTCAAGAGAAATTTAGTCGGGCCATCTAAAAACGACACCCTGTATACTTTTTTCTATATTTAAATTTCTACATTCCAGATTCCAAGGAAAACTGATATCATTGTGTCCTTGTTTTATAAGAATTGAATCAAGGTTGTTCGAGTATCAACACGGACAACTGGTATATAATTCATTCTATTTTTAATCTCTTCCCGGATGGTGAAAATTATAGATAACATAAATAATAAAAAAAATATTGCCACCGAAACGTAAATATTGTCACTTATGAAAATATTATTTCAAAGTGTGTTCTGCCCATCCTTGCTGTTTTGGCCTGTCAGACTACTTATTCAGAGGTGGGATTGTCTAAAATTCCTGCTCAAGCCTGACGTATGAAATAAACATGTTTAATTAGTATAACCTAACCAGTGAAGAATAAGAGAAGCAGAAACGCGCATGACAGAGCAAAAAAGGCAAGCCAAAATGATCGGAAACTAAAAGCTCAGACCCCCAAGAAAAAATTTTACTATTTATTTCTGTAGTATTTCAGCTCGTTAGGAATTTAACATCACTGAAATCAAAAATATAACGAATATTTTGGTTCCTTCATACTTCCTTTTTGTTCTTGTAATACAGTTGAATTTTTATAATTTTGTGCCAAAAGGAAGAAAAATATTTCAAATGTAATTAAAAAGTCAGTGTTTCCACAACCGTGTTTGTTTATTAACAAAAAATGTTTTTATCGAGAAATATCTGTTTGCTAGCGATAAACCAGTAAATCATCTGATGCTGTAAACAACCGTGCGGAGAGGAAGCGAGGGCGCTCAGGAGTGGACAAAGAGATGACACGACTCCAGACTGGAGGATAAATCCGATGTTTGGAACGGCTCCGAGGGCAAAGGACAATAGTCAGTGGGAACTGGGAGAGAGACTGTATTAAATTTGTAAGTCAAATAAATCCCTGGAAGAATACTTATTCAGGACGTCCTCTTTTTATCATCCGGCAGGACGTGGGAGAGGGATGAGCTGGAAAGTTTGTTGTCGCGCAAGTTTGACGATATTTCATTGATCTGGTATCGGCAAGGGAGGACACACTGTTCAAAAAGGGGTGATAAACCTACCTCAGCTGGTAGATTTACAGATTTTCCCCAACCCAATGTCTCAAAAAATAGATCTTTCTATATCTGTTTCGCATTGCACGACTAATGATGTTGATGTCTCCCCTTTAAATACTTCGTGATGAAATGTATTTAAATATAAACAATGATTATTTCCGGTCTTTTGGTACGCGTATGGAAATGCAACGTCGCAATGCTAACTTATTAAAAGGTACCCTGTATTATTTAATGAAAAGTTGGCGTTGGGAGAGTTGTGTATTAGTTAGGAGGTTCTAGATTAAACGGAGCCTACTCTATTAACTCTCCTCCGAGAAGCATATATTATAAAAGGGAGTTCCGAGGTTGTAAGTTGTGGCTGAAGCGGTCTGGCTCATACTAGAAAACACGCACAAGATCATACACGGTTAGATTCAAAATATGGATAAAATTTGAACAATATCAAAAACCTGCTTCACATCCTCAAAACAAATTATTTAGGTTTTGCAACCAAATCTATCAATCCCTGAAACTGTGGTATAGTACAGCAAAAATGGATGTAATTTTTTTTATAATATGATACTACATTTAAGTCAATACTTTCGTGGTCCGCTTGACCAATTAATACATGACAATTAATTAAGGTTTTTAGTTGAGATGAAAAAAAGTTAATGGCACGAGAGGGATTCGAACCCACGACCTTCGGCTAGATACGCCGCTGCTCTACCACCTGAGCTATCGTGACCTCGATCCACTCGGACATCAACTCCCCATCTCAACCCCACCTTATGAGTTTTCCCTCCTTTTGCCATTTTTTGGATTCTCGACGACAATTGAAATGGCGACGGACAGCTTTAATTAAGTGTACTTCATTTTTAAATCATTAATTCACTACTTTCCTGGTCCGCTTGGCCAATTAATAGATGACAATTAATTAAGGTTTTTAGTTGAGATGAAAAAAAGTTAATGGCACGAGAGGGATTCGAACCAACGACCTTCGGCTAGATACGCCGGGAACTGCCATTATAAATGCTAATATATCTACAATTCTACAATCGTTAAAATGTGCATACTCTTTTTTGTCAAGAAAGAGGTTCAGAGGATGAGGACCTTTGAGGTCAGACGTGTTTGAAAAGAATCCGAGGAGTTTTCATTCCTTCAGTTGGACGAGAAAATAGCCCTGGCATAGGATGGATGAGATCCTGGTTCGTGTTACCATAGGTGTAAGATGAATGATATAGGTGAATCATCCGATCGTCACCGCCGAGACTTCGTGATGTAGATTATTTATATACGGCCACTTCGGCTTGGAAATCTTTGCTAAACCAACGAGATAATCATAAAGTGCAAATTATTCTTGCAGAAACTTTTATATTAATGCCATTTTGGTTTATTGATTACTACATGCTAAATAATTTAAAAGAGACGAAACTGAGAATAGGTTGACGACCAAACTAAAAATGCCTTACTCATTAACGCATGTAAGGATTAACACTCACTACTTATACTTTCTTGCTCATTCACGAATTTACGTTCCGTAATCGCTAAATATTTAAAACAAATTATTTTATTACAATCTTTGATATGTAATTTGCTTCACAAAGATTTTGAGCTATTTACATTGTAGGCAGTAAATAATCAATATTATTCTTCCATTTCACTTCACAGAATAAACTTCACCACCTACTCATCAGAAAGGAGGTAGCGGGGCTATTTCCTCTTGAGACGCCTTATGGGATTGTAGGGATGTGTTCTGTAGGACAAGGCTTAGGCAAGACTATTGGAGTGATGGGAGAGATTATTGTGGAATTTGTTTATATTTTGCATAAATGGAATTTTAAGGTCGTTGTGGAGGGCAGTACTGGCGACAAAATGCGGAGCATTTATAAAGGATCTGAGGTCTTAGATGGAAAGGTTTGGAGTCGTTGGATAGTCGAAGGTTTAGCGGTTCCCCACGATTCTATTCCATATGCCCAAATGTCTTGTTATACCGTTTTGTAAATTGTACGTTTGTTTTTCGTCGATAGATTTGGATTGTCGTCCTATGAGTTTGTGAGAAGACTTAAGCGTCCGTTTAGGTTTTGTCGTTTCAAAAGTATGTGCTGATTCCAAGTTAGGCGTGAGCCTAGGTGGAACCCAAGGTAGCGTATGCAGTCGGATTTGGATGTAGGAAGCTAAATATTAAAATTTAAGTTATAAACATTAATTAACTCATTCAATTATTATTCGTACGTGTACTCAATAAACAACTCACTTACTTTGCTACAAAGCTAAAGGTCAGTTATTGATTATTAATTTGCTCAGTACTCTGTCTTTCGACTGTCAGATGCATCTTAACTCATTTTCTACCTAAATCGCTAATTTTATCGTCTTCTTAATTTAGTCTTACTAATCAAACAACTCACTCACCTACTTTCTCACCGTTTTAACTGAATACTCAACTTGCTTTGGAAACTAAAGAATATACGTATTGTCCCTTACTGAAATTATAACTGAAAGACCGATTCTGCCGAGTCCGTCAATGAACGGAATTTTAACATAGTATGCAGTAGGGCAGAGTTCCCCAGGGAAGCATCCTTGGTTAATTTATTTTTTCAATATATACTGCAGATTTACTATACTTTCAACACAGGGCTTCGATTCAGCGATTCTTATCCGTCGTTTGGACCTCTCAAACAAGACCTGAATGAAATGGAAGAATGATTTACAAAATACAAACGAAAATAAACGTAAGTATAACCGTACAGATAAAGTTTACCTTGTAAGGTCAATTATCTGTTCTCCAGTGAACTGAAATGAAACCCTATTTCCTACTACTGACCTTCCGCGTTATCCCATTTTCATGGACATACGTCCGTACACAGACTGAAAAGACAAAAAACCGACATAAATGACAAAAAAGGTACTTAATCAAATTTAGACATTGAAAACGAGCTTTAATTTACAAGGCAATGATTTCAATTCCCAATGCATCCAGTATATTTAATCAAAAATTTTCCGTCAAATTCAAAATGTTTCCTTTTATGTTTCTAAGGTAAGTTATACTATTCATAGTGGCCTTTCATCCCAATTGTTAATCATTTAAACAAAAACCGCTATAAAAAATTATGTCAGTCACTTAGCATGTAAATAATCTTCTAGTTCAACAGACCCCTAGTTTTTCTCAGTGGTGCTGTTATCACTAGGCACCTTCATTTACAAATGGCCCAAACGAATGATTCAACGACATAAGAAAGTATTTACCTAATGCAATCTTGTAGTTGTAAATAGCAAATAAAAGTTAAAAAACTCATTTACTCTTCTTACTTGAAAATGGTTTATTCACTGGTCAGAATAGGTAGATGATTCATTCTTCAGCTGGCACGTTCCAAATTCATTAGCTAATTTAATTAATTATATTTCTTTGATTCCAGTAAGACGCATTGATACAATCTATTTTACTCATTCATTAAAACAAATGATTTAACAAAGAATCTCAGTCATTTCCTTAATTAGAAAACTTGGAAACTTCATTTAATCTGCAGTGCTTAGATGAAATGTGATTTTTGATGGAACACGTGCACAAACTATTTATTCAGTTAATTATTTCATTTGTTAACCTACTGAGTAACCAGTACTTACCGTACTCAACATCAAGAAACTTACTCAATAATAATCTCATTAGGGGGCGTCAGTGGCCGCAACTCTTAAGGCGTGGACTCGGCGTTCATCGCTGAGAGGTAAAGGTCCCGGGTTCGAAACCAGCGGCACTGAATTCAAAGCCGGCATACTTAAAAATGAGCTTTAAAAAAATCTTATACATTAATTATATTTTCTATTTGTGCAATATGGCTTTAGCTGTATAGCAATTTACTTTAATTACTTGATTTTTGTTGGTCAGAAATTTCTTAAACAAACCCTTTTGAAAACGACAAATTTCAGGATGGATTGAATATGTCAATAATCAGCGTCTGTGAATATGTTTTAAAATTACAAGTGAATCTGTCATAGTAATTAATCACTATCAGTAACCCTCATAAGGAAATTGATTAATCAATTCAAATTTGGAAATTAAAATAGAATAACTTCTGAAGTTGGAATTTCACCTAGCATAGTCTTTTACCGCACTATTAATTAAGTTCCAGACATATCCCACAAAATGAAAGTACGGTTTAAATCATATGACCTTTCTATAAAATTTACTCAAATAAATTAAGGAAAATATATTCCAGGCTGAAAGGAAAAGATTTACCTTGGTCCAGTTCGAATATTGTTTATTCAGTAACCGGTGCCAGTTGTGACAAATGTAGGCCAAACAAGGCAAAAATTGTCCAAAAAAAAGGGAATAACATAAATTGAATTGCTCGATACCCAATCGTATCGGCACCGCTTTGTCAAAACATTCAAAGTTTAAGGGTTATTGGTATAAGTTTGACAGTCCACGGATTTTTGACATTGAGCATAACGTAAGGAAACGACTGATAAAAGAGAAACTCCATATCCATTTAATTCGAGCATGTAATCTGCAGAAAGACAAGATTGGATCTATCTCTGTAGACTCGAGGGTTTTGGATCATTTTAAAAAAGTTTCTAAAATTTGTTGAATGTGACAGTACTCACATCTAGCGCCAGTCATTTATACCTGTTCGTTATCGATTAAAATTTTGTACTGTTTATTTGTAATAGTTAAAAATAGTTATTCCGTTTATTTAAGGGAATATTTCTTTTTCTTTTCTTATGCTTAAAATAAAAAAGAAATTGTTTGATGTAGTTTTTACAAATGATTAAGTACTAATTGTAATGACAATTTGATTAATTGTTTCTGAATGAGTAATTGCTTTCTCAATTCTGTTTTTATTGGTTTATATATATTACTAAATGTTAATTTTTAATATTTGACATTTGTTAATAAATCAGGCTCTGAACGAATATCTTTCGAAAGCTTGGCAAGAAAGAAAAAACTAAAATGTTGTTCTTGTCTTGTTACCTCATTTGGATCTATCTCTTCTTTATTTAAATTGTAGTGGGTTTATATTATTATCTAATATTATTGTAATAGAAATTGTTTATAATATTTCATTCAGACCTGCATGTCTAGTGTAACGAATGTTGATATGTTTCCACTACATCTAACATGTAAGATCAATATAGCAAAATATCAAACGTTTTGTTAACAACTATTATCTTTTATGCTTTTCGAGGAGCTGGATATTTATAGGGTCGGTCCGTATTAAATAAAAGTCCACAGTTCGTTCGTACAAGGGGAATTGTTATGTTAATTAGATCGGGCGGCAAACAGGAAACAATGGTGGCCCATATCGATCACGGACTGCTCTTCTCCACGAATTCCGCCGAGAGCCGTAATGAATTAACGGCATTACGATGTTGGGGAGAGGGACAATTCTTCGATTTATTGTTTCCTCAACCACTTCCTTCAAAGCGGGCGATATTCTTTATTGTTATCACTGACACCACGGTCGGTCGCACAGCTCCCCGGGGTGTCGCGGTGGCCATTGCAGACAGATCTTACTCTTCCGCTCTCCCCCATGAATTTTTCCCCCAAATCCAACAAGAAAAATAGGGAAAAAACATAAACAAAAACTAATTATTTGGAGATCGTGAGATGCGGTCTGGTGTGACGTAGGTTTAGAAAAAATATTTTCTTTATCGTACCAACGTTTCGATCTTTATTGGGATCATCTTCAGGGCTCAAAGTATTTGTTTTGCGTGGTGTTGGGAGTGCCACACACACACACACACACACACACACACACACACACACACACACACAAACATATTCTGATTATATATATGTAATTGAGATTTGCTTAGTTTTGAAGATTTTGTTTCTGATTTTAGGATGATTTTTGTAGTAATTTAGAGTACGGTTCATCTCATCATCATTAGTTCGAGATTTTAGCTCATTTTTTGAGAGTGACTCTCTCCACACGACACACAAGAATGAACAACTCAAATAGATTAGGGCTTGGACTCGAACCTAAACTGAATCGAAACATTTTTCAACATAACCAATGTTTCCTTGTCTGGAATAAAGCATGTCCATGAAGAACTCATAAATCCTTTGCGAAAGAACTAGTCAAACCAATGCTAACATTTCTAGAAGCGTGCTGATAACTTCAATCCTTACTTTCCTCCCCAACCAAAAACCCTCTAAAATCTTGCATGAAGACGGAACAACATTGGCTAAAAGATCTGTTAAAAATAATATACTTACGCAATAAGACGATTTAATAGGAAGAGTTTCAAAAATGCATGACATATATTAGAATTGCTTGATTACAAAGATCAAATAGATGAATAAAAATCCGGTCTGTTCACTAGTAGTTTACATTTAACCTTTATTCATCTCATTTTATTAACAGCTATCAAGCAGAAACGCGAATGAGTATAGTAACTATAAGCCAGCGTGTACATACAGGCCTAATAAAATTGTCAATGTTGCTCAGTTTAACATTTATTCAGGCTGTTTGTGCTTACAATTAAACTGATGTACATTTGGAATAAATTAAAAATGGTACATAGTTTTTAAAGGCAATTGTTTCGAGGGAATTCTCCAGTGTTTTGTTTTTCACATTTCGGTTTATAAACGGGCTGAGGGAGGTTTTCACCCGCGAGGTGGGAATAATGTTTCACTGGCGAGGGCGGTTCATGACCGAGGGCGGAAGAAAATGTGGGCATAAAAATTTGAGACGCGAGCCGGCCATCCGTCTTGGAGCATAGTTGTTCTAACTCGCAGTATAAATCACAAAGATATCACATATGCCCACTATGCCCCAGGCCGGGCCATCCTCCTATATCAATGTTCCATGCAAACTTTTCTTTTCGACGGATGGTCGATACGTCGATTTTTTATTTCTTTCAACACTCTCTTAGACCAGGGTATAAAATTAAAGAATGATTTATTTATATAATATTAGAGAATATTCAATAAATAATGGAATAGTTTGCCAATGATAAAGTTATTCAATGCTATAATTAGTAAATGAGTAAAACAAAGAGAGTGAAGCTATTACTCTTTGTAAATGAACGAGATAAATAACAAATAAAAAAAATATGAATAAAAAGGTCGAGAAGCTATCTACTCGTAGCAACCCATATTATTTAACTTATGCACTTTTGTGTAGCTGGAAGGACAGGAGAGCTCGTGGCCATTGCCTCGTTAACCTTCATGAAGTGTTCAACCGAATTCTGTGGGATGAGAACTGTTGGATGAGTGAATCAAAAATGACTGCGAGAGTTTTGTGGAAATAATTTGGTTATGATAGTGTCATACAAAAGGTATATTTAGTTCATTATTGATTGCTGCTTCATTGGATATGTAAAAGGCGTATTTAAGAATTTTGACAATGCTGTTTGGATTCGTTGAATGTTAGAAAGTTTGACCGAGGCTCAAAGTCCTACTCCATATGTCAAGTAGGTTTAGTATAGTTCGTAAAAAAATCGCTCCTCATGTCATGTTTGAACTTTTAACAAAACCTAACCTTGAAAGAAAACCTTCCTCTTATTTTACAATTAATTAAGGTTTTTAGTTGAGATGAAAAAAAGTTAATGGCACGAGAGGGATTCGAACCCACGACCTTCGGCTAGATACGCCGCTGCTTTACCACCTAAGCTATCGAGGTCACGATAGCTCAGGTGGTAGAGCAGCGGCGTATCTAGCCGAAGGTCGTGGGTTCGAATCCCTCTCGTGCCATTTACTTTTTTTCATCTCAACTAAAAACCTTAATTAATTGTAAAGTATTGATTGGTCAAGCGGACCACGAAATTAGTGAACTTCCTCTTATTACGTATAGACTTTCAAGTTGCGTGTGGGGAATCCAGGTTAGTTGCTTGTACATGTACACCCCTAAATATCGCACCTAGTTCGCAATGGAGATTAATAAAGTAGATTAGTGAGTGTTTCTGCGTAGGGTGAAGATGATATTCATACAATTCATTCGTACTGCTTGTGACTCCCTTTGCTTGGCATCATTGCTCAATTAGGTAAACATCATGTTGCAGGTTACGAGAGGAATTGTCAGGATCTGAATGACATGAGTGTCAATCACAAAAGTGTCAGGATGTGCAGTGATGTCATCTGTATATATCAAGTAAAGGACGTGAGCTAAAATGCTACCTTCAAGAACGTCATCTTTTATAGGATTGTATAAGGAAGAGTAGTTAAGAAATCCTGCCTAACAATACTGTTTTATTTCGACAAAAGAAGAGATATCGTTCATAATGTGATGACGTGTATCGAATTGGCGGCTCTGGAAGCTAAATTCAGGCTGGGTGATATTCTGGAAATGTAGGGTCGGTAGAATCCGTTTTAGCATCATTTGTTCTAGGATTTCTTAATATTGGCAATAAACTAATGGGACTGTAAGAAGTAGAGATATGTGTTGGTTTTTTTGTAAGTGTAATGCATGTGAGTAATAAAGACTATAACATATGGATTAAGTATTTTGATAAGAGATGATTGAACGACTGTGAATGAGTAAGTTACTGAGTCGTCACACTGAATTATACCAATGAAATAAACACGATATCTCTGAACTGAATGTAGGAAATTCAGAGGCCGACAAATAGCTGAGGTTATCACCAGTCCTCTGCTTGTTCGTACTTTTATCCTGGTCTTTCACGCGTGTTTTTCAACCAGCAGCCATTTGAGCGTCTCATTCTATTGCTGACTCTTTGCTTTTGTATGAACACTAACTTGATATCCTAAAATACTAATCTCCCATTTGTACACCAGGTTGTTAACTACAGAACAGACATGCAATACATATTTATAGATATCCACGTTACCAATTCTAACGTAGTCGATATTCCTCCAGGCGGGGTTGAACCCATTCCATTCTCGTTAGTAACTTAATTTCACTCTCCAGAACACATTCACCCAAATGTACCCGATATTCCTCGGGGCTCTTCTATATTTTGAGAATTACGTGTTTTCTGCGGTCTGATGAAACTAGAATTTGGGCCTTACTTTAATGAAATAAGCTTCTATTTTTTGAATTTATGATAAAATAGAATCTGTTATTTAAACTATCTCATTTGTAATGTTATGTTTCCTCTATTATTCTCAAAATTTTGACAAACCTAACTCCCTATAAACCTTTCTCAAACACGACCAGGTGAACATCTGAGTAATTCGGTGGGTCTGGCTCTAAAGGGAGAAAAGGAATAAATGGTTGAGGTACCCAAATTTTGCAATTGTTAGTAATTAGTCTTCTTAAGAGTCTAGAAAACCCCATATCGAATTACGATTTAGAAAGCCTCATTCGTCACCCTTATTTCCTACCATAAAAAAGTTTCTTAGCTCACCTCTCGAAAAAATAAGACCTCGGTGCCATTGTTATTCATTGCAGGACGTCGAAGGTATACTTTTAATTAATAAGTTTTATCTGAACCAAAGATTTCTAGTTTGGTTCATGTAATGGCAGTGGAGTGCTTTGGATATTTTACGTGCGTTGTGTGGGTATTCGTGTGAGTGGGTTTGTAAGGAGGATGCATTTGTTTGAATGAAACATTAGGCATCGTTCGGTATTGTATACCAAGTGTTAAATAATAAATGTTTACTTGTTTGTTCCATTTGATATTAAAGTTTACATTTCAGCAAATAGCTGTTTCTGTCATTTTATTTATTAATTAATGACATTTAATTTCATTCTCTATGGCTTTACATCTTTATTAAAATTCTATGAGTTTGTGGAATGAAAGTTCAAGTTCAATATATATTTTACGCAAGCCATAAACAATTTCTAAATAGATTTACATTTGGTTACGCTAGGGATTGAGGAATGATAAGATTAAACCAATCAATCTCTCCGCAATAAATTCAGTCCAATTATAAACCAATGTATACAATAAACAACTTAGCAGTTCATATATAAAATCTATATCGTTCAAGACGATTAGGGTGGATGTAATTGGATAATAGCATAAAGTTTTCTCTCGAAAATCGTTGGACTATTTCCGACTTGTTTTCCAAAGGGGGCCGTATATCCACTTGAGGCTCATTACCAATTTACTACAGGGACAGTGCAGTAAGACAATCCTTTCATGGCCCCTTTTCCAAGGTTTGAGAACAACGTTTAACTCCATTACGCCCTTGTAGTGAATCCTCGATATATTTCCGTGAATGAACTCGGCTGGATTTATAAAGGGCAGGGCAGCTCTTCTCACAATACAAACAGAGTCCAAGGGATCGCGCTCTGAATAAATAGTACAAAGGGCCAAACACCCCGCCCTACAAGGCAACACAACTCTCTGTATTAATATGATATATATCTTTGCATTATACTCGTTTGGCAAACAGTCCCGTTACGCCCCTAACATTCCTTTCCTATTTCATTGCTTATCAAATATATTTATTTTAAATATCAATTATATTAATATAAAGAAAATCTTGATATTCATAAGGAGAACACAATTAATCTTTAATGTAATTATTTCCATGATTTTTTACTAAGAGCTAAGATAATATTTCATAGTTAAGTCATGAACACAAGTATCTAAACTATTATATTTTTTTAAATTTTGTAATCAGATTTGATACATATTGCAGTACTACAACTTACAATTAACAACTAGGGCACGTCCCCGTTGGAAGAGGATCTAGAGGGTACGCCGGTTACAGTTTACTGTGTTAGAGGGTATGCACGGCTGTTACAGCGAAGCATATTTTAGAAGAATGCGAAGGACTAGCACCACCAGAATTAGGCATGGCCACCCTAACGACATATGGAAAGTACTGTAACACAACAGTGCTTAGTTCGCTGTATACCTAAAATCGATAATATGGTCATATTTTTGTTTTAGTATGAATTACGGCCGGCAAACAGCATTGGTTTACTCCGCTCTTTCTTTTTTATTGTTTTTTGTTTCTTCCACGCGTTTTAACCATATTTATTATCCTGCATGACCAGCCAACTTTGGGCAGCAATTGGTAATCGATTTTCCCGTTTCTTTAACCTTGTCCAGGGCCTTGCCAGTTGTGAATAAAATAGCACAATTAACAGACACAAATGCACATAAAACAAAAATAAAATAAAACATGACGTCTGGTTAGCATCACATTTTCCAAGAGTACTCGATGTTCCTCGGGGTAATTGGGAATATACCCTTCATTCACGCTAATAAATTGCATCCGAACACCGGACTTCATTCACACTTCCCAAGAAACCCAATTTTCTTCGGGGTAACCAATCAAGCCTCTTCATTCGCGCTAATAATTACATCCATACACCAAACTTTCTTCACACTATCCCATAGAACTCGGTATTTCTTGGAGTAATTGATATTAACGCCTCCATTCACGCTATTAAATAGTTACTTATTGAAATGTATAAATTCATCTTTCATTTGCCATCAAACAAAAACACGACGTATAAAATGGCTTATTCTCATCCAAATGAGAGTAAAACCCGATGAGTGGCATGGTGGATGATTATTCAGTTATACGTAGATTAGCACGAGAAGCTCCTATTTCACCTGTATATTTCTAGTGTCTATTCTTGGCTGCTATCAGGACATATTGTTTATTAGAGTATATTTTTATTTAGAGCTTTTTCTTTATGGGCATTGAAAAAAAATAGAGTTAAATTTATTTTTCCAGCGAGTATGCATGAGTTTCCCTTTTTTCTATACTTGTGGTTGTTCTTCTTACAGTACCTTCTTGTTATTTTAGTGATTTTACTAAATTATAGCATATGCCTATTATGGCAGGTTGCTCCATCAAGCTGATCGGAGACGATCAAATTACAGTTGCAGAAAGTTGATATTGTACTTACTTTAAACTTAAATAAACGGAGTGCGATGACAACTTCTTACTTTCACAAAAAGGCGAGGTATGCTCGAAATAGAGGCAAGAGCACTATTTACAAAAATAAGAAAAATGATTGAAATGATTGACTGGAAGAGTGGAGAAAAACCAGGCTAAGGAAAGAAAACGTAAGCAAATGTAAAATGAATAGTTGAAAAAACAGAAAATGGAAAGGAAAGAGAAAAACCAATCAGGTTAAGATTGCACAGGGAAAGAAAACTGATCATTACGATAACGACAAACATGGTGCACTTTTTAGATAATATTCTACTTTTTAATTGAAGCCAGATCTGATTACAATTTTGTAACCACTTTAGTTGTGTTATTTTTCGAATGGCAATAATCTATTTTTATTCAGATCGTGAGATGAGGTCTGGTTTGATATAGGTTTCAGAAAAACATTTTCTTTATCGTGCCAACGTTTCGATCTTTATTGAGATCATCTTCAGGGCCTGCGATTTACAAGCATTGTTTAAATATCTAATCTCAATAAAGACGACACGACACGCAAGAATGTCACAATTACACAGAAGACAAACACTTTGAGCCCTGAAGATGATCTCAATAAAGATCGAAAAGTTGGCACGATAAAGAAAATGTTTTTCTGAAACCTACATCACACCAGACCGCATCTCACGATTTCTGAATAATTATGGACTAACGGTCTCTAATCATCACATATAATCTATTGTGTTGAACCAATATATTTTACAAAAAAGTATATTTCAACTTTTCAATTATTTTTTATTTTCTATATATTTCAACTATGATTGTTTTGTCTGTTATTCATCCTAAGATGAGTTCATTAGTAGTGGTAATTTTGTGGTGTGTGCAAATGGTTCATAAACAAATCATTCTAAAAAAAATTAAGCCTCATAAATTAATGTTCGTATTTTGGAATATTCTCACAATTCACAAACTGTTGTTTCTGGACATTAAGTGAAAAAAAATTGTAACACGCATAAAAGTTGGTGGTAGAGAATAGTAAACATTGCCTTAGATGTAACTGTTACTAAACCCCCCCCTATCTTATATACTGTTCAACTACTGATTAAAGTGACACTCATCTTTTGATTATATTTTGCTAACATCTGTGATTGTTAGGAACCTTCTGCATGACTACTAAGATGAATGATCAATTTAATGTCAACATTAATAAAGCTGATTGTAATAAATCAAAGCCATAGTTGCGATGTGTTCAGTCCATCGTGTTATCATATTAGTGTAAATATGAAATTGAAAACAATCCATATTCACTCGCGATTTAATGTTTCGAATACAAGAGAGCATGATATGGCGTAATCTTGAAGCCATTCGGGTAGTATAAACTTTTGAAGGAACAGGCAATTGATTATCCAGCACGGTAGTAACTCACCGGTCGGTGAAAAGAGCGCAGGAGTTGGATCTTGATACCGGTTTTTTTGAAGGAGTTATAGCCAAGTATTAATTTGACTTAGTCCTCGAGGGGCGAAGGGGGGTCGTGCCTGTACTCCAGTGATAAGCGCCCTCCCCACAGGCAGTGTCACGTCTGATACATTGCGACGCCATCTTTATTTATCGCAAACCCGGAAATTTCGTTCTTTGGAGAAAGAAATTAAAAAATATATATAAAATGGCTTGTGCCATTGCGGCCTCTAAGCCTAGGAACGATAAAACCGTCGAAAGCGAGGGGTTTTCTCATTTTACTGTAGAATAACAGAAACATGAAATATTAAGCGGGTTAATCATTAACGATATAATTTCGTCATATCGTTTAATAAAATAAATGAAGTTAGGTTAGGCAAAGTGACTTAAAATTATTCGTATATGAAAATTGATCATATGAGCTTGTTTTGTAACAAAAATAGATAATAAAATAAATTAATTAACTACCCAGTGGGGTGACGCGTACAAGGGGCCAAAACCGCTTTACAATACATTTTCCAAATTAATCTCAAATAACATTCAAAGGGCTTTGCTTGGATTCAAATCCTGAACCTGAAAGGAAATACGCCCTAACGACTCCAAGCGTTCTTTTAATGTGTGGTGATTAGTGACCGTTAATCGATATTTATTTAGAAATCAAAATTTATTTAGAATCAAAATATTCCTACTCACTCAAACTACTTTGATTGAATATATAAAAAATATATTTTGCATTGTATAAATTCACTTTTTCACATCCAAAATGTAATTGTTATATGTAAACAATGTTTGTAAATCCCAGGCCCTGAAGATGATCGCAATAAAGATCGAAACGTTGGCACGATAAAAAAAATGTTTTTCTGAAACCTACATCACACCAGACCGCATCTCACGATTTCTAAATAAATACGTTCTTTTAATGCAACAGTTTAAGCTTTGGAAAGCAATATTTTGTCTTTTGTTGAATGATTAAATGATAAAATTCATTGTACAACTGCACTTTAAATGTGCAACAAGCGAAAATGTTGAAACAATGAGTACCTTGTCCGAACGTACACAATGATTTATCTTATGTTTAATAAATTTTTGAAAAAAAAAATTTGATGACAAAAACATTAATTAGGATATACTATACCTAAATGGGTAAAGGAAAATAGTATAGAATTCAGAAATGTAGATATCATTATTTTATGGAGTTGTTCTACTAAAAGTGAAAAAAAGATTTCGAGGTGATATATATATTTGTTGCAGCATATATATATATATATATATATATATATANCACACATTTAATACGTCTATTCAACTATTCAATAAAATGAGATTAATAAAATAAAAGCACTAAAATTTCAATAATCTCAGGTTTCATCATTTTATGAAGTTTTTCCAGCCAAAGATAAAAAATATTTATCAAATGACTTATATTTAAGTTAATAATAAGTATATATTTAATTAATTTAAATATATACTATAACAAATGTATGTCACCTCATTATTATTTTCATATCTCTGGCTGGAAAACTTCATAAAATAGTGGAATCTGAGATAATTGAAATTTAAACGCCAGCATCCAAATATCATTGATAAAAGCTGGGGATAATAAATTACTAAACAACAAAAAATAAATATCTAAATTTAAATGTAAACCTAAGTGAACAATGTGATCCTTCCTGAGTATCCTGGTGCACCTTTTTACAATTTTAGAAAAAATCCATGAGTAACATATGTGTGATTGCCCAGAGACTATATCCTATCCAGCTCACCTGTCAGTTCTTTATAATTCACAAAAAAATTGCGTATAATTAATTGAGTATTTATATATTTAATAGAAGCTGATAAAATTTAGCATCTTTATAATTCAGTTCGTTATTTTAATACAATTTTTACCATGAATGTAACGAGACTTGGAAGGCAGTAAGGCATTTATTTCGCAAACATTCTACATTTTTCGCTTCGCTAATAAATTTGCAACATTTGCTTGAAAATGCGCATTGTCTTCAATAAAAATAGTGATAAAACACACATTCATAACGCGTTGTTAAGAAATGTGGAGGAGGAATAAGATATTTTCCCTGAGCAAAGCCCAAGGGAAGGTGAAGCTGTGCTGGGGTCCAGTAAATCCCCTTGCCTGATGTATTGTCCACCATCCAGGCCCCATATGTCTCGGACATCCCACCCCCAACCGGCACACCTACCCTGATTCATGACCCCGGGCTTTCTCGCAAAAATACAATTCCGGAGACACAAATGTTGCGTTGCCGCCGGAATATAACTCTGCCCTGTTATTAATCCTTAGGAAAACAATTTCACGTGGCAGGGAAAAATCCTAGGCATAGGTCAAAAGGTGTGTTGTCCTCCTGTCTTGATAACACAATAAGGAATAGATTAATTGCTTCCGCCCGTTACACTTCGTGAGCAGTTTTTCTTGGTTAATTAATATAATTGCTCAATTCTCTTCAACAAAAGGTTTTCAACTGTCTCACTGAGTATTCGATAGCGTAAATAAACGGTGATCCATCTGGAACTTCAACCAATGAAATATTATTTACGACTTAAGTTCTAATTTTTCTTTTTATAAACTATCCCTTCTCGTTTTCGTATAATATAAAATACATGTAAAGTTTTATTTAATGAAAACAAAGTACTGTATATAAACCGAATCGTGCGAGAATGGCGTACGGATGTTGCATGTATTCACAATGAAAGGTAAATCATGATTATATAAAGCATATTTATCATTAAATTCAGTGTTAGAACGTCATGATGTTTGATTTTTTGTCCAGCTATGAGGATGATAAAATTTTAGATGTAGTTGTAGTTCTATCGTCGGTCAGACGAGTTTCATCAATTTGCCATTTTCATGAATACATATGGTTCGAGTATTCGTAACGTTCTTCTTATACAATTGTGCAAATTTAAAGAGGTGTATCGCCGACATCAAAGTCAGGAAAAGGAAAAATAACCAAGATAATCGGAAACGAGCAAATAACAGTTTCAAAAAGTAACATTTTAATTGCCATTTTAATGGATCGTCTAAATTTAAATTTTAAAATAATAAACCATTGCTTATTGTTTATAATATAGAATATCAAAATTATACATGTTTTTGCAAGTTGCCAGTACTGCGGGATTCGCATAAATTAAAAACATAGTTTTAGTGAAAAGATTAATTTTCAGTTCTTTTTGAGTTTTTTAAGCTGCGAGACAGGTTAAAAAATAATAATTAGTTAATAAATTAATTGGTGGTTTTTTGTTAAACGTATCTATTGTATTCCGTTGTTAATATCCTAATAATCCCTTAACACTGGCAAAGATAAAATGACCCATACCATCGATACAAAGACTTATAATTGGACTTAAGCTTAATTTTCCGTAACCTCGTATTATTTAGTGAATGTAATTCTAGGAATTTTGTAATTTTCTTTCTGCACAAGCAGTAGATTGTACTTTTTTTAACTGTGTTACGTTCATCCTTGTTGAACTCGAGAAATTTTTGTATTGTGGTTAACTTATTTTTAACAGTTGAAAATGAGTTAACCACAATACAAAAATGTCTCAAGAACGGTTCGACTATTGCACATTGAGTTATATTATGAAATTTTCATAAATATGTAACTTCGGGTAACAGAAATCTGACAAAACAGAAAATAGTACTTAGTTACTTAATTTTAAGAAAAACTAATATCTTTAAAAGAACACATACCTTTTAGACCCTATCACAATTACATTGCATATTTTTCCAATATTTTGTTTAATTATGAACTTTGGGGTGTTTGTATTATCATTATTTAACGATTTATGTATTTATTCTTATGTTGTTGTTTTCTTGAATATTTTTGAATATCTCTTATTTTATGAGGTTTTGAGCATGGTCACTTATTCCATCACAGCTGGAGCAGAATTGGCTCGTAGATCCACCAGATTTCTGCTGTGTAAGGAACATGACCGTTCAAAAACTTTTTTAACTTAAAAATGTAATGTTGCCCCTTTGTAATATACAGTGATTCTTCAAGCTTTGAAGCAAGCTGATCTACCTTAATTTCTCCCCACTGAAAGATGATTCTGAGGATCGTTGTTCACTGTGAGACTATTTCATTTTCTGGCTGAATGTTACAACCTTGCTGAGTTTCGAATTCTCTTTTTTGGTACGAACAGAACATCAAAAAGTTCAACTGTCCAATGTCCTGGTTGGTATTACTAATAGTGCACTTGGGTACCACAGGAGCCTTTCGTGGAACAATTGAATAATTAATTTATTTTTGTTGTATATTATTGAGCAACGCTATAAGAATTTGTTTTCGTCCTACATATTTACATTTAATTTTTGTTTTTTGTTTTATTTTTCTTAGTTTTATTTTGATATTTGTATGTATATATCCGTGTATTCAAGTCAATTCCCCCCTATTTTTTTATTTATTTATCATTATGCTGCTTATTTTCTTTTTGTAAATATATATATAATATATTGTAAATATATAATTGGTTATTTAGGCTTGATAAAAATTATAGTTTCATTATTTATTATTTGACTACAATAGTACCAGAAGGATTATTCCCAACATTTATAGATTCTACTGTAGAATTATCAGCAAGTATAGTAAAAATGGATAAGTAAAAGATTCTACAAAGTAGATAAACTATTTAGTTTCACAAATAATTTAAATAATATTAGATTCAAAAGAACAAATTGCTTATATTTAGCGGCTGCTATGACTTGAGATAGGAAATTTTTGCTGTTCTTTTTGGAAAAGTTTGGAAAAGTATTTATTAGGTTGACTGTGTCTGTTATTAGAAGTAAGTTCTTTATTTTCGTGTTTTTTCGAATATATGTTAAGTTCTGCGGATAATAAATATTATATTTTTTCATACTTTTTTCTTAATTTATGCATATATATACATAGTTACAAATTCATCGCGTGTCCAAGCAAATCATCGTATACTACTGAATTTCTGCTGTATTAAAAACATTGATATGGTGAATTTAGTTGCGCCAATAACTAATCATTATTTCTGTAAATAAAAACCTCGCGCGAAATCACCTTAATTTCCTCTATCTATGTATCAATTAATTGGTTCCTTTAGTGTTTCCAACAACTTTAAATTGGCTAACAACTTTGTTACACAAACAAACATAGTTTTGTGCATTCTTGCCAACGCTAAAAACTTTATTTTAATGAACTAACGTTACATACAATCCTTTTGGCAATTAAACCTAATTAATGAAGATAATTCATATGCAAATAAGGTTTTAAAGCTTATTAAGCCCACTCCTGCCACGAAACTATAAGCAGACATGAAAAGAAACGTTCCATCATTATAAAACTAGAGTACAAAGTTAATTAATTGAAAGGATTCCACTTCCGACTTTAACACGCTATCTTAGTATCATTATTTCTTCAATTAATTTTACAAATCTAAGATAAATCCAGAACAATTTCTTAGAGTTAGACTTTTTATTATATGTGTTCATAGTTCAGATTCGTATGGGTGCGCCTGAACACGTTCTTTTTCTTGTTTGTTTTAACATAAAGAATAAAATTAAAATAAAAATCCTTCTCGGTGCAACGATGATGAAAGTGTTGTTAACGAAGATGTTATAACGACCTATCCGTAAATCACGTCGGATGCTCAATCGGCTTTGCAATTATAATGCCGGTGTATTCGCTCCATTACGTTTGAAACAACTTTTCATCCATCTACGCATTTGAAATATAAAAAAAAACCCTCTGCAGCCATCCAAATAACATCAGTAAAACAGTGTTTCTAGCCGAATTACAAGAACATAAATCAATAATTTTGTTCAAAGGATTATAAAAAAGGGGGTGAATAAAAATATTTATCAAAACATTAGAGTAAACATTATACAAAATTGATCTGAAGCATTGTATCTGTGTCAAACACTGGGGTAAAACATTAGAATACGTTAAAACAACAAGATTCCAGAGACAATCAGGTCGTTTCTCATTGTAAAACAGGAATCGTCCGATGAGCTTTTATCATGAAAGGTGATCATGATCGGATCTCAGGCATTTAAATCAATTCTTCATAACCAGTATTTAATGTCAACATAAATCTGGAAACACTTGTTTCTATCTTTATTATGTCCCTTGGGTCTGGCGTGTCCCGACCCATCCGACGCCCTTTTTCGCTTTAATGAAAGATAGAATTAACATGTTGCCCATTGTTTCATTTCGTCCAGTTTAAAGGTCAAAGACAACGCGTTGAGAATCAATAAAACGAAAAATTAGACTACACAGAGAACAAAAGCCTTTTCTTGCCTTTCTAATAAGAATAAAAAGAAAGACAAAATTTATTGTTTAAGCATTTTTTACCCCAAAATAAAATTTGCCATTTTCTTAAAGTGCAATAAAAAATATAGCGGATTTTCCTATTCTCATGTAAAAGCCATAATTAGAGGCAAAGATGTAGAATAAAAAAGGATTTACGATAGGATGATGTGATCATTTTGCCTAATTTTGAAAAAAAAATCACGTTATACTTGGCATACAACTATCCGTTCGATGTCATAGACGAAGAGTCAAACTTGTTTACAACAATTTTTTTGTACTACTCCCAATTAAAGCCATGGTTCATGCCCGATTCGAATCCAGAACTACTAGCGTTCTAAAATTTAAACGTTAAAGATTAAAACGAGTCGGTCTTGAGCACCGCGACCAGCATTGGTTTGTTCGACCAATAGTAGCCATCAAATCTAGAGCTAAAGCTTAAGGATTTGTACCAGATCCCCTAGTTTTGTTTGGAACTTCAGGCTCTTCAGGCTTTTCGTCTTCCAGTAATCTAGGCCTTCGTACTAACAAAGGACATGTTCACCTGTTTTTCCTTCTTCATGGCATCATCTTCACA
This sequence comes from Cimex lectularius, assembly GCF_000648675.2. Lineage (NCBI taxonomy): Eukaryota > Metazoa > Arthropoda > Insecta > Hemiptera > Cimicidae > Cimex > Cimex lectularius. The sequence goes on along the minus strand of NW_019392764.1, from coordinate 2,276,860 downwards.
GGATGGTTTCTTCTACTCAAAAGGTATACCATTGCCTCTATAGTGCAGTCATTCCTGGCTAATAAAATCGTAGGTTTAGAAGTCTTGCCAATAGTTGAAAACCCATTCAACCGATGACACATTTTTAAACCATTGTATAACGGGTCTAAGTTTTTGCCAAGCAGTGATTCTAACAACTATAGATTGGAAGGGCTGAATTCATTGGATATTGGTAGGGATTGCGGTGCCCCATAGTTTTAGTCCAAATGTCCAAATCTGTTTCAGTTGTGTTTTGAAGTGTCAATTTGTTTTTCTTTCAACATGTTAAATTTGCGTCCAAGTAGTCCGAAACGTCTATTTAATTCCAGCCTTTTTACTTGAGTGTGTCGGTTGCAGGTTAAACGGGAATCAAGATCCGAATGTAGTCTACTCAGTCGGTTTTAGGGATAGGAGTGTTGTGGTGGAAAATTGTGTGAAAACTTTTGTTTCGAAGGGTAAATGTGACAAGGGTGTAGTGTGGGTAAACTTTATCCTCCAAAGTTTCCTCCATTCGGCTGTTAGACGTGTGCCTAAAGCTCCCCCGCAGCAGTTATAAGATCGGGACCAGAAGAAAACACGTATGTATTGTCGGCAAGAATGCAAGACGTATGACATGGTAAAGTAGAAAAATAAAACAAAATATTGATCAAGAATATTGCCAAAATTAACACCATATCCAGGAAAAAGCGGTATAGTACTTAGAAGTTACTTAGAAAACACTGGGACGATGGATTCGTACTGATTTAAGAAAAGAATAGCTACAAGAGAGGAATATTAATTACCTGGTACCCCTATTTACCTTTTAATTGTATGTAGTATATACAGTCTGCAGATGAATTAGGGTATTTGATTGATGATGGATGCAAGTTTAGTTTAAATAGTTATACATATTGGCGTGAATGTGAGCAGGCCGTTTGACGGAATATTTAGGGGTATTCACGATATTTGTGCTAACCCTGTTAGATCGAGAAAAATGATGACGTAGACTTGTAAGAACCGGCTAGTTAACTTGCTCGATCTAACAGGCCAGGGCCAATGTTAGATGTTAGGTCGAAAATGTAGTCACATTGGTATCCGTTAGGGCACAGGTAACCAACATGGCAGCCATGAATTTAACAGGTGTTTCGTGTTTACACGTATTTTTAATCTTAAATACGCAGTAATTAAATCAAACCAATACATTTCTTTTGTTATTTTCTGACCTGTCCTTATACTCCCATTCATAATAAATATATCCCATAACCTATAAAGTTGTAGGCTGTTTGACGTTAGGATATGTCGGCACGAATTGAAGCGTGCCATTTGTTAATACTTTTCGAGTGCACGATAGAATTTTGAATGAAAGAGTTGATTGATTTTCCTTTTTTATTAACTTCTAGCATCTTACAATTCAACAAATAACAAACTAAAACAAACGACAACAAGCCTCGAAGGACTGTTATATCTTTATTTTTGGTTCTATCAATCGCCTCGAGCGACATTCCGGAAAAATTAACGTTTAATATGCGAGTGATATGGGAGAGAGAGTGATTGAAAAAGAGACATTTGTCTTCATAAAAATCACACTGAAGATGGCGAATTTCCGAGACGCATCTGTACATCACAATGAGAATGGGCAGACCAGGATGATCGTTAACAACCATATTAATTACAAAAAGAATGAAAGTTGGATTACACAAAATAGAAAATAGAACTTAGAAAGGTTTCGCTGCCACGTATATCAATCGAATGAACTAGCGTAATTTTTTTATTTCAATAAATGATGATGTTGTTTAATTACATGCTTTAGTATTATTATGACTATTCAGAAATCGTGAAATGCGGCCTGGTGTAATGTAAGTTTCAGAAAAACATTTTCTTTATCGTGCCAACGTTTCGATCTTTATTGAAATCATCTTCAGGGCCTCGGATTTACAAACATTGTTTAAATTTAACAAATACATGTAGGATGTGGAGAAAAGTGAATTTATACAATGCGAAAAATATATATTTTTTTATATTCAATCAATATATTTCTACTCACTCAAAGTGTTTGTTTTCTGCGTAAGTGTGCCATACTTGCGTGAATGTGTTGAGAGTGCCAGTGAGATATTGCTGTTTTATGTTTATAAACTCACTGGCACTGAGTAAAAATACTTTGAATATAAATTTTTTTTTGCATTGTATAAATTCACTTTTTTCCACATCCTACATGTATTTGTTAAATTTAAACAATGTTTGTAAATCCCTGGCCCTGAAGATGATCTCAATAAAGATCGAAACGTTGGCACGACAAAGAAAATGTATTTCTGAAACCTACATCACACCAGATCGCATCTCACGATTTCTGAATAATTATCGTCTAACGGTCACTAATCACCACACATTATTATAACTATCAAATATAATATGTTATGTATAAATCTGACGATTTAAAAATGTAAACAGCGCTACAGCTACCTTAGAAATGAAATATGTTATTTTGAAGCTTTACAACAAAATATAGCACAGAAATCCCTAAAATTACAAACTCTGGCTTATAGACAGAAAAATGTATGTATGGAAAAATGTTCTTTCTGTCGTAAACAATTGCCCCCTTCCAGGATTTGTTAATTTCTTGTCAGCGTCGCGTCCGGAACGGTATTCGCGTTGAAACTTCGTTTGATTTGTATACGTCAGAAAGCGACAATGACTCTGTCCGGACAGTCTCAATTATTCATCTCTCCGGTTCCCTCCGCGCCCGTGTGGGACTCTTGCATATAAATTGACGCCTCGGCTCTTGATACATGGCCTCGGTCGGATGAACGATAAATGTAAGATTTATCTGTTTAAAGCCGAGTTTCACCCGGCGTTTCTACGCCCAACGTCTCAATATCCGACGTCGTATATGTGTCGGCATAGCATTCGAAGACTTTTTTTCATAACCTTTATCAGCAAGTCTAATAAATCATCTGCACTGGTTTTGACCTTTAAGCAATTTAAGCCATTAAGAACGTGGTGACTAACTGAAATATAACTATTTCTAGAAGATTTTTTACTCCTAAATACGTCTGGCCCAACACATCTGTCTATAATTTTTCTATTATCCATTAGTTGTCATACTTATGTAATTTTCAAGAATGATTTAATTTACTAAAACGTTTTGTCTAAAATATGACAACTTGATTCTACGTATGAATTTATATGATCTAACATTTGGAAGCTACAGACTTGAAATCACTGATATAAATTTTAAAAACATTATGCCGACTATGTCTAATTAGAAACGCATCCGGGCCTTCTTGCCAATGGGAGAAAAAATATTTCAAACAATTTACATAGTTTTAGAAAAGTATGTTTGGGGCTTGATTTGTATCACTTTATCTCCTGAGTTCATCCTTTTTTCAAAAAACTATGGATTTTATCTAAATTCAACGTTGGATGTTCAAAGTTCAGCCTATGTCAACCACGTTTATATTTCATTATATGGCCGCCAGATCTCCTAGGAAGGTGATAATACTGAAAATGATAATGTCTCAAGTATTAATAAAACAGACAATATTTTTGTATCATTGGGTATTTTCTCAAAATATCAATGGGTATTTTCTTCACTTTTGTTAAATTAAAATTATATATATATATANAGATTTTTGAACATTAAACAATTTTTTTTAATTTGTAGTATATTACAACTACCTTTACATGTAACGATGAGCAAGGAAATATATAAAAAATTAAAAACAAGAGTGAAGAAAATACCCATTGATATTTTGATTCCTCCTAATTTTATTCGAAAATCACAAAAATGGTGAAAACTTTGGGTTGACTCCAAGAGGCTATCACAAACGTTGCCTTCGTATAAAATTTAGAATAGGTATATAGCATACAACGTTTATTGTAATTTTGTTGATTTTATACTTTTCTCACTTGTAAAATATATATATATATATATATAGTGAGAAAAGTATAAAATCAACAAAATTACAATAAACGTTTTATGTTATATACCAATTGTAAATTTTATACGAATATCGAGCGTAAAATTTGGTGAAAAAATATTTTTGGATTGTGCTCAAAATTCAAGGGTTTTGGTGAGGGTGAAAAATACGAATAGCAACGTTGTTACTTCCTAAAATAATTTTTTAGCTTAACTATGTCGCTCAATCACAAATTATGAATTTCAATGTCTACGAACTAATGGCTAGTTACCAAATAAAACTTTGACTTAGTGACCGAACAACATTGCGAAGTAGAATTAAATATTTCTTAGCAAGAAACAAAGTTGATATTCGTTTTTTGAACCCCCAAAAACCCCTGGACACATTTGGCAAAATAAAAACAAAATGAAAATTGCCTACAAAAACTTCAACTTACTAATCATTAAATTAATTTCTAAAATCACAAAAAACGGTGATAACGACACGAGATTGAATGTTTACCTTGGTCCGTAGATTCTCCCTATATGAGATGTTTGCGAAAGACAAATACAAAAATATTTGATTAAGCACATATTTTTGTTAATTAATTTGGTGATGTTAATTCATGATCGCATAATATTCTACTAATAGAGTATATGTTATTTTTCGAATTCGATTCTTGAAAAAATGTGCCGGTGGGAAGGTGCCTTGCGATAACCACCTGGTCAGGGTTTATAGCTACCGACCAATAACGATTATGGACGCTAATACCAGCCGAACGGGCTAAAACAATGGCACTTAATAACCATTGGGACATCTTTATCGACTACGCCACCCCTTAATAACAGCTTTTGTAAAAGACCCGGTCCACAGTCACCTCTTCAAAAACTACGGTTACACGTAGAATTGACCCGGCTGTATATCTCAGGGGGTATATAATAATAACCGGTTGTTAATCTCAATTTTTACCCAACGCTCCCTTGGGATATAAATCGAATTTTATCTCCCTACGGCGTGTCCCACCTTTTGTGGTATTTATGCGATTTTCCTTAAGCGTATGAGGGAATTGGGTTGGGGTTCAACCCCAGGAAGGGATGAGTCGGTACAGAGCAATTACTAGTCATCAGGGCGGCGTTCCCCACATATTTCTCTACGGGGGTGATTTTTTTGAATGCTTAGAACGACATTGGGTCTGCCAGGTGTTTTAGGGCCGGTCAGACTCCAATTACAAACCTTTTCCAGAGTACTGTGATCAACAAATGATTCGTGTAGAACAAGACAGACTGCCAATGTTTAACAAAGATATATTTCACTTTTTCCGCCTACCGAGTTTTTCATACTCAAATTCATGTAGATATAATATATCGAAGAGAAATTAATAAATTTTGAAACCTTTTTATTGTAAAAACGTTGTTAAATTACAATAAATGTTTATTTACATGACACGTTAATTTAAAACGGTCGAATCGTTCCCATACTTCGAATGTGAACAATCGCCAAATTCGGTAAGTTGAGTGGCAGTATATAAAGTGAGCTTATAATATATTACACAAGCTTAATTGTGTTCTGAGGCCAACCTCGGCCGGCAATGTTTTGTTGTTGGCAGTTGAGAGACAGGCAAGGCCTTGGTCGGGGTGGCCACCCCCTTCGAGGAATTTCATTACCCGCCTTGGACATAGTTGGCGAGCTTCTTTGCCGTTTCTCTTCCTTTCTTGCACCGTCCAAGATTTAGTGGCGCCGTGGCATTTCTCAATCGTCCACTCGTCGAAATAGGAATTTTGCCACAAGAATAAGGTTTCTTACCAATTATTATCGAGAGTTATTAAACGGTGGAATACCGACAGAAATGCTAGTCCTATTGGCAGATTCGAAAATGGATTTTCCATTCTATGCCAGGCCGTAATTCAACCAGCTTGAAATATCGCCTCCGCCACTGGATCATCATTCATCAGTAAACGTCAACGGTGAATTAGTGTCTGATTATTTATGGTCGATGGCTCAACCGTAAATTCATTAACAGCTTAAGTGCACCAGTTTAAAATGATAACAGCATGTAATCTTATTATCTTTTTTTATAAAACACCAATCTATTTTAAAAAACATTAAAATAAGATCAAGATATGCTTATAAAATTAAATTTTCCAAATTTTTTACTATAAAACAAGGAAATCAAAGTTACCTGCTAGTTCACCAATTGGCAGGAGCTGCATTTTTCTCACGAAAATAGTCAACATATAAACAAAAAATATATATTTATTAATACCAATTTATTTTTTATTTATAGTATTGGTAAATTATTAAATATAATTTTATTTCAATTAAATATAAACTTTATATAGTCGATCAACCATTTAACAGTACCATAGGGTGGTAGACATCATTACATCCTTCATTCAGTGGTAGGGATATTATTACAGTACTGTCGTGGACGTAAGGCAAGATTTAAATCGAATAAGGCACTCCATCTTAAAATCCTATCTGTCTCAAATGTACTTTCAAATAAGAATCGGAATCCCCTTATCCGATAGGTAAGCTGAAGATGGTCTTTGGCATGGTAGCATCCTTGATTACGTTCTTTATTCACTATACAGTGTAGACTGTAGACATTTCTATTAATCCCTATACATGTTCACATATTCTTACAAAACCACCATCCTTTCAGCAAACCTAGACCCAGTAGTGACCTTTAGAAACCTCCAGGAATAAGTCTACTGTTTGGAAGAATTTTTCAAGAAACTTATGGCCAGACTTATCAAAATCCTTTTCCATCAAATATCCTCCACCCTTCAACGTATCCACCTCTCCTCCAATATACTATACTCTGTTCCCAGGGACCAATGTCGTCTGCGATTTGATGATTTTCGTCAACAAAAGATTTACTTCAAGATAGAACTGAACGGACGATATAAACTTCGCAAGGAACTGCTTGACAACAGATACAAAACACACGTTTCATATTAACATCACTATTACTGATATGGACATACGGCATTACAACCCACAAAGTATCCAGTCACTCGAGTCGAAAATCCTTCGAAACATTGCCCAACCTCCCTACTTACTATCCAACCTTACTGTCACGCAGACATCCAAGTCACATTTGTCCTTGAAAATGTGATAACTCGATACAGACACCTCCACTAAACCTTGGACCCTCATATCAACCCTCTAGCCCAACACCTTTTATTCCGATCCCTTCCCGACAATGCCAACTAACAAGTTACTTCTCCCATCTTGCAAAATAAAATTCAATAGAAGCAAGAAAGCTGCTTGTACGCTCTACTGCTGTCGTAACATTAAAAAGATATAACAAAATGAGAAAAAAATAAATTGCTACGAATAATAAGAAGAAACAGAAAGGAAGAGGCTAGCATTTAATGTATGTTTTCATGTGTTCAGAAAGCCACCAAAAATGCTAAGTATGGAAAAAAACGGTGATTTTACTTTCCAAAAAGCCTCCGGTAGATGAATAATTTCGCCCCAACACGCCACAAGACTCAGTCAGCTCGGGAAAGTTCATCGAGGGGTATATTTCTGTATTATTTATCACGTTTTTTTTCCAATTTGAGATGGTAAATTAAATACTTTTGCGTATTCTTGGCTTTGGATAAAAGAGAAAAATGCATATTTTTTCATTCCTGCGAAGCTCTGGATGCTCTTAGAATATCAATTGACGGTGAAAACACGCCAAGGGGTGATTAATCACGGCCTCCTTATACCGGTCCCAATGGAATTGATAAATTAGGGATACATAATTATCTCCATTTCTCTCCTTCAGCAACAGGCACCGTTAAAACACTAAAATGTTAAACCGTCACTAAAATAAGCAATTTTTTATATGTCGCTGGAAACGTTAAATAATTTAAAGCCTTTTGCGTTTTATTATACTATGAAAAGTAATTTCTTTTGACCCATGATCAAGTTGAAACTCAACAAGAGTACCAGATGTTATAATTAAAAATTACAAATTAAATTAACCCTTGTAGCGGCTAATACGAGTTCGCCTTTCTTGTTTAATTTATAGCTCTTTTCATGAACAGGTAGACATTTCTTCGTCCGTTTCATACGCCATATAATTTTCCATTGCAGTTATGTAGCAGATTTCAGATATAAAATATTAATTGAAGATTAATAATCATGAGTGTAGAGAGTAGTTGATCAGAAAAAAATAAAGTAGTGGATGGAAGAAAATGTTTACGAATAAAGACACAGTAAAACATTTTCTAATCATCCTCGTCTGTCTATGCTCACTTATTAAGTCTGCATGTAGCACACTTTTTATTAATTTGTTGGTGAATCTAAGAATAAGACAATGTCCAAAAGATCAGAAATGTCCAATCAACATATCTCAAAAGAAAATCTCCCATTATTACATCGTCCTTAAAGACTTCATTCTGTCGCCCTTTAGCCTTATAGCTGTTACTTACCAACAAATTATATTTTTCGTAAATAACATTAATTACACTTAAGTAACTTAAGTACTTTATGTATTTTTTCCGGTACTAAAGTTTATTTTTAAAATTTTATACAAGATACAGTTTTTAAGGCTTAGTTCTTTCTTCTAATAATTATCAGCGCAAGTTGAAGGTAAACTTTATTTGTTTTCTAGTAGTGATAATATTCATATATGTATAATGGTTTAATAAAATGTTTGATTAGGACATAGATCAAAAGGAAACACGGGGAGAACGGGCGTGTAGATGAATAGAGCCATTTCGTATTCCACCCCCGTCGACCACCTTCTGTCACCCTACAGTCACAGCAACTGATGTATGGAAAAATACTGCTGTTACATGCTCCGTGCCAGGGCCTATTCACTAAATATTCATCGTTTGTTTTTCGCGTCGGCGGTATTCTTGTTTTAAATGTCGTTTTAATGTTTTAATTATATCTCTTCGAGGGTTGTTTTCTTCTTCCCGCCAGGGGTGGTGCACCCGATTTCTCTACAGCCGGTCAATTTGTTCGAGTACCTCAAGAGAAAGGACGCCGAGCGGGGGAGGTTTAGTATTTTTAAAATGAAGCCGTATCCGAGAAAGCCTTACAGTAATAACTCTCATACATTATACCGCTTTTAGCCTACCTCCTAAGGATTATCATCTTTTCAAAACATGCAAATCGTGGTGATAGATCATCATAATACCCAATTCCCTTATTCAAGTCTTCACGAGGATCTAAATTTATAATTCCATTTTGCCTGGAAGCGGGAAGAAGTCGTTCCTTGATTGCTTTCCGAACGTTCCCATAGGACCACTCATGACCGAAATTCATAAGCGGCCAATGCAAATCTTAATTGGCTTTTAAATACAAATTTAATTTTTACATTTCAATTTACACTGTGATCAAATATTCATTTTTTAAATTGATGCTATGCCAAGTAATTTGAATATTGCCCATTATTAACATATCACTGGGCATATTTATCTCTCCTCTACGCTTTATTTACGTTATTTATGTGTTAATGAGTTATCCTGTATGAATTATATTCATCGACTATGTCAAAACGTCGCTTGTGTTATAAACAAGTATAACAAATTCATAAGAATTCTGAATTCTAAACAAATTACATTTTATGTTTATTCGAAATGCTTTTAATACAAAAAATATAAATAAAAACAATTGCTTTCTTATATGTCTCAAAATTGGGAATTTTTCCCGTAGTTATTATAATGTTAAATTATCTTAATAAATTATAAATTTATTACATTATAAGGTAAGCCCATCAGGTAAAACATGATTATCATTATTCCAATTGTCTTTCTCTAAAAAATATAGATGATGATGATGATGGGTGTAAATTCCTGAAATGTCCGATTAAATGTAAATAAGTAATGCAATTTTTTTATTAAAAAACCACATGGAAATGTTTTCTAACATAAACCACTTTCACATTTCCTCTTTTCTCACTCTCTCCTCTCTCTCTATCTCTCTTTTACTCTCACTCTTTTATTCTCTCTCTCTCTCTCTCTCTCTCTCTCTCTCTCTCCCTCTCTCTCTATCTCTCTCTCTACAACTTATTGTGAGTAGGAACTATCCTTTAAAAAGTATCGAACACCACACTTACTCCATCATTTATCATTTCTATTCGATTCTTACTGTTATACATATCGTTTACGTTGTTAATTACTGAACATGTGGGTTAGTGTGATCCTACAGTTTTTGGATCATCTATATTGGCATTTCATGTCCATGTACCACTTTGGCAATTCATGTCGAGAGACGTGGTTGTAGAAGTCCTTCAACCTGATGATGAGCTAAAAGGTTCGAAATCCGGACGTTCCAAACAACTTACTGTGAGTAGGAACTATCCTTTAAAAAGTAAGAATCGAATATTTATCTTTTCATTATTTTATCTCTTATAGCAAATATACTTTCTCTATAATCAAAATTTTATTACTTAATATTTTAATATTATAATTAAAAATAAACTGATTGTTATTTTTACATAAAATTAAGCTATAAGAAAACATGATGGAATACAGCATATTTTGATCTTTGGAATGGTTATATAAATATTCACTTTGCTATCTCATAACGTGGGTCTGGATCTGATAAATAAAACCAGCAAGAATATGCACTACGATCAATAAGAAGATCAGACTCAAGTTCCGTACTCATTAACAATAACTCTTTCCATTAATATAAAGCTCGAGAAACCAGTAACTAACCAATACATTCAATAATTGGAAAAAAAACACATCTATCGTTACCAATTATGCTTGTCTTACAGATTACAAAACGCTAGATGGTTGATAAATAACAGCAGCCCAAGTGATCGGTGGCAACATATTTGTTTTATTTTGGACGCTTCTTTCCGATATGAGCCGCCGTACAAGGAACGATTTGACATAAACTTCAACTCTGGGCATGGGTAGATAGATAAGTGTATGTTTTTTCTATTAATTATCTAAATAGTAATAATAATCCCTTCCCAATGGCCTTATCTCCTCCTTCCTCCCTCTAAATTCTGGGGTGTCCCAAGGATCTAGCATCTCTCCTATCCTTTTTTCCATTTATATTATTGATCTCCCCGACTCCATCCAGTCCTGTAACTATCACCTATATGCCGATGACTCCCAAATATACATATCCTTCCATCCTTCCGATCTTCACTCGGCCACTCTCAAGGTCCAAAAAGACCTGAAATCCATCAACGAATGGGCCCATAAAAATTCCCTCTCAATTCAACTCCGCACATTTCACTCCTGAGACCCGCTCATCCAACCTTATCCATCTGCAACATACAACTCATACCTTCGAAAGAATAAGCGTACGAATAAGCCTCCTTTATTAATTTAATTCTGTCGACTTAATATTGCAAGAAGAGTACTCTTTTGAGTATGAAAGCAGGCTTTGTGATTGCAAAGTGGAATATTCTAGCCTCTGAGTGAACTAATGAATTTTTTTAATCTTATTATTTTTTATATTGCAAAGCAGCTTAAACACAATTTTATATTTTTTTATTACTGATTTACTTAGATCGACTTTGGGGTACTGCCCGCTCCCACTATTAAGCTGTTTGAAATTAACGTGTGTCCAGGTTCACTTAGAACAGTAAAGGTTGAAAGGGTTCGTTACACGTAAATAATAAATATTTTCATAAAATTGTGTTTTTATTGTCTCCGTCTACAGAATATAATAACAAAAAATGAAAAATAACAATACCTAAAATTTAGGATAATGTAGGTTTTGTGAATAAAATTTAGCTAAATGATCCATCCCTTCAGCCGTCAATACACGGCTCCACAAATGATAGTCATTTGTTTTCTTTTTTCTTTTTTTAAATTAACATGACAGAAGTAAGTATTTAAATAATACAATATTTCGTTGACGTGTGTCGCCAAAATAACCTATCATTTTCGGTGACGGCAAAAATTCATCAGACCCGACGAAACTTTCGCCCCGGGAAAAAAATGTCTAGATTGTCTACTACAATGTAGAAATTACCATCGAAGTATAGGGCGGATATGTCCCAGGGAGGGTTCAGAGGCTAAGCAAAAGCAATTGAGTAAGTGGCTGAGAGGGTGCCAGATAGTTGTGTATGCGAGATCACGTCCTCTCCAGGAGCCATATTGGCGACGTATTAGGATATTCTTCACAACCACCCCTATGTCTAGCTTAGGGAAGACCTCCCCCGACGGCTTAACCGTACTATCTCCCACCTATATTTATATATCCTCGGGGGAATCGCACCAAGATATAAGTGATGACAGGGTGTAAAACCTGAATGCCAATTCGTTTCTTTCATTTTTTGTACTTTTTCTCCTTAGTCTGGAGTATCATCCTCATGGCTCTCTCGCCTTCGCGCTGGGATTTACATACAAAGGTTTGACTTGAGTTATGACGACTCAATCAGCGGGTGATTCATTCCGATCCCTTGTTATCGAGTGGTAAGATTAATGGGCTCAGTCCTGATTGGCGTTGAATTCTAATAAGAGAAATCAAGTGTCTGTTTCATAATTAAGCGAGTCAAAAGACAATATGTATTCGTTTTATACTGGACAGCAGTGTCGTAACTTCTAATTTTATCACAACACCTCTCAATTCCACACTCTCCCGCTGTCATCTAATTTTATTAACAATGGGATAACCAGCATAAATGATGTAAAGACCTGTTTGCAATTACCTGACTTGCACTGTGTTTTAAGTAAATAGATAAATATTTATAATTTTCAGTTTGTATTATGGATTTTTTAAAGTATCTTTTTTACATTTTTAGTTTGTAGATTCATACATAAATAGACTTTTTCTATGTGGTTGTTTTATATTAAAAAACATAAATTTTTTTTGGGTTCAGAAAAACCCTAAGACTCGAAATGGGAAAAAAATGAAAAAGAAACCTGATAATAATGTTCTGAGATTTTTGCGTGAATTGAAGGTTTAGAAATCAAATTACAAATAGAAAGTTGATCTGTTGGATTTACTTTGATTTATTGTTATAAATCAATACAGTTATTCAATTGTTTGCTGTATTTGAATTCGCTGATCGTCGTTTTAGTCGTCATTGGTACAATCTCATTTTCAACAAGCAAATTAAACAATATATTCCAACATTTTATTTTAAATTTACCCAAGGTTTCTCAGAATAGAAGGCAAAATCCACCCCCTTTCGGTAGTAGCGCTAGAGTCCCGGCCGTTGTCTAAGCCCCTGGAATATCTGGAGGCCGTACATCAACGTCCGGAGCTAAATCCCCGGGTGGATTAAGCAATACAGGAGCTTCGGTGGCCCATTATTCAACCGGGCGACGTGGGCGCCCTAATCCTTCAGGACTCTGTGAGGGCCTCCAGCCCTGCGCCCTTATCAACCCTTCTCACCCCCTCGGAGGCTCCCTTAACTCCAAGGAATCGCTTATCGCAAATAGACTTTTTAACTCAGGACAAAATATTTTTGGTCGGCCATTGTCATTGTTCAAGCTTCATAGTATTCTTCCCTAGAAACATCTACTAGAATTTGGATTAGCCCAAAATTACATTTTGTTAGATTTACGATGCGGGGGCAATAACCGTTTGTCGTATGAACAGATTTATTTCCTATTGTTTTTGTTTAATTCCACTTCTACCTGATGGATTTTAATTTTTGATACACTATATTTTTCAAAATAATCGGTTCTTTCTGTATAAGAATCAATCGCTAACATTTTACCGCATTTCAGCAATTTTTCGAAGTCACTTAATTTTTCAAAGAGAACTGAAAAAGTTGCCTTTATAGAAATCAGTTTCTCTAAATCTAGTCTATTAGAATAAATATTTTTTGTCTTACTTTACTTACTATACAACGACTTCGAAGCTAGGTTTGTTAAAAATAGCCACTCGTTAATTTTTGTCAACAATTTCTAACTCACTTGTACACCATTTGTTACAAAAAATGTCTCCAATCCTGAGTGTTTGAAAAACTCAGCTCCCTACGATTATGTGATTATTTCGACATGATGACGGATTTTAGAGACAAGTGTACCTAAAAGTGAAAACACAACTTGTCAGCAGAAGTGATTTTCTGATCGGACTCGAATTTGCCGTCGATTTATACAGACGGATTCCTCTTGAAGGTGGATGTTGATATATGATTTTTTATTTGGGAAACTTTTTCTTACGCCGAATTCACACAAAACACGAGTCTTCAAGAGCTTAAGAGATTGGAAGTTGCAAGTTTATGCAGGAATTTAGACCAAAACACTTGATTCGCAACTTTCAACAATTTCTTTGAACCACTTTTAAAGCTTGCAATCTCTTCGACCGGTTAAAATGTTTAAAAATGCCTTTTTTTGGTCTGAAAAACAGTCGCTGTACCCCTAAAACTCAAAACCTCGGACATTAAGTTTGTATAATGTCACAATTAATTTATTCTCTCGTTTGATTGTAATTTGGTAGGTGGATCAGCAAAGAAATATGAACCTTCGTGTTACTTTATATTATTTACATTTTAATCCATTTTCGGGGACCGCGATGGGCGAGTGGTTAGGATGGTCGACTCATGTGTACCATCATTGTGGTTCTGGGTTCGAATCCCCACTTTCGCTACTAGTGGGTTGTTATCCACTATTTATAACATTGGCTTATATTTTGTGGTTAATTTACCCTAAAATCGTTAATTGTTACTCTATCGGCAGTTGTAGTATGCGTTGATTTAAAAAATAAAAGTTTTTTAAAAATTTTTTAGTTAATGCAATTTGGCATGCCTTTGACGGAATTTACCATTTTGTGCTCAGTTATTAGCAATAATGTTCAATTTTTTCTTCACTCCTGGATCTTCTTTCACTGTGTAGGACTTTTGATAATTTATTACCTCTTCTCTGTTGTAAATACATATGATATATGCATATATTATTAAGTGAATAATAATATATAGAATTATATACCTTTTCTATAATATAAAGCTGATATAGTGATTGAAACAGCGCAAATGGAATCATTTTTGCCACGTTATACCAACGGGATAAAAAGTTGTGTTGTCACAATTTTCCATTTTGATCCCATTTTTATTAATGAAATTGACTATTTTGTTTTTAAGAAATATTTCACACAACTCAACTGCAACTACACCTTTCATTGAAGGACATCTCAACAGACGTTAAAGTATACTGAAAGGATTTAGGATAAATAATTTAAAAAACATAATACAATATTTAAATTTATTTAAAATAAATTACAGTACACACTGAACACGCACACAATAGGATATCAAGTACGTAACTATTATATTTATGCAAGGTTCTACTACATATTTTTAATATATGGTATACACATCTTTTTTATTTTATTTTTTAATTATAATCTTTACAATATATTTGTTTGAGCAACATTGAAAAAGCATTAACAAAATTTAAAATAAGAATACATATTTTCATATTGGAGCTTTGTTTTCAAAGACAATTATTTGGGGATTCCTCCCAGTTAGCATGAAATACCAACAGGAACTTGTCCACAATCGGGTTATAAACATCGAAGATATTTCTTTTTCAGTATACCATATGAATTAGGAACGTATAAAACACCCAATATAAAACAGTTAGAGAGAATATGTTAGAAGTGTTACCATAAAAATCGTTAGACTTAATCAAGAATAGTATACCCGTGGACGGTATTGGTTGTTAGATATAATAATATCATTTCTCTAAAATTGGATATGGTTGTGTTATTGCGTCAGGTTCACAGTGCGCCGACATTTGGGTCAAGTCAATGAGAAATTAAGATATAAAGAAATGTATAAAAATTAAATATTACACAAAAAATTAAGTCCCAATGCCGTTCGTTATATGTTCGATGTGATAAACATTTAATTAAAACAAATAAAATCAAAAATCAAAACAAAACAACAACTATCACAATACGTTTATACAGAAAAATATTTGACAAAATAAATTGACTTTGTTTATCCATTTTCACAATTTGATAACAAATTTTTACACAACAAAATATCTTGATTCTATATATTCTATTTTTGAATTTTTTTTCGTATATTCAGCCAATTATCAATGCGTTTAATTTGTTTGTCATAACTACACGTCATCGCAATAATATGCAGATTTTTGTGTTTGTTTCTATAAGACTAAATCTAAGGTTCTCTACGCGGTTTCTACGAAACAGAGATCTCACATGGCATGGTTAATCAATGTTAATGACTTTTAAACACTAAATGACATTTCTGAATAATCTTAGTTAAATATCCTCAATAGTATTTATAATAATTAATAATAATATATATTTTCACATCAGGACTAAATACAATTTTTTACGTATATCGTTTCCAAATGAGACAAGGGGATTTTGGCTCAGAGATTTGAACTAATCCGTTCAGGTAAGGAAAGCCTTTTTAAAATAACCTTTGCCTCGTTATCCTAAGTTTACTTAATAGAAATATTGCACTTTTTTGGCAATTAAATTTTTATTTACAAAGTAAAAAAAAGAACAAAACAACTTGTTATAATTTTAATTATGTACAAATACCAAAAAAATGGCACTAAATTTCCTAAACATTATACCTCTTTTCATTTTTTTTGTTTTAAATATATATAATTTATAATATAAACATACTTATTACCTCAAATATCAATACATAAAATGTACATATACTTTTTTTTATTTTGTAACTTTTTGGAAAACACTTATAAGAAAATATGGTCGCCATTTATAAATTTCACAATTTTTTAAACTCAGTATTTCAATCGTGTTTCAAACGCTCGTTTGCTCTCCATTCAGTCCTCTTAATTACTGAGAATCTTTGGGGTAGTTGGGGCAGGACGCGCTCGTGTGTGTGTGTGTGTGTGTGTGTGTGAGTGTGTATGGGTTTTTTCTTTTGTATAAATATTTGATTTTAATTTTATTTGACAAAACGAACGGTTAAAGCATAGGGACGATTAGCCCCCGAATGAGCGAGACCATACCAAATTGCTAACTCCTCACGACTAGCCGGATCAGTGAGACTCTGAAAAAAAAAGAAAATAAAACATTGTTAGTGCTTGACGACTTATTTTACATAATCAGATTAAGTGGGACGGCTATACTGCCCAGAAGGTCCTGATAAAATCCTAAAAGCATTTTTTTTCTTGGGGCTTTAAAAATTTATTTTCGTCATGTTTTGCAATAAATAGATTACTCCAAATAATATAGCAGTACAACATATTTTCATACCTTCGATGAATGTTACAGGGTTTTTTTTACTCAAAAATATTGGGTTGATCAAAAATATAATATGGGATTATTGAATAATGAAATAGAAAGAAACATAACTGTAGTTACTGAATATAATGACATTTATTTATAAAAAATGAGGCTAAATTATTAGTTTGAAATCTTCTTGACAACGAGAAAAAATTAAGTTCATTTAAATAACTTTGGATGCCGATATATACTTAAAAAAAAAAGTTGAACGGCAGTTGTTTAGTGTTTTGGTCGTCTATCCCAGGGATTTTTAATGGAGAAAAGTATGGTCAATTGGTTTGAACCTTCGTCCTCGACAGCCAACGGGAATTTGTAATAATGTGACAGGAATTACTTTACTTTTTTAACGGATGCCAAATTACTGTTTACAGCATAGAGTAAAAACAAAATTCGTCTTGCTATTTACATTCAAACGGCTACCAATTAAATTAAAACTTTTCTCATAGCCTTATGTTTTTACATATTAGCCAGAGGACCATGAACAGAATAATGGGAGGCGTCGGAAATTCTTGGACAACTGTGGGAATTGAACTCACGACCATGACACAAAACCAATCGACTACAGCAGTCCCCACGGAAAATCAGTTTTGTGCACTTTTGTATGAGAACATTTTGCATATTTCAACCCAAAATCATATCATCCTTGAGAGTATGAACTACAGGCTATGAACCGACAAAAAATCATATTTATGTTTGCTTGCTATTTGTATGGCAATATATTTAAAGAGGGACAACAGAAATTGTTATATTATGACTTTATTAATATTTTCCGTTAACAAAACTATGATTTTAAAAAATAGAAAAATTAAAAAACATAATTCACCATTCCATAATTCACAAATGCTTCCGTTTGCGATATAATTTTTTAAATAAAATCTTTATGAGGATAAGAAAAATATAACAATTTATATGTTGAACGTGATACAATAAAATCAGAAAAGTTCAAGAAATAATAAACACTGAAATTACGTGCATGTTGTAATATCGGAATCATGACATCATGATTTTATGAGTAATATTGCAGGTTATTACAAGAAACAATTTCTTAACAAAAAAATATTTTTGATCAACCCAGTAATAACTTTTTTATGATTTTTAGTTTTATAACATTTTACGTTTAACACATTAATGTTTCTCCATCTACTACTAATTTAGGGGTAAGAAACATTATTAAGGTTGGTTATTTCTTCTTAAAAATTGGATTCCGTTTTGGCAGTTTTTTTTAAACTGTTTATTATAAATTTTTAATATTCAATGTACCAAATCTGAAAATAATCATAAAAAACACGACAGAAATTTGAACTTGAAGGCTGAACTAGTATAAGTTAGTATCTTTAAAAAAAATATATATAGACCTTCTGAACAGTAGATAGATATAATCCAACACATTGCCAAAGAGTAATATATTTTGAAAAACCTACTTCCCGGATGTCAAACAATACAAATAAATTCCATCACCAGTATCAAATACAAATTATAAAAACCCACTTCATGCCATGCATTATGTAATTGCACCAAGCACCTCAATGTTTATGCTAAACCTATACATATGCTTATTATCATATTCGATTCAAACAGGCCGAACTGGAAAAATTACGAATTGGATAGGCTTTATGGACATCTTTGTGGGATAAGTAAGTAGGTACTAAATGCAGTGTAGACGGCAGTTTAGTTCATGTCCGCCGGCGTCAATGCTCCAAGGTAATTACAAGTGTCCCCAGTCTAGGTAATGACCGTCATAAACAAGGGTCGCCCCCGGGGGTGAATGTGCGGTTCCGCTCTGATTGGGGTAGGTCGAACCGTTTACGCATAAAAGACTTTCACACTTTTATTTCCGATGCAACTGAACATAACTTTTAAATCTGTGTAATGGTTGAAGGAACAATTTTTGTGTATTTCATTATTTTAGTGATCTGACGTCACTAAAAGAATTAATGTTTACAAATGTTCTATGTTATTGTAAAAATACGACGAAAATCATTTAAAAAACCTAGAGAATATGTTTCACTTAATAAATATGCAATATCTTGAAGGTTACTTTTTTGTTTTTAAGAAAATTAGTACCAGTTTTCTTTTTTTATAAAATATATAGTAAGTTTATTTTATAAGGATCATACAGGAAAACCTACTCACTGACATAGCAGTCCAATTAGCTGTCAATAATAGGCGCACTTAAAATATTGTAAAAATAGGTGATCTGGATTTTCTTTTAAAGTTTTCTAATATTATTTTTAACAAAAAAATATATTTTTTAATTAATTCGAATTTTTTAAGAAATTAACTCTTTAATAGTATCATCGTTAATGTTTACCCCGATTATATGTCGAGGTCCGATTTACCAAATAACTTCGTTCACTTAATTAATTTTTATGTAAGGTATTGGTTGAAATTAAAAAGTTAGCGTCACGAGCAGGATTCGAACCTAAATACGCCGCTGCTCTATCACATTTGTCGCGGGGAAAATTCGAAAGGTAGGTTGAGATGGGAAGTTAGTGTCCGAGTGGATCGAGGTGACGATAGCTCAAGTGGTAGAACAGCGGCGTATTTAGCGAATATCGTGGGTTCGAATCCTGCTCGTGACGCTAACTATTCATTTCAACCAATACCTTACATAAAGATTAATTAATTGAAATTAATTTTTACTATAAATAACAAGACAACAGTACTCATTAAATTATGTTTTAAGTAGATTTTGTATTCAGAAGTGGAAGCAAGGCTGCATCGAAATATATACAAAAATAAATCTGGTTTTAACTGTTCTTAACAACAAAACATAATAATTTCAAGGTTTTTCAAAAGAAGCAACCTTTAGAATAAAAATTAAAAACAAATTAAATTTAAATTTACAATAATATTGTCTTAAAGGGCGCCAGCACTTGGACCTTATCTATTGGAAAACTTGTCTCATTCTGTACCACTTCGGTACATCTAGGTCAAATTTTTATGAACTCTGATGTAACTTGTTCGCTGTTGATTTTGATTGTTTTTAAATGTTCTGGGGATTCACTGTTTTATTTTTTTTTTTTTAATTCCCTTACGATCGATGCATATTTAGACAAGGTGACGATATCGGTGAAATGATGTAAAACAAATCTTGGAAAATTGGAAATATAAAAACAACACATTTAACACTTAAAAAATTCATAAACACTCAAAATAACAATAACTCACATATAACATTTCAAAACACCAGAATAATTGAAAAGGGAAAGTTGCCTGACGATTCGAATACTTACCGAAACTAAACACCGACAAAAAAGGGCAACGTTGACACAAACATACACACACACCCCTGAGCCCACCATATAATAGAGGTTTAACTTCTAAAAATCGCAGAGACCCAATGTTTAAGATGGTGAAATGCCGAAAAGCCAGTCTGACATAAAAGCACAGCAAGGATAGGCGGTGCCAGGATGATCGGTAACGACCAAATTATCAAATTACCAAATGAGAATATGTGGATATTTCTCTCGGTCTATATATTTAAAAGAACAAGCAGAAAATAATTTTTTGTGTGTTTTTTTCAAACGAGGGTTCCCAACAGTGAAGGTCAATCCTCGGAGAGCTGATGTTTTTTAAAACAAATTTTTTCAAAAAACTTGAAATAACAAATAATTCACTCAATATTTTTCAAATGCTAAACTAAAAACATGTAAAAAGCAAAGAATTTCTGGTAAGGCCGAGAGATCAAACAACCTTTAACTACTTTTTTCATTAGGCTATATGAGAATTCGAACCCAGAACTGCTACTATGTATTTTCCTATTTTTTCCCATTTTATCAATATATTAAAAAAAGAAGTGTAAACCAAAACTAAGATTTAAAATGTACTTGACAAACTGTGGTGGGCGGAATGTTGTCTCACAATTAACAATCATTGCACAAACTTACCACGGTATTTGTTCAGGGTTCCTTAATGGCCTAGTTTGTTAGTTAGCTCATAATAACTGAATAATACTAAGTATTCATCTCATCATCATAAAAGAGCATCTATTCCTCACGAAATCGATCATTAACGCTAGTGAAGACAGTAAACTCGATTTTGAACAATTCAGAGTCAAAGTGTCTAAAAATTGTCTTTATGAACAATCGCTATCAATACACGTCCTAGTATTACTTTCATTATAATTTATCTATTGTTTGAGGAATTCAATTATCTGTTATCTCTCAAATTTTTCAACATAATTTAAATGAATGTCAATTTGATAATTATGATTTTTCATTATTCATGAAGACAAATTGACGCCTTCAATTTATACCCAGCGATAAAATAAATTCATTTTTTCTCGTTCTTTTCATAATTTAATTCTTGTTTAAACATTTTAAGTGAAGCTTTACAATGTAAATGCGTTTTAAAAAATAAATCATGCTTTACAGTGTTCCTGGACATCTATTCGAAACCGCTATCTATTTGTTCACACGTTTGCACCATTATCCTGTGAGATCTAGGGCGAACAAAACAATATATCAGGAACGTGCCATGGTGGTCCGTAAATCATGTTCGGTGCCACGAATTGTCAAATGAGCCCTTTATTTACGCCGACAATTCGGAAACAGACAGTTTGTAAGAACAAAAGACTTCATTTAGGGGTTGTAAATGTATTTTAATATTTTTAAAATATACAGTGCGTTTCAGTTATTTAACTTTGCCTAACAACATTAAATAATATAACACAGGGATGATACATAGCCATCCCAGTAATAAAGTTTGGTCCGAGGGATTTTTCAAGGAAACTCTTCTGACCTCCGGCTGTATAATAACGGGGGCTGAATAAAAGGGAGGAAAAACAATAAGTCAGTGAAGCTACTAAGGCCGGCCCCAGATTGTACCTATTTGGAGTTATATAAGGTATGTGCCCTGTGATCTAGTGCAGCTTGCCTCTAACTCATATCCAGCCGAGCCCCGGGGCCGGCCAAAAATGGCAATAAACAGCCAAGTGTGATACAGTGTGCGTACGTGAAAAGCTCCTCATATTACCTCAGGCCAGACGCGCTAAAGCTCAACTGGCAACAAATTAATACAGTAAACTTGGATTCTACGTACAACTTTGTGTTGTTTATATCTCGGGCGAATATCTGAATATGTATAGTTTTTGGTTAAAACGACCGTTTGCAAAATTTGCCACGATTGGTAAAATGCTTTATTGAAAAAGAAGGGCAATTCTTTAAAAGTACAATTAAAATGTTTCTATGTTGTAAATAAACTATTAACCTTCCATCCAAACAGGGCCAGCCACATAACCAACACCTAATTAACTTGCTGAAAAAATTACAAATACCACCCTCAAGCACTCACTCAAGTAGTCTGCCTCTTTGGCAGTAAGAATCTTATATTAATTCTTTACGTCACAATAAGCGGAGCTAGTGTGTTTGTCGAAATTTTAAATTACGTGAAAATGTAACGGTATTTTTTTAGGTATTGTGTCATTAGGACAGGTAAAAGTGAAAAGGTCGATCAATCATGTAAATTGTGACGAGAGAGGGAGCGAGTACGCTACCCTGCGGGACACCAGCGTGATTCGTGTAAATGGACGAGAAAACAGTATTCTGAAGAATTGCGAAGTGACGGTATAGATATGATTTAAGCAAAAATTGTAAGGTAGATAATAGGACACCCTTCAGTTTCTACAGAATACTCGGTGAAATGCCTGATATGTGTCCAGATCCAGAAAGACAAGAGGGCTGTACTGCTTCAAATCAACGGCATGGAAATGGCGTTTATAATTCTATAAACTCGATTAGTCGAGTGACATCTCCGAAAATAAGAACTGATGATTGGGAATATTGTAGTAATGAGTTATTCTATGAGTGTAAATTTTTCTTTGACCTCAATTTTATCTTTTCGTTTCATATTTGAAATATTTGGTAGAAGACGATATTATTACGAACGTATTTTTGAGAATGTTATTAATAAATGTTTTTTCTACATGTATCATTGAGCTTTAATAACCCAGTTTCTGATTAAAAATGGATAGCCCCAAAAATTGGATGTACAATACGGCATATCCGTTAGACCATGGAGAGGCGGTGGGGAAAGAAGCCAGCCAGTGCTGGAACTCTCTGGTGTTTAGATGGTACTAGGATAGTTTAAGGATAGCAGGTCCGGAGATATAGAAGAATATTTTAGAAAGTGTGAAAGATCCCAGGATGGAATGGGGAAATTGGCGAAACAGCTTGGGCTATTACGATAAGGTAGAGGGACAGCTTGAAGTGAAAAGAATACAAATTTATTCTCCATGTCTAAGTTTTTATGAAACTCAGAGGGTGATTGATCACGGCATGTAAGAAAACACGTACACAACTTAGGTATTATCAATAAGACAATATGTGTAAGTTAAGAAATGAACGGGTAGAACCTGTCACCTACATCATCTCGAATATGGTGCAACCCCTCATTGAAGACATAACCTTGGGTAACAAAAACATCCGAGTAAAAGAATAGCAGTAGTCAGTGGCCTACTAAGTAAGTACTTTTTAGAGAAGGATCGACTAAATTGAACTGTTCTAAGGAACTAGGGAAACATAATACGCCATAGTGTGGAAGTGGTTGGGGAATACAATAACCACGCTTCCTAGTACCTTGTTAATAATATTGTCATCATCAACTAGATCTTGAAAACTAGAAGAACTAGAACTACGTCTCGTACAGCGTTAGGTTGGTGATATAGATAACAGAGTTGAGGATAGGCGGAGGACTTTGGATTGAAAGGATTCGATATAGGACTATTCAGCAGAGCCACAGCACGATTCTGTTAGTCCTAATCGGTCTCATGAGCTTTTTGTAAATGGTTAGTTTGTTATGTATTCCTAGTGAATATTTCAATATTTCGGTCCAACTAAAGGTCTGAGTTGTCCATAGCTGTTGTTACAATCTTGTTTTCTGTTTGTTTTTTTAGTATGTGGTACCAACTTAAATTTGATATCAATGTACCAAGGTACCAAACGAAAGGTTTTAGTCAGACTTGTAGGAAAGTGTTCTTGGATTTATTTTGTTGCTTGGATATAATAGGATCGACCGTATAACTTGCATCTGTGGATATGAAATAATATAAATGTGATATAATCCTCCGAAACTTACCGAAAAAAGTAAGTATGTACATTGCAACTATTTACCATGCAATAATTCGCTCAATATTTTTTCCCACTCTTACAGACCAAACGGCCTCTTTCCTATTTTAACAAAAAAATTTTCTAAAAATAACAAAGAAATTAGCACGTTTGATGAAAATTGTTCTGCTAAAATATACTAGTTCATAAATAAATTAAAACTGTGGTGTCATTTTTTACTACTTTTATCATAATATCATTCTATTATAATACATTTTCTGAACAATTTATCACAACTTCAAGCCCGTGGGTAATAAATCACAAAGTTAAACGTAATAAACGCCAACGTTTCATTCGAACGAACAACGTAACACGCAGTTTGTCGTATTTTTGGCTAACTGGAAGGAAAAGGGTGTACATAAATAGCGTGTGAGTTTCTGCAGAGTAAACTCAACATTTTCATGTCTTAATGCAATCAATCTGTTCGAAAATATGTTGTACTGGGCAAAACAATGTCGCGTGTTTAGCATATGAGACTATAAAAAAAAGTTGTGCTCTCTGTTAACATGGAAAGCTACTTGCTTTAAACAGGTAAGTTTCGGTCATGTTGTTTATTGCATACATTCATACATTCCACTAAATAAAAAGATCTTTCAAATAACAATTTTATTAAAAACAATGCAAAAATTAATCTGTCATTTTACAGGGTGGTGTGTGTGAGTAACGTAGAATCGATTATCGTGTTACAATCTATGTTTAAGTTACTTTCAATTAAATCGAGTGATCAAACAAGCAAATAATGAAGCTGATGTGCAAAAAAATGGCTGATTTAAGTAAAAGAACCAGGTGATATTTTTGTTTCTTTTGTATATATATTTAATACGTATTGTCGTCTTCGTATTTTTGGTTTTATTGTATTCTTTTTAAACAATACCTGTCATTTTTTCATTATTTAAATTATACTAAAATATAAATAGATATGTAGATAAATAGATACGATACTTTGTGATTTTTTCTTATAGATAAAAAAAAATACAAAAGTACAAACGAAAGGGATATATCCGTCTTTCAAACAAGTAAGAATTGATGGAACCTCAATGAACATTGTGATTAAAAAACAATGAATATTATAATTGCTCACTATTACTGACCACGTACCGTAAAAGGTGAAATGAAACGCGTGCCATTTCATATTAATAATTTAATTAATTAATTTGCAATAAAGGCATATAATAAACAGATAAATATAAAGATACATACATATACAGAATAGGGGAGAAGAAGGACTAACATCCTCCTCGAAGCATATCGTATAATGCAATCCAAGGAGTTTTCTCCCTTATTAAAATTAAAAGGAAAACCGGGTGAAAGTAACAAAAAAGAAAAAAGAACGATCTTCTATATATCGTAAGTCACGCCCCCTTTTATTGTCGAGGCGCATATGCGAGCTCTAAGAGTCTGTGGACTTCCGCCTCTCTGGCTTCCGGTTTCCGAGGGCGGCCGAGGAAGCTGCCGGGAATACCAGACGAGCTTCTGGATTTATATATAACGGCCGGGTCCCTTTTCAGCATTACCCTACTCTCCACCATAAGACGCTGATAGCCGGCGGAATCTGTCAGCATAATAAAAACGAATGGGGCTATATATTTTGGGAGAATCTTTGACAAAACAACCGGCGACTTCATTGTTACGAATGGGTCCTAACGCGAGTGCAGAAATGTTTCCGTGAAAAACTACAAACCCTTCACTTCAACTTTATATATCACTATAAATTCGCATATTTATATTTTTACAAAATTTAATTTTTCAGGTTCAAATATTTGTATAATCATCAAACTAGGCAAAACTGAACTAACCGGACACAAAACAATGAAGATGGCGTAATGCCGAACGCATCTGACATACAAAGAAGGAGAGATAGAGCAAAAATAATCGGGTATATTCTGCTTTATTTAGTTTCATTCGTAAGTTTATAAAAAATTATGCTTACATAAAAGTTTGGGTCATAAAATTTTGAACTCATAAAACCAAACAATTACCAAGATATTTGGATATGCTTTTTGTTGCCAATGCCATTCGGCCAGTAATCCTTCAAGACTACTAGAATATCCTGTCGTTTTCTTTCTTTTTTTAATCATTCATTGTCTATCTGCCATCAAAGACGAAATTTTTACAAGTACAACAAATCATTTTAAAGTTAATTGATTTTGTATCTAGTTAAGAACGTGATTATTCCGTTGAATTAAACTCGTTTTCTATAGTAGTTTTGTAATTCCAATCATTTTGGACTATCCTGGTTTTTATAAAACGCTTTCGGCTTCTCGCCACCTTCATGATGAGCTATGCACTATTTTAGACAATTATTTTTATAATTTTTTGTGAAGGGTGATTATTCGGAGATCGTGAGATGCGGTCTGGTGTGACGTAGGTTTTAGAAAAACATTTTCTTTATCGTGCCAACGTTTCTATCTTTATTGAGACCATCTTCAGGGCCTGCGATTTACAAACATTGTTTAAATATCTGATCTCAATAAAGATCGAAACGTTGGCACGACAAAGAAAATGTTTTTCTAAAACCTACTTCACACCAGATCGCATCTCACGATCTCCGAATAATCATTGGCTAACGGTCACTAAACACCACACATGTGTAAAGAGTGAAACTACAGATCCAGAATTTGTCTATCTTTCTGACATTTTATAATCTTATAAACAATTTGTCTTTTTAATGTAAAATTTATATAAAAGCTCAAAATATGCAATGCTCTTATATTTATTCAGACGAATTCTGACAGAATGTGCAATTCAACGCTGCATTGTAATCAGTGTTTTTCGCTTTTTTTGTTCAAAAAATGAGAAGTATTTGGTGTTTCAATTGGCGCTGATTTTTATAACAAAAAAAACTATATTTTTTTGTTATTTTATAAATATGTTATAGTAAATTTGTTTTAGGCTGTTTTCCAAAATCTTCTTAGCGTCAGCGAGGATTTTCCCCACAAGAATGTTTTCTTTTGGTCATGTCGGTGTTAACAAGTCTTTTTGACAATTTACGAAAACACAATCTTG
This sequence comes from Cimex lectularius, assembly GCF_000648675.2. NCBI lineage: Eukaryota > Metazoa > Arthropoda > Insecta > Hemiptera > Cimicidae > Cimex > Cimex lectularius. The sequence continues at coordinate 2,249,700 of NW_019392764.1, read as the reverse complement.
ACCGGGGGGAGGAAAGCCGAAGAAAATCCCCGTCCAGGATCCGAAAGGATTAACAAATATCAAGGAAATAACCCGACGTCTTAATAAAATATTGATTTAGATGGTGGTGGCCGCGAGAGTCTCTCCTTCGGATAGAGTCATATTTCATGTCAGGCTAAGTTCATTATCAGTTAATATATAATACAAGCGTTTTATAATTTATGTCCGCCCCTGACTGTAATATATATCTGTAAGGCAATTACCGCGGGGCCTGTGGGATAGAACGAGGGGGCCACACCTCCCTAATTATAGTATTGCTCCTCTCGCTCCTTTTCGTCCTCTCTCTGTCTAGGACCCCCAGGGCCTCCTTAGACGATCCGACAGAAGCGAGCAACCCTTGCAAGCAAGGAAAAGCATGCTGTTGTCATACCGACGGAACCCTCATCCCTTGCGACTTATTATCGAATGCACATGGTTTAGAAACTTTATTGCGCAAAAAAGAAAAACAAAACACGTAATCATAAGTAACTCTAAATAAAAAGTACATATTTAAAACATTCAGCACTTTAAAGATAAGGTGTCATCAAAAGCAAGTGAAAAGTACTGCTGCAAGAAGTTTTGTCGATCCTCGCTGTTTTGGATTGTTAGATATCGGGTTGTAAAATAAGTCCGTTGAGTTTATAAATAATACGATTTTATCCGTCTTGTGAATTAAACCAACGTTTATTTTATCATTATTATTTGGAGATCGTGAGATGCGGTCTAGTGTGACGTAGGTTTTAGAAAAACATTTTCTTTATCGTGCCAACGTTTCGATCTTTATAGAGATCATCTTAAAAGCCTGGGATTCATAAATATTGTTTACAATATTACAAATACATTTGTAATATTACACAAATACATATAGGATGTGAAAGAAGTGAATTCATACAATGCTAGAAATTTTAGACTCAATTTAGTAGTTTTCAAGTATTTGTACTCACTCAAAGTGTTGTTTTTTTCTGTGTAGATTTGTCATTACTGGGTGTCGTGCTGAGAGTGCCAACACTCATCAACACTACACATTTATCATTATTGTTATCACACTATGAAAAGGGATTAGTTAAGGTTTTTTATTCATCAATTTTGCGTGTTTCTAATTTAAAATAGAAAAAAAGCAGTGTATTTTGGATATTTAATGGTTTTTATTCAGCTCGGAATGATAGGAAAATTTGAGATTTGAATGCTGATGAGAGTATTGTTGGTCCTCGCTTTAGGAGAAAAACACAGTTTCCGTTGCTTAGTTCAGAAGCAGAAAATTTTGATTTGGAAGAAGCATATCTGTCGTCTGATTGTTTTTCAATCGATGAAGACCAAATTGAAGGTTTTGTCACAATAAAGAACCCACACGGAACGACACGAAACATTGCAGAGACAACATATCTCATACAAGCGTATCAATACATATGTGAGCAACTGGTTATGATCGCCAAAGTGACATTTAGGTTTCTCACATGTTGACTAAGAATAATTTATTGACAATGTAATGTAAACGACCCAATTTTAAAATGATTGATAAATGGGGATGAATGGTACTTCTTTACAGAAATATTCAGAGAGGAAAATCTTTAGGAAATTTCGGCGACCCACGATCTCCAAAAGCCGGATTACATCCCAAGATGTTGTTTTACTTATGATAGGGGTGCTTTATTTATTTTTTTTCGCCCAACCAAACCGTTAATTATTGTGTAGACTGCACACGATTGGAGGTATTAAAGTCGGCAATTGACCAAAATGGTTAATCGCAAAGGGATTGTTTTCGTATTTTGACACTGCCTCTTCATAACACTTTCTTTCACTCTAAGACTGCAGGGCACACATCGCTCTAAAACCTGAGAAGTTCTGTAGGAAGCAATTACAAAATTATACGCATGCTAGAGTCAGGTAGTGGAATAAAATAGTTCATCTATTTTTGATTAAATATGTTTGCAAGTATCTGAAACACTCAAGATTTTCATTGAATCTTATATTTAAAAAAACCCTATCGATTTATTTTACAATAATTTCCGATAAGTGGACAGGACCAAAACAATCGGAAATGAAAACAACAAATTGGGGTTGATAAACCTAGAAAGAACACTTACAATATGAGAAATAACTTGATATAATAACTGGTTTAGTTTATTGCGCATTTTATTAATTTTACTGAGCAAATAAATTGTTCTTTACGATAGATGCAAAAATCAACAAATACTGATATGGTAAATTATTACTTATTAATAGACATACAAAGAGGTGTGAGATATCGTTTTACGTTTCCTATCATGATAGACAACGATTAATGTCCATTATGTGGGTGAAAATAATCTGAAACACGACGAAGCTATATAAAGCGTTCATAACTTAAAATATAACAAATCATATAAGTTAATATGTCTTCTCTACACCTCTATAATTTTATGTTAATAAGGTCGGAATAATGGAAGAAGGATTAAGTATACAACGCAGATTTTATGAAAAAGAAAAAATAAACAGTTTCATAATGAAGTTGGTCCTGGAAAGAAAACAAATGTGCGGTATATAACATGCTCGATCACAAATATTTCTGTCTCTGTTACTTTGGTGTCTAACTTAGAACTCGACAATAATAGCTTCAAACCGTTCTTTTTTAAATTGTGACAATTCTTCTTTAACTTCACAAAAATAACCCAGACCCAACACTGAAAATGGCAAAATAGATTTTCTTATTTAATCATCTTCGCTAGTTATTAGAAAATGTCGTTAAGGCTCAGAACGTCTTTGAAAATGTGTGGCGTTTAGTGACCGTTAGTTAATGATTATTTGGAGATCATGAAATGCTGTCTGGTGTGACGTAGTTTGAGAAAAACATTTTCTTTGTCGTGCCAACGTTTCGATCTTTATTGAGATCATCTTCAGGGCCTGGGATTTACAAACAATGTTTAAATTATGGATGTATTTGTATAATTTAAACAATCCTTTTTTAAAACAGATAGTTCCTACTTACAGTAAGTTGTTATCAAACGAATCGGACGAGGACCTATCATTTTTAGAAAAGGATTAACACTGCACTCACTCCATCATTCATCATTTCTATTATTTTAAACAATGTTTACAAATTCCAAGCCCCTGAAGATGATCTCAATAAAGATCGAATATCTCACTGGCACTCTCAACATGTCACACAAGAAAGACACATCTACACGGAAAAGAAATACTTTGAGCCCTGAAGATGATCTCAATAAAGAACGAAACGTTGGCACGATAAAAAAAAGGTTTTCTAAGTCACAGCAGACCGCACCTCACGATCTCTGAATAATCATTGACTAACGATCACTAAACACCACACAAAGGTCGAAACGTAGGGACGATAAAAAAGTTTTTCTAAACCTACGTCAGACCAGGCCGCATCTCACGATCTCCAAATAGTCTTTGAAAATATTTATTAGTGTGTTGGCGACCAGTTCCACCTTTTAAGAACCAGGACATTACGGATATTCTGTATTTGAAATGTTCTTTTGAACCATTTTTCAAGGAAATAAGTCGGGTATCTAACCTCTGATTTTGACCTTGCATTCTGTTTTGTTGGTTTGTTTTTTTCAAGCCGGACAATTGTCATCGCGAGTACCGTTAGGTTTCGTCGTTTGACCCAACCGGGACAAGGTCGGCCGGTCGTAAATTAAAACTTAGGTAAAACGTTGGCGGAAAAAGAATACAGAAGAATTCCGCAAACAGGACCAACAAAGGACGGCCCTTTTTGGAGACTTTAAAAAAGTCAAGGCCGACCTAGGCCCTCCCGGTAAAAGAAGGTGGCATCGGAGGAACCGTTTGTCCATTTACTGTTAGCACGCGTTCCAGTGAGGGGAAGAAAAATTAAGGGTCCTGAAAAACCTGGTCAGTTATTCGTCACTTTTGTAGGTTTTGAGCTTTGACATAGGAGGTTTTGTAGTATTAATCTATTGTCACAAATTGTAGCTAAATATTGTATATTTGTATATGTAATGTAAATTACAGACTGTTTAGCTTAGATAAAAGGAACCAAGTAAGCTATCTAATTTTTTGTACAAATGAATGAACCATAATTTATTTTTTTATCTGATTTTTAATTTTGTACTTTTGCAATCTGGCCAACAACTTTAAATGCTTGCTGATGATACATTTATAATTCAAATAAATTTTTGCGTTAATCAAATTTTTTTCTATTTACTTACGGACGTGGATAATCCATTTCAATGAAAAAAGATGCTTCCCGTAAAGTAAAATAAAAAATAAAAAAATTGTTAAAATACGATTTATATAACAAACACAAATAAACATTTTTGTTCTAGATTAACTATGGGTATCTTTTTCTCTGATGTCTGATGTTCTACTTTAAAAAATGAATATTCCTCGGGAATTTATCCACTGTCTTCTGTATTCCAAATGTTGGAAAGCTACATTTCCCTTTTTTAAGCATATTTCTACAGCAATTTTTAGTGATACTAAAATTATAAGACTGAGCCCTAGGAAACAAGAAAAAAATTTAAATAATGTACCAAATTTTTAAAAAAAATTATGTTGTGTACCTTTTTTGTGCATATATCAAGGTTATTATATTGCAGTCGATTTTCTGATCTATGATAAGAAAATAATACGTAAGAATGTATTCAATGAGATTAGGTTATAAAAAGTACCAAAAACGAAAGTCTCTTCCAATAAAGTAGGCTAAGAAAATTATTTTTGAAACAAACAAAAACACGATTCGGTTTTGTTTGCTTTGTTTTGTTTTTATGTGTACTGCAAAAATTTATTTTAAAAATCTGTCCAATAGTCGTATTACGCTTGTCCTCAGCTTTTCTCCGGACTAAGTTCAATGATTGCTGGAGAGCTTGATAGGTTAACATAACATTTTTTTCACTATCATGACGTAAAATATTTAACCCTCTTTTTAAGCGAAACAAGAAGGTTTGTATAATATCGCTTAAATTGCTGGTAAAAATCAGTATAATAACTGTTAAATTGAGTAGTTGAGTAGGGTTCAATTCTGGTTAAAAAGAAATTCTAGTTTTGATCAATTTTCCAAATTACTTTTTTTCAATTAGGCTGGACTTTGCTTAGGACATGTAGACAGGGGTTACACTGTTTTTGGAGGTTCTGGTAGTGAAGATGGAGAAATCGAAGCAAATCTGAAGTAAATGTTAATGGACAAATCCTTAGAGTCAATAGTGCCATTAATACTAAAAGTATATTAAAGTTTAAAGAAGACAGGAAGGTTTATTGGGTAAAGAAAATGCCTACCAAAATGATAGACCAAATTGGTGACCAAGGTTAGAAAAGTTAGAATCCAAAACTGAGAGCTTTATTGAAAAAAGACTTCAGAAGGAAAAGGAAAAGGCTTTGGAACAATAGTAGAAAAATGCGATCGTGGTCATGGAAATAAAATCAGATACTTCCCACAGAGGAGTTGTACAAATGTAAATGTTAAGTGATATGTCATATACTACCTTAAATTGGGCAGTTGCGCAAATGGTGGTGGTTATTATCATTACTCCTACTCAGTAGTCCGTTGTTCAATAAACAAGTAAGAAGGATTTGGAGCCTGCTCAGTCACATAACCACCCCACTGAACAAAACGGCCTGGCTAATCTCTGCTGAAGATAAAATTCAAAAAGAGATGGAAGAGATGAGGTTAAGAGAAAACGAATTAAAGTCAGAAAGAACAAAATTAATTCCTTGTTCCCAGCCCAACCCGTGGTCACGTATGAATATAGAATGACACACACAGTAGAAAGGAATCAATGGGACAACTACGATATGTATCATGTAAACCAAATTTGCTTGATGACAATGAAAGTGAACCTTTTACATCCACCATACAAAAAAGAGAAACTTTTTATTCGAAGGGAGAAAAGAGTGCGTACCGAAACGACTGAGTACGACTGTCTGCAAAATAGACACAAGAATATAAAAAGAATAAAGATAAATAAATAACATGAGCTAGGTTGAGAAAATATCGTTAATTGAAATCATTGCAATACATTAAAAGATGAAGAAATGATGAGTGGGAAAAAACAGTAAAAAGGGTAATATCATATGAAAGTGAAAATAATCTCACGACTTTACCAATGCAAATCAGGATCTCATCTAACTTCATTGTTTTATGGATTAAGTATAACTCCTAATCAAAATATTGTATCTTGATGTTAAATAAATGACTATATATTTTGAATTGAAAATAAAAAAATCAGCAGTAATTTCATGATGACATCACTGACAGAACGATACAATTATAGCACGCAACCTACATATTTCTAACATATGTTGATACGAACATAAATTATTATCCTTGTAAGTAAAATTATTGTTAAAACAATATATTGTGTTTCCAGCGAATAATGAATGTAATTTCAATTAACTTATCAAATATTTGTTGCGGTCATATTTTAAATAAATCTTGTGTAACATTTCTAAATTTTATTTTCAGGATTCTACGGTACTCCATACGTTTATTTGCTGTGTTCGCCACGTGGACAATGAAGCACATTTGTAATGCACCCTTCCGGCCAATCAGGTTACACGTTAAATATTACAGTTGTTTGATGACGTCCAGGACTGCGATTCCGTTACTGATGATGATGACGGTACCTCGTGATGCATAATCCATTCGGCAATTTCTCCCCTTCCACTAGGGGCTCACAGGTTTTAATTACTTTTTCATCCCTCTCGTATTCCGCTTCAATTATTGTCTATTTAATTTTTTCTAAACCCCACGGAAAACAGCCCCAGGCGGGAGCGACAAAGATATAAGAGAGGGGTTTGTAATGCAAACCATTACATTCTCAGTACATCATATTTTTTTGGGGCTCTTTTCCCCCTTGGGAAGTCTCGAAGCCAAACCCTTATTCATTAGTTTTTACAAAATAATTTCTAGTATTTCTGAATCGAGTTTGTAATAGGTTTATTTGTGATTAAGCCGGTAGACATATGAGGTGAATTAAATTTTACAGCAAGGATTTTATTTATTTTTTGTTGAAATTTCTTACGTTTCGCTGTCCGAACAATACTTACAAAAATATTATTATATATGTACCAAGTAAATGTAATGAGGGAGTAAAGTAATTTTTCAAATTAAAGCATTCTTTCTTTGACTCCAGTTAGTTTATTTTTATTTTTTAAAAACTTCATTAATTTTTTACATTTTACAGCGACCATTCTAAAATATTTATTTATATTATTTACATGAATTTACCCTTTAAAAATTAATATGTTAGATACACCTGGGCACAACACTGACATTTCCGCCAGCACAGCATTCGAAAGACACGTAGTATAAGAAGCAAGCCATTGATGACATTTAATGCCTACGGATTAACGGCTAGGAGGTCTCGGTGCCATCTTCATTTGAGGCGACGTGGAGGATTCTTAAGATGTAAGAAAGTGGAAATGCTCTAAGCAGTAGGACAATGTTGAGATTATTGAGGATAGTGAAGTTAGAGATGTAGTAAGGAGCTTGGGGAATACTTCTGACTTTTACATGGAATTCTAGATTAGTTGGATATTATTTGGCTTGGTAGTAGCCCACAGTACCGCTACTATGACCAAATGGGGCAAAATATTTTTCTTAAAATTAGTTTGATCTTTAGATATGTCTGATTTCTGTCGTTCGAAGTTTTCGTAATTGATATAATTTAAGTCTTGTAGTGGAGACTTCCCGTCAGTCTACTGTCTAAGTATAATCCTAACTATTTTAGTCTGTAAATGACGGTAGTTCCTTGTTGTTAACGTATGTAGGTAAGCCAGTTTATTTAATGTGAAGGCAAATTAAAAGCATTTGTTTTTGTTTTGTTTTAGTTTTCACATTTCACCTCACCCTACGATGATGCTTCTACATATTAGCAAGGGTTGTAAGGGAGGCGCATAAATACTCAAAAGGATGGAACTAAAAATGTTCCCTTGAGGGAGTTTGAATCGGTCTTGACTTTGTGAACTCAGAATTCAGCACCTTAGGATTAATTAATTAATAAGGAGTCATAGGAACTGCCCAGGTTTGAAGAGAACAACCGGGTGCCATACATGTCAAAATCTTGGGTCAAAACTAGGATCGCACCCGAGCAATTCTGTTTTCTAAAGAAATAGTGTCAAAACCCTGAAGCATTGTTCGCACCAAATAACACATTTACTTAAATATTTGCAAGACCAATATGTCATATTCAACAATGCCCTGTCAAAAAAAACCCTGAATTATTTAAAAACGGATATAAATTCAACAATTAAACCCACTCCCTAGAAGAATTTTAATTACCAAAGAAAAGTTAATAAATACACGTATTAGATTTACTAATGATATATATTAATAAATATAACTTTTTGACAAACTATTATGACTGATAATAACATAAACAGACATATAAAGGCTGTACCTTGTTGATCTTATTGACGCTAATATTTCTGAGTTCAAATCGCGGCGTAGCCCAAAAGTTTTAATTGAAAATAATATTGTAAATTGATGTGATCTCCCGTTCGCGACACCTAAGGATAAATGATAGTAATCCCTCATGTATGAAAATATGGACCACCTCGTGTAATGTTTATCTCAAACGGGAGAAGCAAAAGCTTCTAGTGTACATAAAGGCACAATGGTACTGAACAATAAATCGTGTCGCTTGGCCGTTTCCGATCATAGGTCTCTCACAATTAATCTTATTTTCAACTTAACACCATAAATTATCCTATTTTACTTCAAAATATTAGCTAAGCTTTCATTAATTCGCAGGAAATTTATGTTTTTTACAAATTAAACGAAGTACTATTTGGCAGTTTGTCTTGAATATGATAGAGCATTGGAAAAAGTTGGGAAATTTTACTTGAAATAGCTTTTGTTAGAAGACCCGTTCCAGGCCACAACGTATGATCGACGTCCAATAAAATAACTGAAGACATAAGTGAAAACTTGAATCGTTACGGCGGCAGTAAAACTGAATCTTTCTGAGGTCGTTTGATTGCAGGAGGCCCCCGTCGCGCCCTTTCCCGGTTCAATTCCGATGGAACCACTCTATACGCAAAACAGACATTTCTGCTTCCTCAACCGCCGAAGACCCCCGGGCCGCAATTTAGCAGATTCCGCAGGGAGCTCGGGGTATGGGGGATGACTGGGGTAGGAACGAGCCGACGAGAAGCGGCTTTAAAATTCCTGAACGACCCCCGATCGTACATCATGGGACTTAGTTGGTCCCCTGGGGCGCCTTTGGAAAAATTAAGTCGTTTATTAAGTCTCAAACTTCGGAAAGTTGGCCCGATCCAGAAGAATGAGAGAGAACTGCGGACGGAGGTATTCTTTACCTTAGGGTATTAGAACATCTCTCAATTTGACAATTTTTTTTTTTTTAATAATTGCTTCATAAAATGTACAAAATAAATGTATTCTTGCGGAAATTGCTGATTGTATTAATTAAACTCTTCAAGCATAAAAATTAGCAGCTCTAGTCTGTCTATTCTCACTGTCCTCATTATTGATGATTCATTTAATGAATGACCTCAAACGGTTTGTCAATAAATAATTCTACACTTCGAAACCGACATATATAATTAAATCTTCAGAATTAAACGAATTTGTAAGGAATGTTTGAAGCTAATTAGAGTGAAGGGGCAATTTAAAATAATGACTGTATTCTGTGAAATCGGTTTGTAAAGTTCTTATTTTTCAATAGTAAAAAAAAAAGTTTCATAGTTGATGAACTTATTTATGTTCAAGTAGTTACTGAAGACAAATTCAGACTAATTTTTACTATAATAGGTCGAAAATTATTGTTGTAGGCTATAATACTTAAGCTGTAAAACTCCCCATTCTTCTAATTAGCTGGGCGATTTTCAAGATAAAAAAGACCGGTAGGAGATAAAATAAATTAAATATCCGCTAATTGAAAGAATTTATAGCCCAAGAAAGACTTTTTTTCACGTTACAGTATCTCTCTCAGGTAAAATTCAGCCGCCCGTACACACGTCGCCGTGCTTGGAAGAATTGGAACCTCCCTGTTTCCTTCCCTTTGTAATCCGTCAACAGACGTCTATAAATCTTCAGGAAGGTAGAGGGATGTCCATTAAGCACCCGAGACTCTGGGGTTGGACCGGGGTGCGCACCTGGCCAATCAGGACCGTCCTCCGGCTCCCTCTCCGAACATCAGACCCCCATTCAACCCTGAAGAAGAATGACTGCAGCGAATTAGGAGACTTTATATCGCCTTCTTCCTAATTAGCACCCCTTTATACTGTTATTAATGAAGAAGTTTCAAGAAAATCTATACCTATCAATTTGCCAAAGAAGATTCAACTTTTTATGAAAGACGAAGTTTTACGAACTAGTGGGAAAAAGACTTCTTACAGGTGTAATATAGCATTATACTGACTGCTTAACCCATCAGAATGTGGCAAAAACTTTCAAGAACAAAAAACGTTTAAAAATTTCAGGAAAATGATGGATGAAAGTACTAATAAGGCACGGATCACCATTGTTTCAAACTTATTATCCAGGGAGTAGGAAATCAACCACTACATGCGAGGCAACCTTTTATCTAACCACGATCCAGGATTTTGACAATAATCCCTTTTCGTCAAGTTGAAATACATTCCTTAAACCCATATATTTAGACAATTTTGGGTTCATCGTATAAATATTTATAAATTCACTAGTTTTCGTGGTCCGCTTGACCAATAATTATCTTTCAATTAATTAAGGTTTTTAAGTTAAAATGAAGTATATCTTCACTAAAGCTCTCCGTGGCCATTTTAATTGTCGCCGAGAATCAAATAGGTTACACGACATTTGAAAAATGGCAAAAAGGAGGGAAAATTCAAAAGGTAGGGTTGAGATAGGAAGTTGGTGTCCTAGTAGATCGAAGTCACGATTGCTCAAGTGGTAGAGTAGCGGCGTATCTAGCCAAAGGTCGTGGGTTCGAATCCCGTTCGTGATATTGACTTTTTTTCTCAACTAATAACCTTAATTAATTGAAAGATATTAATTGCTCAAGCGTACCACGAAAACTAGTGAATTGAATAAGTTAAAATGAAGTATATCTTCACTAAAGCTCTCCATGGCCATTTCAATTGTCGCCGAGAATCAAATAGGTTACACGAAATTTGAAAAATGGCAAATAGGAGGGAAAATTCAAAAGGCGGGGTTGAGATAGGAAGTTGGTGTCCGAGTAGATCGAAGTCACGATAGCTCAGGTGGTAGAGTAGCGGCGTATCTAGCGGAAGGTCGTGGGTTCGAATCCCGCTCGTGACACTGACTTTTTTATCTCAACTAAAAACTTTAATTAATTGAAACATGTTTATAAATATTTACATCTCTTTACGTGAACCATCCTCTTGAATATCCTCTATTTTCCTACTCATAAAAATTTTGAAAACTCGATTGTTCTTGTGTGTTCATGTGTTTCAACAACTATAGAAAAAAAATGAAACCAATTTTTCTATGAAGTGGTAAAATTGAAAAATTTTGTGTGTCTCAAATAGGCTTCTTTCTGAAGTTGGCTGTTTCACTTAAACTATTTTGGTAAATGACCATCGGGTACTTTGTAAATATATATGTGATTTACACTTCAGTAAAAGTCAGGGAAAAATTCTATAATTGACCACTCTTATAAAAGAATCGACCCTTGTTGTTTTATCAATTGCTCATATAGCTCTACACGACCCTTCAACTTGAACGCTTCGGAATCGTTATGATGTCTCAAAGACCCAAATATAAAAAAAAAAGTTCCTTTGTTTTTGTAGCAATAATTTGTGGTTATTGAACCAGAATATAAGTTGGCGTGAGGAAGTTATTGTCCTTTTTCGCCCAGGGCACCCACCGATAACTCACCCTAAACAGAGATATCTTTCCTTGGGTATAAACATGCATGAAATAGGTCTCGGCCCCTCGTTCTCCGCTCCATTGACCCTCGCGTATGTCTTACACAGTTGCACAACGGCGTACACTCTGCATCTTTACGGCTGGGATGACTCGATTCAAGAGGGCGGAAACCCTCTTTTAACGTCTACTTCATGACGAGATCGATCATAGGGACCCCCCCCCATTATATGTATGGTTTTTCCGTGTTTCCTAAAGGGAAAATCTACTACGAAAACTTCGTGTCTGGGATAACACCTGAACATCCAAACCATGCATGTAACATTTTTTCTATATTCATATAAAACTTCACTTGTTTCACTGGCAATGCATTCAGTGTAATTTTGATTAATCTCGTCTATCAACTCAAAATAGATGTAAAAATAATGATTTTTAAAATTCCAAAGTGAGTCAAGAAACAAGCTAGAAATACTAATCTTCTTCTTGTGTTAAACTACTTAAAACGTTTAATATTCAATGATTCAATTAATACTGCAAAATATCAAAAAGTACCTAACTACCTTATCAACGGAATTGTCAGTTACTACAAGAATCATTCAATAAATTTTAATACAATAAACAATTAATCTTCATCGCCACGTAAAGACATTATATATTTTTACGTATAATTTTTCCTTACGTACGAGTAAAACTATTAATTTTTCGATACTTCGACACTATAACATTTTAAAATCAACACGAAGAAACTAAGTAAAAATCATAATATTTATTTAGAAATCGTGAGATGCGGTCTGGTGTGATGTAGGTTTCAGAAAAACATTTTCTTTATTGTGCCAACGTTTCGATCTTTATTGGGATCAACTTCAGGGCCTGGGATTTACAAACATTGTTTACATATTTCAATTACATTTTGAATGTGGAAAAGTGAATTTATACAATGCAAAATATATTTTATATAATCAATCAATTTGTATGATTGCCAAAAACCCAAGCAAAATCCTACAGCACTAGCTACCCACCATTTTGAACACCAACACAATTTCGACTTCAAAAATCCAAAAGTATTACACACAGAACAAAACAAACATAAACGTAATTTCTTAGAAATGGTTTATATCAACAGAGATAAACACAGCATCAATTACAGAACAGATACATGTAAACTCAGTCGCAGCTACGCCAATATCATTAATCAAATTCAATACAGATAACATACCTATATCATCACATTACATTCCACACATCAAATATTTTTCACATAGTCTAATTTCCCAACAATTTAGCTTTCCTTTTCCTATTTATCCCTTTCTATATAATCCTGAAAGGATAATCTGACCGAACCATTACCAACACATTTTTTCCCTTCGTCGGCTCCTTTCACCTCAAAGAAGCCGACGCCTTATACAAAAATGTCTTTTCTATACCGACATCCTTCCCCACCCCTTCAAAATCCAACGTATATAAACACAAAATAGCAAAATCTCACTGGCACTCTCGACACGACACGCAAGAATGACACAATTACACAGAAGACAAACACTTTGAGTGAGTAAATACTTTGATTTAATATATAAAATATATTTTGCATTGTATAAATTCACTTTTCCACATCTAAAATGTAATTGTAATATGTAAACAATGTTTGTAAATCCCAGGCCCTGAAGATGATCTCAATAAAGATCGAAACGTTGGCACGATAAAGAAAATTTTTTTCTGAAACCTACATCATACCTGACCGCATCTCACGATTTCTAAATAAATATCGATTAACGGTTACTAATCATCACACAAAAATCATAATGTAACCCATTGAATGGTTTCTATAATCAGCATTATCCAGTGGAACTAACGCGGTGGATCCGGATAACGATATATAACACGTAAAATGTTTTGACCTTTCTTTCTGGCAGCCGTTCGTAAATAATTTATTTTGGCTCATATCCAAGTTCAATTTTAACCCTTTAAATACAAGTTATAATAAAAACTTATCCTTGTCATATCGCTACTGATTCGTGAATACCGTCTACTCTGTCATATCTCGTTTAAATGTTTTTTTTACGAGGTTTCGCAATGGCAGACGTCATATGGTCATATCAACCCTCGGGGTGCCGGTGTTACGAGCTCGAATGCAGGGCTGCTGGATTCGAACCCGGGACCTTTACCTTACAGTAATGAGTGCCGTGACAACGCCTAAACCGTTGCGGCCAACGCCCCCTATAGTTATTTTTTATACAATTTATGTTTTTATTGATTAAAACTAAATGTCAAAACAAATATTCAAAATTTTAGTGATTTTCGTAAATCTTTTGTCACTATATCATAAAACGTTGGGAATTATATTATACATTTAATCCTTTCTTTTTATAATATTTCTCCTTAAATTGTAGTAAAAAATGGACTACTTTCAGATCGTTAAGTAAGACTATTTATCTGCATTCCACACCACCATTCAAATATTAATGATTATAGGATCCAAGTGAGTTCATCATCAGGTACAAAAGTTTTATGCCAATCTTTTTTGATCCGTCAATCCAGTTCCTGATCTGTTATTTCGATCTTCGCTCCTTAAATACAAATAATGCCATCTGTATAAAGTATAATAGTGATATTTAATGATTGAATAATTAAGAAAACTAGCCCTGGCGCTTCTATAACTCACTCTATTTGTATTATAACAATTGTTTTATGTCTATATTGTTGTTTATTAGTGATTGTTTTCTGTAACTTTGATTTTTTCTTTATAATTGGTAGCGAATAATTAGAGGTTTATGACCCCACAGGCCACATAGAGAAATATCACGATACAAAATTATTACTACAAAATAAGTTTCTGAGGATTTTTTTGCAAGTTTCATTGCTCTGTAATTATACTTTTAACAAAATAAGGACTATATTTTTCTTCTCCCTATACATTTACTATTTATTATATTTATATTCAGGGAATATAAATATAACCTTAAGAAGATACTTTCTAAAACTTAATGATGCAACAGTTGCAGGTATTTTCTAAGTTACGTATATGTATTTTTCGTGGGATGGTGGCTTTTAAGAAACATTTATTTATGATAACTCTAACAAAGTTTCCTAACTTACGAACCGCAAAGACAATTTGCACCGAGGAGCGTTATCAAACAGTGCATCATGCAATCGGGCGGAAGCTTCAAATTTATGCGCAGTTGGTTGTCGTAACGGGCATATTTTTCCCTTAATGACGCCAACCGGCGGTTAATGCGCATAAATCGATGGAAAGCTACAACTCATTGGTTGATATGTATAGATTCGCCAATACATCTAGCCGGGTTCCCGTTTATAGGACTAGGCTACAGTGGTGTTTACAAGTAGACGGTGAGGACGTACCGACGATGGTTGGACGGGGAGGGGTGGAGGTTCGAAAGCATAAATAAACCATAAGACCGCAGGATCCCGAGTGATTCATGACGTTGTGTCGGTAAGCACCAATGCAGCCACCAAACTGGGGATTCTCTCACACTGAAATTATTGGAAACAAAATGGCAATTTCCTTGTCCTAGCGTAACAATAATTGCCAACGTATGATCATATTTAGAGTATTATGCGAAATAAAACAATTTTCTTTACAAGAAAGTCCTTAAGGAAATATTAAAAAATTATGATGTAAAAATGACCACCATGACAAACCATGAAATTATCATGTTAAGAATTGTTTTTATGGGAATTAATGAAACCAAAGAACCAAAGCCTAAAATAAGAATACTAATATTTTGTTCCTTGAAATCTAGTTTAACTTGATATGTTTTATCTCTCTGACCTCTTCCCTCTTAACATTTAATAAAAATAAGTAATTATTTCTACTTCCTCCTATAAATAAAAGTATTTATTGCCAAAAAATCAATACAAGTGGATTTTTAATCATCTATGGCTAGCCTAGTTTCGCTGTTTGTTACCAAAACGTTTTGGCTTCATGCCATCCTAGTGATATAGTCTCCGACCATATTTATGTTTCACATACATTAAAGATTTTATATCCTTTTATAAATTGATTTGTAGAATCAATTTTTATCATTCTAAGGTCATGATTTTCTGACAATTCATTACACATGAATTCTAAATCTAATTATTCTGTTGGCCAAAATGTCTCTCAATGTCCCAAAAATGCTCCCCCCCCGAGCGGTCTTGGCAAATATAGTTGAACTATGTTATACATATTTGCTAAAAACTAAAGCTGAACAATGTTTGGTGAAAGAAACATTTCAATAAATTGAATATCATATCATTTAAAACTAAATAATAATAATACGAGAAAGAAGTTAGGTGGATATAGAGAAATGATAGTAATAAATAAATTATTTAATTAAGGAAATGATTGGTGACAAGCAATTGAATCTGATTTTAATTAAAGCATCATATTCAATTTGATTTTGATAATAGTACACAAAAAACCGCTAACGATTTTGTACCATTTTGTTGCATTTGTCTGAATAAGCAATTCGTCTCTGAATGGTCAAGGGCCAGAGAATAAAAATGATTCATAGCCGAAAAAACTCCGACATCTGTTTGTAATCTATTGTACAGATTAAAAATGAGGATTTTATTTTCACTTGGCTCTTTTCTCTATTTGTGAATATGTGTGTGTGTGGGTAAAATTCAAATTTTAGCAAAGGAAGGAGAAAGGGTGGAGTGAGCAAATGAGAAAAATGAGGGGGTTTAAACACTTCCTTTTCCATCCTCTTTAAAACGCAATCTACTGCCTCTATTTTGTCAAAGTAATTTTCTCCAGCCGGCATATTTCCCCGTCGGAAACTTAGTAGGTGGAGAGTTTGTAGGCGCTTTTACGTCCCCGTCCGGAATTTAAATTTTCATTCCTGAAGTAGAAAGTTGCTTTCCTCCCATCTGCGCTTTAGTTATAAACCCATAGTATTTTTATAAACTTGGACGATTTTTAATGAGAATAAAAAGGCTCCAAATTGACAATAATTGCCCTGGGCGGAGAAAGCTTGATGTGGTAGTATGGCCAAGTGTCTAAGAGTTTTTGAATCATTGCGTCCCAAGGTGATAATCAAAAATTTACTTTTAAGCACGTCTACGATCCACTCAAGCACTAAAAGTGGAAAACACCTGAAGTATTTTAAATAGGGCAACTCCTTGAGGAATTTTCAACATTTCCAGTTGCTAGACGGTCGAGAAGGGCGCAGTGTGCGGGCGGAAAGGGTGGCGCGATAACTCAGGGGTACGTGTCCCTCCAAGCCCGGGGCATATTTCAGTTGCCAGACCCCGATCCGCCCTTGCCAACTATGCAACAATAAATTCACCCACGCCCGGAGCCACTACTTCACCCAAGATCCCGTAGATAAATCCCTTATATTTCACGAAGAGGTCCTCTTGGAGTTTGGGGTGAGGCTGCCATCTTCCTTTAAGTTGTTGATATGAGGTGGCATGAAAACATTCATTAACAAATTCTAATGAACTAAACGCGTACATTTTTTCCGCTGTTAAAGCGAATGATGTGTGTATCAATATCACATATTTTGTTTAAAAAAATAATTGCAAGAATGTCTTCGATACGAAATTGTGGTAAGTTAATTAAAATAAGATTAAATTAGTAGCTTTTAGTCAATATCAATTGTCTAAAAACATATTATTACTAAATATGTAAAACCCTCATTATGTATTTTAATTAATAAACGAGGGGAAGTAATGTATATTAAAACACTCAGTTTTATAAAATTCCTGTCATACAGGTTTGACGTTTAAACTCACTGTGTCGCAGACGAAGGGTCAAAAAATCAAAATAATTTTTTCATATTATTCTCAATAAAAGCCCACTCAATAGGCTAAGTGGGGATTCAAATCCAAAACTGCTGGCGAGGCTAATACGATTCGGATGCACAAACCTTCGACCAGAGCAAATTTATTTCTTTTTTCGAAATCCTATATTTTTTATTTCTAAATTTGTAACGTTTTTCATGCACATGAAAATCTTTTAGATAATCGTTTTATAAGGCTGAAATAAAGATCACCCCCTTTTGGAAAGTTTGTAGTTGTTTAAGGTGTAATGTAAATTGACAGGCGAAAAAAATCCTCCCCTTTCATTCAAGCATAAAGGCAGTACTATTGTCGGGGGCGAATATATTTCTTAGACGATGGCATAATTGTGTTTACGGTTTCCCTAATGACTTCATAAAACGAGTGTACCTGACGTTATAAATCCACCAGCTCCGATATGGCCGGTGGGGGTTGGAGGGTGTAGGAAGATAAGATACCGTCCTCTTTCGCAGCCGGCAGCAGAGGGGGAGCATTAAAGTGCACTAAAACGAATTGGGAAGCCATATACGTCAGTCCGTTGCGCCCTCGAGAGGGAAAAAATGAGTTAGTGGCGTTAAAGCAGTCAGGGTGGATGGGGGTGAAAGATATTCCTTAATAACTCACTTGGTGATAAGAGAAGAATAGTAGCCGGAGAAGATGGAGGAGGCCATATCGGGGACCTGTGGCTTGTCTGTTGTCAGATAGGCGGCATGCTTGTCACCAGATCGTAGACGATTTAATTTTCAAAAATGAACTACTACGACGGCAATGAGGAGATTTAGAATATTACACGTGTTTTTGTCTAGATTTCTCATGCCTATTAATGTTTTTTAATTTGACTACCTTCGTTGACAAGGACCACTGAGAAAAAAATTATAGTATGTACAATTTAGAAATGTTGAAGGTGGAGTGAGTACGTAGATTCACTTTTTGTGATGATGATTCTACTCACAGATATGTAAACCATTACAACAACAAAAAATATATAAAAAATCTTTGAGTGGATTTACAAAAATTCGTACCACCTGTTTACTCCTTCGGCTATCTGAAAAATTCCCTGCGCATAGCAGATTGTTTCCTCAATTCACATGTCTAAAACAGCAACTGTACTGTTGTGTCATGCTACATAGCAATTGTTATATAATACGACATACAGATTTAAAAAGTAAATTCTTATATTTCAACTAGAAACTTTGTTCAAATATCACAAATGCCAACAAGGAGCGGAGAGAGAGAGAGAGAGAGAGAGAGAGTGAGAGTGAGAGTGAGAGAGAGTGAGAGAGAGATAGAGAGAGAGAGTGAGAGAGAGAGCGAGAGAGGAAGAGAAAGATAGAGAGTGAGAGGGATGGAGTGAGGGGAAGGGGAGAGAGAGAGAGAGAGAGAGAGAGAGAGAGAGAGAGAGAGAGTGAGAGAGAAAGCGATAGCCAGAAAATGTGTTATTTTTAGAAAAAAATACATATAACCTAAAAATTAACAAAGCAGTTTTGAACTAACAATTCTTTGGAGTTTTTTTTGTAACTCGCAGTTGATGGTACTTGTTAATGTGTTGGGTAAACCTACTGGCATAAACTACATATTACGATATGCAATTTCTTTTAAGAAAAGTTCGCAAGGAGTTTGTTACATGTGTCGATTTACAAAAATAAATAACTCTGTAATAATGGAATTTCATTTTAGTCCAGTTTTTCAGAAGTAACACACTTTGTGATTGGATTGTTTTGAAAATGTGAACAGAACAAGTTCTACAATGTAAACGCATAACATCCGTTAAATGTACATATATCTTCATCTTGATTATTGTCTGAGATATAAACTTAATAAAAGAAAAAACCGCTCCCCTACTTTCCAACTTAAAGAGGGTGCTAAAGAAGGTAATAAAAATAAGTATCATTCATTGTTTTTTGTTGCGATGAAGAAAATCCATTAATGTAGATGGTGGTTTACAAATCTAGCAATGATTGTTTTTCCAACCGCTGCGTCTTTCCATTTCAGAAAAAGCATACTGGTGTAATTATTCCTTCTTGCTTTTATGAGCAGATAAGGGGAGTCATGCCGCTCTCACCCCATTTCCTGCATATTGAAGTTGTTAGGCCGATAATGTAACGCCTGGAGGCTGACTGCCGTGTGTGCTGTAGCCGGAGGCGGCACGACCGACGGTACTTTCCGAAGATAGGTGACACACGGCTCAACCTGCCCGGAGGGCCGCACCACATATCGCACGTCCCCTGTAACACATGTCTGCTCCCCTATTCTGCTATCTATGCCCGCAGAAACGTCAAAGACGTTCCGCCGGGGAAAATTGAAAGGATATCGCCTGTAGCCATTGGGAGATCTGGAACTAGACTATGCTCAAGAACCACTCGAAATATTATGACCTGCATGTTTCAGATATAACTATTTGATATCTATATTTTTTTAATGTAACAAATGTACGAATATGTTTCGTATAGTGTGAGTGTATTTTTGCGCGCATATGTTAACTAGAGGCATGAACACTTGTCATCTTAATCTTCATTTTGAATCTTTCTTCAGCAGTTTGATCTTTTACTATCATTTTGGCCCGCACATCTTCCCTGTTTTGATCTGTCATAGTGGTTCAGTCTTGAGAGGATTCGCTGAAGTTTCAGTTTTCATTTTTGTATGCTATTTACATGAATCTCTTGCTCGATGTCGTTTCAACCTTCCCAAAAGATTTACGAAATTCGTTGTGGAGTAAGCTATCTGACAAAATTTTGGATTAAACAAATTGTTTGGCAACAAGATTATCAAGTTCCTTTCTCGCTATGAGTGATGACAGACGAAAGAATGAGCATTATTAAATTCTGCACTAATATGTTTAGTTCTGGTTTAATTAAAATTGCTTATTATTATTAAAATTGCTTGGTTTTATTCTCGATTTCATGTGTAGATGGTCTTCGAATTGGAAATTAATTTTCTAACGTAAATTCTTCATCAACTTCTAACCTTTTCAGTCTAATGTCATGTCGAAATGGGATTCTAGTACGAGGTTGAAGAAGAAGATAAATTAATTATGCATTAGATAACTACATAAATTAAAACTATCCTTCAAATTGTAGGTTGTTTTCAATCACTTTCAATCATACACTTATTCTTTTTACTGAAAGCGATTTGTCCCTCCAGAAATTCACCACACCATAAGAAATATTTATATAAATAAGCATCACTTCTTGCTTTAAGGATGTACGAGGTGAAAACCATTTAATCGCAAGTGGTTGGATCTTTGAATAAATCAATCAAAAGGGTTTTAAAGTTTTACAGAAAAACAATAATAGTAATAAGTGTGAGTGCTTTAATAAGGCTATAGGTTAAATAATGAGAACGGACCCACTACTAGGAGGATATAAGAACCAGTTAAGGTCATCTGACCTTTTCTACTCCTATAATTCTTACTTTGAACTGTTCTAGGCATTGCAATACTGTTCATATATTTACTGACTGGAGATTGAATTAACTTACACGAATAAAATAATAAATAACTTACAATACCTCGGCAAGATTCCTAGAGCATGTACAAAATTGGGAGAGGACAGCAGTTCCCTAAACATGCTGCCAAGTTCATATCTATTGGTCAATATTGATAAAAATATAATATACAAGGTATTTTCAATTATTTGTAATGTTGGTATATTTCTTATTATTTCAGGCTTAAGAGATTTGTAGACCTCAGTCCAATCGGCATCAAAGAGTCAGCCATCTGTACGCGATATCAAAGAGGAGCAGATGATAAATCAAAACACAAATACAGAAACAAAAATTTCTGAAGTGCCCTCCACTGAAAACGGACGACAGTATATAATATGTAAGCGGCAAAAGTGCTCCCAGTGTTGAATAACGTGGAAATTAAAAACTTGCTAAGTCATGACAGTGTAATGCAAACCGTTACTTGTTTCCATTTTTGAATGTTAAGCAAAATGACTCCCTAATATGTAATAATCAATTTGTAATGTATACAAGTGTGATAATGAAACTTATATTGAATGTTCAATATGGGAATATCTGCTGTGAATCAATAAAAAATTGATGGGCCCCCTCTGAAGAATACCTACCCTACAGACGCAGCAGTTTTTTAAATTATTTTATTTTACATACTACAATTTGGTTACAAAACGTTTTTTTCACACGGTGACAACGCTAACACTAATCCTTTTTAAAACGATAGTTCCTAATTACAGTAAGTTGTTTTGTAACGACCGGATTTCGAGCCCTTTAGCTCATCATCAGGTTGAACGACTTCTACAAGCACGTCTCTCGACATGAAATGCAAAAGTGAACCCGCCGATACCCCCGCCAACGCGACATTCCAATTAGCAGCTGGTTTTTTAATGGCGCTCAATTTGAACGTGCGAAAAGCGGAAATTATAAAACAAATAAATATTATAATAGTAAATACTGTAAGAAATTAATTATAAATTATTGATTAAACATAAAAGATAGAAAATTAGAATGATACCTTAATATTATTAAATTATTATAAAATAATAACAATTAAAATAATTAATTTAATTATTTGGACGTTTAATTAGATAGTAGGCATATATTTAAGAGGTCTATTATATCATTTTTTACAAATTCGTTAATAGAATTCTCGGTAAGTTTTTGCTTTATGAGTTTAGTACATTTGCATTTCATGTTGAGAGACGTGATTGTAGAAGTCCTTCAACCTGATGATGAGCTATAGGGCTCGAAATCCGAATCGTTGCAAAATAACTTACTGTGAGTAGGAACTATTTTTTTTAAAAGGATTGAACACCACACTCCCTCCATCATTTATCACGCTAACACTAAAGTTATCTCTGCTTCCTCAGGACACATGCCATGAGAAACCAGCCAAAGCTGGCACTCAGTGTGTGGGATTAAGGGGCAAGGAGGTCGCGAGGCCATCGTTGATTAAGGCGACGTGGCGGTTTCTCGGGATGTAAATGTGTAGAAAGAGCTCGAGCAGTAAAGTTAGGATAGATCGAGACGTTGGTGTGAAACTTTTGGAATCAAGAACGGATCAGTTCGTTGACAAAGGGAATTTTGAGGTCGTTGTGGATAGTGGGATTAGTAACGTAATAAGGAGCTTTGACAATTTGTCTGAGGACTTTCGATTAGAAGGATTGAATGCGCTCGATGTTGGATGGACTCACAGTTCCACTCCGTATGTCCAAAGTGGTCGCGGTTAAGTCTTGTAAACGTTAGTTCAGTTTTAATGGTCAAGGCAGATTTTGACCCTAGAAGACTTCGTAGTTGTCCAAGTCTTCTGTTGAGTGGTTGTCTTTTAGGTCTTGTATGGGGATTCCATGTCAGTCTACTTTCTAGTTATACTCCTAAGTATTTGACTTGAAAGGAAGTCGGTGTCTCTTTCGTTTTTATGTACAATGGACGGCAAGGTGTTTTCTTAATACGAATCTACATTGAATACATTTTTCTCCATTCAATCTTGCCCTCCACTTTTTGCACCAGTCTTCGATAGCACAATGTGTTCTTGGATGTTGGAGGGTATATAGATAGGTCAGCAGTAAAAATAATATAAAGTATGGGAACAAAATGCTCCCTTGTGGGATGCTGTCTTGTCTGACTTCCAAAAACTCGTTGCCGCACTTCATTCTGAAGCAACGGTCTGTTAGGTAGGATTTCAGGATAAGATAATCAGTAGTGGGAAGGAAGTGTTTAAGTTCATAAAGCATGCCCGGGTGCCAGACCCTATCAAAAGCCTGTGCTACATCTAAGAACGCACCCGACGAATATTTTTATTTCCTAGAGAGATGGAGAGCCTACAACTCTGAAGCCTTGTTGGATCGTGGAATGATGTGGTATGGTATGGTATGGTATGGTGGAAAGGATACTGGGAAGCGGGGTTTGTATTCCCCAGGCACTGCAGCCTTCTGGCTTATTGTACCTTCCTACTTCCTTAGTTCAGTCAATAGACTCAATCCTTCTTCTTAGAAGTATCAGGTCATTGACTGTTATTGCTGCATTTTGGTTCCCTGAGTCTTTTTCGTACGTTAGGTTAAACCTCCATTGAGCTGTTGCTTCGCATTCGAAGATTATATGAGTGGCTGTTTCCTCCTCCTCATTACATAATCTGCAAATGGGATCATCATTGTATATACCTATGTTGTGTAGATGTTTTCTCAGATACCGGTGACCGGTTAGTAGTCCGACCACTCCTCTGAGTTTTGCCCTCTCCAATTGCAGCAGTGTTTTTGCCAATATTGGTGAGGGTTGTTTCAACATAAGTTTACTATGTCTAGCACTGCTATAGTTTATCCACTTCTCTCTTTGTTTTGTTTGGATCCATTCTGCGATGGTGGATTCTATGTTTGTTTTTGTTATCCCAAGGATAGGTTCGGGGCCTATGTATGGTCTTGCAGATCCTCCTCTGGCCAGTTTGACTGCTTCTTCGTTACCCAGAATTCCCCTGTGCCCTGGCATGAATGATGTGGAAGGAAGTCGAATTTGCGAGAAGGAATGATTTTATGAGTATGTATCTATTTTATAAGTAAATGTTCCAAACGTTCGTAATATGGATTATTACCATAGAAACATAAATGTGGGAGATACAGATACAGATGAATCCCACCAGCCGTTATATTATTATATTGATTGGTTAGAAGATACGATTGAATAATAAATTTTCACTATAATTATTTGCTTTTTATATAAGAAAGAGAGGAATGAAGACACAAACAGCTAGCCGTTATTATCTGTTTTCAAGGCAGATGTCCAAAGAAATCTCCAAGCTTCTCCAATGTATTGCTTTTCCAAAGTCGAGCTGGTCTTAGGAGAATGCCCATAAACTTTTCCCCGCCTTCGCCGGCGGAAAGGAAAATTGAATTTCTCCCTTGGCCCCCGGTGATCGTTCATAGCCGGTCAACGGTTTCCGAACCTCATCCCTCTCCGCCCCGTAAATCCCATACCACGCCATTGGATCAATCAATACAGGCCTCAATCACGGGGAGGACTCGCCACTTCATAAATAATGCATTTTCCCCGGCATCCCTTCCGAAAGGAATTATTCATCTAAAGGGGGCATTACCTCTGCCGTTGATATTTAAGGGCAGGATTGACCTGAATGTGTTTTATAACCAGGTTTAACCCTGCCCTCATAAGCCCTAAGCGATCGGACTTACCTTTTATTACTTTCAATCATGAAAATATATAATACCTTTCATATTTATGATTTAGAATTTTTACATTTACCAAAAATTTATTTTTGTACGCGAAGATCTAATATGATCAGATCTTATTTTGTATAAATCTTATTAAATAAAATATCTAATATCCTATAAAACTTGTAAAATGCAATGAATTGTGTTTTGATGAATTTTCTTGCGTTGTACATTCAAACAGTATAAAGTATAAAATATTAACTTGGGAGATTTCGTCCTGCAGTCTGGGGGTGATCAACCTGCAAAATATTTTGGTCTGCCTATCATCCTAGCTTTGTTGGCCGTCTTTGTGCCTCATCTTCAGTGTGTTGAAATGATTTATGTAAAGTCAAGTCCAATCAAGATATAGGTTAGCAAAATGAAACGGCCAAGTTATAAAATATTACTAAAACAATCGAAAACTAAATAAATAACTGTTTTGTAAATACTAAATATTACTGTTAATATATGAGCACAAAGTAATGATAAAAAATATAATCCTTCTTTCGTACTTTCCCATCATGGGTGGTGTCATAAATGTTAATATCATTAAAGGAACGGGTAATTTTCTTAAAATTTCCAACATGCTTTTAAAAATAAAAACCTTAGTTAAAATTTATTTTATGATCTTTAATTGATTTGTTGTCCGCTTAATACAGCACAGATAAACGAACTATTCATTAAACAATTGAAGCAGTGATAACCAACTGAAATATTCAACCGTCAAAACATAAAAACATTTATTTTCAAGTTCGTTTTGACCTTTTCCCATTCCTCCACAGGTATTTAATAAAAAAAACCATAATGTAAAAAAAATTAGACCTATCTCTGATTTTTGAAAAGGCGGAATCGTGTATCCTTCTCCCCAACCCCCAGGTACGGATATACAAACTCCCCACTCGACAAATCTTGGGGAGGCCTGTTCAAAAAAAGACAAAGATACGCACTTAGAGGGTCTGGTTCCACAAGTCGTAAATCTCCTTACTGTGACAGATCTTGAAAAAAAGAAGAGGCACGTAGGATGGCAGAGGGGTGGCAACCGGCATGGTGCAGGTTCAGTTGGTTGAAGAAGATTAAGTAGACTTATAGGTCATTAATGGAATCAGTTCCGAAGTGTATTGGTCTGAGAAACATGTGAATCGTGTTATGCTTTAATTTGATGATTTTACTATAAATCACGTAAAACTAGAAAATTAGAGAGAATCAAGAACTCATTTTTACTTACAGTACGGAATAATAAATCTTATGTTCTTTATCTGTAAAACCTAATTATTATATTATATAATTATATATATAATATTATTTATTATTTTTTACGCTACAGCTCAGATTTCTTTTATTGGTAACATTTAATATCTTTCAATTTGCCTTGAAGGTTGGTATTAATTATATTAGAAATAAGTTATTATATAATATTTTATTATTATATTATATACTTTTGTGCTGAACTTCTTCGTTGTACCTACTTCCCTATAACTTGGAAAGTTGGAAAGTATCCTAAACCACAAAACAAAAAAATTCATTATCATTTCAATTCATCTTTTTGTTTTGTTAGTTAATATTGTTAGTTAAAATTGTTAGTTATAGTTAATACAGTAGAAATTTTTTAACATATTTAATATAATATATGTCATGTTAGTAGTATTTACTAAGTATTCAGTTATTGACAATTTAAACTTATTTATGAAAAATTAATTGTTTACATTGCCAGTTTTCCTAAATTGATAACATATTTTACACGCAACTCAATAATTACTAGATGGTAAAAGGTTTACAGCATATTTACATTTGTGTTATCTTATTTTATTTTCTATCTAAGTTTTTTTTTCGAGAGTTTCGTTAGACTATTTTGAGAAACTGATAAGGTTTTGTTGTTATTAACTCTTTGAAAATTATTTTATTTTAAACATAAATAAGTTCAAAACGCATTTTCGTCAATTAATCGAGTTTAATTTTTTGAACGCTAAAAACTCCAGTACACACATTTTTAGCGTGTAATTTCGAAGAGTGTTACAGTTTATTTGTAATACAAAGTAAGAAAGGTTGTAGATTTTTCTAAGGGAAGAAAGCCGAGGTGAACAGGGAGTCACCATGGTAACCTGCTGGAAGATGGATGTCCCACGTCACTGGGCCCAGGTGTTCTCCCTCCAGATTGGATTTGCAAACCGGGATAAACTTTTAACGTTTATAAATCCAGGGGCGCGGGTGACGTTTCAAAATGGAAGGGAGGAGAGGACTTAATAAGTCGAGGTGGGGAAACTTCTCTCAATTTCCCTCTCTTTCTTTTCCCCCAGGTCGGCCCTAGGATGCCGTCTCTTTTCTTTCTCAGTGCACGCCTTGGACGTTAGAGTGGAAAACGATTGCCAAACTATTTCCCGTGAGATGGGCATTTGGTTTGACTTGGTGCCCAGGGGTTGGAAAGAAATGGGAGTTCGATTTAAAGTCGCTCGTATCTCCCGGCCCATTCTTTACTCCTCGCGACTTTCTGTGAAACTTTTTTTATCGAGTATAGCCTACCTGGATCGAGTTCAAAACGGAAAAAATAACATTTGGATATAAAACGTTTAATAACCGGGCTTACGAGAATTCACATTATAAATTCCTCTTGTGCTACTAATAACGGCGCGGTTCTGTATGGGACCTTGAGGAGTGCGGAATTTGGTTTATTTCCGTGGAAATAATCAAATTCCTTGCCCGTGACACGAAACCGCAAGCTGTGCGGGTGGGATAATTATTTTTGGAAGGAGCAATATTAAGCCTATATATCTCTTAAGTCCGTGGTCTTGCTTGTTGTAATTCCACCCTTTTCCCTTTGCAGTTAAGCAAAAGAGGTCTGGCGAGGCCGAGGTTCCTAATAAACGGCCAATATCGACGTGAGTAAATCAAAGTAAAACCCTTCTCACCCCCTTCCAAAAGGGTTTTTTGTACTCCGACCGGAAAAAGAATAAGGGAGGGAGTAAAATAAGTGGGAGACACACTCTCTCTCTCTCCCTCATTCGATCTATTTTTTCCTTCTTTTTCGAGGATAAAATGAGGGTAGGAAACGAATTTATCGCTCCGCCGAACATAGAGTCGGAGAACTTCGTGATCGGTTTAATAAATTTGTTTAGCTTTGCAACTTTCCGAAGTTTCCCCTCCAAATGAATTCATGACTACTTATTACATTACGTGATGGTATACTTTGACTACAAGAATCAATCACCATTTTAATTACATTTATTTAGGACTAAGCCCCTTCATACATGGTCGACTTGCGGTCGACGCAACTTGAATGCGAGGCCATTGCAACTCAACCTCGGCTCAACCTAACTGTGAACCTATCTCATACCCGAGTCGATTTTTGTTCACTCTACCAGCGTTTTGCCAGGAGGGTTCTCACCACAAAAAGGACTTGTTTAAAGGAGATATAATGAGTAGTTGAAATGATGAGGAGGATATTGTCATGTCTTACTGGTACCGTCAAATTAAAAGGAGATGAAGAATTTGACGGTGCATCCGTACAATCAATACTAATTAAGCTGCGGAAGAAAAACAATTGAATGCACTGTATGTATATAAATATACGTACATTATGTGCTATATTTATTTACTTTTTTGTACGTTCAGAAGGTTCTAATATTTGTTATATCTATATATCATTAAACTTTAGGCCTAAGGCCTAGTACGCACTGGGATTCTTTGAGTGGACTCTTTGAATCTCCGGAGAGTCTCGGCTGCGTTTAGCCTGAGTCCGGGCTGCTCCGACTCATTGTTGCGATGAATCTGGTGTGTTGCGGGCTAGCATTTTCGGACTCTTGAATCCCATCCAATATGGGATTCTTTGACTCAATGTTGCGCAACATTTACACGGACGGACAATCGGAACAAGCGCTCATGCTTCATTTATTTAGTTGACATTGTAGTGTTTGATTGAAGATTTTGTATAAAGGTATGTTGTGGATTACCGAGTTGACCTTACTGTTTATCAAAGACATGCATTCCCTCGGTGTTTGTGGGATGTATCATTTACGGAATACAGAAATCGGGAATTGAAAAGCCAAAGATTGAACGGTTTGGCCCAAAAAACGATGAATGATGGCTTCGCACACTTCTGGAACGTAATCTGATATTGACTGTTTTGAAATCCAGAAGGTGTACATGAGGCTTGTATACGAGTCTACACTCGCTAGGAACCGGATAGTGGAAGCTAATCTGTTGGCCGGAGAGATAGATTCCCGAAAGTTGGTATCTTTCTTGGAAATTTGACCACCAAATTTCAGTAAAATGGTTTCGAAATCGGTCGGGGACATCCCCAAAAAATTTCTGAACCCTGCGCCATCATTTAATCGCAACGTTTCCAAAAGATTTTCCCGTGCTGATTCCCGCCGTGAAATATTTGTTGAACCCACCATCTTTCTGGGCGTTTTTTAATGCACCTCCGATTGGATTCATTACGTACAATGCAAAAATGAGCAAGGGAAATTCCTTGAAGTGCTAGTTCCTCTGTCATTTTCACGGGCACTGATGAATGTGAACTGAATCTTGGTCTGGGCACAATTCTTAGTCGCGGAGCAGATTCGGGACTGCGTCGCAACAATGAATCTAAGCAGCCCCGACTCTGCCCCGCAACATGAAACGACGTATCCCAGAGCGTACTAGGGCTTAGGCCTTCCATACATAGGTCGACTCGCGCTCGAAGCCACTGCGACGCAACTTTTGTTACAGCTCTACTTCCTGTGCGTAGGTAGGCAACCACTCACCATTTCGACCCATTCTCGACTTGCTTGCGACACAACTTGGATTCGACTCGTGTGACCTGCAGTGCACTGCAAAAATCGAGTTCCCTGTTTCGGAGGCGTCGAACATATAATTTGTACAGGAGGTGGAAAAACACCCCCCCCCCACAACAACAGTGATTTGTACACTTCAACTCTCCCTGCATATGCCAGAAAATACACAATGGCGAAGCCGTGGAATGAGGTTTTTTTGAGTAATATGAATTATTATTTACAACCTTCGGTTTGTTTAATGATGATATTAGAATCTTCTGTATGAAAATCTGAATGAACAAAAAAGTAAATGAAGATAACACATTATGTATATAAACACACATAATAAAAAAAGTAAAGAGGTAGGGAATATTTTGTTTTCAACTAGCTAGGTACATTGGGGTGTAGCCACTTCAAAATTAATAACAGTAGTTAAATTTAATTTAAATCAAACGAGCTACCAAAATTTTAATTTAATTACAAATTTCCCCCACACTGTACAAGGTGTGTCATGCCATCGCATCCCGAAATCACCACATTCACAGAGCCACCCACATTACCTTCACTCTCCGTAAAAAGATCTCCCCCCTGTTTTCTTAAATAATATTCCTCTCCCAACTGCGGACAAGGTGTTGTACCTCGGACTGTACATCGACAACGCCTGACGTGAAATTCTCACACACGACTGAAATGTCAGGAGGTTATGACTTCTTGACAAACGTTCAATTTATCTCTCAAAAATAAAAGGCTGCTTTACAACACCATATTTAAGCGGTATGGACTTACGGACGGGAAGTGTCGGGCCAAACATTGCAACATCCACTGAATTCAAACTGCCTAGTCCTTAATACTCCGCAAAATACTATTTTATGTATCGAACCTAACTGCACATATAGACTTACATATCCCTTTCGTTCAAGATGAAATTCATTCCCGTTACCGTAAATTTCATAAAAACCTACAACTACCGTAAATCAGCACATCAGAAACCTCGCATCCCGACGAATCTCCTAGGAAGTGATGGTGATGACAGTGAAAGTGATAATGGCACAAGTATCAATTAAACAGATAATATTTTAGTAACATTGGAGTAAAATCAATGGGTGTTCTCTCCACTCTTGTTTTTAATTGTGTATATATTACCTTGCTCATAACTACTTGTTACATACTTGAAGGTATTGTAATATACTACAAATTATATTTTTTAAAAATTACAAATTTTGTCATTTAAAAACAGTGTACTGCCTAATATTTTGTTTTTGTTGGCGTATTCTTAAATCGAAAAGTTGATAAAAGTTAAAAAATATAATTATTTAACAAAGTTAAACGAAATCAATGTGTTTTTAACGCAATGATGTCGATATTACAAGGCTGTTTTCACGTTGTACCTCTTCTGCGCTAGTGAATTGTTTATAATTTTGACATTAGAACATATTTTATTATCATACTAAATTTTGCATCTTCTCGGCTTTTATTTTCAATTTAAACATTGCAGTCGATGGCATAAGTTGAAGCTTGTACAATATACCCAAAAACATACACAATTTATAGTTAAATCATTTATCGTTAAATATCGATCGTTATCTATTTCACCATTGAAGATGGTGAAAACAGAATCGAGTCAGGCCAAAGCATCGAGGATAGATGGACCAATGTTTGGAAACGACCAAACTTCAGGTTCATCTCTAGTCCCAGAAGAATAGAAAACGGTAGAAATATAGTTATAATATAAGAAATTAACTCATCAATATCATTTGTTTCTTCATATTATATGAGGGTTTTTGCTGCGCTTAATCGGAAAGTTTAAATTTTTGATTTGACTGTTTACGTTTTATTGTTTTGAAGTAAACGTATAACATAAGTAACGAAATGCGAAAGCGAACGATGAGAGGATAAACGACAAAACTATAGGTTCATCATCAGAGGAGACTCTGCAAGCCCATAGGCTGTGAACCTATTCTTCGGATAACCGAAACTAAGATACAATCCTCCATCAAACAATGGAATCCAAAAAGACAAACGGTGAAGTGGATTTTAAAAAATAACACTTATCGTAAAACTACCCTCACCAAGCTGGAAAGCTCATTGGTACAGTTAGAGAGTGCTAAACTCAGAGGAAAGTTAGGGCCATATACCGGTTACTAGCTTCTGCGAAAACGTATACACAACATGGGCATAGTCAATGATGATCCCATTATGCAATGAGGAGAAAGATACATCTTCGAATGTGAAGCAACCGCTCAATGGACACGTAACCAGGGATACAAAAAAAACCCAGTGAGAGGAATAGTAGCAACGACAGTCAGTGACCTTACTTTCCAAAACATAGGAAGGAATCGACAGAAAGAACTAAGGAACTAGGAGAGTATAATAAGCCGGAAGACTAGTGCTTGCGAAAAATAAGCCCCTACTTTGTAGTACCCTTTCATCATCATCTTAGGTTCATCGCTTTGCGTACCTAAAAATAAATCTCATACTACATGGGAAAGCCAAACATTTGGAATCATAGTGTTTACATTATTTAAAAAAACATGCGGGAAATAAAGCCAGAGAACATTTTCATAAAAGGGTTATAACCAGGATGATCGGAAACGCCTAGGAAACGGAAACTATAGGCTCTTCGTTTTGCAAACATCAAAAATAAATTTCATACTATTTGGAAAAGTAAAACTCTGAGATTATACAATTTATGGTATTTAAAACAAATAAACTCGAAATATAGCCAGACAATGGTCTCATATCAGGACATGAAGACCAGAATGATCTGAAACGTCCAAACAATGGGCTGATCACCTTTCCGACCTCGAAAATAAATTTCACATTATTTGGAAAAGTAAAACCTTTGCAATTGAAAGTTTGTGTTATTTAAAAAACGGACGGCAAACATAGCAAAAGAACGTTTTCATTTCACACCAGTGTTACTGATCTGAACCGTCCAAACTATTGGCTCTTCGGCTTGCAGACTTCAAAAATAAATTTCAAACTATTTAGGAAAGTAAAACCTTTGCAATTGTAAAGTTTGTGTTATTTAAAAAAGCGGACGGCAAACATAGCCAAAGAACGTTTTCATTTCACACCAGTGTTACTGATCTGAACCGTCCAAACTATTGGCTCTTCGGCTTGCAGACTTCAAAAATAAATTTCGAACTATTTAAAAAATTAAAACCTTTGCGAGTGTAGTTTGTCTTATTTGAAAAAAGTAGACGGCAAATATGGCTACAGAACGTATTTTCAACTTCGAGCTTTTTAAGATTAGGAATACTTGCTGGAATCCAAAGACTAATTATTTTCTCTAACGACCCGGGAAGGTTATAAATCGCAAACGGCATTTGTGAAGAACTGCCCCGGTTCTGGTCCGTCTTCACTGCCGCAGATGTGATCCATCGCTTAATTAACAATATTCTTCCCGACCATTTCTCACGGCTCAGCTTCCGCGGCCGACGCCATATTGCACCAGATCTCCCGGACTCAATTTCAAATCTTCAAGGGTTGTGGGCTCGGAAAAAACTCACCCCGGTTGTAATTTAACGCGATCCTCCCTAAAGAAGTGCCTCCCTCCGGGCCTTTCTCCTAAACCATTCCCCACTAATTATGTAGCGAATTCTTCGCCCCAGTTAACTCAGAGCGGGAGCGAGGGGGTGCGGGCGGATTATTTATAGGGTGGCCCCGCCCACGCTGTTAACATTGTCCGCATTTTCCAAACCCCGGCCCTTGCCACGGCGCGCACGCGGAAAAACAATTCCTTTCTACATTATTCTGTAAGATAAAATTCCGTTGGAAAATAAAATCCTGAGCTCTCTCGTTTGCTACAGAGGTCCAGACTGTGCTGTTTATGAATATTTATTATAAACAAAAAGAATTAAATTAAAAAAAGAGATAGATAGATACAGAGTGAGGGCGACAGATAGATAGATTGGTAGATAGATATAGATAGATAGAAAGATAGATACATGGATAGAGATAGAGAGATAGATAGATAGATAGATAGATAGATAGATAGATACATAGAGAGAGAGAGAGAGAGAGAGAGAGAGAGAGAAGGGAGAGGGAGAGGGAAAGAGAGAGAGAGAGAGAGAAAGAGAAAGAAAGAGAACAAGAGATAGATAGATAGATTGATAGATAGAGAGAGAGAGAGAGAGAGAGAGAGAGAGAGAGAGAGAGAGAGAGAGAGAAAGATATATATATATATATATATAGAGAGAGAGAGAGAGAGAGAGAGAGAGAGAGAGAGAGAGAGAGAGAGAGAGAGAGAGAGAGAGAGAGAGTGAGAGAGAATCAAAAAGATCAAAAGTTTTGATAGAAACACGCTGCAATCAGGACTTTCCTACCTTGTACATCAAATTCTGTCTTTCATAACTACAATTAAACCGTATTTGGAAATAAATATCCCTTTTTATTATTATCTGAATATTTTCACCTGGATATTATTTATCAGTTTGGTTGTTTCCGATCACCCTGTCTACTGTGTGTGTGAATTTATGGATTTCTCAACCTCGGACACGTGATCAAAATTAATAATCGCAAAAGGAGCTCTTAAAAAAACATTTATCATCCATAGTTACACCCTATGTGATAGTAAACGAGCCTGTTGACGGCAATCAGTTACTACGGTGAAAAATTAAACGGAGTCACATGACCGGTGAGCAACAGTGTATGAGAAGTGTTCTGTGGAGGAAGTAATGGTGCAGTTAGGTAAACATATACGGTCATAAACTTGCCCTAATAGGCCTCCCGACTAATCCATTATACCAACTATTATTGCCGGTCTATGTCCCTCTCCCTTGCGCACTTGCAGCCCAAAGGCGAGCGGCTCCGAGCCATCTTTAAAACGAGTCAATTACTTTTGAATTATTTCCTGTACAATTACATTCAACATTTTTATCATATTTCTCTCCGTACTCGATTGAAACATTCCGCTGGATTGAGAAAGAATAAATGGCATGTTTAACCTACAGACCACTAACTATAAATCGTGAATAGTCTAATAGCCTTTTGTTAGTGGAGATACAGTATTAATGATCGCTCTTTTTTCGACTGATTAATTACACAATTTTTACAATTTTCGTCGGGGTCGTTTTGAATGTTTCGACTAGTTCCATTATGAACTGCTCAAAAATGAATAGGGATATTTGTAATTATTCTCTTAATTTTCAATGTTAGTTGTATAAAAAAAAAAAAAATGGAAAATACGAAAAAAATGTTAATCCTCATTTTTATTTACGAAATTAGTTAAGAATAGTAAACATGAAGATTATTGATTTTGTAAACCTACGCCTTTTCTCGTATTTTCTCCATTTTAATCCAGTTGTATTCTCTTTAACCATGAAAAGACATCATCTTGAACCAGAAGTTCGCAATATTAGTGCCAGAATGAGTGATCGAGGTCACGGGCAAGTGGATATCGCAGAGTCAGTTGGCGTTTCTCAGAGCTTTAGCCCGATTTCGAGAGACGACTGCCAATAGGAGGCCTGTAGTGGATCTTAGCACCTTACTATGCTAAGGGCGGACGAAATAGTGTCATTGTTGTCAATTCAAGTCGGAACCATTCCATAGTCCCCGTCAGATCCTAAAAGAAGTACAACATGCTTTAACAAAGCCTTTATCAACACAAACGGTTCGAAGTCGTTTGTAGGAAGTTGGCCTCACATCGTAGCCCCTTCGAGACGACCTGCAGCAACCGCCCGCCACTACCAACTCAGGATAATATGGTGCAGCGAGAGCCTAGAGGTCCACAACAATTGGAATGCTGTTATATTTACTGATGAGTCGCCTTTCTGTTTGTATGTCTGTATACTGATATCAGGAGCCGAAGAGTCTATCGAGAACAGGGGATGTATACAATGCCCCAGTTCGTACTCCCTTCAGTGCAGTTTGTGCAGTTTGGAAAAGGCGGTGTAATGGTCTGGGTTGGGATTTACACTGGAGGACGAACTGGACTCCATACTGTTAAAGGCAACCTCACCGCAGTCAGTTATGTCCAAGAAATTATCAAGGAATGCATCCCTCAAATCAGGTATGTCATTGGCAGTGATTTTCGATTTCTGGAAGACAATGACAGATCTCATAGAGACATAGTTTTTCATCAGTGTTTAGAAAACCTGGGAATTTCCCATCTGCCCTTCCCCCGTTGCCTCTAGACCTCAATTCCATTGAGCACGTGTGGATGCGTTGCAGAAAAGGCTTTTGGATCACCATCCACAGCCAGTTGATCGCCAACAATTTAGTGCAGCGTTCCATCACCTAGAGAGTGAAATTCCTTACGAAATTAGTGACAACCTTATTAACACTATGCACACAGGAACACAGAAGATTTAGCACACGGTTTAATTATGTTTGTTGATTAGTGACCGTTAGTCGAAGATTATTCAGAAATCGTGAGATGCGGTCTGGTGTGATGTAGGTTTCAGAAAAACATTGTCTTTATCGTGTCAACGTTTCGATCTTTATTGAGATCATCTTCAGGGCTCAAAGTGTTTGTCTTCTGTGAAATTGTGCCATTCTTGCGTGTCGTGTTGAGCGTACTCTATAAAATAATTTGTAATACATTGTAATGCAATTTATAATAAAAATAAAACAAAATGCTAGAGAAAGTAAACAGTACGAAATTGGCAATATTCCTATTCATTTTGTGCAGTTTATAAAGAACTAAAAACTCCATGATATCTCTTGGTTTGGATGTTTAAGTTTTACCGAAGATTGTACAAATTTTTCTTAATTCAATATTTTGAAATCGACGATTTGCAAATTTGGTTTTTATCATCAAAACTTTTAAGAAATATTTTATCACGATTAATTAAGAGAACAACTGTTGATGAAATTTTGTTTGCACCTACTTCTACAACATTTTGTTACAAATCATCCATTTCACTGTCGCTTTTATCAAGAAGATACTTGTTTTAAATTTCAAACAAAATATATTAGCGTCATTATGATTATATAACATGGTGAAATATGTACACCAACCGTCCATTAAATCATACTATTTTCTTTATCGTGGTAATTTTCTTTATTGAACGCCCGTTTAGCGTCAGTTTTTAGTTCAAAGAAATTTTTTTAGGGGTCGTAGGGACCAAATTTCGACAAATTCAAAAACTATTTTTATTTTTTCAAATAAATGCATTTAAATTTAAAAAACATATTCATGCAGGCGTGCTAAAATAATTAAAAATTAAAACCATAAATTATAAATATTTTTTATCGTAAGAAGTGAACCAAAAGTAGTTATTTTTCACAAATATTTTCATAACCGAAAAATAAAAGGCCGAAGACTAATTTCTAATTTTTGGTGTGTTATCTTATTCCACGATATCCATATAAAATCACCTTTCTCCACGGATAATTTCCGTAAAGTATATGTTCTTTGTTAATTCCTTTTTTCCCCAATGTGTTATGACAAACTATATTGATAGGGAAGAAAGTCATCCTAGGCACAACCGTAAATTGCATGCAAAAACTCACTCTGTAATTCACCTCTCACCTTACGACTAGATAATGCAGTAAACTTCATATCACCCACCTGCAAGAAACAAAAGTAGAATGAATACATTAATACAACATGATTGAAACTTACATAATGTTTATTACAACAATAGTTACGTTATGTAAATTATCAATAAGACAGTTAAATGTTTGGTTTTGGTTTTATTACTATGTTACAACATCGCTACAAGCAACTTAGTTGTAATTATGAATTTTTTTATTATAAGTGTGGATCAGTAATCCATTAATTAACTACAACCTAACACAATAATATAGACATTCCTCACTTATGAGATAAGGCCATAGGCGACTAAGGAGTTGGGAAGAGGATCCAGGGTTTTATGGAAGCATCTGTATTAACTTGTTGAGGTATCGACGACAAATTGGATTTGAATGTTTATATGGATAGCAAGGTTCGATACCAAGTTCCACTTTAGCCAATGGTTTAAAATTTTTGAACTAGAGTAACTGGATTCTATGAAAGTTGGAATAGTTGGATTAACTCATTTCGATTCTCTAAGTCCAGATTGGTTGTAGGAACGATGTGTAAATGAGGCGTTTGTTTTGTAGTAAACAAAGGAAACCAATTATTATCATACTGGAGAGCTTAGCGTTCAGTGGGGTGTCGCGGATGAGAGGTCAAACATCTTTACAATTAAAAAAAAGAAAAAAATGAATTCTAATCCAGGACCGCCAGTGTGGCCTTTACGGACACGTTTGTTTTGCAAGAGTTTCGACCTGAGTAGTTTTTATATACTGAGATGCTTGTTTTTGATAGTTTAAGTGGCGGCAAGTCTAAAGAAATAGATAAGTGTATCGGGTATATACACTGCCCATTAAAAAAAATAATAATAAAAAAGCCAACTTTGGAAATGCATATTTTAGCCATTCATCAGTAAATTCAAAAATTCTGGAACATGTCAATTTTTGAACTTTTTACGAAAACTTCAAATTCTTCTCTAACGATTTCGAGTTAGTCGTGATTTTTTGGAAAAAACGTGGTTTTTACGTGCCGATGGAACTCTCCAGATTTAACCATACATAAACCTATTGTTTCAATAGTTATTCGAAGTCAAACTGCCACACAACACCTGCGAAATCGGAAGGAAAAGTTGAATTTCCGTGATGAGGCAAACAAGTGTTAATCGACAACAGCATTCACTTTTTTGAAAAAGTCCTCGAAATAAAAGCTGTAGAGCGTAAAATTTGCAAAAACATGACGGTTCAAAATTTATGTATACGGTTTTTGCCTTCTATATCAAGAAAATAGCACAAATCTATAACTACCAACCTTGCCTTGTTAGTTTTTGTATAAATTTATTTATATTAATATGTTTATTTTATTAGCCTTTAATTGTTTTCCCTTCTCCAGCTTTGTTTTTTTTTTTTTAATTTGTAACTGTGTTTGGAGGTACTGTGGACCAGAAAATTTCAATTCGATTCGACCAACTTGGTCTTCTTAACTTCTTAATAAACAAAACAAAATTTTTCAAATGCAAAAAACACTGCATGGAACGCAGACCTTTTAAGTACAATCCAACGGTAAAATAGCGATATCATGCCATGGTCCAAACTAGCATAATTTCACCGTCCTTCGTAAGTATCATCCATCTGAGTGAACAAATTACATATTATATTTAGGAGTTCTCAGGGTTTTTCGCAACGAAGTTATTAATATTAATTACATCTGTTTATTCATGTAATTTCTTAGCCTATTAGTCTATGTCAAACTCATAATTAATTATAATATTCGATAACTGAAGCAAAGTTTGTCATTGAAAGCTTGAATTTTTTTATTTATTCGGATCTTCACGTTTATATTTATTGCCTCGTAAAGTAATAGATGCCAAATTAAGATTGTTGTTATAAAACATCAGTGGTATTGCGTGGTATACATGATATTGCAAATTTAAATAATTTAAAGAAGAATACTTTTCGTCTTGTATGCAACAAAATTAGATAAAGAGTGGCGTAAATCCCTTAACATATCTGAAAATAAACAAAGCTCTTGTTGAAACTAGTCTTTGTAGGTAAATTATCGTGCACCGCACTTCTGAATCAAAAGTTACCCCAACTCGAACAGTTTCGTAAACCTAGCGCTATATTCACCATACAGGTGTAAATTTTCGCCTCTGAATCCACGGGCCTCACCTTCGCCGCTAGTTTCTCTCTCTTCGGAGTCACAAATAACGCCAAAGGAGGGAAACATAAATCTAAGGGTGAAGACAGAGACAAATCACCGCTTCAAAACTTGTTGTTCTCCCGGGCGACTAATCTCCAGACCGCATCCAGCCATCCCAGGTGAGACGGGAGTTCTCCTCACATTAGGCGGTTAATCCCACATCTGGTTCGACCTTAATGCGACCACACGCGACTTCGCGCACGTGGATCCTCCGCAACGTTCTCGGGTTTCTCGAGTACCGATATATACATATTTCAAAAGTATGTACTTCGCCGGAAGTTATAATGGATCTCAGAGCGAGAAAACCCCATATTATCACAATGCGAAGTTCTTAATGTTATTTTCCGAGATTTACTGTTTAGCGGTTTCCTTATGTAAAATTTATCCCATAGTTATATGGGAAAATCTGATAGAAACGATACCCTTACCTGCTAAAAAGACTCCAGGATAGGACCTTATCACTGGAGATAATACTAAAACAATTGCCAAAAAAGGGTGTAGTTAAACTAACATACCTATTTATGCTGCAATCAGACTGAAATATGTTCCCAGCATCTGGAAATTCGCAGAAGTCATTATGATAAAAAAAACTAAAAACAAGAAAACCGGCGAACGAGGTCAAATCATATAGACCCATATCGCTACTACCGACAGTGTCTAAACTCTTCGAAAAGTTATTATTAAAACGAATAAAACCCATTGTAGAAAAAAAAGAAAATCATCCCTGACCACCAATTTGGATTCCGAACAAGACCAACAATAGACCAAATTCCCCGAGTAACGGACGTAATAGAAAAATCTCTTAAAGAAAAACAAATTTGTTCTGCTATCTTCCTTGATGTCTCATAAGCTTTTGACAAGGTCTGGCACGAAGGACTCATTAATAAACTAAAAGAGATGCTACCAAAGCAATATATTGACATTATCAGTTCCTACCTAACTGACAGACTGTTTAGTGTCAAACAAGAAGATCAATATTCAAAATTAAAAACAATAAATGCAGGAGTGCCACAAGGTAGCATATTAGGTCCACTGCTTTAGTTGTTATACACCAGTGATTTTCCGAAAATAGATGGAGTAAAAACTGCAACGTTTGCAGATGACACAGCGGTGATATCACTAAGACCGACTATCACCCATTCAACCGAAATCCTCCTGGGAATGACCTTAGATGCCAAGCTGAGATGGAAAGAACACATGAAAAAAAAAGGACCGAAATAGGTTTAAGGTACTGGTTGATAAGACGTGGTTCCAACCTTGCTATACAAAATAAAATATTATTACATAAACAAGTCATAAAGCCTATATGGGCATATGGTATTCAACTATGGGGTTGTACCAAACACAGCAATATCAAAATCATACAAATCACAAAAAATAAAATCTTACGTAACATGGTCAATGCACCTTGGTGCGTGAGGAATAAGGACTCACATAGGAATCTTAAGAACCCTGAGGAAATACAAAGATTTTCTGCCAAACACCAGGCTCGCCTCAGCCAGCACGAGAATGTGGAAGTGACCAAACTTTTACATAACCGAAACACGGTCAGAAGATTAAAAAGAACGAAGCCATATGAATTTGTAGTTAAAAGTGAATAGTGAAATGTAAATCTTATTGTACCTATGTGTTTATAAGAATGTAAACATTTATTTATTCTATAATATTATTGTAAAATTAATGGTTGGTCTAATAAGACCAGTTATTGGGTTGTCCGGAAAATAATGCAGGATTTTGGTATTAAACAAAAAAAAAGAAACTAGTTACTTTAAAGCAATGTTCTTTAATCAAAATAATTNTACAAATGAGTAATCCTGTAAACGTAAACAGAATATTTTATATAGATTTTTTTTAATGAAAACTTAAAATCCTGCATTATTTTCCGGACAACCCAATATAATAAATAAAGTTATTTTAGAAAAAAAACCATACATAATTTCATTTGAAAGTTTCATGTCTATTGTTCTTAACATAAGAAACTATTAGAAAGAGGTAAAAAGAAAATTATGTACTTATTAGCTTACATAATTATATCACATTTTTTACTAAATCTACTGACCGACTGCAAATGGCAACCTGCAGAATACTTAACTTTTCAAATGGAAGATGTAGATAAACCGGTCAAGCAATGTATGATCAAATCTGTAATATCTGTTTGAACACCGGTTCAGCTAATTAAAATTCAGCTAAAAGCTATAGTTAATACATTTAATTTATAGTTCCAATGGGAAAACAATTTTGTAGTATTGAATTTTCAAAAGTCCCACATATCGTGAAAACACATGATTAAAATAATAATTGGTAATGTATGTAAATCCTTATCCTTTTTGTGCTTTATACAACCTTTTAAACTTGGTAATTGTCATGCAACAAATAATTCGTAATTTATTATTTGAACTGTTTTCAATTGTTCTCTGTGTTCAAAGGTGCATATCTTCTCTAACTTTGTTATTTTATTTATGCTTGGGACGGCATCGTCCTTATGGGATATTCAGTTTTAATGCTCCTTACTGATGAAAGGGTAGAAGGAAGACAGTAGGACGGAAAAAAATTCGATTTATTTGGTAAAAAGGGGGCATATTTTTGCGCCGAGTTGAAAAATACATACACAGCCGGACAGCAATTTCCTAGTGCTGTTTCGGTCTTGACAACAGAGGGGTAAGTAGATTTACGATTTCTAAGTCCTCCAACCCAAGTGCCCCGGAGGCGGGGGTGGAAATTGCGAAATGTAATTTAACATTCCACCTGTGTTATTCCGAGCCGGGTAGGGCCGCGGGGGCGGGTGAGGCGGCGTTGAAAAAAGGAACCGCGGAGGCGGCGAAATATACGGCGTCAGTTTTATACCCTGCTGGGAATTTCCTACACGTTTCTTATATTGCCAAAGGGATGATATTCGGTGGAAATTTCAGCGAAACGCCGTCGCGTTTTTGCCACAGCGCCCCTTTTTGGACGGCTTCA
Source organism: Cimex lectularius (assembly GCF_000648675.2). Classification (NCBI taxonomy): domain Eukaryota; kingdom Metazoa; phylum Arthropoda; class Insecta; order Hemiptera; family Cimicidae; genus Cimex; species Cimex lectularius. The sequence goes on along the minus strand of NW_019392764.1, from coordinate 2,207,595 downwards.
ACAGCCAGTAACAATATTTGTTCAACAACCTAAAAGAAAAGAGAAAAATCTCATTCAAACCATGAAAAAATGATTATTCTGTAAATGCGTGTGAAGGAAAAATTACTCGTTATCAGTATTCAATTTTTGCTGATTTTACACTTCAGAGGATCATTGAAAATTGAAATTGTAAATCTATGAATCCATTATAAGACAACAGCAATTTTATATAAAGAATTTTTTGCTAGAATGTCCATATTTATTAATATTAACCAAGTAAAAGTTTTTTGTACTCAACCAAAAATTATATATAGGACAACTGAAAGAAAACTTTGTAGTTATATTAATTCCCTTCTATTTCCCCAGAACGATTCTTTCCTTCTCCAAATACAAGCCAAAAATAATTCAACTTTCCAACATTAGATTTATTTTTCAATAGTTTAAAAATTAAAAAATTCACAATTTCCAAATGGTTCAAATTAAAGACTTATGCTCGATGGTACGACACCATGGGACAAAAGCAGGCAAATAACTGCCAAGAATATCTGTCCTGAGTTTACTAGAGTTTGTCGGACGTAATTAAGGAATTTATTGGTAGTAAATATACAGCGCAATATGTGAAAACTAATTTTAATAAAACTTTATATTCATTTCTGTGGAATCGATGTATAGAGAGAATGATGAGGCAAACATAAATAATTAATTCCATTATATTTAATGCTCTATTGGCCAAATTATTTATTTCAAATAATTAATCTTTTTATGTAAGGTTTTGATTGAAATGAAAAACGTAGTTTCACGGGGGGGGGGGGGATTCGAACCACGACTTTCGGCTCGGGAAACGTGAAGGTCGTGGGTTCAAATCCCGCTCGGGACACTACCTTTTTCATTTCAATCAAAACCTTCCATAAAAAGATTAATTAATTTAAATAAATAATTAATGTTACAGTGTTTTTATAAAGAAAACTAGCTTCGGGATTTCAGCTTCTACCGCGCGATAAAGCATCGCATCGATGGCAGTGTAAATAGGCTTAGGTTTATTACGGAAGGATTTAAAGTCAAAATTAAATAATATTTAATTAAAACAACCTTTACATAATACGCAGTCCATCAAGTTGAAAGATTTATATAAAAACTAAAAAAATTTATGCAGTTGAAAAACACACACACATAGCATACCTTTGCCAATATTCATTATTTTTGTCTGATATAATGTAATCCTTCGCCAAAATATCCAACATTCCTGCAACAATTACTTATTCGGTTCAACGTTTAGCTGAAAATTCAAGTGTTTACAATTCTTAAAACACAAAAACGAGCATATTTAAGAATTCTTAAAGCAGCTAGAATAGGTATTGTAAAACTATGATTTAGGAAAAATATATAGTGAATTTAGAAAAATTCATTGAAGAATTTATATATATCTTGGCGTATTTATCTTGAGAAAAAACGCTCCTAACAATTGAAAAGTACAGGAAATGTAGTAGGCAATATGATCCTACGGATAAGTAGGCAATGAAAAAGCCTAAAAAAATATCTTTTGATTTCTCAAAAGACTCACGTATAAAAGTTAATGAAACGTGGAATGATGATTGATGTTTCCACACCTCGATATCGATTTGAAGCCGGTTACGATATGTGGAAATCGCCAGCACCGAAAGCCGTAATTTTTTTATTGCACTAAATATTGTTCGTTTTTATGCATAATTTCAACCAATACACATTAAGGGAATAAAATTGTATTTATAAGTTAGTAAACTTTTGATATGCAAAATTTGATTATAGATAGCTTTGTTTTTTTAAATGGGGCTGGAGAAAGTTTAGTAACTTATCATTCGAAGTAATTTGTTATTGTTTTAACTTTTAACTTTTTTTGTGCTTTTTATAAATTGTGTTGCATACTGTACTGGGGTTCTAGATAATGATGCGTTCCCCGCCAAGGAGGTTTCCACAATGGAATAATGGCCGAGATATCGCTTCGCTGAACTGAATTTATGACCGATCTTTTTAAAAGATCAACTTCTGTAATAACTCCTATCGATTATACACCGGGAGGTGGGGTATTACGGCCATTATTTATTTTTTTATCTTGTTTCAAATTGATTTTCTAATCTTGCCAAACCCCGGCCGAATGTCGCAAGGGCCCCGGCGATATATTAAGTCTGTCTAAGACATCGCCTCGCTGGAGTGTTTCGTTAGGGGTGCGCGTTTCGTATGAAGGGGCGTATTTACATTTCACCCCTCGTTCGAGTGTTCTTCTGCTGGTGAGCATACGCCCTTAAAGTGACCGGTCTAAGGGAGTTTATCTTCCGACTAGCACCCCAGAACAGTTTGTCTTCTGGTACTGAGCCATCGTTCAATGCCAAGAACACCCCCAACCACATACCTCCAACGCTAAACGCAAGAGCAATGTGAAAAGGGATTATTTATGCACATACATATTAGTAACCGCTATTCCTTGCCAAAACCATTAATCTGTACTCTCCGCCATGAAACTTTCAGAATACCATATGCACAATAATTTTTGAAAATATATAATCACGTAATTGAAATATGAGAAAAAAATGAGTAGCGTGCAAATAAATACCAAAAATTACATCTTTGGGGGAATTAATTTATATAGGAGATTCCATTTCAGCACGTCCACCGTACAAATTTAAAGATTAAAGGTCAATATTAGTTTATTTTACCACTCGTATTTATAATTGGTTCCAGAGATCAAGCCTGATATTATAGCGAGATCAATAATGAAGTCCAATGATTATTATATCAATGGACACGGGTTCGGATATTGAATTCATGTTACTTCAGAGAAATATTAGCTGGCAAATGGATAATCACGAACAGTCCAATCCATCGTCGTACATCTCAAATGCAATTTTAACAGCATAACCCACACAAACATAACAGCATAACACAAATAAATTAGGAGTAATACTGGTACAAATACATTTGAGATGTAGGAAAAAAAAAAGATGAAATCCTGAATTATGTCTCTAGCATCCATATCGACCTATGTAACTATAACTTATCGGTCAGTTGATCTAAAATAATACAATTTTAACGGATATTCTATTATATATGCAATTATACGTATATAAAAGAAAGATAATCAGTTATGATTATCATACGATAATTAATCTATCTTAAGGTTTAAATTTTTGGTTTCTAATTCATATGCTCTGTTTCTCTGGAAATCTTGCAGCAGTTATTTTCAAGTTTTTAGGAAGAGTCTGAGAAAAAAGGTGTAATTTGCTGAAATGGGCTGTAATTTAAAATCACTTTGTATGTAACATACATCACTGTAGACATCGTTTGTCATCAATAATGTATCGACCGATCCGGTCATAAACCGCGGTATTTTTCAAGTGGCCTTATAAGCGTCTGCATCGAATAATGTTTAAAACTTAGCAATAAAGGAGACCGCTAATGGGGAATAGATGTAAAAAAGATGGTCTGGGAAGGGGCGGCGGCATGAAAAACACATAAGGGGAAGTGGTAGGGGGTTGGAAAGAAGTCTGCGGAGGAACTGAGCTCAGGCCGACCCTAAGTGGATAATTTACTAGTAAAGTTTTCTACCCCCTTCGCCGGTCCGGGGCTGAAATTTGTCTGGCGTTGAGGGCGTAGAAAGCAGAGTGGTTGGGGGACGGGGGCCTCCAGGGGCGCAAACTTTGGAGGTGGCGGTCTTCTGGCCAGAGACGTGCCTCTCAGTTTTCAGCCTGCCGACATTTTACAAAAGGGTTCGTTTTAAAGGGTAATCTCTAATAGGACACTTAATAATCTCTTTTTTTACTCTTAAAATATACTAATCATTACAAACACAAACACACAAGCCACATATACATAGCTGAAACATGAAGCTATGATGAATGTTGATGGTAATATAAAAAAGATGTAGAATTTTTATTAATTTATTTGCCTTTTATGATGTCATCCTTACTTATACCTCACGTCATAAAAGTCAGAATTATATTAAAGGAAAAATTCCAGGAGAACAAGTGACTAATCAAGGAGTCCATGTGCGGAAAATTGCCCCCGGGGCCAAATTTTCCCCGAGCGGTTCAGAATAATTTTGAACATTTTATTAGGTTTCGTCTTTTCAATTAATTAAGGTTTTGGTTGAGTCAGTGTCACAAGCGGGATTCGAACCCATGACCTTCGGCTAAATACGCTGCTGCTCTACCACTTGAGCTAATTTTGAACATCAATTTCCTGACTGTCAATACTCGAGATCTATTCTTTCGATAAGTTAGTGAGGTAATGAAGAAAATTTATTAGGTTCCACCACCAAGCAATAACGCTCCTCTGGAAGGATTTTCACGATATACATATCTAATGCAAGGGGTTCGGAAAGTTTACTTCAGTTATGTAGCAATGCTAATCAAATATCGAAGTATTAAATTAATATGTTATATAAGTGTTCACATGTTTGGTTGACGAATGCTCCTCTATTTGATGCATATGTTCATCCCGAATGCGCATTTCCATAACACTCAACGTCGAATGGAACTTCATTCGTGGAAATGAGTTTTAACCGTTCAAATACATCACAGCAACATTGGTAATCAGAATAAAATAGGTGTTGAAAATTTGAATCAATATTTAAAATTTTATAACTCAGAAATTGGTCTAGCTAGCTTTTTCATACTAAAAGATACAAATGATCACATTTCATTAGTGAATATTTGTGCTACCGACCGTTAAAACGATCACATTTTCATATTTATGAAGTTTAGTTATTTAGAAATCGTGAGATGCGGTCTGGTGTGATGTAGGTTTCAGAAAAACATTTTCTTTATCGTGCCAACGTTTCGATCTTTATTGAGATCATCTTCAGGACTCAAAGTGTTTGTCTTCTGTGTAATTGTACTATTCTTGCGTGTGGTGTCGAGAGTGTTGAGAGTGGGGCACTCTCGACACGACACGACACGCAAGAATGGCACAGTTACACAGAAGACTAACACTTTGAGCCCTGAAGATGATCTCAATAATGATCGAAACGTTGGCACGATAAAGAAAATGTTTTTCTGAAACCTACGTCACACCAGACAGCATCTCACGATTTCTAAATAAATATCGATTAACGGTCACTAATCACCACACATATTTATGAAGATTGTTAATATCTGATCTTGTGATTATTATATTAAGTTTGAAAAGACAAAATAAAGGAAGAAATCTGGAATTATTTACTTTTTTTAAACTGTACGTATAATTATCATGCTGATGCAACGAAGTAAAAAAGTCCCATAAGTAACGTTATTCACGGGGGTTTCAAAGTCCAACTGCCCATCCTAAATGAGGGACCAACCTGCTATAGCATACTTTTTTTTATAGTTATCAATTAAAAAGCTGGGTTTTGCCGGGATTTGAACCCGGATCATTGAAGTGGCCATCTGCGTCTGCCTACCTAACCAATCGAGCACAGAGGTCGCCTTTAATAAATAAGATATTGTTGGGTAGGGCAGGGATATATTTTTAAGTTCTAACCTTTTCTCCCTCTTCCATGCTCGCCTTCCCTCTGTACTTGAAGATGGTGCGCAGGTTGGCAACACTATAGTTAAAATAGTATTGTAATTATGCTGATGATGTTTTCTTTTGATACGGCAAAGATAGAGAGTGACATTAGAAAGAAACAAAAATATGTTAGAAGTTTATTACAAAAAAATCGAATCTGACTGTTAAAGCTAAGGTTGTACCATATGGCAAAAGTGGCAGACTTGTCCTTGCTACCATTTTTTCTTTCATGATCACCTGTTGAAATTGTCCAACAGTACAAATATTCTGTAGTTACACCTACACCTCCTCGTCTTTCCAACATCATTTGTAGCAGGTGTCATTTGCTGGGAATGTGGGATTTAAATAAAATTTGGGTGGGCTTCATGTTGAAGAGCAATGTGCAAGAGCAACTTTCACTATATTTAATGCTGTTTAAGAGTTCTGTGTTGTTCTATGCATGTCAGGTTTTGGTTATCAACATCAGTTTTAGTTACATGTTGTACACACACCTATGATCCTATTAATGGTATGCACACTAAGGTTCACTTTAAATACTTTAAATTTGTTTTTAAAGTCCTTTAGCTCCCTATTCCCGTCTTCCAAAAATTACTCCCTTTGAGGTAGTAAAAAACAATACGTTCCGATTCTCTCCCATTGGCATAATCCATTCAGTAAATATTCCACTCCATCACTTTAGAATCAGTAGAATCATGACCGGAAAACTAAACATGACCGGTTATTGTTAAAATCATCAAGAGGAATCTGTTGGGATGGTATGGCATCAAATCACTTTCAACTGTATAGAGACCTTGATATATAGACCGGATATATACCTTGATCATACAGTTGCTTAATGCCACTTTGTTTCTGATTTTAATCGCAATTTGCATTTGGGTAATGTGCGACGATTGTTTAAAATGAGGTGAGAGCTCATATGTATAATTTCCTAGTTGGGAAGGACTCTCAGACTTGCGCTCGAAACGAAAAGGTCCATGAAGTAATAGAGTGTTTTCTTACTTTTTTCCAGTAATTTCTTAATTGTGCTCGTCTACTTTCCGTTGTGAAATTTAGTTTTCTAATTTTTGTGATAATTGATTACATTTAAATTTACATTTAATTTGGAAGTTAATTTCAATTATCAAGAATAAATTGTATAATAATGTATGTTCTATAGATCTACTCTTGTAAGTACAAAATTACTTTTAAAAAGTTAGTATAACAAAAGAAAGCTTAAAATAACTATATCACTAACCATAAAAAGGGAAATTTAATTACTCGTTCGTAATTAAGAGTGGCGTTGGTAAAGTTAACAAGGAGGTCCTCTATGAAAATAAGAGTCCGTGCTGTGAAAATCCTGTTCGTCAGGAATTAATCAAGTTTAATGTCTCGGATTGTTCAAGCCGGCCAATTAAGTGGTGTCAATAAAACACCCCTTGGCGCTTCCGGACTTTCTTTAGAGCCGCAGCTCTGAATTACGGGCCGTCTTGGCATTTCTGAGGGGGTGGGCACACTTGTGCGGCTTTTCCCCTATTTACGATTTTTTTCTTCTTTATTTACCCTCGTCAGGCCTTCTTGAATTATGGCAATTTTATGCCGGGACTTAATCGCATAGCGTACATCCATACCTTCTTAAGAGCACTTGATTGCTCCATTACTGAAATTAAATTATGGATATAATCTTGGAAAATACATTGTATACATTTAAAAATAGATTAATTTAACAGCATAAAAAGTTTTTCAAAAAAGGTTGCATAATAAAGATGTGAGTAGTTAAATAAAAAGAGGTGGTTTGGACAGTGTGTATTATCTAAAGCGAATAAGAAAGGTCATACGCAACCGATTAAGGATAGGCCAAGTGAGGTTGACGCACGGACAATTACTATGTGACCTGCACATAGAGAAAAGTTCTGTCCCACCTGATTAAGGGGTGAAATTTCTTGGCTCCATGAAGAGAGCGTGTAGGAATGCCATCAGATATGAAAATTACTTGAACACGGCAGGGGTTCCCTATTCCGAATTGACCTGCTGTTGACAGCATCGGGACATCAAATCTAGGTAGCTGGCCAATATAAGATAGATAAGGATAAGACGGAGCTGACCCTGGACTTCCAGCCACCGGGGTGGGTGATTCTCGAAGCCTCTCTGTAATTAATAGTAAATTACCAAAGCTGTAATTGCCAATGAACTGCTGGAAGTGATAGGCTCAACTCTGTACATGTATGGATATAAATCCAAATCTAAAAATCTAAAAAGTGGTATTTATATTATCAATTATCATAGAATAGCCTATAAATCTACAGAGAATTGTTTAGACTAAACACATTAAACACAACGACAAAGCAAAATTTCAAAACGATTCAGAAATTAAATCGAAGATGAATTTTTACACTACATTTGTTCTATTGTAAAACGTTTTCTGTACGAACAACAATACTTCATTAACCTTCAAATAATTTACTAAGTAATAGTTTAATTTTTTTAAAGTAAAAAGAAATCGTAATAATTTAATAGTCATGTTGTTTTATCATGCCTATGTTCTTCTGCTGGTTATGATAAATAAGCCTAATAAATAAACTATAAGGGTCTTCAAATTTAGGAATAGGTTCACTAGTTTCATGGTCCATTTTTTTATCTCAACTAAAAACCTTAATTAATTGAAAGATATTAATTGGTCAAGCGGACCACGAAACTAGTGAATTTAATAAGTTTAAATGAAGTATACCTTCACTAAAGCTGGCCATTTCATTTGTCGCCGAGAATCAAATAGATTGCACGACATTTGAAAAATAGCAAAAAGGAGGGAAAATTCAAAAGCTGGGGTTGAGATGGGAGGTTAGTGTCCGAGTGGATCGAGGTCTCGATAGCTCAAGTGGTAGAGCAGCGGCGTATCTAGCCGAAGATCGTAGGTTCAAATCCCGCTCGTGACACTGACTTTTTTATCTACACTGAAAACCTTAATTAATTTAGGAATAGGATTTATTTTATTTACACAAAATTAAAAATACATCGAATAATATCAACTTATGGTACTTATGACGTTTCGTCCTTAATGACATCTCTTCACATATATTATAAGTAAATCAAAGGTAACCAAAAGATCTACAGATAATTTTGGTAAGTAATGGGTTGTAAAAATATGTGAAGCAAAATTGTATGCAGGACTAAAAGTAGGCAGGAATTGAATACAAAATCAACGTTTTGTATATTTTTTCTAAATACTTCAACTGTTCTATTTCGAAACAACGTTCAGTACAAATATCTTTTCCTTAGGTATATAAGTTATTAGGAGTAAACTCATTCGTTCCCGCCATACAACCAGTAGTTGGACGTCTAGTCCTTCAGAATAATGTGAATATCTTGAATGCACTTTTAATTAATAAAACCAATATAACCTCTTTCGCAAAGTCTGGTTGTATATTTCGCTAGAGAAAAGTCACAAATTTGTGAAAATTTACCGGACTAGCGAATCAAATCACCTGCTTCCAAATAATTTAAAAAATTCTGACATGTAGTTATTAGATTAACTAATTAAATAAATAATTATAAGCAGATATATAACTTATTTACGTTATGATTTATCTGTTCTAGCCTAAGTACGAACAACGTAAAAAATATATATGACAATGTCGAACAAAGGCAACCGAAAAGACAGGCAATTTTTAGGGCCCAGTGCAGTTTTTTAGTCATATTCGCACTCATTTTTAAGGGCATTTTTTCCTATTTAAGTACCATTCACTCATATAGTGTGGTAGAGTATTCGATATTCCTCCGTCAGCCTTTTGCACGTTCTATTTAACTAATCTTATTGAGGGTATGGGTGGTCAGTATCGTTCCATCAACCATCTCATATTACACATTCATGCTAATAAATTCATTCCAAGTAAATATACACAAAAGAAACACAAATCGAAATATCTATCGCGTTATATAAACAATATAAGGCTCCAGCTTCATCCGAAAATCCAAACAGGTGAACCAAATATTTGCTGCTGTTTCTACTCGCTCTCTAGGTGGAGCGAAGGAATGACGTCCTTCAATTAAGTGGGATACACGAAATAACAATTCATTCTCTAAATGACAGACCATACGTGGGTACAGACCACACGAAAGTCAGTGACGTGTGTCAACCTAACAAGGCCATTTCTTAATCGGCTGGGATTGCACCATTTTCTACCTTCTGATCCTCAAGAGGGCAATCCGTCACCGTGTTCTTGTTAGACAATTTCTTTGTTGACCTGGCCAACTGACCCTGCCATTTCCTTTTATAATACTTTATTGCATTTTTAGCTTCAGAGGGTAGGATCACTGTGCTCAGGACTATAGGTTGCGTCGTCCACCTTTATGTTACCCTCTAGATATATGCGACCGAGGACTAAGACAACTACCCTTTTGCCGAGACGCTCCGAGTATTTCTCTAGCAAGGCAAGCCGAGAGGGTGACACGGAGGACCTGTCACGCATAACAGTAAAACCGCTTTGTTCATGTTGTGATTTAGTATTATATGTTAATATTTTATTAATTTGTTTGATAACACTATGTTTTTCAACGTATTATATTTATGAAGCATTTTCAGCTTGCTTGTGCTATAGCTGAAATAAAGTACATCTCCTTCCACTAGCTTTATGAAAATAAGTGGGGGATGATAACTCTTATATCAACAGACGTTTCCTGAAAAAATGCTTAATTAAATAGAGCGTAAATTGTTGAATGTTTCTTTTACAAACTTTCTACCTTTGAAAAGATTGGGATAGGTTCATTCTAACCGAGTTTTGTATTTCCGATCTTAATCTTTCTGGTTTCGACGGGGAACTGCGACGAAAGTATTATTAAAACCTCCCGCACGAATGTATTTGAATGTGTGAACGTGTTTTTCCGGCTTGTATTCAAGCCGGCTTAATCTTCGCCGACCGGGTAAATCACCATGGGGTGACGTTCCGCGGAAAAAGCAATCTCCCCCCTCCGATGAAGAAAGCAACCACCTTGATGAAGATGTCCAACTGAAACCTGATTTACTACCCGCCGGTGAAATGTATTGGAAGGGCGTATTTATCGCATTCGGACAAACCATTAAATTCAATTCCAAACTTGTTTTTTTTTTTGTTTTTGTTGCTTGCTTCATCGCTGCGGGAACCTGCTATTCGCGATAGCAATTGAAAGGGGAGTGTATTTCATACCATCTTTTTCCATTTTACCAAACACAATCAAGGTTTCAGCATCCGGTGATGACTTAAAAAAAAACTGGAAACAGTTTTTTGTTAAATTCTCGTTATCATATGAACTGGGAGTTACCACTACTAAAACGTTGTTCTGTCAAACAATCATCGATCTTATATAATGGGAAACTACAATATTTGTCAAACAATAAGAAAACAACAAAACCTCATAATTAAAACTGTACTAGGTTGCTCATACGTCGACCTCATCAGTGAATGGGTCAGGGAACCCAATGTACATACTTACAAAATGGGCTTGTTTTTTAAAAAACACCGACTCCCCCGGGTAATAATATGACCTCTCCTGTTTTGAACCCCTTTACAAAAGGAAAAAAGGTTTCCTCGCAATAAATCGACTTTTTTTGAAAAGTTAAACTTTTGGTACTCACAGTTTGGATAATATTTTTTTCAAATGTAACGTTAATTTATATACCAAATTTACATTGCGAAACTGTAGTGTTTTATTGTATTTGTCTTTGAATGGTTAGTGTGTAAATTTGTGATAGACGGGTATCAGCATTGTTTTTGAACTGTTCGTTTTTCTTGAAACAATTTCTAAGTAATCTTAATTGTTGCTTTGATGGTAAAATATTAAAACTAACCTTCAACTGTAATATCGTAACTACGTCTGTCCAAATCAAGAGAGATGCGATATGAAAAATAAGCTGATTTGAAGAAAAATCAAAACGTAACTGACACCGCGGGGCAAAACATACCTCATAATTAACTGCACATAGATTTGACGATTAAGAAAAAGATGAATTGCCATTTTCCTTGGCTAAATCTTTAATTTACATATAGGTACAGGTAGTACTAGGTGCTTTGCTGAGCAAAGTTAACATTATAAATAAAGAAGTTTAAAGTTACTTCTTTAAAATTGTCGTTACTCGAAAATCCGAGTTTTTTTCTTGTTAAAGGTGGTCGTACGTGCGGGTTATTTTATTACTCATAACTGGTAAATTGAATTAGACCTGAGCCTGAAGCTTCACTCATTCAAGATCGGAGATAAGTCCCGGGCATTATGTAACAGCCCATTGTCCCAGCTTCGCCGATAAATTTCGTCCTTGTTATTTAATATTCATCTTTAATCTTCAAAGCTTTGATTACTACGTTTGGATATCGGCCTTACAGATTGGAAGGCCCTTTAATTATTTATTTACAGCCTTAGAATAATCACACGTGATAAAGTGATAAATCCAGCGAGTGTCAACGTCCAATCGTTCCAACGCCTCCTAACGAATTACAACATGGAATTTTTGGCTTTCGGACCTGTCGGTTATTGATTTAAAGTCTCTTCTCATGATTTATCGACCAGTAATTAAAGCCCGCCTTTTCAGCAGTTATGTTTGAAATTAGTTACAAATCAGGAGAAACGTGTTAAATTTATTGTTTAGAGAATATTACTATAGTTTTATTGAATATTACTTATTTATTTGAAATTACGTATTCTTATGATTACTGAATTGAATATATTGATTACGTACAGAATAAAATGACTAGCGAAAAATAACTGAAGATCCGATAAAGTTTACGTTGTCATTATCAATCAGAATACATATATATATATATATATATATATATATATATCAGTTACAACAAAAATAATGTTTGATTTGAAAAAAAAATTTGAAGGACTCTTCAAAAAGAACCACACAGTGACATTTTAAAGACGATTCCACAGGATTCCATCTCGGTAACAAAAATACACTTTCTAATTGTCATTATTTATTTCTATTAGTATGAAATATGTGATTGATAGGTTTTTTTCTACATAATGGACATTGTCCGGTTAGTTGATGATGACTCCATGATATTTTTGACCACAACCCACATAGAATGGGTAACCACAATACAATTTTTTTTTTCAAATTATTAAAATCCCGAGGACTATGCCAGGATTGGAACCCCGCTACCTTGGCAAATACAAGTTGGAGGACCTAACCACTGGGTCACTGTGGTTCCCATTGCAAACTTTAGGTACTTGTAAACAAATTTAATCAACTACATATGTATATGCACCATTTTGTTTTACTATTTGTTCCCATTTTCTCTGTAATTTTGTAATTCCGTCCTTGAAATTATTAATGTAAACATTGAGATATGTTAAGTGCCTGTGCGAGGTCTCGTGTCGTTAAGTGTGGTGGAACATCTTCCATTTGGACATCAAAAACGGTTGAACGACAACCAGAGCGGTTTGCGTATTCCAAATCAAAATTCCCGCTTGAAACTACTTACTGACTGTGCCTTTCTCCTAAAGCATCATCACATACGGTAATACGAAATTAATAAATTAAGTCAATGCACTCATTTTATGATGGCAAAACACCTTGAAAAAATACGAGCTCTAACTAAACTGACGAATAAAAACGCCTAAACTGATCATTTTTCATAGTGCGTAAACAATAATGACTAGATAAACATTAGTTAAAAGCCAAGAGGGATAAAATTTAATTATCACACTACGGACTTTTACAACTCAACAATACAAACTATTGACTAATGTTATAAAAGAGGACTTCCCAAACGTTTTTGGCAGCGGACCCCTTTCTGAAAACAAAATCCACGGCGGACCAGGTTGTTTTAGCTGCACAATTTGGATATGTTGATTTTAATTTTTGACAGCTAAGACGGATGTCCGGTTCAGCATCTGGACATCGTCAGTGTGTAGTTATGGTGGCTGTATGAGATAGAAAATCCGAATTCGCATGGGTAAGTTGTGGTAAATGGAACAAGAATAGGTTTTGCTGTTAAACGAGCGGTTGAAATTTTTTGCTCCCCAGTCGGAGACAAAAAGGGATTTAGGATCGGCCTCGAAAGTACATTTGAAGGTGGAGTCTGAAGTAATGTATATAAAAATTCGTATTCACGTGAAGATATATTAGTTGGCTTGGTAGAAACAGAAAACGGTTTGAAAACCCCACTCAGGGTCTTGCAGCATTGAATCTCGAGCCGTAGAGAAGTAGTGCTCAAAGGACATCTCAAAACCTAGAAGGTGTTCAAATATTTCATCGATCAACGATCAATTTAAGTTTGCCAGCTCAAGTTTTTCTTTTTAACAAAAACTGGAAAACACTCCACTTCTTTCTTTTTTACAGATTAAGCCCAAAACTGGATTTTTTATTATTTACATTATTTTTTCTCAACGTTCGCCGAGGACCACAGTATGGGAAGCCCCGCTAGAAAACAACCCTGATTTCTTGGACAGGCAGGTGCAGTAAATTCTTAAATCTTAATTCTTAGTTAAATTAATTAGTTAATTCTTAGTTAAATCTTAATTCTTAGTGATTTTTCATTATGATTTATTATATTCTTATAATTTATAAACATGTATTTGTGCGCTTATTAAACGCAGTATATTGAGGTTGTTCATGTTAAATTCGCGTAATGGTCGTTTTTCGACATGCTGCATAAAACACAAAAATAATGGGGAAAATTAAAAATATCAATTTTCATTGATTTCTACCATTAGTTTACTAAACCAAACTAGCAGTAATAAACCAAACTAAAATTTGTTCAACCATTTTTTCATGTTTTTAAATTAAATTAATATATGATTGAAATAATTCTAAATAAATAAATGCGTCCATAATAATATNATAAATTAATTAATTATAAAAAAATCTGGTAAATCTTATCTTTCCTGTTAAATCTGAATTGTACAAAAACTTAACAACTTTTACTTGCGTTGGAAAAAATATTTCTCATTTTTTTTCACTTAATAATAAAATACAAAATGGATAACCACTGACACAGAAATGTTAAAAACACTCGACCGTAAATATCAGTGTTTGGCGCCGCAAGCCCACCCCTTCGCCGCTCATGTTATTAGCCTGTTATTGATTTATTCTCGGCCTCCTCTCACTTCGCAGGCCATTATATACTTGTAACTCTCTTCCAATACTACAAAACACACTGATATGGTATTGTTTTCATTATTGCCATTGGTATTATTCATTTTTTTTTTTTTTTAGTTCAAAGGAATAATGAATTTTGACGTTATTAAGAACGTATTAAGAAGCCGAAGGTCGCGGGTTCGAATCCCGCTCGTGACGCTAGCTTTTTCATTTCAACCAAAACCTTACATAAAAAGGTTACTAAGAACTTTTAGTGTTGGATAATTGTTGTGTTAATTTTTGCCATACTAAATTTAAATAGAATAAGAATATTAAGGTTTTAGCTGAACTAAAATTGCGACAAGTGCTACTCTTCGATCACGTATGATATATGCATTGTATATTCGCTCCCCACTCGATAAATTTATAAGAGATGATTTATCATACAAACATGGCGATGGCAAATTATTAATACAGTTTAATAAAATACATTAGTAAAATAATTTTTCGAAAAACACCAAAAAGACTTATTTGCAGTGTATTTGCCATATTTCGGTGCCATTTTCTCAATATCAATTTTGTCTAATAACCAACATTTGTTATTTAAATACCAGTGTTATTTGTTTTATTTTTTCTAATAGAAATAATAAAAATTGTGGCAAAGTTTGTTTTCTTAAATAGGGAATCGCTTATTCCAAACCTAAATTATTACAAAAATGTACACCAGTAAAAGTATATTATTGATATAAAATAACTACACCTATAAGATATTTCAATAAACAAAATCAGTTAAACAATAAAAAAATAAATAAGCTTAATTGATGATATGTTACAAAAAAAAACGTCTTTTTATACTAAGTATTATCATTTTACCGCAAGAGAATCATGTTTAACAGAAATGGAGAGTAGATGAAGATATTTCCTTTTAAGAAGGCTTCGTTCCTTTTTCTAGTCGAGCAGCCATAAGTAGAAAGAAGCAAAGGGGTTCTAAGGGACTTAAGGCATGGTGCTGACCCATAGCACACATGTCTCATACACGAAGCTCCAAGAATACATATCGTATATTTTCGAAGACGATGCCAGGAGGGGAGAGTCCCGCGACGACGATAAATATGACTTAGAGGACGTCTCTATTCCGTCCTAACCGTGAACAAGTTTTTCGTTCGTCGTAAATCCCCTCGGGCTAAGAAGAAAAGTGGGAGGAGGGGAATAATTTATCCAGAGGCCGGCGTTACCATAAATTACCCCCTTCCCGGCAGAAGGACGCCGACTAGGTACAATAATGACATAGAGCTATGTATTGTCGTCCCTCTCAGGGGCCGAAGGGATGTTTCCTGAGGAAGAAAGTTGAGCCACGGACTCACGGACCAGTCCACGGATCAGTCCTTGACGCCTTAACCGGTATAATGTTTATGTGTAACTTGAGCAATGAGAGTCAGTTCTATTTCTCAATCCAAAATGTCCCTTATTGCCAGTTTTGTATCTTCTATAGTAGGGTAATGTGGGATATCAAACTATCGCCGGGCTTCCAATGTTAGATCGAATATCTGTATTTGATCATCAAAACAAAGAAGCAATTACAGGCTAAACCGTTTTTTTTTTTAAACGAGATAGGGAACTAAACTGCCTTGAACAATTTTGAGAACCCTTGAGGGTACGAGGCGAACTTTGGAAAAATAATATTTACAAAATGAAACTTAGAACGAATTAATAAAATTAAAACCTAATAACATTGATAACATTGAATACTGGAAACGAAAGTTTTTATTTTGCAACAGCAGTCATTGTGTTTTCCACAGACATGCTTTCGCTATTAAACAAATGCCAACCTCTTTTAAGAACGTTTTGGATTAGTCTATTCAAATTATTAATTATATCAAGTCGCAGCCATTGAAGTCAAGATTTTTCATAACATTACGTGACGATATGGGAAGCTTCATCATTCCCTGATTCTCCATACACAAATGAGGTGGCTGTCCCTCGATTACAGGAAATACGCTCTCAAGTCTTATCTTGTCAAATGTTGATGGACCACAATGTCAAATGCTAATGACAAAGATAGCGCGTTTTTTTTTGCCTTATGATCTTTGCATATTACCCATGACGAATTCTTATATATGTTGTTCAAATTAGGGGTTATCGGGAAAAAGGGCCAGAGGCGACGGTGGGAATCGAACCCACGACCGTGGCGTGAGAGTCTCTCATGCTAGCCACTCGGCTAGCGCGTTCAAAACAAAAATCCAGTTTTGGGTTTAATCTGTTGAGAAGGAACAATGGAAAAATTTTCTGTGTTAAATGATTTATTTATTTTTTAAGAAAACAAACTGGAGCTTGAGAAAAATAAAATGTGGACCGCTTCAACGTTTGAGATGTCTTTTGTGCACTATTTCCCAACAGCTGAGTTACAATCCTGCAAGACCATGAATGGGTCGTTAAACCGTTTTCAATTTCGATAAAGTCATGCAAATGACTCCACCTTGAAATCTACTTTCATGTCCGATACTTACCCCCCATTTTTGACTTCATCTGTAAAACAAAAAATTTCAACCGCTCGTTGAAAAAGCAAAATGAGTTCTTCCATTTGCCAAAACTTACGTAGCGAATCCGGATTTCTTATCTACAGTCACAATACATAAATTCCGAAGTTTTCCAGTGTTAAATGATTTTTTTATGTGAACGCCGAAGTTTGGAGATGTCCATAGAGGACTATTTCCCAACAGCTTATGATAGACCCACCATAACTAAATACAGAAGCTGTTCAGATCCTGAACAGGTCATCCGTCTCCAGCTATCAAAAATTAAAATCAACATATCCAAATTGTGTAGGCTAAAACAACCTTACTCTTTCAATTAATTTATTAATCATTCATGTTCAAATTATAACTTTTGAAATTGGCTCAAGTTTTTCATAACTATTAATTCCGTTTTGTCCAACAGGATTTTTGTCTTCCGGATTTTATATATAAAGTTAAGTATGTCAAATGTTTGTTTTCATAGTTATATCTCCCTCCATCACCTAATTTGGAATGGACTGGCTAATTTATAAAATTTTAATTTTCTATATACTATAAATATCTTATTTTAAATACTTGAATGAAAGGGATCCGCCCTGGATTATGTTTTTAGAACGCGGTCCGCTGCCTAAAAAATTTGTGAAGCCATGCTATGAATAGAGTTGCTGATTGGTCGATTATGATCATTTTGTTGCTTATCATAACTTTTCTGATCTGTCAGTCGGGTTCCAGCCTTTCATCATCATTAGTGGTAAGAATGCATAGTTTCAACAAAGAGGCAGGCCATAGCAACAGCACCCGATATCTAAAGCAAATGTACATCGAAGTATAAAAATTGTGTCTAATGTAGTGTGGAGTGTGTGCTATACTTAACGTAGGATATGGAAGAAATTTAATAATTCATGAAGTACAGGAGATAACGTTTCTTAGTGACCTGTTGTTTCATAATTTGTTGAAGTCGTGAGGAGCGGTCAAGAATAGCTTATTCATAACTTACATATATATTAGTTTCAACACATATACATCAAATTAGCTATTTCTCCGTAAGTTCTTTCCTGATGAAGTAAGAGACCCAAAAATTTGTTTAATACATTTTTAAAGTCCAATAAATTATAAGTCATTTTGTAATTGAAGTCCCTTATTTTATTTGGAAATTATCCTGCAATTATGTAATCATTATGTATTTATTTAGGCTCTGAATAAGTTGAAGGTTAAAGGTAAAACAGAGCCTGTCTTGTTGCAACCTTGCCCACCGCTACCAATATTGGCCCACTATTTAGGTTGTCCCAAGTTTACGCATATGCCTCCTGTCTCAGCAGCTCTACACTATTTATTTTCCTCCTAACATTTCCAAGATTTAATAGTTCTGTCGTTAGTTTTTGCAATGGCCCTTAGATTAACGTTTTTGCATTCCTGTAGTTATAGTTTAGATTGAGTCGGTCTCTTTTCGAACTTGCACACCTCGACCAATATTTGTCTATATGGCACTCTCCATAATTCTCTATGGCTCTTCGTTAAAATTAAGGATTTTTAGAAGATCCCAACGCTTTGTTAAGTTTTGCGTATCCTTCAGGCCTCCTGGCACGGTCCCTCCGGTGTATGCAGTGTCCAGTCAATTCTACTATCATTTTCTACTTCTAATACACCCATTCTGCCGATAGTGTTTGCGATGATCCTTTGAACAAATTTTTCTCATCAGTCTTGAATTTGGATAACAGCCTCATAGAACCGAGGAAAATTCTTAGCCTGAAAAAAGTAGTTCCACACTCCCAAAATTGTAACATTTGGTATGGTAAATGAAGACATCATCAAATGATACTACAAGAAAAAATTGTTCAAAGTTGTTGTGGTCGGTTATTAATTCTGATACAACGGAAAATAAAGAGCAGAAGCCAAATAATAATTTAGTCTGGAAATCAAGACGATATACTTCAAGGGTTGTTATGAAAAAGAAAGCGAGGTGAACTAGATAGTCGTCCCATTTGAAAGTGTAGAGAGGTGTTTAAAAAAATTTAAATCTTTGACTGCCAATGAGTCTTACATTGTTATTTTTATTAGTTACTACGCTACCTGAGGAAGGCCAAATATAGAGCTGAAAGCTTGGCATACATGACATTTTATAATACTCTGTATTAATTGAAGGACCCAATAAATGCTCGAGCCCAGAGTGTATCAAAGTTGGTCGATAACAAAATAACATTACAAGATTGGAAAGATAAATATTTTTAGTTTTAGACTATGTCATCAATATTTACATTTGATCTCATTAAAAGTGAGAAAGATAGGAATGAAATTTTCAAAACTCCTCAAGTGTATTATTTTATATCTCCGGTTTGTTTACAGATGCCAGTTGAGATGTATCATTGTGAAGAGTTTATGAAACTATAAACGCCTGTAAAGCTTCCTCTGTATCGGTGAAGTCATACGAAGTTAATATCATTTTTGTGATTACAAAAAAAATCGGAGACTTTTAAACGGTGAAAAAGTTAAAGAAAAACTATTCTGTTTTCAGATACAGGAAAAACGACCAACAAATTTGTTTCTAGCTAAAAATATTTTAACTTACGTCATCCGGTCACTATGTAAAAATTAGATTTGATTAGATTAGCATATCGTAGATATTCAAATACATAATTTGTAATCGAAGAAGTAGTAAGAATATAGCAAGGTAATAGATACTACTTACCAATTTCTTCTTCCCGGTTAAACAAAATTATTTTCTGGTGATATATATATATATATATATATAATGACCTTGAAATATATGCACTATGTGCACACTCAAAGGCAGAAAGATACATAAAGTTACTTTAATTGCTTTGAAAAAAATTTCTTGATTTCTAGGGCTCATTGGCGAGACCACGCGGACCAGGTGCCTAATATTTGTCGGTCTAATAAGTATTACCAAAAAAATTTAAATTTTTTAATACTGATTGGTAGTACCACGTCGGTAATGTTTGTAAGTACAAAAAGTAAGATTGGATTAACTTCATAATTTGATGAATATGTGCATCAATTTATCGGAAAAAGTAGTAATAATTTTTGAGGTTTTGTTTCTCGCTTAATATTATGGTGGGACGAAGAAAAGAAACTAATATATTACGAGGATCTACAAGTTCAGTCGTTAAATGAGAATTCGTTTAGCAAGGCACAGTTCGATAGCATTGGAGGGAAACAAAAAATAATAGGGCATTAACAGTCAAGCTATCTTTAATAAATGATAATTACCGTGAAGATAAAATTTTCCCCGACTATCAGCAGTTCTAGCTCCTTTAAAAAATATTTGCCCGGCTTTATTCCTTGCAAAGTAAGGGAAGCGAGATCTAAAATAAATATATATACATATAATATATTATCAACGGCTGTATTTTCTCCTCGTTGTGAGCTTAATAAATTGCAGGCGCTAATTAACAAAGAGTGTAAACTGCTGGGAAAAGGGGGAAAAATTGCGAGCAGGCGGCGGAAGAGGGCCTTTGGACGGACTCAGCTTTCTTTTAAAAGTAATTTTTATGCATAAAGGGTCGGCATACACCAAGCTTATAATTGGCTGGGATCCGAGACGAGATGAAACCCTTGTGTATATTAGGGAAAGGCTCTTCTTCTCTCCAATCTCTCAGGGCCGGAAATAATCCTCTGAGCAAGCAGTCAGTGTGTGTGCACAGCCAAGATAAGAGATACGCTTCAACGACCCTTGCAAGTAATTCATGGGGTTTTTAAAATTGCAATGGAGCCCCTTCTCTCGGCAAACAGAAAAAAAACGACGTCTATACTGATAAATGACCTCCCTTTCTTTTTAAGTTTCAGACATGGTGTAACTTCTGGCTATTCGCGTATAGACGAATTGATAATTAATTATCCTTGTATAAGTGTATTGTGGAATAAATTAATCTGTTTACATGCCAGGTTTTTCATTTGAGAGGATAACTTCTACGTTCTCCCCGCTTCATGGTCGCTGTTTTTTTTGTTTTTTTAGTCGCATAAATTCATCTACATATTTACAAAAATTTCAATAACATGCTCTATCTTGCAAACTTTTCCATTATTAATGAATATTTACTATAAACCGTTTTCTTGCATAAATATTCTCTAAAAAGAAAACAATATAATGAAATATTCAATATGTAATAAGTTTTTTGAAAAATCTTCATTACAAAAACGGCTATCAAATTTACACGACAACGTCGAAAATTGGTAATGTGCTCTGAGGGATTTATCAGTACGACTGTAAATCAGGCCCGAGTGTAGACACCCACCGGACCTATAATAAAGGAATCCATGTAATTAGGCCACCTTTAATGAGGCGTGGAGCGCAGTTGCGTGTGGTTTTATCGGCAACCTGTAGTGAAGGGTTGCTTTCACCCTTGACTGCCGGCTGGGGGTAGTTGAAGGGCCGGGGGAAGGTGACAGACCTACATATGTCTTCTCGGCGCACGATATACCCCCCGTAATTAACCCTTTCTGCTCTGTAGAGGAAGCGAGGGTGCCGCTATGACTAATAGCATCCCCGTTTGCAAATCGCAATTTATCACATGAGCGAAATGGATTTATTTTCCAGCCGTTGCTTTGAACAGTAACTCAGTTGTAATTTTGATTGTTTCCAAGCAATTCGTATTTCGTAACCCATTAATTTCCTAATATAATTTATAATCTATTTGGTTATTTCTTTAATAGTAAAAGTTATTATTATGAAGATCAATTTTCACTGACCTTTACACTAAAATAACTAATAATATTGCATATCCGCATGAGGTGTTAACTTAATATTTGGCATAGAAATTGAAAGAAAACATATGTATATTGATTGTTTCACAGTTTAATGAAATATTCCGATAATATTACTGTAAAATTTCTGGCAATATAATTTCTAAACTGAATAAGAAAGGGCTGTACTAGAACTAGTACTACTGAACTCACGGCTCACGGGGGCCTCCTAGACAAAATACCGAAAAATGTTGAAAGATAGAGAAATTTGCACGATTGTGTTAATATTGAACGAAACTTGAAAGATATCTTTTTATTTTTTTTTTATATAACTGAAAGTGAATGTATATTTTAAAGCGATTGTGAATTGTGAACGGGCTGGTGGATTTTACTGAGTAAAGCATTTTGGTAAACGAATATCACTGTCAAAATGGGGAAAAACGGATAAGGTCCCATTTGAAAAAAAAATTGTTTGATTGTATTCTGAAATATTTAGAAAAGAGAAAAATAATCTGTCTTAGCCAAAATTAAGTACAACAGAACCCATACATGTTTTTGGAGTGTGGAGTGCACAACGTCGGTCACCTTGTAAAAATTTCGACAATAGTTTCATTTCGTGTTTGTTGTTGTTCTGTGAATCATTGTTTTACTAACTAAACAAACTTTACACATTTAAGTGCCGATCCAGTTAATTTCTCATATAACGGATATGTTAAATCCCACGTCAAGATAGGCAAACAGTATTAATTATTCAGTTGTGAGATTTATAAGCTGTCTAATGTTCTTCAAAAAGAAGGAGGCAATATTGGTGAATAAAATGAGATTAATTATACGGAATTATCACGTTTGTTCATTGTATGCAATGAATGTAAATGTAATTCAATGTAAACTAAAATCAAATATTCGCCTAATAAGTCATATCTGACTCTTTTTTTTCTTTTGTTTTTACAACATTTAACCTAAACCATTTCGAGACCACATCCATCTCTCCCTCCCTTTCACACTCTCTCTCTCTCTCTCTCTCTCTCACACACACACTCCCTCTCTTTCTCTATTCTTTTTGTTTACCTTACTCTATCTATCTGTCTCACTTTATCTTTCTTTCCTGCTTATTCCATCTAACTAATGACCTATTACACTGAACTCACCAAGCAATTAAGGAAAATGATCAAATGAGCCG
Organism: Cimex lectularius; assembly: GCF_000648675.2. Taxonomy (NCBI): domain Eukaryota; kingdom Metazoa; phylum Arthropoda; class Insecta; order Hemiptera; family Cimicidae; genus Cimex; species Cimex lectularius. The sequence goes on along the minus strand of NW_019392764.1, from coordinate 2,184,677 downwards.
TTCATTTCATCACAAAACTTCATATAATCTACAGTTGGTTTATATAAAATACTTTTCTTATCGTTTGTATTATTTCGTTTATTATCAAATTAAATACATTATGTCAAACATGGATTCAATAAACATTTAAATAATGATTGTTTGGTATAAAGAAAAAGGAGATGATGTTATTACTAAAGCCAGTCATTTTATTCTCTCTGTAGTTTTATCGCAACACAAGTTTTAATTGTATTGTTTTATTTTTTTATCGATTAAATTTTTGCTCGAAAAGAACTAGCATGCCAATTTTTTTTCTGTTATTACGAAAAGTATCGATTATCATATATTTAACGACGTAAGGCATATACAATAATATCAATATGAATTTTGAGAAATTTAGATTTCGGTAAAATAATATCAAGTTATAATATTAAATATCTTGATATATTTTTAATGCATTATGTTATAACGCATATGCTCCGGTCCGAGGAGAATCTGCACGATCATATATAGATTCTGAACCCGTTCTTGGAAAGAAAAAACACAGCATCCTGCATCAAACAATGGATCCAAAAAAAGACAAAAGGATAAGTGGATAAATTCTAGAGGTACTACAGAGTAAGTTTATGTTAATACAAGACCTCACAAAGACTGGCACTGCTACAGTTAGAGAGGAGTGATAGGACTACACATGTCACTGTCATCTGTTAAAATGGCTACACAACTTGCGTATATTCACTGATGAGCCCATTGATAAGTGAGGAGAAAGAAAACATTAAGAAGCAACAGCCACTCATATCTTCGAATCGGAAGCAACTCTCAACATAACCTTGATTCCATCGAAAACTTAAGGAAAAGAATTATTGCAACTACAGTCAATGAACTAGAACTTCTTAGGAGAACGATCGAGTCAACTGCAATGAACGAAGGAACTAGGAAATTCCTAATATCCTCCATCATCATCATCATCATCATCACCATCACCAATGGATTAGGTTATGAATGATGTAAAATTAAATTAAAGACTAGTTAGATATTTGTTCTCAAGTGGTTCTCTCATTAACATTTATTAATACTAGTTTTATAAATAATAAATTAATGAATATCTTTAAATTTTTTATTGCAGTAGATAACAAGAAATACAGTTCATTAACAAGATGATCTTATAAATATGTAGTTCAATAGTTTTTTTGCTATCATAAGTGCGACGTGTTTGATAATATCCTTCGAGCAAATAAGCTGAAAGGGTTGCACCCTAATCTTGTTTCCCCTGCGGGCTGCGGTGGGAAAGTGGATAAATAAGTTTCATTCAAATATCGTTTAGGGTTGTTAGCCTATGGGATGAGGAATAGTGGGGTGAAGGGAGGATCCACAAAAGTACAGGGATGCTAATAAGGAGCCTAACTCGCAATATGTCACTTTTGAGTGGTTCCTGGGGGCGGATAAGCCCTTCGCTCCTTCGCACGAGTCTAATGCAAAGAGCCCTCTCTGCAAGATTGTGGCTGGTAATAAAAAGTCATAACTTATATTTGTTATACGGGCTTTGGAGGGGGGAGGAGACGGTTAAGCCTTATAGAACGGTAAATCAAGGCGATTTTACGACGTGTGCAAAACAAAGAATCCCCACCCTTCTTTCGTTTCATGGGGCTATCCGTCTTCGGATTTATTCCCGAAGATTTAGTCGTCCGAGAAGTTGGTGGATGGAGGAGCTTGGTCTGAAATAGGGACAGTTTTTAGGGAAGAGTCTAGACTCGGTTTGGAACAGATAAAACTCGCCCAGACATAAATACCACACTCCTCTCTCCTCTCCTCTTACGAACAAATAACCCACACGCGCACATACACATGCGGAATCACAATTATCCGGCAGATAAATTATTGCTTTTATTTGCAGTAAATCCTCTTGATTCTTCCTTCCAGGCTCTATTTTCATGAAGTCGGAATCGCCAAGCATTATTCGGTTGGAAACAAACATTTACCAGTCCCTATGAGAAGTTTTGCATTAACTCATAACTTGTTCTATCGATTTTTGATACTATTTTCACTTAAGAATTATATTGCCTCTGAGTATGAAAAATACCCTAGTGGTTTAAGAATCGAAGAAACGGGCGAAAATGACACTAAGAACACTCTGAAGAAGCAAGCAAATTTAGGTTTTGTTTGGGTATTGTTTTGCCCTTATGACCTTAAAATAGGTCTAAAGGTAGGCAGTAGCAACTAAATTTGCTTTCTTCTTCAAGACCATATCTTGATTGAGAGTATTCGTGATCGAAAAAGTAGTCGATACTACTAATACTGAAAACAGGAAATGCCGAAATTTATCAACGTCCATTTACATAATTACATTATCTATCCATGACTATAATTCCGAAGACTGAACTGTGTTTAAACTTAGGTAAGTAAGCTACAGTTTACCAGTCTGAAATTAATAGCAATTAAACAATAGCCAGAGAAATAAAAAGGCCCGGTACACATTCCAGGAAGAATAGCCATTTTCTCTGAGTCAGGGGCAAAGGCGCCTCTGATGAGTCAAAGGCAAAAAGAGTAGGGAATTATATGGAATTTCATGGCAGATGTCAGAAATATCATGAATGACCTGACCCTGGCATCAGTCCCTGGTCATTTGGGGCATAGAGGTAATGAGAGGGCGGATACGTTGGCCAAAAAAGGAGCCAATATGAATTCTCTAGGCCTCGAACCTATTGTGGCGCTTAGCACCTTGCCAAAAAATAATGATATAACCAAAATAAATCCTTAGTGAGTCCAAAACCTGGTGGAACAAAAACCCTGCCACGAAGGACGGGAAAAGATTCATAGAAGACCAAAGGAATTAATGGGGGGTAACCGCAACAGTACCAGGATTTCGGTTGGGCTCCTGACAAGGCACTGCCCCCTAAGAAGGGATATGCACCGGATAGGATTAAAGACAGAAGAAACACTGTGCAGATACTGCTAGGAAAAAGAGAAGACCACAGAACACGTTTTCGGTTTTTGTGACTGTCTATATAGATAGATTCTTTCAACTAGGAGAGGAAAAGCCGCAAGCAGGATGATACTAAGGAGCCGCTGCCAAGGCTAAACATGTTGATTAACATGCTGATGCCAGCCAGTGATTTATAAAATTAGATGAGCACAATAGACCAACTCACGTCGATGTGCAGAAGGCCTTGTAGCCACCTATTCCATGAAGGCTGAGCCCCTAATCAGAATGAAATGTCTTATTTTATTGGTTGTAAGTAATATATTTACAAACTTTTGAAAAAAAAATCTTTATAGAAATTATTGTTTTGTTATACTTTCACGCATATTCAAACTACAGTATAAATTCCTATCAGTAATGTGATTGTACTGAAAAAGTGGGAAATAAGCATAAAATTCTACATCGTGAAGTAACCTTATAGGATTTTTATTTATATAGTAGACAAATATATATTTAGTACTTATAATTGACCGTATTAATTAATATTATTAATATGTTAATAAGATAATAAAATCAATACTTACTTAGATCCATCTGCATTGCATAACTGTTCTATTTCATGAATGAAGTGCGCAAAAATAGCAATCTCTAGTCTAGGTCTTCCCTTGTCGTTATTTTCTTCGTGGCAATAAATGGAGAAGAGATTGCTTCTACTATTTTGAATTGACTGATAAAAAGAAGACTTATGTCTGTGGTTCTTCTTCCCTTAAGATATGACCTAGACTCATTTTAACATGATTTTAACTTACATAAATCTAAAAGTATTGTCAACGTGTTCCAAATGACAATTTACAATGCAATAAAGAAAAATATTTTTATGTTTATAAGTGACCGACACCAAAAAACACATCTATAATCTTTTACCAATTTTTCCACCGGCACCAAAAAAAATTAATAGTGCCCAATATATCCACTTAAAACGTTTCTCATTATGAAAACCCCAAATAATTCCAAATATAATGTATCGTAAATAAGAATTAGAGTGTTTGAATTGAAAAATCATACAGAAACTTATGCTTATTGCCTAATTCAAGGTGAGACAAAACAGGGCCATCACGGGTGATAACTGCGGTTTAACTGGTGGGCTGGACTGGAGTTTAACAGGCCCCAAAGGGGATTAAGTGATTAGCCGAGAAACCAAATGGATAACAATGGCTTGCATTATTGTAAAATCATCACTGAGGTGGAAAAAATTTGCCAATATGGGACGGGTCATCAAATCGATGCAACTTGTTAAAAAAAATTTATAATTATTTAACTAATTATGATATTAATTATGTAATTACACGATGTTTTTAACTAATTAACTAGGAAACTTTGGAAATCGCTAACTCAAATATATAAATCGAGCTGATCCCGCACATACAAACAACCTGCGAGGATAAACTCGTCTAATTGTAAGTTATAAATGAACTATTTAACAGCAAACTATTTCCAATGAAGATAACAAGAAAAGCCTAAAATACAAAAATTCAATTTAAAAAAAATCTCAATGATGAAAACTATCAGTTATGTAAAGGTTCAAGCATTCTATTGATTACCAAAGTTGAAAAGTTGAAAACTAATGATTTTAAGGGTGAGAATTTATCTTTATCTTTATTGGTATAAATTGTCGTGGGTTGAATTGGATTTAATCCGACTGGGAAGAGTTCGCCGTCGTGGGATGCGATGACCTATTCACCTTTCAGCTGAACGCAGGTCGCAGGTTGTCGAGTTTCGTCCGAGCAGACTAGATAAATCTACCCTGTCTGAGCCTTATTGATTCCCCGACACGGTCGTCTATTTTGCTGATAACACTCGTTTTACAACGCCACGCGACCACGGAACTATTTAAAATATAACAGTGAGAAGCTGAAAAAGAGTATAGCTGTACCTAGCAGCCTAAAGACGAAACTATCAATTCATCACCACACAATAAACTTCTCGTAAGGCCTCTTAATTACTAAACAGTACAAGTTCGTGCTAATGAAACGATTTTTTGAGCCTTCCTACTAATATCAACTTCCAATAAGGATTCAAAGGTAAATTACAAACGCGATTTTTACAGAAAGCATGCAATAAGAAAAATATCTCATGTCATTTGTTAGCATTTTTTGCATTTGCTCCAATTCGTTACAGCAAATGCGCTGTCTTCATAAATGATGATATTGGTGGCAATATTTATTTGTTACTAAAAAGTGTAATATCTATGTACATGCGTACAATCTAAACTTACGAAAATAAGAATAGTAAGGAAAATGATTATTCAGAGATCATGAGATGCATCGATTATCGGTCACTAATCACCACTCAGTATGAAAAATATTTAGTGGATGTAGTTTAACTATTTTAAAAATTATTACAGCTGAATAATATTTTTCAGTTATAGTTGAGATCTCAATAACGATATTTAGTAAGTATCTAATGTCTTGATAAATTGGTATTTGTGTTAGGTGTTACTTAATATTTTATAAAGATGCATATATATACTCTGATGGACAAAATTAACACACCACCGTTAAATTTTAATGGTGTAGGTTTATTCATTTTTTGAATACCACACGTAGGTTTGTTTGAAAAATAAGAAATGTTTCTTAATGAAAATGTACTTCTTAAAAACATGGTTAGAATAAAGAACAAAAAAATAATTTTTCAAAAATATAAAAAATTGTACGTTATATTATAATGTACTAATGTTCCTTTAATACCCAGTTTTTCCAATTCTGGCACGAAGCACGTCCGTTTAACGCCTTGTGCTCCTTGGAAAAGATTTCTGATAAAGCCGTCAGGAATTCTTTCCCATTCATCAAAAACTACCTTTCCAATTTCAAACATATTGAATCTAAGCTTGCTACGTACAAATAATTTTTTATTTATTATCTATTTAAGAAACAGAATGATATATTCATATATGGATGTACTGACAAATAGTTGGTGGGGAAGGCATAGAAGGGATAGAAAGACGAGAAATGTATAATTGGGAAGGCAGAATATCAAAACGAGAAATTTACAAGAAAAGCTAATAAAGATTATTAAAAGTGTGTGCGTGTGTGTGGTACTTAGTGACCGTTAGTCAATGATTATTCGGAGATCGTGAGATGCGGTCTGGTGTGATGTATGTTCTAGAAAAATATTTTCTTTATCGTGCCAACGTTTCGATCTTTCCTGAGATCATCTTCAGGGCCTGGGATATATAAACATTGTTTAAATTTTACAAATACTTGTAGGATGTGAAAAAATGAATTTATACAATGCTGGGAATTTTATATTGAAAATAAAATGAATTTATTTATACATTGCTAGAAAATTTTATATAAAAAAAATGCATTTCTACAATGCTAGAAAAATTTTTAGGTTAAAAAAATTAATTTGTACATTGCCAGAAAATTTTATAATTGAAAAAATGAATTTCTACAATGCTAGAGAAAATTTTAGATTAAAAAAATTTATTTATACAATGCCAGAAAATTTTAGATAAAAAAATAATGAATTTATGCTTTGCTAGAAAATTTGATGTGTTGACTTACAGGCACTCATAACTTATTAAATTCATATTTTACTTATAATAATTACTATTTCACCTTAATATTAATGTATGCTTGGTCATCTATGTAATTCTATTTCATTGTACTGCATATTGGATACCAGTACAAAAATGGCAAGTTGCTATAATGTGCTTTTAGGACGGAATAGTGTGCGGGTATTTAATAGTTTCTTGGTTTTCTTATTTTATTCTTAATTTTTTTACAATTTTAATAATGAAATCCTATAATGCTTAAATACACAAGAATGGTCTACGAGGTCTCTGATTTGCGCACGCGGGCTCTGAACTCAATTTAAACTTGGTGAAAACCCCCAGGTCCTGATTAAAACCAACAGTAAATTTCCCCTGGGAGCTTCAACCCCCGGCGATGTTTTTAGTCTGGCTAGTATTCTGGGCACTTTCTGAACAATACAAGGAGCAACCCCCTCCGCCACACTTTTCCAAGCACCCTTCAACCCTTGATTAATAGTATCCAACTGGGCCCTGACGCCATTTTATTTATAAACTCCCCCGTCCGCCTTGTCGTGGTAGGAAAGGATTTGTGATTTATCAGGTGTTATCACGGCCAAGCCATAACTCGGCTCGGTGACAAAATCCTATTTATAAATGTCTCCTATTGGGAGATTTGTGGCCGTTGTACAAGCGCGGTGTACCTCCTTGGCCGGCCTTTTTGTGTACCGTAGGCGGGCTTGGGTGATTTCGTGGGAACCTATCTGTCCGCTGTACTCTGCCAGACTTTGAAAACTAATACCTTCACAATTCTCAACTTGGCTACAATTTCGAACATTTCTCATGGTCAAACGTCACCGTTTTCTGACAATAGTTTTCGATCGAAAAACACAAAAACGTCACTTGTAAGAGTTGAAAAAAGGTTTCTCTTCCACATATTTAATAGTTGACATGTTTCAATATTACTACTGCTGGCATAATATCTAAAGAAAAGGAGTTTTTAAAATATGCTTAATATCCATTAAGACGTGATATAATGTCAACCCTAATTAATTTTAAAAATTTTCAACCTGCCAGATTGTAACACCCAGTAAAATGATTGCTAAAAATAAAAAATTCAACCGTTTATTTTTATTTTATTTTCAACTATATCAAGGGCACAATAAAAAAAAATTAGAACCAGGGTCAAATCACTAGTGTGTAGTCAACTGCTAAATAAGTTTTATTTATTTTTATTTTTTATTTTTTGTAGTGTTCATCTTAATTGTTAGTTCACGTGGATTGTCTGACATATAATTTTATCTACAACTATAACAAAATAGGCTTGATATTTATAATAATAATAATAAATTACATTATTCTATAGATCTGTGATATTTCATTACACAACGAATTAATATGTACTCATAAACATTATGTTATATCTCTCTTTTTAGTACATTGATATGTTTAGTTATAACAACGATTACGTTGTTCTGCTCCTTTTATATCTTAATACTGCAAAAACTGGAAAGTTAAAGATCTAGATTGAAATTAGGATCACGCCAGAACGGCTGACAAACTGACAAAAGTATTAAAAAAAATTAATTTAAAATCCAATCGATTTTGATCAAATTTGTGTATAATTATATTAAGAATATAATATTTTTTTAATTATCATAAATTATTTTATCCATGGTGGATTGGGGTAATTATACTAAACTGAGCTGTTGATGTGTAGTGTAGCAAATAATACACTTTGATTGATCGAAAATGTATAATTTGACCAATGTTTCGGGAATCTCTGGTATCACGTTAAGGTACAAAATGGAAAAACAAAAATATCACCTGAATACCCAACACACTTAATATGTAAAGAAAATATTGAGCTTAGGACTATGCAAACCATGATAAGTCATATTTTGGCAAAATGATATAATTGCATATTTCAGTGAGACTTAGTAAATCTTTAGACCTCACATACTATATAATTGTCGTCTCTATAAAGAGACCATTTTCTTTTAAACGCAATGATCCGTTTTATAAATGTCGAAAAGTTATGCCAACATTTCGATAATTCTACTTATCTTTTTTTAAATTCGAATAACTCATATACTGAAATATAATTTTGCCTAGGTTCGAAAAAATTATTTTTTACATTTTATTAGGTTTCGTGGTCCGCTTGACCAAATGAAAATTGAAAAATGGCAAAAAGGAGGGAAAATTCAAAAGGTGGGGTTGAGATGGGAAGTGTCCGAGTGGATCGAATTCACGATAGCTCAAGTGGTATAGCAGCGGCGAATTTAGCCGAAGGTTGTGGGTTCGAATCCCGCTTGTGACACTGACTTTTTTATCTCAACCAAAACCTTAATTGAAAAGAAGTTATTTTTTACCTACTTACATTAGTATTTATTTCGTTGGTAACAAGTGAATCAGCTATCTCACTTGCAACATATAGTTGTTTTTAATAAAACTGGACTTCTTATTTTACACGCCAAGTATAATAAATGGAAGGGATACGTGAATTACAGTTGAAGTGGTACGAGTAATCAACAAGTGCCCTAAATGTGTGTGAAAAATTATATAAGTGTCTGTTCATGAAGTGATAAGAACCAAATGTTCAAGATATAATTAAATATGTATAAAAATCTTATTTACTGGGATAAAGACGTTGAATTTGAACAAATGTGAGCAGAAGAAAAAATTGTAAATACAAAACTTGAATTTGTACCAAATGCCAAATTTTGAAATCGCAATCCTGAAAAAATGGAGATTTTGACTTATCTAGTTCCGGCTTAAGGTTGCATAATGATGTTTCTGAACAATATGTTGAGGATATGTTTTTTCTATAAATATCTGAACGAGATCGAGGGCTTGCATATAGTTGGAAAACAGAGAAAGGCAATGAAGGAAAAGGCCACAGATTACATAATTTTTAGTTGTTATCTCTCCTGGTATCAATAATCTGTCATCGGTAGTAGAGTCCAGGATGAGTAGATAGCAATTATTTAATCGTAATATTGAATTTAAAATGCTTCCCAATATTTTCCTCGTTTAACGTTTTTCCATATTTTTACAAGTTTTTACGTTTTCGAAGTCAAATTGAATATGGCATAACAAAAAGAGCGCTTACTTGTTTCTTATAGCTAATATAAGCAGAATATATCTACATTGTTTTTGCGTTTATATTAAGCTTTTGAGCTGAAGATTAGTACTTCCGTGGTGATTAGTGACCGTTAGTCGACGATTATTCGGAAATCGTGAGATGCGGTCTGGTGTGACGTAGGTTTCAGAAAAACATTTTCTTTATCGTGCCAACGTTTCGATCTTTATTGATATCATCTTCAGGGATCAAAGTGTTTGTTTTCTGCGTAGCTGTGTGTGGGCCCTGAAGTTGATCTCAATAAAGATCGAAACGTTGGCACGATTAAGAAAATGTTTTTCTGAACCTACGTCACACCAGACCGCATCTCACGATTTCCGAATAATCATTAGTACTTACACTTAGTATGATTTTATTAATTTTTATTTATGATCATTATTTATAAAAGCCGCCTCAATATTATTGATCTGATTAATAGCTTTAATTATAAGTAACAAATTTTATTTGTCTATTGATGACTGTTTGGGTTCTTAGTACGTATAGCTTTTAGAAGTTTTTAGTAGCGTATGGCGAATACATCACCTGTACGCATGTATTTGTTGTCCGTCATGAATGGAGTAATGTAATCTGTTTTTAAATTCAACTTGGTAAAATAAACTGAACGTATGATTTTAAAACAGCAAACATTTGTCATGGCTGTTGCCGGATCCAAACGTACGGCAAGGACGGACGGATCAATTGTATAGATGAACATGCACCTTAGTCTCATGTATGGATTTTAGTTTCGGGATTTTTGTTCTAGGAAGAGAAATATTACAGGTAGAGCGGTTCATAAATCATGGATAAGCAACTTCCACGGCTTCAGCTCTGATCAATGGCAAGCCCACGTACAATTTGTAATCCGGTAATAATTTAGTCCAGGGTCGGCTCCAATAGCCTCCCCGACACGAATACGTCTTCATTCCGCTCCGGGATCTCATCATTCTTCGGTTAGGCTTAAATCAAATAGCTAGCCGGGTTAATTAAGAACTGAACTCGGTTACTGAAAGTACGAATTGGAATATTACGAAAAAATAAATTACGATTTCAAAACGGAATTTATTTACTTTTCGTAAGGGGGGTGTTTTTATTGATGGACGGAAAAATTAAGAGGGGCTGGAAGAGAAGAGGTTTAATGTAATAAGACAAGTCTGCTCGGTGTTGTGGCAACTTTTACAAACTACCCTCTTCCCCGCAAAGTCCGGGCTTACCTCCTCGTCCAAAGTCTCCGAAGTCCCATGCCGCTTCTCCGGCTCGAAGTTATAAAAGTTTGCGATACGATTATGGATCGGCCACCCCTTAATGTTTTCTTTTCCAAGGGAGTGATTGATGTCGGGCCTTTCAAAAACTTACGACCATAAATAAGCCGAAGGCTTATTCTTTATTGTGATATATATGTTTTCTAAGAGAATACCGGAGGCACGAATTCATGTAAATTTATCATTAATTTTCTTTCTTTTTTACCCCGTCGGACGTGCCGTGTGAACTAAAATCGGATTTAGCTTCAAACGGCCCACTTCATTCTGTTAAGAAACCTTCCGACAAAAAAATTGAAGACTCAATCCATCTTTAGTTAGGAAAAAAATTAATTTATCTTTAATATTTAAATAAAAATTACGGTCTGTTGACAGTTATACGGATTATACGGGACTATCAAGCCGTAGGTCTTTAGAATTTGGTCAACGTTGAGGAGGCATTCCGCATAAAAATTATAAATTAACCTGTTCGAACTGCATTCAATTCAATTAATTGTTCCCAACTGTATAAAATTGTTTTAATGTAACGCCGAAGAGATTTATGTAAAAAATATATATCTAATTGCAAATATATGTATATATATATATATATATATATATATGTGTGTGTGTGTGTGTGTGTGTGTGTGTGTGTGTGTGTGTGTTCGTGATTGAGTGGGTGTAATATAGCTCTTCGCTTAATTCGAAAACGATTAACTTGAACAAAAAATGGTCTTATGCAAACCCCAAGTTAATTATGGCTAAGAGGTAGAGACAACTACAATTTCCTCTAGCTGGGAAATGACACTAACTTTGTATTAATTAATATTTTTAATATAATTAACAATTTAACAATTGTATTTGTAACAACAAGATGGCCTATCTCTTTATTTCGAAAAGAAAATTTAATTTTTTGTTAATTTTTGTTACGAATAGCATACGCCCACGCGTCTTCCATCGGGCATAACTCAGAAATGATCTTTCCTATCAAAATTTTCCTTTCTGTAAAAGTGCCTTAAAATAAGCTTTAGAATCGAATTGTAAAATAAAATAAATAAGACTATTTTTTGCTAATGTTAATCGTTTCCGAATTAAATGGGTGGACTATAGAAGTTGATACACCCTTTAAATGCCTATGAATATACATAAATCCCTACGACATCCCTAGTCAATAACCGAATCGAAAACAAACAATTTATGGAAATCAGGCCTATCGCGAATGCCGACAACGCGTCAGAAAGGCTGTTCGAAACAATCGGAAGAGAAAGGAAATGACGATTTGTCGAACAGTGTTCGCGAAGCAATCTATATGCAAATTTTATGTAGTCCGGGGGGGTCGTGCGTCATTAGAAATTTTACTTGGTATATGTAACACGCCCTTATGCCCGGATCAACCCGTTAATAACAATAGAATTGTGCTCCGGATTACAAATTAAGCCTTCTGTTGCGGTTTAGAGAATTGAAAGTCGGATCGTGAATACATATGCGGCCATAGTTCACCCGGCAGCACCAGCGATAAGTCGGAGTGGACATTTGGCCTCGGAGTGATGAAGCCATTGTTCAACGCCGACATGTTTATTGCTCATCCGTTGATTAAGAAGCATCTGCATAGACGAAATCCAAGCGGGTGTTATAATAAAATGATATTGTTCAGAACAATTGGGCACGTTTAACTCCTTCGGCCTACTATTATCTAACTACATTGGTTCTGTTAAATCCAAAAAAAAAAAAAAATAATAATATCAAATAAAATCTTGTCAGGTTTAGAAAATGAAGACGTTATAGAATAAACAAGTTGGCCCGAAACCCGTTTTTACATAATCATTTGCAAATATTTGTTCGAATCAGAAACGGATATCTGTGAATAACATAAAGAACAGGTTCTTCTAAAATAAAAATCTATGGCAAAAAACAAATAAATAAATGTTGTTCTCTTTGCTAGAATTACATATTGATATTTTTCACTTTAACACCGTACTTCGGCTACCGTTCTTAGTCGCTCAAGCATCATTTTATAAATAATCTTCATACGATAATAAAGTAGTGCTTGTCCGTCATTCTACCTTTCATTCCAGAGGTCGTTCATAAGGCACCACTTCTACTTAAAGTTCAATTCACTCCTGGCTGAGGACTATTGTCTATTGAAACTTTGTCCTTTTTTTATCACAAAATGTTTTCTCTAGGCAAAATTATTGTGTATATAGAGTATTTGTGTCAAAACTGAGTATTGGGTTGTAGGGATGTTGACCAAGGCTTGTGGAAGACTGGGGTGATGAGACAAACTATGGAAGGATTTATTGTGGAACTTGATAAATTTTTGAGAAATCTTGAGACACATGGAAGATGGCGAAATGCCAAAACGCATCTGACAGACTTATCCAGCGAGGATAGGCAGACTAAAACAAACGCTACCGAACATATTGCATGTTCCTCACCTCGCTGATAACAAGAGGGAAACTCATGAAATAATTTTTGAATAAATAAGATTTTAAGGTCGTTGGAGAGAATAGCGCTGGGGCATTAATTAAGGGTATTTAGAATAGATCTGAGGGCTATAAATTGATAGGATTAAAGATTTTAGATTTTCGAAGGATTAACGATTTCTTAATCCGTATGACAAAATCGATTTCATTAAAATTTTGTAACGATTTACTTCAATGTGTAAATATGGCATGGGCACACTTTCTTATCTACACTAGTCATATAAGTGACATAAACTAACTAACATGAGAGCCCTATAAAACACATAGAAAACCCGAACCCGGTTGAAAGATTATCATTCAGTGGACTTATTAAAATGGAGAATAAGGAGAAAGTGTGAAAACAATCTTTTTGGAAAAAATCTCTTTTTGACACAAACACTCAAGAATCTCCTCAATTTTTATCTCAACAATACAGTAATTAAAGATTAATTAACAGAAAAAATTTATTTGGTCAATCGGACCACAAAACCTAAGGGATTTAATAAGCAAAATGAAGTATACTTCACTAAAGCTCTCCGTGCCCATTTCATTTGTTGCCGAGAATCGAATAGATTACACATTTGAAAAATGGCAAAAAGAAGGGAAAATTTAAAAAAAGGTGGGTTGAAACGGGAAGTTGGTGTCCGAGTGGATCGTAGTCGTGATAGCTCAAGTGGTAAAGCAGCGGCATATTTAGCCGAAGGTCGTGGGTTCGAATCCCGCTCGTGACGCTGAATTTTTTATCATCCAACTCCTCATTAAAGATTAATTAATTGAAAGAATTTATTTGGTCAATCGGACCACGAAACCTAATAAATCTCCTCACTATGCACTCTACACTTGCACATAGACTTGCTTGCAGGCCTTGATGCTATACTCTCCGCATGAATTGCGGACGAATCTGCAATCACCGGTGGACTTTGAATAGTGAACAGGAGAGACAATAGCTCTTAAAAGTACCCCTGAAATTTTCTTTATTACTTGTGAATTTCATTGTATATAATAAAAGTTATGGAAGTGTTTCTAATGATGGCAAATAAGTTGAATTAAACACATATCTCAGAGCGAAATTTGAAACCTTGCTCCACCGTTTTAAAACGAAGGTGTTAAAAAGTCAGCATTCTGTTCGAAACATGCGACAGCCATGCAATTTCACCTTCATTGTTTATTTATATTTGTCGTCCTATTTCCATATCTCCCACACTTGAAAAGGGAGTGTAAAACGAATAGGAGTGAACAACGAAATCGTCGTGAAACCGGGGGAATTAAACGTGGCCAAGGATGGGCATTACGGGCCAAATCTACGGCACCCTGGGGGTGGAGCGTACTTTAAAAACGCATCAAGCGAGTTGAATAAAAAAAGGCTTAAGCTTCCCCCCCACCCCCGCACGAGGAGGGGGCCGAATTTGCCAGACAGTTTGTCTTTCGCAGGGAATTACATTCCGTGAGGTGGTATGTCTTAGTGCACCCTTGACACCCGTAAAGCCATTACACCATGACATCCGAGGCGCCCCTTTGGTTCACAAAAGAAACGAACCCCACCCTCTTTGAAAGAACCCCCTGCCTTGAAGCACAATATGATTATTTGGGGAATTGGAGAATTGAACGAGACCCTGATATCAATCTACCCCCTGAGAGGGTACATCAATCGCTTCGTCCAGGTGTCTCTAAGTGTATATTGTTAAAACAAAAGACAATAACCGTTTATCTTCAGAACATCAAAGTCTGAGCTGAAGAACGGGTCTTGGCATTCAGAGTCGATCACATACCATCGTTACTTTGAAAGGCGGTTGGTCCAGATAATAAGAGTCATGGAATATGATAACCTTTTATGGAGTATAAGCTGTGGACTTCAGACGATTTACAGAATATGAAACATGTATTACAACTTATTGTCGTTATTGAGAAGTCTAGCAAAGCATTGGATATTGCTATTAGAATATTGTTAAATGAAAGATATATAGACAGAAACAAAGATAGCTGACAAGTCAGATGGGTATTTAGATAGATAGATAAAGATCGAGAGAGGGAAAGAAAAAAAAATATACAGGACAATATATTAGGGACAACAACAACAGACAATACAAATATATAAAACAGCTCTCTGAGAGCGATAGAACAATAATTCAAAATGGAATGGCTAAAGTCTAATGACTAATGACTAAGAAGGGGGGAGGGAGAGAGAGAGAGAGAGAGAGAGAGAATGAGAGAGAGAGAGAGAGAGAGAGAGAGAGCGAGAGAACATCCGACTTGTGAAAAAGTGCAATCCACTAAATAAATATAGAAGTAAAATATGTTGTTTTTTAGATATAGCATTAGGCTAAGAATGCTTACAGTTCTGTTTATTGACATTGACCTTTGAAAAATGTTTACTAGAAAAAACACCTCATTGGTTTATCTTTATTAAAACATGCAGAGTGTCCATTAAAATACAAAGTTATTCGACCTTGTATACAAAACACTCCCTGACTGCATTCGAATACTACGTGATAAATAAATAAGTTTTTATGTTGTAATTTTATTCTATGCCTAAAAAAACTAAGAGTTTCATAGTATACAGCCCGGATGAAATTATAATATTTTTGCTAAAAATATGATTTTTAATATTGGTATTTTTAAATAATATGGTCAATTTATTCTGAAGGATTCATGTGTAACATTAAAACATTAAAAAGCGCCTGATGTTTTAATCTAATATATTTATAATACATAATATTGACCGTAAATGAAAAGCGTTTTTCCAACCTTCTTTCCTCCCAACAAGCTTTCCAAGACGGTGATTTACTATAGCTCTTTATCTATACTGAAATAAGTTTCCGAGAGTAATGCTCTCTTTCTCCTCCTTCCTCTCGGTTTATGTCCTCCTTGGAGATATTTGTGGACGGAGAAGGACCAGGGCGGAGGGGTGGAAGAAAAAGGGACGGAGGACACATTAATAATTGAGAATGGCCCATTCTGGGAGATTTTTAATAACAAGGGAGCGATTTAGATGTGTCAGCGCTCGCGCTATCGCTAGATGCTAATCTCTAAAACTAATTGTCGAGTAGTAAAAACGGCCTCGAAGGGCTACTTGGGAGCTGTTTAGGATTCCGCCCGCGCTGGGCATATATCGTCAGCGAATCAGTTTTGGTCATCTTTGGTACGCCTCTTCATGCTGTTTGCCTTCAAACACGTGCCTAGTCTACTTTCCATCTCGGACTAAGATAAGGTTACTAGTTAATTGTCAAACAACAAAAAAATGGGCCTTTTCATGTATACATAGGAAAAAGCACACGGATTGAACTGCAAAACAAATGGATTTTCATCATTCTCATTGTTATGAGTGGATGATTTTTTTATTGAACATTGATCGTCACAGTACTTCTTAGAAGTCAAACTTCAAATGTTCATAATTACACCCAATATGTACACCTTTTTTTGAGAAAAAACTGACGAATAATAGTTTACAGAAGACGAAGGAAGGTTTGGCATTAAATGAGCACATTTTTATTTCCCAGTTGATTCTTTTAGTGCTGGGGCCAACGAGGTTGTGAGGTATGAAAAAAGAACATGACCGGCCGAAGGTTAGGACCACATTTCAAAACCGAAACAGGAGCGTGCTATCCCCCGGTGGGACCGTAGGTTCAACTCGGTATTATCCGCGTTGAAAACATGCTCTTCGGGGGTTGGGCTTCTTCGACGGTCTTCGAATCTACATTAACACATATTTATGACTCCACCAACAGGAAGTCTGACTGTTAAACGTAGAGGCGCTTCTCCTATCCTCAGAATGCTCTTTCTCAATAAGATATGATTCATCTGGTCGTCATGCCGGTAATTATTGTTTAAATAACACCTAGTCAAAAATTTGAACATTTTTGAAGATCTTGATTCAATAATTTACTAACTTCCACTGGAAATGTCCAGCAAATAGACAAAACTAGAACTAACAATTGACAACCAAAGAAGGCAAGGGACGTTAACTGAATTTAATGGAACTTTTCAGTAATACTAGATCAAAAAATATTAGACATGTGTCCGAGCTGAGCTAAAAATATTTAAATATTTTTTAAAATATACCTTTGTTGAGCATTTATTAGGTAGGTTATTATATATCACTCGATTTTTTTTGGTGGGGAGAGGGTTAACCTAGGATAAAAAGTAATAATTATTTCAACTATCTATAGATCTAGTACACTATCAATACGGAATCTACGATATCGTAGAATTTCAAATACAAAGTTAGTGGCTGAGGGACGTATCATAGTAGGTGTTTCTTAGTAACAAACCAAGTTGATATTGGTTTTTTGAATCCTCAAAAACTCCCCAATACATTTTTTGGGAAAATAAAAAAATCCTCAAAATTTTAAGTTGAAATGGCTTCTCTGATCAACTAGGAATTTCGCAGGGGTTTGGAATCTTATAAATTACACACAACAGCACAAACATCGCCTCTGTAAATTAATTGAAACAGATAAAATAAAACGTTGAGCTGTTTTCTTATTATTTATTTTATTTTGTCCTTAGTTCTTTAACCTAATATGATAAAAAAATGTAATACTAATGATAATATACCGTGTAAGAAGAATTTTTTTAACGAGGGTATGTTAACTACAAGTTTATATGAAGCCGCGGGGAGCCGATGTTTTTGGAAAAAAACTATCTGTAAGTATGTCGGGTTCGAATTCAGGGCCACTGGATTCGAACCAGGGTTCTTTACCTTACAGTGATGAGCGCCATGTCAAGGCCTAAGCCGACTCTTCCAATGGTTGTATAAGCATTCAATTTGGATAAAACTCAGAGGAGTTATGAATGCAACCCGAAATTGTATATTTTTTTTATTGCAATAGAAATTCATATTTATTGAAAGGAGGTTAAAACAAATATGAATTCTTTTTTCAAAAACATTTTTTAATCTAATTTATTTAATTCATTACGATGTATCAAAGGCCATGAACTCTTAAGCGTCGTTTTTCAAAATGTTTATACGTTGAAAGGTTCAAGCTTCTTTTTCTCAATAATTTCTATTTAAACTAAAATGTGTAAATATTTTGAAATTAGTACTTAAACCTCATCCCTGTCGTTACTGATATCTCATTATTATTTATTCTATATTTTGCCAGACTTAAACCGAAATGAGAAGTGAGGATAGAAAAACCTGTATTATCAGATTCTTAGAAATTATTAAACAACCTACATTATCAAACTACTAGATTACATCAACAATCACCGACTACATTTTCAAATAAAAACCATAATTTCAAGGAGAAGAATAATATGCGAAAAGCGAAGTTTCCAAACATTTCCGCTTCTTTCTTTAACAACAAAATTCGGAAAGTGCAATCAACACTACTTTTTTGATTAACAAAGAAACTCACAATTCGAACGTCCGTTACAAAATAACAATTGATTAGCAAAGCCGAATGGGTTTTGTTATGATCTTTCCATGATTGTTTCATTCATTAGGCAGATAATCTAGTTCATTTTCGCACTGGAAAGCTAAATACTCATTGTACTTTTCCAAAAGGTTAAAAAAAACTTAATGTCATTTTTAATTTAAGTCAGAATTGTCCTTAAACTAAATTCTTTTAATAATTTAAACTCATAATAAATAAAAGGGATAAATCAAATCCTTTAATCTCTAGAAATCGTTCAAAAAGGCCGGAGAACGGTGGGAATAAAATAAGGCCCGTTTTTCTTTTTCTCGTGATGAAAAAGGATCAACGCTGCCCCGGGGATCGCAAAAAGCCGTCCATCATTCCTAAATATGAGGGACTTGTGTTTTATTGTTTCTTAATCTCGTTAGAGCTCCAATTAGCGAGTACTCCGCTCGTTACAACTCCCACTTAAAAGAACTCCCCGGCATTCGAGCCGTGAAGAAACAACTTTTTCTCTGTACGTTTGGCAAAACACGTGCCGACAAATTAATGCTGTTAAAAAAATTCAGTTTTTATTTTTGTTTTAGTGTTAGATGTCGTTTTGATTGATGACTTGATGTATTTTCGCAGTCATGTGAGTCTTTTCACCTTTTTTTTTTTGTGTGTGTTTCTTAATCTGCAAACTGAAAAAAGCTTTTTATTTTGTATCCATTTGTCAAAGATAAAAAATAATTATAACGACTTATATAGTCTTAAGTGAACACGTCATTCATGAGCGACACATACTTATAGACACGGGGCCAACGTGGTCATAGAAAAGTGACAGACCAGCTGGGTTACTGAGAGAATGTATGTCCCGTGAGAAGTGGAATTTGAGATATCGGGATTATTTGGTGTGGGAAAAGGATGGATAAGGTAATAATGAAGAATAAAATTTCGAAAAAAGAAAGGAGCGTTTGCAATTCAACAGATGGTTTTTAACTGGAAGGGTGTGATTCTATGTTGGAGTTGGATGTTGAGCACCAGATTTTCATAAACCATGTTGGTTTGGGTCATAGTGTTGATTCTGGAGTGCATGCAGGACTGATATCGCCTGGCTGTAAGTTGTGCAGAACAGATTTCTTGTGACAAACTCCCCCTGATTACTTTTAAACAACAATATATCAGAGATGTAACCATTAATTTTTTTAAGCACGCGAGGCAACTACTAGCACAAGCTGCTGCCGAATAGGTTATAGCCTAGACGACAGAAACAGAAAAGTACTAGTAGAATAAAGAACGCTATCCTGTAATTTGGCCTATAGCTGGGGTTTTGGTCTAATCTTTTCCCTTAAAAGTAAAATAATGTAATGTATAAAAGCTGGAGGTATGTCGCTTCAGGTGTGTAACTTAACACATCTATTTTCTAGATTTTTGAATTCCCATAAAGAACACCATGTGCAATTTGTCTAACTTTCCAAATACCCCCATTATTAGATTTAAAACACTTTTAACCTCATAAATCTTATACTACTTTAAATTTCAGTTTATACATATCATCTCTTTTAGTTACATTTTTAAATAATCTGTTTAACGGTTTGCGAAAGATGAACATTTCTATACTATAAAATAAAAGAAGTGCACTTGAGTTTTGATAAAAAATTTCATAGTAACAGCGAAACAAACCATTTTCACCAAACTGCTGTCATGTTTTTATGGTTAAGTTTAAACATTTATGAGAATATACATGTACATCTATCAAATTACGTCATTAACAAACAACTTTGCTTTTAAACTATGGCAGTGGGTTTGATCTTAAGATGTTATAAGAATTTATTCTAATTTGAACAGATGCGAGTTGTCGGGTATTGTTATTTTATTTTTCAATTAAAAAAACCGAACACCTGAGCCCGTCGACTATCCTGAGGACAAATTGGGCACATCAAAACTCAAAGAAATTACCGGTTATGTCAGTCAATGATTTATTGTTTTCCGACACACAGTATGGAATTTACATTAAACTTGTTGAGGGGGGCGTTTAATGATAAAATTTGGAAATAAATAATGTATAAAAACGTGTTGACCAGACTCGCGTTGTCGGATATTATAAAAAAATATATAATGAAATACGTAGGACGCGGAATAGTAAGTAGTCGGTCAATTGAGTGGCGTAGTGTAGGTAATTGACGAAATTAGCCTCGAGTATGATTTGTGTCTTCATTCCGTGACGGGCCGGGCAACTTTCTTCAACGTTAATTTCAATATCGCGCCATGGGATCTTTTTCTAATGGGTGATATTAGAAGAAAAATATACCATCGGAGAAAACCCCCGAGATAAAATTACACAGGAAAAAGAAATTTCCATCTCTTTTATTACCAGCGGCGCATAGGCTTTGATTAAGTCATTACATCGTTCTTAACTGGATAATGGCTATACTTGTGCATATCTCTTCAGCTACTCTATAATAAAAGAGCTTATGTGCTAATAATAACCGCCATTGACACCTTTCAACTATCCATTCAGAAAACCGCATAAACCTCTTTCAGCGTATTCCTTCGATTGACTTTTTCAAAAATCTTCTTCGGAAATACAATCTGTGAAATAATAACAAGCGGTTTGTTTCAAAAAATTAGTTTTGTCGTTTCTGATCATTTTGGTCAATTCGCTTGCTGTTTTACTTGACCTAAAAGGCGTTAGGCTTCTCGCTGGTCGCTTTGATTAACCTAATCAGCGAGATAGGCGGACCAAAATGATCGAAAATGGCCAAAGTAGGTTGGCCAGGTTCATCACCCCTCAGGTCGCAATTGGAACCAAAAAGACAAAAAGGAATCAATTTGTTCGCCAAATCTCTCGTAGAAGACACTTAACACAAAGAATGTGTGGTTGAGGTTATTTTCAACTAAGATATTAAGTTGGATTTAGAAAAATATGTTTATTTATGACGAACAACTACCGATCCTCGCATTGAGTTAGTTTGGTAACACACGGAACAAAAACATGATCACCTTGGACTTCGGTCTTTACAGGTTGCCATAATCATAAAAGTGTCTCCCCACTTGTTGGCACGGGAATGTGTCACTCGGTTCTAGATTCGAAATAGGGTGTAAACCCGATTAAATCAGAGGATTAAACAATATCCACGTTAGGATGATGAACGGCTTTCTAAAACAGATTTTGAATACGGTCAAGGGTAAAATAGAAGAAGTACCCGCGGATTAAACTTGCTAATTATAACTTTGCACCGAGAGTGTTTAACACGGGTGTTAATTGAGGCCTGTGTTTGTTAAACAGATTCCTTGGCTTCTAGCTAACTATATGTTAAAGTTATTTAAGAAAATATGAATGATTACCTAACATTAAAGAACTGTTCGCTTATTTCTGTTTAATCGTTAACATAAAGACAGCATATAGAAATTTCGTTTTAATGAGATGTAACGAAGCATGGAAAAATAAATTGTAATATTTTCCTGCTAAAAATTCAATTAATCAACATTATCTGGTCGATGTTAAACTATTTAGAATACATGTTAAGAACAAAAACTAAAAAAAGTATGAATCATAGATAAGTTAAAATGTTGATCGTTTGTATTATAATTTTATTTCTTTTTTTTATATTTCGGACTGGAATCATTCCACATAAGAGAAGTAAAATAGGAATAGGTTACGTCCTTATAAATGACAACAGTTTAAGAAAATATCACTTCTCAGTGAACTGCAGGCTAAAAGAAATTTTAAACAACCAGATTATAGAAACTTCAATAGTCATTGACTGACATGCTCTGTCCCTCTCACTTTTTCTCTCGCTCCTCTCTTTCCTTTCTCTTCGTCTCACTGACCTAAACTTCATACCTACTACATCTGGTCCTCTCTCTATTTCTCATTTCTCATTTCACTTCTCTCTCTAATCATTGTTTTATTCCTGATTTACGACGTAACAGATACTGTATTGTGGCCTGGCGGACAATAATGATTTCGAATATTATAATGAACTAGAAGCGAAAGAGAAAGAGAGAGTGAGAGAGAAAGAAGGAGATAGAAAGAGAGATGGTTGGAGCGAGGGGGTAGGGAGAGAGAGGAGAAAGAGATAAAGACAGAGAGTCAGAGAAAGTGAGTGAGAGAGAGAGAGTGAGAGAGAGAGAGAGAGAAAGAGAGAGAAAGTGAGTATATAGAATTTGGGTGAAGGAACCATATATCTGAAAATCAAACATCTGAAAATATCCTAGCATGGAGTTTGATATAAGCAAAGACATATGCGTGAGAGTAAGAAAGAAAGAAAGAGAGAGAACGAGAGAGAGAAAGGGAGGGGAAAGAAAGATAAATATATAATAGCAAGGGAGGAGAGAGAGTGAATGAAATTACTTCATGACAAAGATGTTTATCAGTCTGTGTACATTTTGTCTACGGTGCTGGCCTACAAAAGTTCGGCAGAGTTTAGACGGTAAAGGACTGAGATCAGAAAAAGAGTCGGAGGACTGCTGCTACCGGGGCGAAAGTAATGAAATAAAGGAGCCGAGCGTGGAAAAGGGGGAAATGTAGTAAACTGGCAGGAGAGTAGGAAGTGATTACGGACCCTCCATTCATAAAAGGGGCCCAGTTTCCATTGAGCCGGTCTGCCCGCTCGTCCTTGGGGGTAGAGCCAAGGTAGTAAAACTGTTGGAGGAGGCCATTGGGCGTTCCTGACGAGTCCTTTTTATAGGGTCATTTACGGGATCGTAAACCACGGCCCATGTTTTCAGTGGGTCCGATAACCCATGACTATCCTCACAGAATAAAAATTGAACTGCGTACTCATAAAGATTCAGGTCGTAGTCAAACTTTTATACCAGTGTGTATTAGTATATAAATTCGCTAAAATTCCTCTATTGACTCTACATCTATTTTTTGAGTAGTTTTTGATGATTTCCCGATATGAGGCTGATTGAAATACAACAAGAATTCGCCGACTAGGATGGCTGAGGACAATTTTTTTTTAAATTATTGTTCTTATTCATAAAACAAATGTAAAGTGAATTTCACAACGACAGGTCAGATAAAGAAAAATTTTCTATGACAACATGGATGGAAAATAATGGAACTAGGGCTTGCGAATGAAATAGAAACGATATTGAGAGACAACGAGGAAAAATAATAAAAGAAATAGAACATGTAAGGCAAACTGAACAAATAAACGAAATTGAGTGAACTCTTAACAGTGGGATGGGAGGAGATCTATTTTCAACGCTTAGAGACGCTCAGCCAGACTTAAAAAAGAAAAACTTTCCTTACTCAGCAATCTAAGTAATTATTTTGTAATGTAATTTTATTTATAATGAACTAATGCACACTATGATAGAAAGTAGCGACCTGAATTTATGATCCACAGGTTTTACTTTAAAAAGCGCATGCGAAAAATATGCAATTCTCGTAGAATAACAGGACAAATTGAATAACCGAGTCGTAATTTCGTAGCATCTTTTTGTTTTATGATGATGTTCTGATCATCATGTTTGGCAAATAAATAATAAATATGTGAAACATGTATTTCAACGTTCCTCTAACAGTCGAAGGCTACGGACATGGGATCACCGATTTCAACGAGATTTTTGATGTAGTTAGTTAGTAGACAAAAAAATATTAGAGACGTGTCCTAAGTTCATGCCACTGAAACCTAGCTGAGAAAAATGAAATAATTTATAGTCTTATGCCTTCATTGTGCCTGAACTACATTTCTTATATCTCCCCATTTGCGCAAAACTCCTAGAAGATACTCAACTGATCTACAGAAAGCTTTACAAGGGTTTAGATGCCTATAAACTCAATAATGGTGACATCCGTAAATAAATTGGAGCCGGTGATAAACAATAAAACGTTTGAACACTTTTTATTGATTCATCTTTATTTTTCACATTTACAAAGGCATAAAATTTAATCATTGTTGACATAGTCTGAAAAATGATATATACTTTCTTTCAATAGTTCTAAAAATAGTTGAATTTGGATAAAATCCAGAGAAGTTATGTATTCTTATGTGGAACATCGGACCATGCTAATCCGGCACACAAAAAGGCCATTTTCTAAGTTATTTAAATTATTTATTATAATAATCTTATAGATATGTAAAGAATCTATAATTGGGGAAATGTATATTTTTTAAGATATATATTTCAACTTGTCGAAAAACTCATTATTGACAAAATGCTTTATCCTAGTCCAATAAAAAATGTAAGTCTGTGTCATTATCTTTGTCATTTTCACAATTTTGACCATGAGGAATTCGCGTTTCAGAAACTCAACCTACTACTATTACTACTAGTATTAATAATAATATTATGGTAATAATAATAACCTACTATACTAATACTAACCGTATACTAATAATATCTCAATAGTTGAAAAATGGTCCCTAATCCAGTAGAGGGTTCCTTACAACGAATAAAACCCCAAGACCAGTCATTGAAAATGAATATGGTACCTTGACTGGGACAGAACCATCCTAACGGAAATACTCAAAACTACAATCGACATGAATAGTAAGACTACACAAACCGTGCTTCTAGGTAGATATGGCTGTCCCTAGCACTACTAACATTTTGATTCATGAAAAAATAAGGAAGTACCAGGAGTTCGCCCTTGAAATAAAAATATATGGACAAACGATGAAACAGTCGTAATTATACCGGTAGTGATGTTTGCTATCATTTAATCGATCCAATCACTATGCCTAAAGGGATACCCATCCTCGGGTTAAAAACAAGACTAATAGGTCACATACAGAAATCCTTTATCCTGAGTACATGCTGAATATCTTGGTTGTTCTTGAACGATGCCCTAGTTCAAAACTAATAAATACCAAGCAGTGCCTTGCCTCGGACGCGAAAGCCCAGTAAAAAATAATAATATTACATTGAATTTGATAAAAGTTAAAGAAAATATAATGTAAAGTAATTGTAGGAATGGGTGTCCGTCGGCTGGAAGTTATTTAAATTAATTATATTGGGGCACGTGTTCAACACTAAGCACCAAAAGTATACCAATCGGTGAAAAACAAAATCAATGTAAATGAATATTTTTAATTCACTGATGGCAGATTTTGCATAAGACACGAAACCTTGTGATTTACGACTGACGCTTTTATAATAAATAGTTTTTTAATTAACGCTGTAATTCTCACGAGACAATTGAAATTCGTACCGAATTTTTTCATCAAATTCCTAATAGTTTATTTCGTTGTGCAAATTCCGAACATTCACATTGGTTTGGCGGATGAAGGGCACGCAAAGGAAGGTGTAATACTGTTAGGGGGTGTCGGAGGCCGCAACGGTTTAGGTGTTGACACGGCGCTCATGTGACACACCTCACTGTAAGGTAAAGGTCCCGGGTTCGAATCCAGCGGCCCTGCTTCGAACCCGACATACTTACAAACGGGCTTTTTTCCAAAACACCGGCACCCTGAGGGTTGATATGGCCTCTGCTGTTGCGAACCCTCGTTGTTAAAAAAAAGCACTGTTTCATTTGATTTTTATTTTGTATGTTTAAATCGTCAAAATTAAAACAGAAGTCATTACAACATTTTCCGATAAACATAGTAATTCACTTTATTTTATTGTTAACTGATATTTATAAAATGTCTATCTAGTATATATTTATAGTAGCCAGCATTCCATGTAATATGTTAGTTTTGTACTTTTATTTATATTTAGACCCATTTGATAAGCATTTAACCGAAAATGTTAGTCATAATGCTTGTTATTTGTTATTATTAGATTGGATGTTAAAATTAAACTTAAATTCAAGTATACCATATGCCATACATCCAAATAAAACATTCAGCTGCATTTCGGTTTAATCGTTTACCATATTTCTTTGAACATAAACGGTGCAAAAATAATAATGGACAAGAAGGTAGATGTTTGAATATAGGAACAAAAAACATTAGTGAAGGTCCGGTTATTATTTGCATTCTTTGGTGCCTTTAGTGCAAGTTATCGTTTAGATGTACGCTATAATATAATTTCCGGCCTTTTCTTGTCAAAGTTGTTATTGGTAAGCCATCCGATTAGAAAATCAGGGGAGACGTTGATTAACATCGTATGTCCGGGTTTATATAAAAATAACTTACCGGAGTTTTTAAGCAAAAATGGAAATGCGTCCTGTCCGGCTTTTCGGGTCTTACTGAGGGTAAGAGGAAAAAGAAAAAAATCGTACCTTCGACCTGCCCTGCCCTTAGCTCAAGACTTGTAACGGTCCTCATTTTAATTCGACGTACTAAAAGAATTGCAAATGGCACACACTTTAAGAGGCAGATGGTCTAACCACCCCACTGAAAAAAAATTGATCCGTCTTTTCTTGCAAACTAATAAACCCAATATTTATATTTTTTTCTCCACCCTCTCTATACTATTTATATATTCATATATTTGTGGACATATCTGTATATGTTTTACATAAAAAATCATAATCATACAGCACAATTCTTGTCATTTAGATCATTACCAGAAAGAAAAAAATGGTAAAAATATTTTTAAAACAACAAATAAATCTCATTTCTATTTGTCCACAGATAACGTTTCTGTTAATAAACAATTTCCAGGTCAATGTAGAAAAATATAAAATTGATTTGCGTTGGATTGGCTAGATTTATTGTTGTTTGGAAACTTACAGGAGAATATTTGTTGATTTCTTTCTCAGACATTCTCATATAAAAATAAACTATGTTGATTATTATGTTTTTCTTATCAATCTTTTATCAATCTCACTTGATGTTCAAAATAATGTCATCCTTCAACGAAAATTCATTAGAGGCCGTAATTATTTTATTTATAA
The DNA here is from genome assembly GCF_000648675.2 of Cimex lectularius. NCBI lineage: Eukaryota > Metazoa > Arthropoda > Insecta > Hemiptera > Cimicidae > Cimex > Cimex lectularius. The sequence continues at coordinate 2,157,289 of NW_019392764.1, read as the reverse complement.
ATCTTAACTAAAGTTATGTAATTTCCGTCATGTAGAAAGATTTAAATTTCCACTTTCATTTTATTCTCAATTAAAAATTCATGTTCTGCCGAGATTCGAACACTGAACCGCTACCGTGGCAATACAAGAAGTACGCTCGGCCACGGTGGTTCATATACAATTTTATTATTTCTTTTTTTTTTCTTTTTCCTTTCTTTCTTTCTCTATTTTTTAAGAAATCGACAAAATTTCAATTCAGCTTTCTGCCGATTTTCAGTCATCAGGAAAATAAACTCATCAAATATAAATGAATAAATTTACGATTAACAATTGTTTAAATATTTACGATTAATAATAGATTAAAATCTATAAGAAATTATATATTTCAGACTACTTTAAAAAATAAATAATCACAAATTATTTAAAAAATAAATAATTATTGAAAAAATAAATAATTACAAATTATTTAAAAAATAAATAATTACAAATTATTTAAAAAATTAAAATAAAATAAAATGCTTTTGACTCGCCACTCAGCTTATCACTGTTATCACATTGAGCCCGCAACACCAATATTCTAACCTACTAATAAATTTACCTTAGTTCATATAAATATTTTCTCAAAACAAAAGTTCGTTGTTTAAAAAATATCAATCAGTGCATAAATTCTAATACATTAATGAAAATAGAAATGAAGAATAAATGTTCAATGTGCGAAGTTTTTATAGATATAATCATGGAAAAAATTTTAAATTTTAAATTAGATTGTAATTAATAAATAGATTGTTATACATAGCATGTCATTAATCATAGCGTTGGTGGACCGTTTCCGTTCTTATGAAAAAAGTTAAGATTTCTTGTACACTATTTTCATCATAAGTACACTATTTTCATCATAAATTAAAACAACAATTAAGGTTAAATTCTTTGACAATTATGAAGTAGTTTGATACAGGTATATTTCAAAGGGGAAATTTGTAGAGGGTTGTTATAAAATAGCAACAAATCAATTCAGAAAAAAAGATATTAGTGTATTAAGAGACGTGTGTCTTGAAATAGAACACACATTGTTTACGAGGGCCGTTTTCATTTCCAGTCGGCGATAAAAGAGTTGTCGGACGAAAGATATAAATCCAATTATTTGACGGAAAGACTGTCGTTATAATTTCAGAGGTTGTGGTCTATTTTAAAGTGTTGTTGCGTTTCACGGGCGGGCGGTGTCGTTAGATCTACGGCGCCTTGAGAGGATGGCCCTAATTTATATTTACGATGTTCCCTCGAGTAAAACGGACCCAAACAAATCGTAAAGCGAGACGTTACGAGTCATTGTATCGGGACTGGTTGTGGATACACCCGCCAGGCTACATGGTCGTAATGAATACAGGCGGAATCTACCCACAACTCGCTGAACTACCACGAAAAGTATTTCAAAAAATTATATAAACATTTTTACGACCAACCTGTAGCTCTATTACAAAAATTTTACGCAATAAACCAACAGATAAAAAATAAATGTTATACTAATACGTTTTTTCAAGACAATCGTCAGTCAACAAAAATATTTTAAATAAAATAAAACAATTTATAAAACAGATAGTGACATTTGCAACTTTTAATACATGTTGAAATAATACGAATAACAGTTAATCAAAATACGCGGAATATCGGACGCAAAAATTTTGAAGAAAGTTTACACATATCAAAAGGTTTGGGAAGGAAGATACTCTTTCAAATAAGAAAATTTGCAAAATAATAGTCTGTCATCCGTCTGTGTCCTGTATCGTTTCGGCCCATCAATTTATACCAAATGAACTTTAAAAACTTGATAAAAATTTGAATATAGATTACATTGCATATGAAAACAATAAAATCTGTAGTAAGAAAAATTATTATTTGTAACCTCAACTACATCCATTTGTAATTTAATTAGTTATTTTTTATTTTTTTTATTTTTTAATGTTAGTACATAAAGTTCAAAGTTAGAACTAAGTCTCTCTCACTCTCTCTCTCTCTCTCTCTCTCTCTCTCTCTCTCTCTCTCTCACNCTCTCTCACTCACTCTCTCTCACTCTCTCTCTCTCTCTATCTATCTATCTATCTATCTATCTATCTATCTATCTCTTTCTCTCACTCTATCTCCACTCTCTTCAATGTAATTTACGCTTACTTTCCCTTTTGCTATCCTCGCTTATTTTTCCCCCAACGTACTACTTTCTCACTCATTTCCTCCCTATCGCCTTCCCATTTTATTTTGAAAGTAAAACTATTGTATATTCATTCCCAATCTTTTTCTTTATCAGCCAGTATTTTTCTCTTTTTTCACTCTATTTCCTCGTTATTTTTCTCTCTCTCTGTCGCTATTTCTCTCTTTTTTTTCTCTCTCTCTCTCATTCCCACTCTACATCTCTCTTTTTCTCACTTAACCAAATTTAACGTAGTAATGACATTTTTAAGAAAAGTTTAAATTAAAAGCTATGAAAATATTTATCTAATCAATTTTTCTTGACTTTAATTTAAAAAAAAAAAAATCAAAATATTAACTTATTTGTATCCCTAAAGAATTATTTGTGAGACAATATTCAAATTCGATGGTGCAAGTAATAACAACGTATGTTTCTCGGCTTTAAATATATCTAGGATTTAGTTTCTATTTTAAAAATTACGTACTGAATGCCTAAACTAAAACAAAAAATAAAAATAATAATAATAAAAAACAAAATAGAAAAAATGTAATATAAAATATTAATTTTTTTAAACTGAACGGTCAAAAACATTAATTCACAATTAATTAAACATTCACATGTCTAAATAAAGTAATTGTAAACACAACGAAAGTGAAAGTAAATGGCTTATCATGACCAACCAATATATTAAATCGTAAATGTATTTACACAATGCATGTTTGTGGTTTTTTAGTTTATGATCAATAGAATACATATAATAAAATTTAAAAATGTACAATTTAAATCATAGCAATTTGATTAATAACTTTAACATTAAGTGCGAGAAACATCTCTGAATTTGTATGTAGACATAATTATGAAAACAATTGGGAAATACTATGTTTTTGATCAATCAATCTAATATAATCTAAAGGTAGATTATTTATTAATAATCGGTCCATTCAGTTAATAATTGATCAGCTTTTAAGTCATCCAACATTTTTATGAGAAGTTACAACCAGCAGGTATCGAGCACATCTAGCGGCCGAGGGCTGGACTGTTTGCAGCCTGGGTTTTGTTAAGGATCGGACCGGCAGATCGTACCCGTAGCAGCAAACATGGGTCCGCCTGTTGCCGTGGAAACAGGCCGAGGGTTAAGGCGCGGTCTGATACCGAAGCACCACCTCCGTTCTGACATTCCAATGGCGACTTTCCTTCAATTTTTTTCTAGGTATGTGAAACTTTAAACAAAATAACAAACGTTTAAAAGATAGTTATAATTTATCTATGATCCAGGGGGCATATATCAGAGGAAGAGAAATTACAGAAACATGTTTATCTTGTATTAAGGGAAAAACAGCGAATTCTTATCTTGAAATATTAAACTAATAAAAGGTAAGAAATTTAAATCCGAAATTTGTATGTTTAATTAAGGTTTTGAAAGTCCTTCGCTGATATGAGCCTTTTTTTAAAATTCTTCGTTTTAACAACGTATCAACTCACAGAAAAAGTTTTACTAAATAATTTGTATACTTCATAATCTTGTAAAAGCCATGTTTTTCTGATTATTTAATAAATAGATGATATTTATAAACATTTCAACTATTTCTATTGATCTCAGATCTAACAAAAATCAATGTATATGAAAATTTAAAACAGTGCTATTAAAAGTTTGCTCTGTGCATATGAAGATCACTTGAAAGAAATCACACATGCAATCCACTGAGGACTGAGAGGCGGAAACGTGTCTGACAGACTAAAACAGCGAGGATGGGAAGGCCAAAACGATCGGAAACAGCCCAAATGTACAATAATCGACAAATAGACGTTTATATAATGAAAAATCGAAGGACTTATAAATGTTAAAACAATCTAATTCCTTCCTTAAGACGATACCAAAAGTAGGGAGTCAATAGATTATTAAGATTCATAGCTGAAGTATGAAAAATTAGCCGTTGACATACTAGTAGGTTAACAAATTATTTTTATATAATCGATATATTAAATATATTTTTTAAATATGATAATAAAACCATTAGGAGTGCATCGTCCGGGTCTTTCAGCCCGTGGCTGGGCTCTCGTCGCTAGCGATGTTTTCGGGGAAGACGGAAGTGTGAAAATCTTTATGTTATGTGTTTATGGTTTTTCTTGTTCTTTTAATCGTCTTTTAACAACCTGAGATACCTTCGAGAGGTACGCAAGCTAAGAAAACAGGAGATAAAATACAACAGTCGGTGTCATAGATGCGGGAAAGAAAAACAGAAACAACGAAGAATTTTAGTTTAATGGGCCAAAGGGGCCGGCGATTACTATTTGATGTTAAGTGGCCCATAAATAATATATATACATACATTTCGAGTTTTCGTTGGGCTGTTCTTTGCGAATTGAAAAAGTTTTTATTATTATCTATTAACTCAAACAAATTCAGACAACACTGCTTAGTCAAGTGATGATCCAGCATTCTACAAATTGTCTGTCACCAGTCCAATATTCTTTTAAACACTTTAAATTTTGAATGGACTGTTCCACATGCTAACCTGACATAGGGTCGGGAGTGTTCCTTAGTAGATGTAATTTGTTTAAAAAATTTCATCTGTCCTCATTCAATTTTCTTAGTGTATTTAAATGCCCAAATCTTCGAGGTATACAATGGCACATTTTCTGAGAAGTACAGCACGCATGAATGTCAATGATCACTTTTACACGATTTTAATAACCCCGCAGAGAGTCGATATACTACTTTTCCCTAAAAAATATTAAATGGCTTGTGAGAATTTAGCTGATTATGAAAACAGAACACCCAGGTAATTAATTTTTTTAAATGCTACAGAATCACTTCCGTACGTACATAAAACATTTTTCAACAGTGTCCAGATCTAGTGAATACCATAGCCACTATATTGTTGATATTATCAGTTAAAAAGTTATTGTATTAAGCTATTAATACCACTGAACTGCGTTAATAAAGGTACTCTTTAGACCTGTTGTTATGATGGCCTTTGGCTGAACTTAGTCATTATGATAAAAACCAACAAAGATGAATGGGACGGCAAATACTCTATACCAATGTACGCCCAGAATAATGGGGCGTCACTTATAGAGCACTGTTGCATCAGAAAGACATTGCGTAGCTCTTTCGACAGCCTATTGATTATACAAATGAGCTATGGTAATGGATTCATTGTGAGTCTGGCTTGTGCTCCTCATTGATTGTTTCACTGTTTATCATCTTCATAGGTACACACAAGCAATTCGAGCAAATACGGAAGAATTGAGTTCATGTGTGGAGGAAGAAAGTACCTAATCCGTCATAAGAAATCACTACTGCTGTGAATATTAGAAATGGGCTTTCATAGACTTTTTAACCTTGTATATTGTAAATTTCTTATAAATCCTTTTTAAAAAGATAGTTCCTACTCACAGTAAGTTGTTTTGCAACGATCCGGATTTCGAGCCTTTAACCTTGTATATTGTTACAGCAATATACACACAAAACAACTTACTGTGAGTAGGAACTATCTTTTTAAAAAGGATTGAACACCACACTCACTCCATCATTTATCATTTCCATTTCTTATAAATGTGTGATTAAACAGAATGTTTAATGAAAGAAATTTCGTTTCAACTAAGGTCTCCTTTTTTTAGATTTAGTGTGTGTAGTGAGAATATAAAAAAGTTGGAATGAAAAGTTATAAGCCTCCTACATGGAGTTCACAGTATCATAGGTTATACGTCCTAAACATAGCGTTGTAAATAACGTTCAGTTAAAAAATGGATCCATCATTAATAAAATATGTCTTGAACAACATTAAACTGCACTAATACAACTTATAAATAGTAACTTTCATCCTGTGCTTCAGGCCTGGCTCGTTACCATCCAATTACATAAATTTTACGAAAGTCGTGTCGTTTAAGTTTTTATGTTAAAACAGCGTAAATGAAATTTTCCTGAATTATCAACATGACAATCTAGGTTTTCTATGGTTTCCTCCTATATTTGGAATTTTGTTACATAAGGAACTTAAGTTCATGTCAATCGTTTTAAAACGTAAAAACGATTGCATTCGCATTTCAGAAGACGTGGACCGTGAAAATTTGTAATCAACAAATGATTTAGTTAACTTTTGAAATTTGTAACGATGAGCAGAGTTATCGACCTGCTGGAAACATGAAGCTTTTCAGATGATCTACGGAAGAGGTCAACACAGAGAAAAGAAACTTCCTTTCAGTTTTTGCCGAGCTGTCGACAGTTTTTATACTGTCATCTTCAGGGCCTGTTTTATTATCATATAAAAACTACAATTAAAAACATGAAAAAACAATTGCACAAAAATTGAAAATTTGATATACATTATTTTAAACTTTAATGGCGAAATAAAAAGACCACGTTTTCACTTGTACTTATAGTTGTAATTTTTTAATTATTAACTTATTAAATTGTAAATAATGTTTAGATGCTGAGCACGAAAAAACGTAATTTACTTCGGTGCCCACGACACCATGTTTCTTTTTATTTCCCCATTAAAGTTTAAAGTAAGATATATCAAATTTTCAATTTTTGTGCAATTGTTTTTTCATGTTTTTAATTTTTTTTTATATAATAATAAAACCCCTGAAGATGACAGTATAAAAACTGTCGAAAGCTCGGCGAAAACTGAAAGGAGGTTTTTTTTCTCTGTGTTGACCTCTTCCCTCCGAAAAACTTTCTGAAATTTGAATAACGCGATATTCTTCTGGTCGGCTGAAAACCGAATATATCAAGTCTTTAAAATGTAATTATAAACTTCTTTCCTTCTAGCAGTAATACTAGCATTATTATCTCGAATTGCTAGAATTATAATCTCCAGTGTAATCAGGTAACTCAATGGAATGTATAATTGAGATGGGATTATTCTTTGCCTTGTATCGCCTAATCGAGAAGGAAATTTAATAAAATGAATAAAATCTAGGAAAAAGATTAATCTAACTTTCTTTTAAAGGGGTCTTTTTCATTAAAATTTACTCGGCAAAATATTCATTTGGTCAAATGTTAAGCTACTGTTGGAATCTGTCAAAACTTGTGGACAAGTGCATGTTTAAAAATATTTGAATAAAACATTTGTAGCATCAGATATCCGTGATCTGGGACGGTTGAAGCGCCCAGAATATCAAGTCATTTAATATAATAGCTTTATTACCGTAATCTAAATATCAGGCCGGCCTTCTTACCTCCCAACACCAATTACCTTATATAATTGCCTTCAGGAGCCGCCATTGTAAGGTTATGTAATTGGGCATAATTGATATGTTAATGGACTGACTCATTCTTGGTGAGAGAGATAAAAACGTAACCGACCGGCTAATTCTTCTTAAAAGTGAAATTAGAAGCTACGAGATGAATAGTCAAGTTCGGCTATAACTCGTAGACCCATACAATAGAGGTTTCTTGAACTTATTTGGTATAGTATTGTTTTAAAATTTTATTGTAATTAGCTCTTCCATACGTAACTAATATATTCAAATAAAACAAACAAACCTGACTCCCTATCAATTTAACACATGATTTGCAAATGTACATAGTTTAATGTAGCTAGACGGTTTGATAGTCGTGTAGAACTATGTAATAATAATAATCATAACAATAATAATAAGTTTATTGCACACAAGAAGAAAAAAGAAAAATTACATATAATTCAAACAAGAAAATAAACTTAATACGGCAAGGTAACCNTTTACCCTAAGATTCCACGTATCACAGTATTCCTCTAGTTTGGTAATATTCTTTTGTAAGCCACGTGGATTGTCAGCAAGAATTACGATGTCGTCAGCGTACATAAGTGTCTTTATGTGTAGAACTATGTATTAATTGTAATTGTTAAGCTACAATCTTTTATCAATTAAAACCTCAACCAATGTTGGTTTCCTAGCTGGTGTTACAAGCTAGACAATTGGATAAATCAATCTAACTTCGTTTCATCTGTTGCTTATTTATCTAACAAAAAAATGCTCTGTCTTTTATCATTTTGAAGATATGATCAGTTATGAGTTTATCATATCGCTTATAGTAAACTGAATAATAAGTTTGTAACTAAAAGCTATTCTATATCTGAGCTCCGATTTCTAAATTTTGGAACATTTGATGTATGAAAGATTTTTGATCGTCAAAGTAAAAGAAGGTTTGGTTTACAAAAAGAAAATTTTGTCTCAAAAATCCAGCCCTACTCTTGCCGACATTCAAAGTGAAAAAATCAACAAACTGAAAGAATCGTACTTCTAGCGCACCCACTACCCCTTACGGACTGTAAAATCTCACTGCCAACATATTTTTCAGACTGCTAAAAGACCCAAAACATCGTCCACTTTCTTGAAGAAATACTGTTCAACAACTGGAAATTGGAAAACGGAAAATAAGTAGAAGACATTTTTAATAAAAGTTCAAGGCGTTATCGCTAGATGGCTATTGAAAATAATATTTATGGCCAAAATTATTACATTAAAATGTCTTTCAATATATATATAATGAATATATTGNTATATAAGTATTAATGGTAAAAGTAGGCTATAAACGTAGAGGAAATCCTCTAGGAAAAAGCTTCCGAGATTTTCTTAGGGATTTCCTCTACTGAACTCGTGCCTACACACATAGAGCAATTTCCTCAAGGAAATCCTCAAGGTGGAGGTGTAGTTCTGTATTAACCGGTGTGGTTGCTTGTTCTCGTGGTTTTGATCTCAAGGTGGACAAAGAATTAATTTATATTCGGGATTTCTCTCCCACCGCGGCCTGAAGGACCAGACACGTTGAGGAATTCATCAAAGGCAAGAAAGGTTCAGGCCGAACCTTGAGGAAATCCCGCTTGCTACCTTTAAACCTTTATTTATTTTGTCAATTTAAGTGCCATCGATTCAATCTTTATCAGAAAGATTAAAAATTGAGGAATTTATATATTGCTTTTATACAATGCTTTTATACATTATAATGTGTAAAAATTACTTGTGTTAAAACCTCATCCCAATTTAATTCATTATTACTCTTTAACAAAATCTAATTATTTATATACCAAATATAATTATTTATTTATGTATAGGTTTTACTTCACTCTACTCTCTCCCTATATTTTTTATTGGGATTTTTCGAATCCCGCTCGTGCCATTAGCTTTTTTTCATCTCAACTAAAAACCTTAATTAATTGTAATGTTTTATTTTTTGTACAGTTTCTCATGGACCAAAGGGTTCTGGCTTAACTCTCAAGGGTAAAGGAAACGAATAGAAGCGTAACTATTTTAAATAGCAATTTCATTTTTTAATGGCTTTTTTGCTGAATTCATTCGTGTATACAGTTTTTAATTTGGAGAAACCGATCTCAAGTTATAATATAAGTTTATTATAAATTTTTATTGATTTTTAGGTTTTCTTCCTTCCTGATCTATGTCCATACAAGGGTCTACTACTCAGGAACACATTAACCATGGAAGAACTAGAACTTACCAACACCGTTCAATGATTATAAAATCCAAATTCCTACCGTCAGAAAGACTTCCCAAAACTGGAACCAACTTATTTACGATGCAGTAATCAAGAAAGTTTAATTCACAATGAAATATCAAGAGCATATGCCTGTCCAGCGAATGCAAGAAGATTAATTTCTAAACAACTTATTGACAGTTTTCTAAAATGTATCTTACGTGTCAAAATAGAAACTATGGTTTAACGTAAATTTTTAGTGTAAATGCTTATAGATGTAAAATTATTATTAAGAATTAGTTATGTATAAAATATTGTTATTTCATTTCAACATTGTGTAAACGTTATGTAAAATATGTAATTCGAAATTGGTTAATTATTTATGTTAATTGATTTTATAATATGATTACAAAACACATGTAAAGGGGAATATGTTTAAATAAACGAAAAATTAAAAAAATGTTTTATTTACATGATCATTATCGTCATCAGTCGTATATTACACCCCGACTAATACATCTACATCTACATCTACCGTCAACAAGATTTCTTTACTTGTTCCTTAACGTACAATAATTTAAAAATTGTTTTAAAATTCTAGCTTATGACTCAACATATCAAAATACTTTTAATTATACAATCGAACTATGTAATGATTGCTAGAAAAAAGGTAGGCTGTGCCCCTACTTTGAAATTTAAATACAATGGAAAAGGAATAAATTGTTCAACACTTTCACATATCTGGGATTCACATTTTCTAGTTGAGTCTTTTTCTATGAGCACGCGAGATCTGGCATGAAGCTCTTACAAACTCGATACCAAATTTTGGTGGTTTCTTTTAAAATGCAAAGTTTAAAATTGTTAATAATAGCAGTTGGTGATATTAATAGCGCTGGAGCATTAACTGATACATTATGGAAATCTGGAGGTGTGCAAATCCTAAAAACTGCTACAAATTGCTTTGTCAGGAAAGAATGCAATCTGGTGAAGGTAAAATTTAAAATCCTGAAACGTCTTGCATGATGGAGTAAGTAGCTCAATACTAGGCATTCCAGCTAAAAATCTTAATAAACGATCAAATGATCTGGGATTTGAATAAGTTTGGCCACAGCTAAAATTGCCCTGTCTAAATTTAATTTATATTTCAAAACATCGTATAAAAATTTCGTTTTAGAAAATAATTTTCCTGAGACACATTTCATTAAAATAAAAACTCTTCTTCTACATTTCCAAGGCTAAAACCTTTAACGTCAAAAAGTGTAGATTAGAAGTCTTGTCCTCTTTGCAATACACCTGATACACTTTGTCTTATCTTTTGGGACTGTAAAAGCTTAGCATCACAAAGATTCACATTTATGACAAATATATATAAAGATTTAATTACTCTACATCCTGAAATTCTCTATGCTAGCATTTTATGATAAAATCTGTAAATAAACATTAAACCGTTGGATTTAGACATGTAAATACCATTGAATTAGTACTATATTTAGACTAATATAATATTTTTTCCTACTGAGATTGAAATGACAGAATTTTATTTAATAATTTTTTATTGCGTTTTTAATCTACATATATAATACAAATTTAATAATAGTAACACAAATATGTGCTATTTTTTTTCTTTATTGTATTTTTTCCTAATCCATTGTTAGTTTGATACATAAAATTAATTAATTTAAGGATTAAACCTTACCACGATAGTAAAATTACATAAATTAAATCTGTAATGACACGGTGTCAAGTGGTGGTTCCACTTTAATGACTTTCTAAATAACAACTAAAAAATTAAAAAAACAGAAAACGCCTTGAACCAGGAAGAAAGTCTCGGTAAATGCTTCATTTAGCTAATTTTACATTCATCAAAGGAAAATTGATTATTGCAATTGATAGATAATTATTGTACATCGCTGGTACAACAACAAGGAAGGTAATAAAGAAAATTCGGATTTTTATTTTTAAAAGTTGATTACTTTTTCACAAAAATTTACAGGCTATTCCTTAAATAATCTTCCATTCCGTTCATACGTAGATATATCTTTAATTTATAACTGTTATTGGTTAGCATAGTTCGATTTTATGATTATTTCACGTATACTAATTTAAATATTTTACAAAATCGAATTCTGCTGGATGTACGATATTTTTTGCCTAATCATGGTCGTCACTGGGCTAATTTCGCTGTTCTTTATTGCGGTGAGACGCGCTTCGGGCTCAACCAATGATCAGCGTAGCGTAACAACACATCTTGTGTGATCACATGCCTAACTTCAGCACATTCTCTTCCACTGTGGTTTATAATGATGGCGTAATATTTATTTATCTAAGTAGGTTCCGTGATACAGATCGACCTGATTAGCTTTGGCTATGTCCCATGTAGTCGGTGTCTCATGTGACAATCAGTTTCCTCCAAATAGAAAAAAACATTTTTATTTTTTTTTAAATCATACGATTACACTAATTAGGCTGATAAATTTTAAAGTTTAATATTTAGTTTTGCTTTAAATTACTCCAATATTAGATAAACTTAGATTTTTACAGTATGCTATTTGATTTTTTTTTCCGTTGTAAGGATAAATAAAAGGTGTGAATTAAAGGTGTGTGTATATTAAATAAATAAAAAAATACTATATCAGTGATCGGTTTAAAACAGTGACTTCATTATTACGTCTAAATCAACAGTTTCGTAGTATACAGGTTCAACCTATCAATCGATAATCCGTAAAACAGTACAAGGGGTTCATACTATTAACTCACGTCATTGCAGACATAAGTTTCCTATAAATCCAGTGAGGATATGACAATAAACAGATGATACCTACTTGATTTATGACTGGATCGGTCAAACGGTCCTTACGGAAAGCAATTATAATCCATCTCCATCCCCCTGGCAACTATCAGGTCATCCATCAATGGTTGTAATGGCTTTATAAACCAAAGAGTTAACAGGCTGTCACTCCGAGTACGATGGAATAAAAATAAAACATTACAGACTGGACGAAAAATATAGTTCCGTCCTAAACTTTTATTCGATTTCTGAACAAGAGACGTTCCACGTTTTCGACTGAACTGTGGTGAACGTGATATAGTTCGTGGCCGGAGTTAACACCACCACTCCGAAGGCTGGGTGCAGTTGCGGTCACGTCAGAGGCGTTGTCATGGTGATCAGTAAATTACAATTCACGATCCTCAACATCCGCCATGGTAAAACAAATACAATGAATACACAGACAAATTCTTCATAAAAAACTCAACCAGCGATTCGTTCCATTTTATCATACACCATACTAGCGTTTTAAAAAATTCGGGTTTTTTAAATAATTTTACAATTAAACTTTTAGCGTATATTCTATTTGACATTAAAATAAACAATTCATCAGAGATTTTTGAATAACAAGAAACTGCATTAGAATAATAACAGCTTATTTACCGAGGATTTATACATGGTGGGCCTAAATGAATATGCATAAATAAAGGTGCTTTAATATTCTACTCATTAATTATCAGATTAAGCATGCTTTACTTACTTATAAAAAAGTTTTTCTGATACCAATTAAAAAGTAGAGCAGAAAAATACATGAAATCTATCAAAAAACGTATCATATTAATAAATAGCCCAGTCGTATAGTAACAAATAACAAATGGAACGGAAATACAATAATACACGTTATACAAACAAATACGGGGATCATTAATTTTTGATTACATTTAAACCTAAAACATTCTTGACCAACTCATCACATAATGAGCCATGTTATTGGGATTGACGAGTGTTATAGTAAATCGAATGGAAACAGAGTCGTAGCTTAGTAAAAAAGCTACTTATAAGACCTCCTTATTTTTAAGCAAAACAATAGGTTTACTTAAATGTAAACCTAATACTATCCCCCTCAATTTACAGTCTCTTATATGTTATGAAAATTATTAATTTTTGGTCAAACTCAAACTTTCTTCTTTTAAACTCAAAAAATGTAATGTATTACACTGTTCATTAAAAAAGCAAATAAACACAAATAATTTAAAACTTGATTTTCACACTTGTGATAAAACTGATGAGTGTTCTTGCTTACCTATCACTTTTTCTTACAGTGTTAAATATCTTGGTGTGACATTGGACTCAAATTTGGGATTTAATTAATATCATATTGATCCTTTGGTTTCCCGTCTGAGAAAGCTCTTTTATAAATTTAGAATTTTACGCAACTTTATGAAAATTGAACTCTTAAGAGCAATATATTTTTTTCTTGTACACTCCATAATAGCCTATGCTATTGTTTCCTGGGGAGGTACACTAAGAATCTAGATGTAACTATAAGCTCAATTCTTAAAATTATTTTACGTAAACCGTATCGATATAATACGTAAAAATTATACAGAGAATTTAAAGTAATGAATCTATAATGCAATACCAAATATTTCTTAAATATTTATGTTTGTATATATAAAAATCTTCGAACTAGTTTCATCAGTGAATATAACACAAGACACAATTCATTGGCTAACTCACATTTTAACAATGTAAAGACCAAGCAATATTATAATTTTTCATTAAATATGGCACTTCGTTTTTTCTTACAAAGAAAGGATCATTATTCAAAATCTCAAAAACAACAAAGAAGGAAAAAAATTTATAATTCCAAACATTTCAAATTGTAGTTACTATATTTTAAAGCCAAGATTTAATTTGGTGGGTTGTTTCATACTACACGTTTATTCTGTACTGTGTTTGTTTATTTGTTTGTTTTTCATTAAGCTTTTGTAAAGATATATTCCGTTTATTTTTCTGAGGATCTTCAAAACCTTCTGCTATCTAGTACAAGCTTTGCTTTTACAAGCAGGCAGGTATGTACCGAAATACTTTTTTTGTGTGGTGATTAGTGACCGTTAGTCGACGATTTTTCAAAAATACTTTGATTGAATATAAAAAATATTTTTTTGCATTGTATAAATTCACTTTTTCCCACATTCTACATTTATTTGTTAAATTTAAACAATGTTTGTAAATCCCAGGCCCTGAAGATGTTCTCAATAAAGATCGAAACGTTGGCACGATAAAGAAAATGTTTTTCTGAAATCTACATCACTTCCGAATGATCATAATATTTTTTGTTGTAAATGTATATGTAATGTACATTCTTGCAAATAAAGATTTATTATTATTATATGTAACTTTATTAAATCTTTATGAAGAACCGTTTTACAGCAATAGGTATGCATAGAATGAAAAAAAAACACACAAACATCTATGAAAATTATGGATAAACCGGTTACTATTTTTATTCAAAAAGAGGAAACATGTACTGAGTAGGAAGTGAGTTTATTTAAGCCTACATAGTTTAAATTTAAACATAAAATTTTCGTATTTAACATCTCCAATTAATATCCTATAGTACTTAATGTACAATTTGTTTAATCTGTTCTTAAAATATGACAATTTTTATAGTAACAGGTAAAAATGAGAGAGGAAACGGCAAAAAATGGTTTTATTCTCAATATTATTATCTTTGTCATTTACAGACTTTTATGAACTCAAAAATATATAGATGATTGAAAATGGGATTAGAGATTGGTTTGGAAGACAACGTTAATGAAATTACAATTTTAAATTTTCCTCCATGATTATAGAAAAATATAATTTCTAATAGAAATTGAACAATTTACTTATTCCCTTCTTGCAATTTCCTGTCTTCCAGACAATCAATTTCTGTTCTGGCTACATCACTTTACCATTCAACAATGTTACTGGGTGGAAGACATCATCGCATCTTCTCTTGAGTGGAAGCAATGCTGCTCGCGGTGCCTTCTTACACGTAAAGCAGCCTTCGATTGAGTGAGGCGCCCTGGCATGTTATTTATTGGCCCATCCTATAACCCGATCTGTCCGATACGTACTTTCAAGTAGTATGGGAAAATTCTTTCCCCTATCCACGACGCCGATGCAGTTCCGCACAGAACACGATATGTCGTGGCGGGCAGCGATCTGACGATCTGTCTCAGTGGTCAGCGATATTGTACGCCACACAGGAAACGCCAGAAGGTGCTCGAAGCTATTAGGTCGTGTACTATGCTAACTCCTAGCATATCCTAGCATACACTTAACGTTCCTTGGCAAAATGATCTCACGGTAATAAAAAAATCATTTTTAATTTTGTTAATTTGTGTATATTGTGGATTGTAGTGTGTACTTAGAGCTGGGATAAGACCCAACTTCTCATTGTGTGTTGCTCAGTTCAGAAAGAAAGAGAAGCTGGGTTCATGAAATAAACAATTTTATAATCTTTCTCGTTTGTATCTTACAAAAATACACACTTAAAAACTTTTTCTATGAATTTTTCTTTTTCCTCGAGTAAACACATAGACGATATCGCCATCCTTTCAGAAAGCCCATGTACAAGTTTAAAAAACTCCAGGATCAACTCGCTTGTTTAGAAGAATGGTTCAAAAATTGAAAATCAGACAACAAAACCAACCCTTTCGCCAGTCACCTCTCCTCCTATCCACTACAACATTGTGCCCCTCCCAGATACCAATGTCGTCAGCCTTTTTTAGTCATTTGCATAAATATAAGACTTATTTGGAAGCTTGATATTCGTCTAAGGAGAATAGAATTGACCAGACAATATAAACTACTCAAACAGACTCTTGTAACAATAAAGAAAAAAACTTACTTCTATATTTTGAGATTATAATTTGATATTTGATATGATAAGAAAAGCATATGTCTCGTAATTGTTTTATTTTTCCTTTAAAAAAAAGTATCGAACCATTGAATAGCGGTTAAACCTTTGAATAAAGTTGAATTTGTTTTAAAATATGTTCTCATTGTTGGTTTCCTTTTTGCCTTTTAGGTAATTGTAAATATGCCAAAAATTGTAAATTCCAGCCGACAAATGGATGGACAGACAATCTGCTAAGCCCGCACAACAAAGCTGTAAATCCTTTTGCATGCCTTCTAAAGGACAATATAAACTGCAGAATATACGAATCGTTACAATTCATCCCACCCCAAAAAAAACTCTTAACACTCTGTTTATTCAAACTTTATGGCAATCGAGATATACACGGATCAGATAATTTATTGTTAACCCGGCGCCATTTTGTTTATGATAACCCTCCCACATAGGGATTGATGGAACTCCCTGGAAATGATTGTCGCCGATGATTGGGGAAGAGTCCCACGGGACCGGGGCGAGGGACGCGATTAGCTAACTCCCCGAGAGTTGTAAAAGCCTGAGTTGGAATCGAACTCGACCCAATAAAATGACTCGCTCCGATGATAATGTTTTTATTGAAGGGGGTCGCAATTATTTCTTGGGTCCTCGATACTCGCGATAGTTGTTACAATCTGAATTGAGGACAGGCCTGGAGTAATGAAACGATAAATTCTACCTTGGGATAACGGCTGTATTACAGTTTGAATTCCTAATTTACATGTTAACTCATCATAAAACTATTTTTTTCATATTTGAAAAACTCTAGTAATTTAGCTTGAATAATAACTTTTATACTATTTTAAAGTTTATTAATCAAATGATAATTTGAAAAAATATGTTGTACGTTACGATGAAACTCTTTGAAATCTCGGCGAAAAAAAATTTTTTGGCTTTCAAATTGGCATCGATGATTCTCTTTTGATGTAAAACAAAAAAAGCAACAAATCGTATGTAGAAAAGCATTTAAAAAATCGACCACAATGTATTAAATCTCTTAACAATTATTTCAAAAATACCTTTTCAGTTTCACATATACGAATAATATGTTTAATAATCGTCCTTGGCGTACCATATTTTGTAAGATAAGAAACAGCACTTTTACAAATTAACTCGTCTTTCCGCGATGAGAAACTAATTTTTTCCTTTTTATAAATAATGTATATTTATAAATAGCGAAACATTGATTCTTAAAGGAAATAGGTTAAAATTAAACCAGCAAGTTTATCGTCATGAAATAAATGTTGTTCATTTGTTCATGGAGAAAATGTGGATAAATAGTCTTGGTATTTATTCTATATTTCCTACGAAAGTATTATCATTTTTAGTAATCTATTTAAAAGTAAGCTAATTTCTGTCATACATTCCAGCTGAATGTCGGGGATGAGAGGTCACGACCACTTAATAATTTTTACAAATGAAACTCAAATAAAATTCCAAGGGCTGTGCCGGGATTCGAAACCGGATCCTGTAGATTGAGAACTACGTCGGACGCCCCAATTACTCAGTCATGGCGATCCTTAATAATATTATTATAAATAATTGTTTTACAAGGATATTGGGTCTTCAGACAGATTTGGCAGAAAAATAGGGTCTTTAAGTTGCCAAACATAATAATGAATCAGCAAAACATAAAATATGGTTTCTGTAGAAAATTTGAACTGAGATTACGTGGCAACACCTCAACAAATGACTGTACCTTACTGTTGCAAAGAAATTTGATGAGTAAAAGAGATCATCTTTAAAGATAAAATTATGCTTCTATTTTTAAACCAACAATGTTTCCAAATTAAAAAAAGTAAATGTTTTGGTTCAAAAGAATATTTTTCAAGAATACTCCATTTTATATAAATTTATTTATATAAATAAATGAATCAAATGGACATAGTGATTATATATTTGGAGATTATTCTACTTTCTACGGTTGATGCGTTTTATTTTGAGAAAACAAAGATTTCTTAAACTTGGCAAATATTGTTTAACGATAGTTATTTAGACCAGTGAATAATTTACTTTGAGGATACATATCTATAACTGGAATGCAACACGAAAATTTTCCAATGTCTCCTCTCTGAAGCACCCTTTGTGTTTTAACATATAATAAAAGGGTCGTCGTCCCATCCATTCTATGGTAAAACGGAGCTACATTTTAGTCGGGAGTATAAACATAACCCCTTTCGAACATGAGGGTTGTATTAAAAATGTGTATGTACTTACTTTTGTGCGATTTTCTTTCTCAAAACATCCTGTTTCCTATGCGAAGTCATATATTTCCGGTTTCAGTTGCCATAGTTTGACCATTTTTTAATGAAGGCATTATTGTCGACTAATTAAAAACTGAACTGCTCAAAGTTTCAAAATAAATTGAATGATTTGTGATTTATAATTTTAATTTAATTTTGAAAAATGACAAGATTTGTAACATATTAAGGGTTATTTTTATAACAAAATCGTTCTTTACGTATAAATCAACTTTTACCACGTGATCTCGTAATGTTTTTGTCGATGCGACCTCATTAATCAAACTATCTTTCTTGTTTGGCCACTGGACGGGTCACGGGGTCGCAGATAAATCAAGATTTCAATTGAGGATTGTTAACAATGATGACTACAGTGTTAATTTTGTAAACGTTTATTGACTTTCCGTTAGCACTAAAGAATTTTCCTGACGGGTTCCAATTCAATATTAACTTAAAGCATATACCATAAATATATTGTTACATTGAAAATGAATCGTGTTTACCTTAGTTAGTCCTGGCGGAGTGGTTTCCAGTCTAGACCCATGAGCATCCTGGAGGTCTCGAAGGAATCCAACAATCGCACACACTCACACAAGGTAACACGATCACATACACACACATATTTTATATATATTTAGATTAGCACATATTTCTTTTCCTATTCACACTGTACACAAAAAGATGACGAAATAATTGTCTCTATACAAAATACAACAAAAATAATCTTGTTGAGAGGACTTTTTAAAAACTCAAAACGAAATACATAACAAAATTCAACAAAAATTGACCTCCGTTTCTCCCGGGTGCACAAATGTACAAATTGTCTTTTATTTATAAATTGAGGGCTCCCTTTCACGAGGGGTGGTCCGACAGGTAAAAATGACTCGGGGGGGGGGGGGATATAAAATGACCGTTTTACAGTACACGTTCATTCAGGGGGGAGGGGTTGGATTTAAATTATACAACGAAAATTTGTTAAATGAAACTAAAAAGTCCTTTAGTGGTCTTGCTGCTGTTGAGCCGCTAACGCCGCAGCCGCAGCAGCCTTCTGCGCCTGTGCCTGCTTCTCCTGCTCGTTCAGCTCCTTGATCGCCTGAATTTCCTTCTTCAACTTCATCCTCCGGTTTTGAAACCAGATTTTGATCTGCCTCTCTGTCAGGCAAAGGGCGTGAGCCATTTCTATCCTCCTCCGCCTCGTAAGGTAGTGGTTGGTGTGAAATTCCTTTTCCAGCTCCAGTGTTTGGTACCGTGTGTACGTCTGCCTCCCCCGCCTTCTTAGGCCGTTCGCCCCTGAAAAAAGTCAAAAATGTTAGCAAAACGAAGCATTTATGTACATACCACATATATAGACTTATATAGTTTTATGGTGACTAAACTATACCTAAGTTATGGATAGAATATACCATATCTTTCTCTCTCTCTCTCTCTCTCTCTCTCTCTCTCTCTCTCTCTCTCTCTCTCTCTCTTTGTATCTAAATATCTATATATCTATTTATCTATCTGTCTATCTTACTGTTTCACAAAGAGCATAGGTGTACTGAAGACCTAGCAAACCTGGGTCTTGTGTTTTATCTGAACATTTGAGGATGAGAGTGCTTCTATTTACATCTCCACAACATTTAATAAAACATATTCCGGGGCCTTCAGAATTATGATGTGTCTAACAGTATAAGGCTTGAAAAGATCTACCATTGGCAAATGTCTTTAACAGAGTAAAAGAGACGGAGGGAATTGTCATATATATAAACCGACCAAATGAGCTTGTTAAAGTATAATTAGGCAAAAGGGGCGGTCGGGGGTGGAGGCTGCCGAGTGAGAAATCGCTGGTTTAATGCGGAGGAGAACATTAGCCGATATGATCAGTCCTTGGGAAAGGAGTTGGTCGGTTTTTGTTGGCGCGGGCGTATCCTGGCCATGATCCAAGTTGGCCCATGGATCTCGAATGGCTATTAGCCGAGTTCCCTCCACTCAGAAACGAACAGGCTATCTGCGACTGCATTCATGGTAGTAATTTTTGGGAAAAAAATAAATCGCCTGATAAGTTTTGTACATTAATTTTTTACATGATACAATAAAGCCGCGAGTTGTGATTTATCTTTCAGTAGGCCTTAAATTTTAACATGAACCTATTTTTTTGTATCTACAGTGAAGTTGATAATTTTTAAATAAGAGGTCCACAGAGGTAAAGCAGGGTATGATGGGTTGAAATTAGAAGCGGCGAATATTGTCGAAATTGTTTAATTATCAGCGGAGGTCATCGTTCATCGTTCGGAAACCAATTGGCCCGTGGATGGGGACGGTGGGAGATCGCAAACTCCCGTGATGCTAAATTTACGCGTTTCGAATTCCCCTAATCAAATTTTCACCGCATTAAGCGTAATTAGGGCAGGAATTACAACGGCGGTGTTCGCTGGGTAGAAAGGGGGGTGTTTTACACGGGAGATATACTCTCGGCCGTCCGGCAGTCCCACTTCGTTTCC
Source organism: Cimex lectularius (assembly GCF_000648675.2). Taxonomy (NCBI): domain Eukaryota; kingdom Metazoa; phylum Arthropoda; class Insecta; order Hemiptera; family Cimicidae; genus Cimex; species Cimex lectularius. The sequence goes on along the minus strand of NW_019392764.1, from coordinate 2,136,278 downwards.
ACTTTATGAAATTTTAACGAGTTTCACCATCGTCATTTTTACTAATGTTCACCTCTGAATTATTGCCTTTCTAATTGCTCTTTGTATATTTTCTTCTTCTTCTTTTTTAACTTAACCGGAGAGTTTAATTTTAGAGGAAAGCGCCCATTAATAGGTCGAGCTGCTTTTATAAATAGGTAAAATTATATTCACACTCTCTTTTTTCTCAGATACCAGATCGTAATAAAGATTCTGCTTTATTAAGCACGAATATTAAAAAATAAGAGAAAATCAATTCTCCCATTTCCATCTCATTTCGCAACGCCGGATCCATATCTAAAACGGATACAACGGAGTTTAAACTGTCAGTTTCAAGGTTCGTCTGGTCACAAACTGCATAAAAATAATAATAAATCTTCGTGCAAAACGCATAAAACTAACTACTGAGAGGGTACCCAGGCGGAATTTATCATGTGCCGTCATTCGTTACTGTACAGCATGTTTCACACTAACTCCATAAACACGTCTTAATTCCGTCGTCTTGAATCAATTGACAATTTTTTATAACCAAACTATTTAGCTTTATTTGGTCAGACCTTATTGGTGGTGATGTAGGTGATGTAGGTTTCAGAAAAACATTTTCTTTATCGTGCCAACGTTTCGATTTTTTCGATCTTTTATTGAGATCATCTTCAGGGCCTGGGATTTACAAACAATGTTTACATTTAACAATTACATTTAGGATGTGGAAAAGTGAATTTATACAATGCAAAATATATTTTATATTCAAACAAAGTATTTCTACTCACTCAAAGTGTTTGTCTTCTGTGTAATTGTAATCCTTCCCCACCCCTTCAAAACCAAACATATATAAACATAAAACAGCAAAATCTCACTGGCACTCTCAACACGACACGCAAGGATGGCACAATTACACAGAAGACAAACACTTTGAGTGAGTAGAAATACTTTGTTTGAATATAAAATATATTTTGCAATGTATAAATTCACTTTTCCACATCCTAAATGTATTTGTTAAATGTAAACATTGTTTTTAAATCCCAGGCCCTGAAGATGATCTCAATAAAAGATCGAAACGTTGGCACGATAAAGAAAATGTTTTTCTGAAACCTACATCACACCCGACCGCATCTCACGATATCTGAATAACTATCGATTATCGGTCACTAATCTCTACACATATAAATAATCTAAAAAATAACTTTTTTGAACGTTTGAAAATGTAAAATAATATAAAAACAGGTGTATAAAAATATCCTTAAGTTAGTTCTTCGGCCTATATTCGACTGCCTAATAGTTACAAAGTCAAATTACAAGGCGGCTCACATTTTTATTGGAGGTCCGAAAAGCATAACGCAAGAATTATTAAAATTGATAAAAATCACCTAACAACCACAGCTTTTTAATGCACCAACTTCATACTATATTTTTGAAATTTTTTCATTCCCTCGCATTAAATATACATTCGGGGATAATTATTTATTGGACATGACTTAGTTTACTGTCAAGCTTACAAATCCTGTCTTTATAAAATTATAATTAAATACGTTCAACTTTTAAATGGAGCGATTATGGTGATTATGAGATTTCCTGGGTTCTGCGGGGTGATGAACCTGTATCTGGTCGTTTCCGATCATTGTCTATATATACACGAGTGAAATAGGTTAAATTAAGCATAAAAAAGTTAAAAGTCAATTAAAATTGAAGTTTGGCTGACAGGCAAACAACAGCTTGGATAGGTGGACCAGGATGATCACACCACAGACCTAAACAAGAAATTTTGCTGAATTGATAGACCTTGACTAGAGATAAATTATTTTTTTAACTTAGAAATCAATGTGTGGTGTTTAGTTTACCGTTAGTCAATGATTATTCGGAGATCGTGAGACCGCATCTTAAATCTCCGAATAATCATTAGAAATCAATGAAAAAGTATAATCCCCTAAACTTCCAGGGATGTCGAGTACTCTGAGGGAGTGAGAATGAATGTATAAATGAAATTTATTAGTGTTAATTAAGGGGCTTATCCCCCAATTACCCCAAAGAATATCGAGTAATCTCGGGTAGAGTGAATGCTGACCAAACTTATGTTCTTTATCTTGACTCTAGGTTTCTGTGTATTTCTGTTTGTTATTTGTATTATTTTATCCACCATTGAGGAGGCCTTGAGATAGAGTAACAACAATAGTATAAAAACAAGAAGGAGTCAACTATTATCTTAATTGCCCTGATCATGACTTAAAACGCAAGAAAGATAAGAAAAGAAAAGCAAAGACTAAAACTACAAAAAATTTGTAATATTTACCATTAGCCGTTACCTTAAATTGTCAGAAGTTAGATAAAACTGATTAATTTAACGAAATAAATGTGGAATGTGCATCTGCATGGGCATCATACCAATTAAAATTAACATAACAAATATAAGGACCGTGGTACATTATATAAAATATTCATCATATTTTGGTAGACACTTGTGGAATTTGACAAAGTAAAGTGTTTATAGTTTATCTTAGAATTTTATATTAAGAATTGCTTTGTAAGAAATATATAATTAATTGATGAACTTAATTTCTAGTACAACGTATCTTTTGACGTAGGGGAGAATTGTAATAGTGCTTAAAAGTGTAGTACTTTTAGCTAGAAGTTTTCAAATTGGTTTTAATCTACAGAGTCGATTAATTACTTTTGGAATGTATCTATTGCAGGATGGATACGTTTGAATTAGTCTATCATGCTCTCCTCGCTGAGCATTGAAATGTTTTCAAGAAAAGTCGTAAATCATGCTAGGACCGCTTCTACATATAGTCGGCTTTAATATTTACAGTCCCGCGGCCGAATCGGTGGATAAAGAACGGGCGATTTTAATTGTTTCGCTCCTTTTCCTCCGGGCTGTTCTCGGATTGAATTGTTATCTAAATGGGACGGGCCCGCCCATTCCCGCCGAGAGCGACCTTTTGAGCAACAACCTTTAATTTGTGACATTTCAAATGGTGGCATTTCCCTTCTGCACCGTCGCGGCCGCGGGTGCCGTTTTTTTACCGACCTATGGGAAATCAACACTAGTAGCCTGGTATTTCCGATTGTTCGCATGAATCAAGCATCACGCCAAAGATTAAACGTCACTATTTTTAAATTTGAACCTAAACGAATATGCCCCGTAAATATTTTACAAGGACAGTTTATTAATGATCAATGAGTTTACTTTAAACATTGATTCCATTTTAATGAGATATTTAAAATGAAAATACTAAAAAAAATACTCTCCGATTTTTTAATGCCAGTGCCATATTATCCATTGTTAAGGCCAACTTGAACCCCACAACCTTAGAAATAACTATGTTATTTCGAGTCCACTACTATTGCTCCTATTGAGTGCCCTCAGTTCTTGAAAAAATAATTCTATCTGTAGCGACATATATATATATATATATATTGACCATGTGGGTAACAACCACTAGCCGACGTGGTTCTGTAGTATGGTCGATCCCAGAGTTGCAATTTTTCTTCCACTCAAATTTATTAGTAAAACTAACGCACTCATGGTTACAATCATTGTTGGGTCCAATTCGCACTGAGGCGATCGGTATGAGAGACGCGTATGCGATACCGGTATGAGATACAAAAAGTATCCAGGCGACTCTCCTGGCGAGTAGATTCAGTATCCTCCTCTCCATCTCGTCTCGATCCTCTCCCAAACGATTGAAAGACCTAGATGTTTGATTCTGTCATATTTTTATAATGGACGAGTTAGAAGCTGTAGTTCTTTATCATTTAATTAGACGAAAAACAAGTAAAAGTAGAGTAACGTTGGTTCACCTACATTTCGCCACGCATACAGATCCTCTCAGTCGCCTTCATACAGAAAACGTATCAAGAACCAAACATCCGCTGAAAAGATATGAAGGACCGAACATCCCAGGTTACTGAAAATCGGTATCTCATACCGGTTACCTGCGAGTCTCCCCATAAGATGATTTACCCCGTATCTGTCCTTTAGTTACATCAGTCTCCTCGATACCGATCGCCATCGTGGGAAACGGACATTACACTTTGATTCTTTGTATATTATTGTGTATTCTTGTGCATTCTCTTGTGTATTCTTTGAATCTGGGTTCTCGCACTCTCTCTCCTCTCTCTCTCTCTCTCTCTCTCTCTCTCTCTCTCTCTCTCTCTGTCTCTCTCTCTCTCTCTCTCTCTCTCTCTCTCTCTCTCTCTCTCTCTCTCTCGCCCCTTCGCTCGTCTTCTCGTTGAGTCGACGAATGTAAATGAGCTATAAAATGGACACATAATATCTATCTCTCATTATTACTCACTCACATTTTTCCTTTACAAAGTCAACAATTACTCGGAAAAATGTGTTGCCTGTCAAATAATATCTCAACATAAACAATAAATCCTTATATGTTTAGCGGCCATAATTGACCTATTTAATTGTTTCAATTAAATACACGTTTTATCTGAAGTCTTGGTTGAGATTAGTGTCACGAGCGGGATTCGAACCCACGACCTTCGGGTAAGGACTAAGGTTTCGAATCCTGCTTGTGACCCTAAGTTTTTCATCTCAACCAAGGTTTTAGATAAAATGTATAATTAAATGAAATAAACAATATATTCGATCAATATTAAAACTAAAATTATCTTTTAATAGTAGAATAAATGATTACTATAATAAATTATTGTTTTTACTAAGTAATTTCCGGTGTTTACAAATAATGACACCATAATTTCGGAATGAACAACAGCAAATAAAGAAAAAATGCCAAGGCGGCTTTGCTTGGTATCGGTGGATACATATGGCCGATGCGATCGCTGTAAGTCATAAACCTTAGAATTAATTTTTTTACGGTCACGAAGCGTTATTAGGGGTAATTTCTTTTCTACTGGAGTTTTGAGCTCAAAATGGAACGGGTGGTCAAACATGGCGGTGCCCATTTTACAACAATTACCCCTACCGGGATCCTGCCGTGATTATTGCAGGCTCATGGCATTTCAATTAGGGAGTTGATTATTGTTTTATATCAGGGCCAGATATTATAATCATGCCTCTACCGATAGGATCCAATGTACGTATTGTAATCATTGTACGTGCAATTTTAATTTTAGCACGCCTTCGCTGATTTGGTAATTAGGAAGCCATGTGGATAGAACAGCTAGTAATATTCACAATTTTTTTCGTATAATCAAAGCTATTCGGTCGGCGTTTTTATAATGAAGCTTTACAAGATTGACGAACCCGTTCAAGGCTGAATACCGAATTGTTGGCTCGAGATACGTTAATTATCGCTAAACGGCGTAGGAAGAAAATCATATGACTGTTGAATAGAGTACACGATTTATATATTAACTGTCAACATTTTTTCGACCATTACGAACAAAATATTTATAATAATATTAATTAATGTTTTAAATAATCAATTAAATAATCAAATTTCTACGCGTATTTCATTAATATTACTCATAATATAAATAAAATAACCTACAATGTATATTCTATATTATTCATTTCTAAAAATTAAATTTAAAAAAATCAGGCAACAAAGCAACAGTGTGGCACAAAAGTTGCCGAAAGGTTTCTAAAGATAAATCGAAGTTGAAACCTTGATATTGACTAAGTAAATCAAAACTTACACCATAATTAATTTACTTTTTTCAAATTCTCCCATAAATGAATCAAAAATTGCGACTGGAGGACCGATGGTGGAATATTGAGTATTTCATCGACCCTCAATTAGGTTAGTTATGCATGTGTAGAGGGTGATGGAGGAATATGGAATTCTCCCACCCCTCTAATTGACTGAATGGTGTGTAAAGAGGTGAGAATGAATTCGAGAATGAGTGAGAGTGTGAATGGTTTGGATCTAGGAACTGCATCCATGCGCTGGGTGCTGAATTGACCAAGCTGTACGTCGATGGCTAGACGGATGAGATCAGACCTGACCCCGGACTGCTAACACCCGAGATGGCTGATTCTCTATGCCTGTCGGAATTTGTTGTAAATTACAAATTGCCGATGGACTGCGCAAAGAGATTGAGTCAACTGTGCAAATATGTACACTCATGTGCGGATTTGAGCCTATATAATTCCAAAATCCAATCAATTGCTGCTGTAATTGCAGAACGTTACTACGGACAGAAATGCCAAAGAAAGTACAACATATCGACCATGAAGTCAATACAAGTTTATGATTGTTCAGGAGGCGTGGCTTTCAGTATGGTGTGATCTTACTTATTGACGCGAATGGTTGAACATGTGTTGAACGGAATATCTAGTACCTCACTCAAACTCACTGAAGTAGTAACATACGTTTGTAGTAAGGTAGGAAAGGGTAAGGCACTGGCGTAATATCAAAACCCCGGTGAATACTCCTATGGGTGAGAATGTATTTATAACCGTGAATAGTTAAGCGGATGTGGACGGCCCTGAAGCGGAATACAAAGTACTCCACAGACATGCCAAACGAGTTCAATTAGTTACTATTATGAACGGAACGTAGTGTGACAGATTTCCTTCTCTTGCGTTGACCACCGTTTGCATTCGACGTAGCATTGATTTTATGTGTTTAAGGTAATGATGTGGCATATTTTCATACTTCTTCAAGAGCGCCATTCTTCATTCCTGCAAACACACGTAATCCAGCTACTGAAAGTCTCCGCAAAACATTGCGTAAACTGACTTTAACATTTCTAACTTGTTGATCGACTTCTTGATGTCAAGAGCGGTAAAAAATCGATTAGGAGTACGTTTGAAACAATAAAACGATCATCTTTCTGAGATGTGACTCAATCGCGATCTGTTCCATGCCTTCCTAAGTAACCTGGACTGTGTTGGTAGTGATGGTAACACACACACTAAAACACAGTAGTTTCACAGTTGTTCTGGGAATATCACTCTGGCCACTTACGTTTCATGACTTCTTCCATCTTCCAACAATGATTGATTCTAGCCAAATCTGCATGACTTAAAACCATAACTCAAACAAATTTGAAACTTAAAAATAAAAACTGGTACAAAGTTTAAAAATCAATCCACCGGACAGTTAGAAAGAAGCTTTGCACAAAAACCAACAAAGATGAAATTGACTATTCAAGGATTTATTTACAAAATCTAATTGTAAACACAAGTGGCAGTTTTCATATATGTTTTATTTATCTACAAGCCTTTAAAACGGACCAAATATTATTGTAAGATAATTGATGGAGGATTGAAGACTCCGCAACCAAAAATCAACAAAAGTGACAGGTAAAGATCCCGGGTTCGAATCTAGCGGCCCTGCATTCGAGCTCGACATGCTTACAAATGTGCTTGTTTTCACAAATGCCGGCACCTCGAGGGTTGATATAACCTCTGCTGTTGCGAACCCTCGTAAAAAAAAATTAAAAATAAAAAACAGTCAACAGAGCTGACAAAAAACTACACCGTATTTTTATATTTTATTTTTTTTGTAAAGAACTTATTACAATTATTATATACTATTAAATATTTATTATATAATATTACATATTTATTATATATTTTTATAATTAGTATTCATGTGGCATTTCTGACAAACGGTCTATCTATTTTATTTTACTATGGTCTTAAATTCTTAAATTTTAACGAAAAGTTATTTATTATTTTTTGAATTCCACATAATTCATTAGCATACGTTTTATATAAAAAAATTGCCCAGAACCTGTCTAATTTAATCTAATCTAGTCTAATTAACATCAGTATTTAGATTATTAATGCTCTTTGTCTTATAGTTAGCTGAATTGAAACTAATCAGACATCTCGCAGGTGATTTCTTCCTCTGTAGACCGGAAGTAAACCTCAAAACGTGATCCATTTCATTTAGTGAATCGAAGTTAATTTTTTAATTGTAGAAAACTCCTTTCTAAACTACGGTTTAAAATTATAATGGAGAGGGTCCCACAAGTAGAAATACATTAGCCGGCTACGTGGCTGGTGGATAATTAGGGGGGCGGCAGAGCGTGAAGCCGGCGGCGGCAGATAAGCCCGGAGGCAGGGAAATAAATCCGGGCGAAATAAAAATGAGCACTTTACTTATTAAGAAGGGTGGCTGCTCACTGAGCGAGGTAATTAGAAAACAAGAAGACGCAACCCCTCTCGGGCGATTGCTCCGGCATTCTTATTCATTGGGGGATGCGACGGGGGCGGCAACAATTAACTCGGTTGAAAAAACTAGACGAGACACTCCCTCGGTTATTTAATTGGTTTTGAAAACCTCGGTGGGCTTGTTAAACTTTTCCGAAGAGGAATAAAGATGGCGGTTTTTCCACCCCAATCTTTCGTTCCGTGAACACCCCTCAACATGTTGCTGCATCCTCCTCCCCTCGATAGTAGAACTAGACGATGCGTCATCGGAAATTGTCTCTTCTGAGATATATCTTTTATCACGGCGCATTCCCTCGTGGGCGGTTTGAATCTTCACGGATAAAAAAGAAATCTCATTTTGAACAGGGGAGCGATAGAAATACCATTATCGACAATCTTTTGTTAAAATATTATATGTTTGTGTTGAAGCTAGATACGGAACATACCATGTATACGTAGGGAAATTAGTTTTATAAAAATTACAAAAATGTTTACATGGCTTATTAACACATAATAACATTTTAACTCACGAATAATCAGGATCATAATACATGATGGCTTTCATGCTTGATGAAAAAGCAAATTCAATTGTTTCTATCTTTCGACCTATTTTAATGTCATCGTCAGGGCAAAACTATCATAAATATGTCTACAAATGGATGTAATTAATTTTTTGATAAACGATTTCAAATTTTTTTGAAGAATGACTCAATTCCAACATTGCCAAAGACTGTAACAGCATTGAAGATTAATGGTTAAGTTAGTAGTAATTACATCTAACACATAAAACAATAAAATTTTACGCTCATGGGTTTTATATACGTTTTGTCTTAAACGTTTGGTTTTAATTATTCTATTACAATATTTCATGTTTCTTGAAGACATAAACATTTAGCAACTTTTCCCCCTTACCAAATAAAACTACGTAACTATGGAATGTGAAAAGTAAACGAGCAAGAATTGACGGAATTGTGATCATTTGACATTTACTGCAACTTTTAGTTTAAGTAGTCACGTTAATTGTTCATTACTGTAGAAAATGCAAACCAATCCAGTTTTAGTATTATTATTAGCCAATAATAATTCTCTAAATTTTATATGATGGATAATCAATTTATAAAAGGAGTAAATAAATTTTATATAACTTATTTCCAACATTCTATTAACGTATCATTCCGTATCAGGACGATAAAACACTTTTAAATGTATATTTCAAATCAAGATTGCTTAAGTTGGCTAGTTTGGATTTGTTTTGTTAAAACCCTTTCCGCCCTAACGCCCATTATGAATATCAATAGGTTTCCAACAGTCCGGCCGATTCTCGATTAGGATTTCGTCATTACTGCCGTAGGAGTTGGTGGATTAGCAATAAATTTTGTAAATCTACTTATAATTTTTTAAAATATGAGTTCCATCGAAATACACATTAAGGGGCCGGTGGAATGACCGGTGAAGCTTTCAAAAAAATACAGTCTGATACAAAACATCACAAATAATGGGCTACGTGTGTATTGTATGGGGCAAGTAGTTTGTTATTCTTTATTTGTTATTCAAACGCCAGCCAAAAGATTTTGTTATTAAAATGCTACAGAGTTTCCTTTCAAAATGTGAAACTTGTTCTCAAAAAAAGTGTATGAGATTAGCTTTTTGGTTCTGTAAATTGTGATATATATGAAAATAGGAATGAATGAAATCTGCAAGATACATCAGCCAACTTAACAAATTTTTGAAACAAAACTCTACTTCAATTTAAACTATAACACAACAGAGTTACATTTTCAATAATGATAGAAACTAGTTTGGTTTGAGAAATTTGAAATAAAAAATGTAAAATTAAACATGGAGATCAATGCATAAATAATATCATAGATTTTAATTTACCCAAATTCTGAACTTACGCAAAACTAATATTCAACATGCAAATTAATCCTTAATTTAAAACTATTTTTCTTACGGTATGTATGAGGATAATTAGGTTTATTTGGAGATCGTGAGGTGTGGTCTGGTGTAGGTTTTAGAAAAACATTTTCTTTATCATGCCAACGTTTCGATCTTTATTGAGATCATCTTCAAGGCTCGAAGTGTTCAACACGACACACAAGAATGATACAGCTACGCAGAAAACAAACACTTTGAACCCTGAAGATGATCTCATTAAAGATCGAAACGTTGGAATGATAAAGAAAACGTTTTTCTAGAACCTATGTCACACCAGACCGCATCTCACGATTTCCGAATAATCATTGGCTAACGGTCACAAAACACCACACATAATTAGTTTTGTTATAACCGCACTTTTCGCACGTTCAAAATTGACCGGCCCGATAAACAAAATGGTGAGTGGAACGTCGCGTTGGTGGGGGATTTACAAGCCATTCCTACAATTAACTGGAGAGACGTGTTTGTATCTCTTCCTGAGGTGAGTATTTAATACTTGAAATCGGGATGCTTGCATAAACCTTCAGTGAGAAGAACTATCATTCCAAAAAGTGATCTCTCACTTAAGTACAGACAGGAATAGTATTGGACATTATCATAAAATCGACTATGACGTATCCGGCGAGTGAGAATGTAACCGGGTCGTAATTACACAGAGGTGGCTTATCTCCAGTTATTTATTATGACATTGGATAATTGTATTTAGATTTGCCAAAAGGCTCGATGTTTGCTTTACTGCTTCATTACCGGGCCTCTTTGTCCTCGAAGCCCCTTTCATCCACTAACCTATGGCCAACCTCCATTGTAACGGTTATCGCGGTCCCGATATATTGTGGCCTTGTTAATACGGATTAAAGTATTAGCCGGCATCCGGATTTCAGCGTGATCCCACCCGGGGATTTATTCTATAATTATAATGGGGAATATTCCTTGCCAGCTAACAATAATCATCAGATACTATATTGAGGGAATATCTATTCGTGTTTATTACATTCAATGCATAGTGAAAAGCTTTTATTTAAAATGATTTAAAATCATTTCATACAGAATCGCCTATTTTTAAGTTAACGAAAGACGTTATTTAAATGATGAGGTGCAGTTTTAAAAAAAAGTTCCAACAATTCCAATATCTGAACATAAAAGTTTTTATGAATGTTATGCCATGATTTATATTAGCTAGGTAAAATTTAATGTAAAAGACAAAAATTATTCATAAATCCGTTAGCAATATAAAGTATTTAAAAAATAATTGCTTTTGAAAATTTACGGAAATTAGGGGCGTTGGTAAAGTGTGTTGACCTGAAAACTTTGGCAACGGAGGAGTAAATAACACAAGGCTATTAGAACAAAAAAAGGCTGGCGTAAGAGTAAGCTAGTATAAAATTCTAAAAAGAATCCAAATAAATGAAACGTTTATAATAATGTATGAAAAATTAAAATATAAGTATTTGGATAGACCCATTTAATTAAAAATAGCGAACAAGAGTTGCATGGAAAATAAATATCCCGAAACTATTTAGTGGAGGTACGAGTCAAAGGGCCAAATTTTGATCTAGCGAAACTTCCACTCCCCACACAATCGATTTTCCAAAGCTGAGATCCATGCAATCCTCTGTGCACAAGAAATATTCACGAAAAGAATAAAAGGTGCCCAGACTGGCAAGCAGAACTGAAGGTTTTTCTACTCTTCCACCTTCAACTGAAAGTCTGGTGAAGATTCATGAATTCTCTGCAAAAAGAGAAATGCATAACGTACCCATAGTTGGAGGTGCAACTATGGGTATGCAAGTTATGCATACATAACATACCTCTAACTACTAAGAAAACGGAAAACTCTAATGTGGGTGTCAGGACAAAAGGGGATTAAAATCAATGAACAATCTGTCAATCTAGCAAAAGCACGAACATTTTTTGACAGTTTCTTTTCATGTTGGTCTGCTTATCCTCGCTGATTTTTGTTCGTTCTGACGCGTTTCATCATCTCGCGATCTTCAGTGTCTCTGACAGAATCTCAGCCAACCAGTGAATATGGCGAAATGCTGAACGCGTCTGGACCAAAAAAAAATCAGCAAGGGTAGGCAGCAAACAATAGATTTATCACCTCGCAGATCACAAGAGAAAATTTCACAAAAGTAGGATCAGCTCTCATAGACTTGGATAGAGATTAAAATGACCACGTGCTGCACTAATACATCACGTGCTGAACAATCAAAGAGATGTCTCGATACCTCAACCAATACAACAAAAGTCTACCTTTCTCTCAGCAGGAAGGAATTAAGGAAAATAAATGTGGAAAATGACAGTGTGGAAAATGCACAGTCACTTCAAGATGGCGATAAACATATGGAAATAATAATAGTGCCCAACTGTCTTAAAGGTACTGATTTACTTGGGTGTGTTTATAAGGAAGAGTCAATTCCACAATAGATTTTTTAGGTCGTAAAAGTTTCCAAAATGACACTAATACACCTTGAAACAATACCAATATTACCACACAACTCTCCACCTTTAAACAGGGACATCTCTTCAAAAAGGGAATGAATTAAATGATCTGAAATCATTGATAATCACATGTGTGATATTCAATAATTTGGTCATGTCTAGAATTCAATATAGTAGGTAAAATGAAAATAAATATTTAAAAATAAATGGTTTAAATATCATTTGTTTAGGAAGTTTGAAGAAATAGCGACAATCGTTCAGATGACATAAGAAGGAATAGTTCAAAATTTCTTGGAACCTCAATCACTGAGGATAATCTCAAGGGGAGATAAGCTTGATAAGCAATTAAGGAGTTCTTAGAATGTCAGTTTCCACAAGTGGATTCTCAGCCACGGCCGAATCCAATATTAATTCTTTAATCGAAACCCAGGAAATGGGTTTAGTTCGGATTGGAAGGGTGGAAAGTGTCCTTTACTCTGAGAGACAATGAGAATCAGTTTTAGTCTTCTCTCCCCGCAATTAGGACTTATATACGACGGTACTATTCTTTTGGCCCCGACCCGTTGAGGGTACTTTGGATTAGAAGCCACTCAATTATTTATCACGTTCTGTTACATTATTTATCCGGCTGAGGCTTTCACATTAACCTCCGTAGCCAGGAAGTCCCGGGGTGGGAAAGTTTATCCACCTGCTGTTTCGGGGGCGGTTTAATTGAAAAGTAGATTGAGTGCCGTTGAAGAAGAAACCTGGCAATTTCCGGCCTTCCTGTTTTCTTCCGTTGGGCCGATTTACGAAGTGCGATTTGGTCCGCCTTTTAAAAATTCTCCTAACCTTTAAATGCGTTTAAGACCAATGCGCTTATGCGTGGAAGGGGAATATTTAATTATTTTTGAACCATAATTTAAAAACTTTACTCAAAAAATGGTTCCTTACTCAAAATCAGAGCTAAATTTATTAAATATTTAGTTTTTAATGTAATCAATTTTTTAAAATTATTTCTCTACCACAGTAACCCTGCAGTGGAGGCGTATATTTGCCATGCTCCATCCCTAACCACCCTTAATCAAATTTGCACTAGCTTGTATGTCACAATTTTGCATTGTATTAAACAAAAAACAATGTTTCGAATTACACTATTCAAATTGTTTCATTCATCTTTGTGGATAATAAGTAATTTAAATGCTTAAAGGATTAATTTTTTAAAATTGTTATTTAATTGAGAATATTTTAAGAAAATTTATTAAGGCCTCATTCGTAGTCACTCGAAATACTCTTGGAATTTAAATTTTAACAAAACTGAGTTGTTAGTTGTTTCTATCCTTAAAATCTATCGGAAAAGATAAAAAGTTGGATGTGTTGAATGAACTAAATGAAAATCAACAAATGATCAATCAACATGATAGCATAAGGTAATCGGCGGCAATCAGTTTAGTAATTAGATGTGGAAAGTTCAACCCTAATCTGAAAAAAGTTGGTGGTGAAGGTATGGTGATTTGTGGTTTGTACCGTCAAGTTTTCCTTTCTACTGAGAAAGGGGACAATGAACCCAAAAACTTACTGTTAACAGTTGATCAAGTCATCAATTTTTGAACAATAAATTAGCAAACACTGGAGAACACAGCTTATCTTATTGCATGAGAAAGCCTGACTATAACAAACAAAAAACAGTGGCGAGAATTCCTAGCAAAACGATTTTCTTCTAACCTTCAACTGCTTACTTCTTAGGTAAATAAAATCTTAGAATTAAAAATATGTGGTGTTTAGTGACCGTTAGTTAATGGTTATCTGGAGATCGTGAGATGCGGTCTTGGTGTGACGTCTCTTTTAGACAAAAATTTTCTTTATTGTGCCAAGGTTTCGATCTTTATTGAGATCATCTTCAGGGCTCAAAGTGTTTGTTTTCTGTGTAGATGTATCATTCCTGTGTGTCGTGTTGATTGTGCCAGTGCAGTCATTAGACCTTTCGTTTTTATATTTTTGTCATCATACAGTATAATGTTTTGATCAAAAGTCCCACCCAACGGAACCTGCGTTCCAAGCATTTTTTCTATATGATTTTTTTGTTGTAGAATCTCTGCAGGATTAGAAATTAAGCCGTTTCTACCGCCTGAAAAGTTAATACGGGGATTTACAACGCCGGCTCTTTTGCCTCCAGCTAAACATAACTCAATATCGAACACGGCCCCGGTTGATAGGAGCCCCTATTTGGAAATAAAACGAATCCACTTGTTAAAAAAAATCGCCGTTTATAAGTGGCCGAGAGTCACCAAGAGCCGACAAGTGTTTTCTGATTAAGGGCGATCCACTCGGTCGGTCTCCCTTTGATCCTCTTGACATGCAAAGTGTACTATAATTAAAATAACATTCTCACGCCGGAGAAAATCAGTAGATACAGGATAGACGATAGTTATCTGAAATTCAGATCCCCTTGATAAAAAAAAAACTTTTCTTCTTCTTCGCAATATGTGGCGGCAATAATTTTTCTAATTAATAAGTAACGTCTCCATAATAAAAAAAACCTTACTCATTTTCAGGCTTAAAGTAAGTGCCATAAAATGAAAACGTTAGATTCTTGTTATAAATCAGTATGGTTTAATGAAAGGCCGATGCAGTTTAACCAACTTGTTCTTTACAACGATCCCATTTTGAATCATTTGTACCACGGTCATTGTGTTCAATCACTTTATACTGATTTGTCCAGATTTTGACAGTGTGGACCGTTTTGCACTTGTGGAAAAGCTAGGAGTACGCTACACTTTTCAGGATTGATTTTTTTCTGTCGGGGAGGTCCTTTATTTTAAAATTCTTTCTTCTCATCTTTATAGAATATGGTGTGTCCCAGAACTCGCGGTCAATATTGTACGTTATATAATTTTTTTTCGTAATGATGTATGTAGCTTGGTTCTTAAAATCACCTAAATTGCATATCTACCAGACGACTTTCTTTTGCTAGATTTTCCCATTGGATCAGTATTTTGCAAGGGGATCTGTAACTCTTCTGGTGTTGGTGAGCGTTATAATACTGAATTAAATGAAAATAAATGCAATTGTTTAAAATTTACAAAAAACCGTTTGCAAAGAACATAATTTGTTTGAATATAAATTTAGTGGCTATACCTCTGAGGTGTTACATAGTAATCAATATGGAGACAGGAACGGAATCTCTGATTCCTTATATGCTTTCATAAAGAAGAGTTACCTACATTTACAGCAGCAATTAACTTAGCACTGTTTTGTTGCTCATTGTTTATCCAAGCGGATTAAATTAATTTGCTATTCATTCTGTCTTTTACAATGTCTACTTCCTTTAGTTTAAAAGCATTTAATTGTTTTCCCATTTTTCATGTCTAAGAAGAACCTCGGTACCTAAGTGGTTAGGTCGTCAGACTCTCAGCTAGTAGATCCCGAGGTCGCGGTTTCGATTCCCACTGCCTCTGGACTTTTTTCTGACGCCTAAGGGCCGCAATAAAAATTGGCACGGCACTCATCAATGGAAAGTCTTGGGCGGCGGGATCGGATCTCAGCGACCCTGAATTTGGTCTCGCCCTTAAAAAATTTATTTCTTCTTCGTCGGAAGAACACTGTCATACACATGTTGCGAGCTCCCAAAAATGGAGCCAGGAATGAGGAAGAGAGCTGCAGAGCTCAGGGGGAACTCCTCCAGTTCTTGATACACGAACACAATAAAAAAACTCATTTTTTTATATTTGCCTATCACTACTGACTGTGCGGATTTTTGGTCATTTGACCTAAGGGAACTGGTATTGTAAATAAATAAATCGATCTTACACAATTAAAAATCTAGCATACTTTTTTCTCTATGTCAGTATCGTATCGTTTTCCTGTTCATTGTCTACGTAACAAAAATTCGTGATAGCTATTAATTCATCGTGATTCTTTAGCTTATCTTTTAAATCTCTCGTGTTACTTTACATCTATAATATTAAGTATTTGTTTTGTCATTTTAACCCTTAGCTCATCCAGTTTGTTTAGCATGCTGTATAATTCGTTTATCCTAGTCAGCAAAGTAGTGAGTACCTATTGTTCCTTTTTTTCTTCTCTTTTTTTGCATTATGTATGCTTTGGAAAAGAAATAGGAGGCTAACACAGATTTTTTTTGGTTTTTTTAATTGTCTAACACTAAAATAGACTTACCAGCACACGACCGATTCAACGCGTGGTATGTAGCTTTAAGTGGAACATTTATTGTTTCGCTTTGGAACCAATAAATTACTATTAAACTGGCATTAAAAAGGGTTGTCAATTTATAATTTAATATGGCTTTAATTAACCTTCTTGGGTCAAAGCCGTAAATTCTAATGGAGAAATTCAATAAAGATCTGGGGTAGGAATATTAAGATAATTAACGAAATGCTGATCTTCCGTTTTATTCTTTCACTTTTATTTGAGGAATTTTCAGTATTATAATTAAAAATTCAAAGCGTCAAGCTGTCTGGGTTTATGTTTGCTTGTGCCTATGCACAAACATACTTGATGGAAAGGGCGGTCGGACCAAGTTGTGATTGTTTGCTTGTGAGTCAGCAGGATCTGAGCGACTAAGGGTCGAAAAGCAATCAATTCTAATCCTGGGCCCTATCATTTATTCAAAAGCCGAGAGTTTACATAAAATTGAATCTGCGGCGGCGTCGTGGAAGGACAGAGGGTCCGGTCTAGGGATGCATTTAGTTAATAAGGACAAGATGACGGCACTCTGCGGGGAGGGTCAGGCCCCATGGGCATAAATCTACGGTTCAGAAACGGTCAAATGAGCACTAAATCACATAGCTTAGGCCACCGTTTAATTCCCTGATGTATGCTAGTCCCGTTCGTCTCGGAATAACTACTTTTTTCCTGCTGCCTTAGGAAATAGATTCTTACTACAATTCACCTCAAAACTCTTCCACGAAACATACAGAAGATACTTTTAAGGTTCGTAATCGTATATTATGTTTTATAAAGTTAAACGTTAAATCGGATTTATGAATGACTGTACGTGTCGGATTTTAGAGGCTAACATAAGGTAACTCCCACTTTCATGTTTTAAGAATCATCTTTTATTTAGAATAAAGGGCCTCTTTTAGGTTTCCTGAAGGAGAAGGTCTATTGGTCATTGCAGCCCGTTGGATTAATAATTCATAGCAATATTCTGGGCCAAGTTACGTTCTTCCATTATTGTGTTTTGTTTTTCAACAACAATAAGCTTAACATTTAAAAACACCCAAACCACGATACGTATCACGTTTGATCCTC
This sequence comes from Cimex lectularius, assembly GCF_000648675.2. Taxonomy (NCBI): domain Eukaryota; kingdom Metazoa; phylum Arthropoda; class Insecta; order Hemiptera; family Cimicidae; genus Cimex; species Cimex lectularius. The sequence goes on along the minus strand of NW_019392764.1, from coordinate 2,118,553 downwards.
ATGGTGCGATACTTGACATCGCAGATCACCTTCAACGACAAACTTGGCTGCGTTACGCAACATGCCAATGCTCGTCAGGCAGTTCACTGATCTTAAAGCAACTGTTAGGTGATAAGCAATAGATAAATGCTTACATTAAGGCGTGTAAAAGTAAGTCAAGAAATTTTATATTTTATTTTAATAAGTTGAGTAGTACTTTTGATTACACATAAATATCCAGATGAGCAACATAATATATTTATGCAATTTATTTCTCTAATGTGATTTTACTTTTGTTCTTGTTAGTGATAATGCAGATAATGAACGAATAAGACAGCATTCAATCGGTTGGCTATTTAATAAAATTAAATTTAAAAAACGAAACTAGAAGGACAAAGTCCATTTTTTTTAATAACAGTTACAACCGGTTGTCTTTTTTTATAAGAAAATATATATTCGAAGTAGCCCTTCTTCTTTTTCGGTATTCAAAATCTTTACAATATTTCAGGCGCTCTTTTTATGTTTTTGATTTTGTATGCTGAAGAAGAAGCAAGCTTCAAAATATATACATCTTGTTAAAAAAAAAAAGACAACCGGTTGTAACTGTTCTTAACAAAAAAGTAACTACTCAAACTTTAAAAAGAGGCAATCTTCAAATGAAAAACAAAATTAATTATTATATTTTTGTATCTATCCAGTCATGTTTGCATCTATAATAATAAATCTCCTAGTATGTTTCCTTATGGGTTTGCTTGATCATACTTTTTATATAGTTTTTATTCAAAAGAAAACTTTGACACATTGCCGCTTCCGTTCGGCCAACCTCGTATGGAATGCTCCATTGAACGTGATTAAGCACCTAGGAGAAAGTTTTATTTTTCTAAGAATATATGGCCTAAGATTTAGCTTTTGCTCGGGTTGTAGATGTTGTGCAGTAGATATGCAGTAGAAGCATTATAAATAGTACTTTGTGGTATGTATATAAGCGGATTTTTTTATTTATCCTTTTTTCTTCTTGTACAAGAAGAATTTAACAGTATTTTCAAGTGTAATGAGATCAGGCTTTGTTTGTTTTTTAGTATTTTTAATTGGGGGCTTTGTTGCGGCTGATGTACTGCTTGTACAAGACACCGCTTTTAAGGACACCTACCGGTTCATTTGAAATTGTAATTACTTGTCCATACACAATAAAGAATAGTATCCTAGCATGGAATCTCTTCAAAGATCGGCTGTTTTTTTAAACATTCTCAGATCTTTTAGCTCCCCCTCAGCGTGCTCGACGTCTGGCAACAAGGGAGTACGTGTCTTGGATCCAACGAGTAGAATAAATAATACATAAACTGTCATCCTTGATCCTTTTTATTGCGCTTCCCCTTGCAATGCGTCGACTCTAAATCAACCGGCCCTCCTCCCAACCAAAGCCGCCCCAGGTTTCCAATTTTCTATATGATGTGCCGCCGGGGATAATTTGGACGACCGGTTGTCATATATCTTTTAAATGATTTGGTAATTTTGAGTATCAGCTCAATGATTCGCAGGCAACAAGCGAAAGAAACTAAAGACAATAATATAAAGTTTCGAAGTTTTAGGTCGTCTTCCAAACCGAAGCCGCCTCAGGTTCCAGTTTTCTATATACCGACAGGGATGATTTGACCGACCAATTCCTTCCAAAGAAAACTTCTTTCTGTGTAAAATTATTTTAAACCTTTTTGAAGCCTTGTAAACGTTTTTATCGATCTTTTTAATATTGTTTCATTAAAATTAGATTTCTCAATTTTCTCAATGTATACCCCCATTATCTGTTCGTGGATTTTATGTATTATGATCCTTCATTTACAAAGAGTGTTTGCCATCTTACTTAATGAATTACACTAGTTTTACACGTTTACAACATACATGTGTTAAAATACAACATTCAAATTAATGTGTTCGTATCGTTTCAAATTTACGTATTTTCTAAAAATTAAAGAGTTTGGAAAACATAACGAACTAAATTTTGGTACTGCTGCTTTAGTGAATTAGTGTTTCGCACGCAGAATCTTTCTATTGATCACTCCAGAAATCCATAGAGAAATGAATAAAACTACACAATTTTAAGATTTTATAATAAGTCGCATATGGAATATTTTTACTATTTTTCAACCGTTTTTTTTTTAAATCTGATAGATGGAAAAATTGTAAACACTCAAATTCTGCTTTAAAAAAAATTACAAATTGATTTATATCACGTTTATTGCTTATGACATTATTCAAGTAGTAGTCTGTAATTTTTAAAACGTTTTAATTTCTCTGATGTTCGAAAAAAGAAAATAAATTTTGTAAATGTTTTAGACTAATATATTGCATCTTTCTTTCTACAATGAAAACTTGAGTATCATCGGTTTACCGGAAAACACTTGGGGATGTGCATTTTGTCATTTCGAGCGAAAAACCTGGTGGAAACACCCTCGCCATTACACCCCATACTGTATGGTGCTCAATGTAGTAAAATTCTTATCTCTTTTATTGTCTTTACAACGTATCGCCGGTCGAATTTATGGCAGCTTTCTAGAAGGGGATGAAAAGGGTATTATTTTGAAATCCCTCCCCACGAGTTTTATTCTTATGAATATAACAGTAGCTCCACGATTTTCAGAGGGCCAAATATGTTTCGTTCAAGTTACGGCTTCGGGTTCTTCTTTTTCCGAACCGACGGAGATAATCGGGCGACAAAGACCGGATAAAGAAGGCCTAATGTACCAGAAAGGATTCACCGGACAGTATAGCGTTGAGAAAAATAGTTTTTTGTATTGTAACTGCGTTCAAACAAAGAAATAATATTTTTCTTAGAAATACGTTTCTTTTTCACAACTGTTCTTGTTTCTTTGGTGAAATCGAGAACGTCTAAGAGATATTAATCGTGCAAAAACTGGTTCTTTACAAAGAAGGAATACCACATTCTTATTGTGCAAAGCGAGAGGTGTTCTTGTTTTTCTTTCAGCAAAGATCCTAATTGAAATTACATGTCGTGGTAGAACGTTCACTAACTTTAATTAAGGTTTCATTATTCTTAAGAACATTATTATTTCCTTCTTTCCTATTAAGCCAAGACGATAAATCGTGGGGAGAAAGGGTCTTGAAATACAACTCAGGTTCGAAGGGTGAAAGGGTTGTAAAAATTGGTTGAAGTATTAAAGCTGCTTGAGGAGGGTCGGGGCTTTATCAAACAGTCAAATTGGCCTATTCGGTTAATGTAAGCATGGGGGCGGCAAACCGTTGCATTTTTAAGTGTATAACGCTTACGGGTTGAAATTCAAATAACCCTTTTGCCCCCTTGCTTGTAAAAGTGCCGGCTAATTGGAATTGTTAAAACTAATGGATATTTCATAACACAAAAGTGAAGATAGGAATACAAAGCGGTAGTTTAATTTCAAAAGCGGGACAAATTGAATGAAAATTATTTCGCAAAATAGGATATAATGATTTAATGAGAGAGACGAGAGAGAAAGAGAGAGAGAGAGAGAGAGAGAGAGAGAGAGAGAGAGAGATTACACGAGATGTAGAGACAGATAGATAGCTTAATTGGAGAAATGATACATTTAAAGAAAGTGATAACTACTGGAGATAGTTAGATAATCACATATTTGATGGATAGATAGATAAATAGTAGCTTGATTGATGGGTTGGTAGATTGTGAGATTTAAAGAGAAAGAGAAAGAGAGAGAGAGAGAGAGAGAGAGAGAGAGAGAGAGAAAGAGGGAGAGAGAGAGCGAGAGGGAGAGAGCGAGAGAGAGAGAGAGAGTGAGCGAGAGAGATTACACGATATATAGATGCAAAGATAGATAGTTGCTTGATTGGTAGATTGTTAGATTGATCGATTTAAAGAGATCGGTAGATAGCAGCTAGATCGGTGGATTGAAGGACTGATCAATTTTGATTGAGATATAGAGACAAAGAGAGGGCGAGAGAGATAGGGAAAGAGGAAGAGAGAGAGAGAGAGAGAGAGAGAGTGAGAGAGAAATTGGAGATAAAAGCGAGAGAGAATCAGATGAAGAAAGGGTGATAAAATGATAGAGCGAGAGTGAAAGAGAGAGAGAATGATTATCTTTGTGTAATATGTATTATAAAAAGTTTTTTAGAAAAAAGTTTTTGTTTCAATAATATTATTGTTATACCGATTAATTAGAGAAACTGTTCACAGAGTAAAAAAAGATCAGTAGATACATTAAAACACGAATCGATTTATATATCCTTAATTGACTACAAAACAAATAAACGGTGTAAAACTATTCATTAAACTAATGAAAAAGAACAATTTTGACAAAAAAGTTACGAAATTTTTTTTCTGTAGGGATACTTGAGATTTAATTGTTTTATAAATAAAATCGTTTTACCAGCTATTTCATATCCCCTGGATTGAAAAAGCCATACTCATACCAGAAAATAAAAAATCGTTTGGAAAAAAGATGTGAAATTCAATAAATTAAAACCTGGAGAGACGTCTTTTACCGGACCCCTGGACAATAGGACGGGGGCGGTGAGATTAGACAGTACAAAAGGTGAGGGCGGCAGTAAGTCTCTCCGGCTCGGACCACCTCTCCCAATGGACAATGCCACGATTGTACTCTAGAGCCCATTGTGAACCTGCTATTGCCCCAGTCTGACCTCTTGTGAGCATTCCGTTATTTACGGACCGAATGCCATTTTTACGGAAGTGAACTTTTCCAGATGGTAACACGGCGGAATTTCCCAGAGACCAGGCGAGTTTATCAAACGCCGTTTACCAGCTCGTAAAAGTCAAGGCGGTCCTGAACGGGTTTTGAATTCACTCCAGGAGACCCTAATGGTTCCGCTAATGAGACTCATGTAGGAAATGAAGAAGGAAGCACACCAGGTGTACGCAGCAGACTCCGATGCTCCCTTTTGTAACCTTCAAAGGCGTGAGCCTGCAAAGGAATTAAAAATAAATAGAGGGATGATGTAATAGAGCTGTCGGTTATATTTAAAGCGAAAGCCTGATCTGACAGCCCTTTTAAGTCTAAAGTTAACTACGGTCCTTCTCAACGTGATTGATGACTACCGAAAGTCTGCCTTTGCTACGACATCAATCAAGACTGAACATCTGCACCCCAGCCTCCAATTTTAAGCAACCAAATTTTCACAGGCATTACACATCTTAATACGTTTGAATAATATTAATTCGTGAGACTTTTCAACTTGAGGTTACACATAGTTCGCGTCCAGGTTATGTTTCCATATATTTTATGGTCCTGCTTATTTTACCATAATAATTTTCGTAATTGAAAGATGCAATTTACAACGGACAGCATTGCAAATTAAAGAAAAACTGTAACCAGATTGACCTTTAAAGAATGACCAACCATAAAACTATTTTAACAAGGGTAAATTCTCCGCATTACTGAACACTTTCGATCCGTCTCTTGGTGAAACTGGTAGAGATTAGATTATACGAATAAACCTGTGGGTCGGGTGGTTGATGAGGAAGGCAAAGGAGGACGGCAGGAAGCCAATTATCACCACGTCTTTCCTAATAGGGTCTATCTCCTTGGGCGGCTAATGACGCGGTATCGCCATTTGATACATCATGGTACATGCAGCGAAAATACATAATGTATGTGAATGAAGGCCCTTAGGCTTGGACCGGCTGTGACGAGAGTCGCCTTCCATATAGGATTCCACCCTTGGCCGGCATTAAATAACGGATTTAGAAAAAAACAATTCGCTTAATCATCAACCCTTGGATGATTCAGATTTTGCATTTTGAAACCCGCATCTTGGTCTTCTTTGTTTTTCAAATGGACAGTGTTTCGCTGAAGCGAGTCGTACTTAGAAAGTTATACCTCGTTTGTTAGGCATTATCACAAGGCCTCGCAACATAGGTCATAGAACCTTCCGGATCGGATGTACTATTGAAACGTCGATTGACGACAATCACCCCGTTTCCCCTGGGCACTCGCAATCGGCCATTAGATAACTTCCAATTAGTGCAAGAAAACTAAAAAAGTATCGACAAAGACAATGTCATCTGTCTATGTCCATCATACTTACAATATTATAAATTAGATAAGTATAGTTATAAATGTAAGTTAGATAAGTATAGTTAAAAGTATAATTAAAAATGTAAGTTAGATAATTCACTACTTTCGTGATCCGCTTGACCAATTAATACATGACAATTAATTAAGGTTTTTAGTTGAGATGAAAAGAAGCTAATGGCACTAGAGGGATTCAAACCCACGACCTTCGGCTAGATACACCGCTGCTCTACCACCTGAGCTATCGTAACCTCGATCCACTCGGACATCAACTCCCCATCTCAACCCCACCTTATGAGTTTTCCCTCCTTTTGCCATTTTTCAAATGTCGTGTAATCGGTTTGGATTCTCGACAATTGAAATGGCGACGGAGAGCTTTAGTGAAGTGTACTTCATTTTTAAATCATTAATTCACTACTTTCGTGGTCCGCTTGACCAATTAATACATGACAATAAATAATCGGTTTGGATTTTCATACACGACAAGAGCAGCGGCGTATCTAGCCGAAGGTCGTGGGTTCGAATCCCTCTCGTGCCATTAGCTTTTTTTCATCTCAACTAAAAACCTTAATTAATTGTCATAAGTTAGATATGTATAGTTAAAAGCATAGTAAGTTAGAGAAGTATGGTTAAAAGTATTATAAGTTAGATAAGTATAGTGAAAAATATAGTTATAAATATAACTTATATTAGTATAGTTAAAAGTATAGTTATAAATTTAAGTTAGATCGGTAAGTTATCATCCTAGGATAAGTTACACATAATCACTCTTCTCTCTCGGATTCTCTCTACTTTCTCTCATCTCTCCACACACACACACACATCTTTCACTTTATATATAAAATTATCAGGGAAATATTCGCAATAGGAAGTCAAGTACTGAAGTGGTCAATCATTGTCTGTTCTCACCGGAAAATTCGGATACAATCTTGTTATAAGGTTCAATGACAAATAAATTTCACATAGCAAGCCGAAGTAGGACAGGAAGCACAAATTTTGAGTTTCTCGAGTGGGTATCAAAAGACATCTGAGAAATGAATGCCGAATGTAAAGATTCTCTCTCTCTTCTATACACAAAGTATTCTGTAAGTGAAACTTTTTAGAAACTGCAACACAATCGTTGAAAATATACAACAGTCGAAATCTTGGCAATCATCACACATCACAAAATTCACACAGAGAAAAGGCCGTGTTACAAACAGTTTAATGATGGTTGCATTGTTTTCAAATAAAAAACTGTATAAATGTAAATAAATAATTTAAATAATTAATTAATTTTGAATTAAAACAAACTGTGAAGGCGGCATGGCGATGGAGTGGTGGTTGGTGGAACAATGGTGGTTCATTTCAGAATGGAAGGGGATCCGTGCGGTAGAGTGGGAGTCAAACGGGCAAGGGTGCTGAGTGCCATTTATTATTATTTATTAATTTTATGTTTTTAATATCTTATTATAAAACGAGAACTTTATCATTTTATTGCTTTTTTTAGAATTTTTTTAGAATTATTATTTGGAGTTTTCAGATGATGATCAACTACGAAAAAATTGCAGGCAAAATAGATGATAAAAAAAATTAAAATAATTTCCGAGCTTATATTTAAAGAACAACAACATCAATTTTTGCAGAAAAGAAAAACCATCATTATATAAGGAAAAATTGGAAACTTGAACTAACCAGGAAATAAGAATAATTCTATTCAATTTATATTAAATAGAAATATGTACCAAAAGTTAGACAATACGATGTTCAAAAGTTTACAGTTTTGAAGATGATAGTTCCGAGGTCATGCTCTCCGCAGATTATACATAAATCTCCCCGGGGCTAAGAAGTGGGCGGCCGTCTTGCATCATGCTGAACTTAAATCACGCTGTCAATTATGAACCAATATCCAGTCAATAAGAGGAGCTCCTATTGTCATCGACTAACGTATAACATTTCGACGAAGCAATTTTAGAATTTACATTAACAAACAGGCTTGTAGCTGCTCTTAAAAAACATTTAAACATTGAGGGTGGAACTAGCTGCATATATTGCTAGAAGTTTTCTATACACACAATGTTTTGGCTATCTTGTGTATCGATATTAGATACTGCTTCTAGTGGACTAAAATAATAAAAATGAACAATGTTCCGTCTAATTAAAAGAAAAACTCTTATGTGGTTTTATGTAGACAGGTACGCATAAAAAGAAGAACAATCGAAGTTATAGCTTTTGTTACATTCTTGTCTTTTTAATGCCCTTACCACAATGGTGAGGGAGAGCCAAGATGTGGCATTGTGATGCCGAAGACGGTCGTTCTTTTCCCGTTCGGCCTTTTGTAATTGCAAATACAATGTGGAATGCAGTTCTGGTCCTGTTCATTAGCTAAGCACGCGATAATTAGATGTCGCCCTTCTTTTCGGAGCCCATTAGAACAGCGAATACTGGAGTTGGATAAAGGTTCCGTGTGAATTCGGACACGCCTTAAACTGATTTTTTCTTTTTATCTTTAGTTCTAGCAGAAAACCCGTTTCTTTAAGGGAAAAAAGAAGTAAAACAATCGGCTTTCATCTGGCTCTCACCCCCCTGGTCTACATCGTCAGCAGTGAGATGATTGATCGTGATTCATATTTGACGAAATAGCTCGTAAAACAATAGAATAAAATATATTTAATTGAAGGTCCGATAGAAGAAATGCTGAATTGCCTGGTCGACCCATCCTAGCTATTGGACAGAATTAATACTTAAGCAAAGCCAAGTTCTAAACTAATTCTGAAAACAGTTAGGCCAATCATTAAATAAATGATATTATAGCAAGATTGACTGCGCTCTAAAATATAAGATATTAATTTCCCAATGAAATGGGATATATCTAGCCTCTCAAATTAACCGTCAATAAAAGCTCATACAAAAGTAAACGAAATAATTATTCAAAAGTGAAAAATTTATTGTTATTTACAATTATTAATTAGTTCAACCGTTTCACAAATATTCTTAATATATTAGTATCTTATATTATTTATTTGTGCCAGATATAAATAAATAACCCATACATAGGAAAAAGTGTGCGCGTTTAAATAAATACGCAATTTTGGGTTTAATTAAATTCAAAATTTTATTTGTTTATTTCTCAGAAAATTCCATTTCCACTGGGCTAAAGAAAAGGTGATATTTTTATTTCTTATAGGCAATGTTATAATTGGCCTGGAGAGTCCACCATGCCCTCCTGAACCCCCACCAGAGAACCGAAGAACCTGTCCCGAGGACTTTTTTGTACCCCGGACACCATCCCTACGGACGTGGGCAAATTCCCATTGCAGCGTGAAGGTAACGATTCACCTTAGTGTTGAGTAAATTCAGCAAACTTTTATTCGCCAGAAATAAAATGATCGGCTGTGAATTTAAATGCACTAAATAAAATTTTATCTATTGACCATTGATATTTATTGATTCTTTCCTTCCAAGAGAAAAAAATGAATAGAGTTGTTTATGTTTATTCCTATACGGTTGTACATTATCTCAGGCACACAACGAATGACAGCATTTTTCTCCGGAGTAGACTCCATTTGGATATAAAAGTGATCCCACTGATAAATGAGGCTTGGTAGAACTTTCTTAGTGAAGAAAGTTCTGTCGAGGAAGCTCGTATTTACTTTTTCAACTTTGTGTTTGGTCTCGAAGAGTCAGTCAAGCTCTCTCTGGGAAAAGTTGGACACTGAATCTTCCGAAATTCGGCCTTCTTCTGTATCAAAAATTGGTAAACAGGAACAACGGAAATCCGTGCGGTTACACATGCTCAAAAACATGTTTGATAAATGTTTCACTTATTAAAAAGCCCGTCAATTATATAAGACCCTCAGACAAAGTTGGCTACATATTTTTTTTGTCCGACTTGGTTGAGAAACAAGGCTTGGTAATTCTAATTTCGACTGTTTCACCGAAACATCTGCTGGTCATGCTTCATGCATTATCATGTTCTATCCCACAAGGAAGGCCTCGATAATTATCTGGCCTCGAAGAGATGGAGATTATTTTATTAACCGCAGTGGAAAACACTCGCAGAAAGGAAAAAAGAATATAACGTAATCTATGGAAAGAAGAGAATATTGCTATGACGACCAATTTACATAGGCCCTAATGAACTAATTAGCTCTTAGGGCCTTGCCAAGGGATCGATCATACATATTAATTTTTTATGGACCTTACGACTCGGTATTACAGTTAGATTTAATACAGGGTATAAAAACAAAGATAAATAAACAAATTCAGTCATTATTATAATTGGCCATTATTTTATGATGGCCATCTATTCATCAGAAATGGTCCGCTGTCCGAAAACTATAATTATCCTTGAATCAATTTTCCTAAAATAGCTCGATCCTCTTCTGACAAAATTATACAAAATTTTGACCTTTATCTTGTCAATACTCGAAATTAATAGATTTTTAAGAATAAAATATTTAAAAAAATAAATAAAACGTATGTTGATTATTTTGATAAAATACACGGTTCACCACGTAAATTTTTGTTGATAACTTAGAGTAGTGGTTATTTGCTTAAGATTTGATGCAATTTGATAAACCCCGAATTGGTTATGATAACGAATTGCTGAACACAGCGAGAACAGGCAGACCAGAATCATTAGTAACAACTAACTAATAGTTTATTGATTTTTTTAGATTTATATACTTCAATTTTGCACTTGTATACACATATGTACAAAATTTTGCTTATAACTTCTCGTACACGATTTTCGGTGTTTTGGCAATCTGGGTCAGACCTCGGCGTCATCCGACCTCCTCCGAAGATGGTCACCAGGGACAACTTGCACACTCACTCATTTTTAAGTACATTCTTTCACGAAATATTCCCTTTCATCACATATTCTGTAAAACCATTCTAATTGAGAGTCGATGGGTTCTGAATATTTCGAGCCCTTTAACACTCCACATTCCCGCTAATAAATAGATTCACTCTTCATATAAATAAAATGGAATAAAACAAAAAGCCCTGATTTCTAAGAAAAAGAAAGAACAGTGGACCCAAACGTTCGTCGCTGTGCAAAAGCAAAAATCATTTCGGATGACAGGATGGCTACATGCTCCCGCTATGGAGCCATGAAATGACAACCTTCAATTATTTTATTACTGTTTACCATATTATTTATTACTATTTCATCCATTTTTCTGTTGGGTTTCAGTTCATGAAAATTGCTTATTAGTATGAACATACTTTTGTAAACATTTTGGATCATTTAATGGCTATATTAATTTCTAAATGTGACGTTTTAAGGTTGTTAAATAATTTACCCTATATTATTATATTATTTTATCTGTATTATGCTTGTTTAATTATTTTGTTGTATTTATTATGTTTGAACTTTTCCTTCTTTTAAATTTCGTCTTGCTTATTATGAAACTATAATGCGAATTTCAGAAATCGTGAGATGCGGTCTGGTGTGATGTAGGTTTCAGATAGACATTTTCTTTATCATGCCAACATTTCGATCTTTATTAAGATCATATTCAGGGTTCAAAGTGTTTGTTTTCTGTGTAATTGTGCCATTCTTGCACAACACGACACGCGCACTCTCAACACGACACGCAAGAATGGCACAATTACCCAGAAAACAAACACTCTGAGCCCTGAAGATGATCTCAATAAAGATCGAAACGTTGGCACGATAAAGAAAATGTTTTTCTGAAACCTACATCACACCAGACCGCATCTCACGATTTCTGAATAATCATCGACTAACGGTCACTAATCACCACATATAATGTGAAATTGATTGTGGGTGAGGTATTCGGCCATGCTTGTTTTCTATCTTTTTATTTATCAATGTTTCGGGGATAAACCCCTTCATCAAAATCGCCTAATACAGCTATATTGTCACAATTTTCCATGTAATATTATTTTTTATTTTAGTCATTAATTAATTGATTAGAGATCCAGTGGTCGCATACTATCAATTTATACTTTTTTTTATTTTAATTGTAATTTGTTATGGCTTAAGAGCCTTCCTCTAATAGAAAAGTGAGTAAAGTCAAATTCCGGCCTATTGTTGTACAATAACTGTACAATAAATAAAATGTACTTTTAAATCGTTTAATTGAGTATTCGAAATGTTGTTGAATAGCCAAAAAAGGGGAGAATATCTAAAAGAAAAACTAAATACCAGCAACTATACGACTAAATCAGTTAACTATTATGGCCACATAAAAACATAAAATGAAATATGGAAATATATATTTAATACATACAGGTCAGTGTTAAAACATAATAGAAATACTGCTTTAGTTACCTGCAACAAAAAAAAACAACATATTTTAAACAAAAGTATAATGTAAAAATATTACATTTAATTCAATTTAATAAAGCTCATATTATATCGCGTTACCAAAGAAATTTTTTAGAGATTTTTAAAAAGTGTCTTTTTGTAATTAAAATAGTTTTCTAATAATAGTCATGGTGTTTCAAGAATTAAAAAACAAAGTAAATTGGGAAGGAATTTAATAAACTTTTTAACTTCTATCAACGTTAATCACAAAAAATGTATTTTTACAATAAATTTGCTTTTTCTGTAATAATCACAAGGCACACCATATTGAATAGATTAGACGCTATTTTAAAAATTTTGGATCTTTTTTATTATTTTTTTATAATATTCAAAATCAAAATTCTCTAAATAATTTGTTGTTTTAAATTGGTGGGCTGGTTAATATATGTGAATAATATTTTAATATTATGGTCGCTTCTAATATATATGTTTAAATTAAGTACATGAATGGAACGCATGTTTATATAGACTAATTGGCCATAGGGTATAATTAAATAGGAATGCAATTGTCTGTCGTTGTAAGTAGTCAAGTAAAGAGAAAATTACGCTCATTACTATTTTAATCTCATGAAAATTTCGTCATGTTCTTTCTATTCGTCTCGTAATATTTTTAAAGCGTCGGCTTTCGATGTCGAAAAAATCGTCGAATATTATGACCAGAGCTGACCTTAACTAGATTGTGGCTGATGACTAGACAACTCGACCCGAGTAATTGAGATATTTCACAGTCTTTCTAGATGGTTAAGGATAAATATGATAATGAAGGGCTGGGTGTCATTATACGTAGAGTGCACAGCTACCGCCCTGGAGATACGTATCGCATCACTGAGTCCATTAGCATTATTTTAACCGCGGGACCGACGCACTCCGTGACCCGCCTCACTTCCCCGATGGGCGAGCGCGAACTGCGCCAAGTACTGTTAGCAGGCTTTTCACAACTTCGCAAAGTGCTTTTTTTACCGTGACATAGCTTTCACCCTATACATTTTTAAAGGGTGGGACCAGGTAGATGGACACCATTGTACGAAATCAACTTAAAAAAACGACGACTCTAAGAGAAACTTTCTATTTTTTTTTTAGCACTAAAAAAATTGACCTTTTTCCTTCGCCTAGTAACAGACATCTGAAGAAAGTGTGATCGGTATGCACGATGGGAGAAAACAAAGTTTGAGACGTAGGGGCAGGAAGGCACAAAAGGGAAAGGTTCTTTCTTCATTCCTTAGCCTACCTACTTTTTCGACCCATTATTTGTTCCTGATTTTTCACAACTCTCATGTTCTTTAATTCATGACAACGAGATATTACTTGACCATTCTGACACACGATTTTCGCTAACCCCATCCTCAGTTGGAAAAAATGTGTTTCCAGAGTAAAAAATTAAGTAGAAAATGTCTACATGTTATAGACTAGACTGTTTTATTTATACGATGTGTACATTTTTAGGACATTTTTGTCCTTTCTTACATAACGTATACACACGCACACGGTTAGATATAAATAGACAGATAGAGAAAGAGGGTGGGAGGGAGAGAGAGAGAGTGAGGGAGAGGGAGAGTGAGAGGGCGAGGGCGAGGGCGAGGGAGAGAGAGAGGGAGAGAGANGAGAGAGAGAGAGAGAGAGAGAGAGAGAGAGAGAGAGCGAGAGAGAGAGAGCGAGAGAGCGATTGAGTGAAAGAGGGTGAGTGAGAGGCCGTGGTAAAGAGAGGCATATATGAACCAATTTTTTCACAATAAAAATTAATGTATTAATAGTTGTGACTTTTTCATTATATATATTGATAACAGATAATCTGAATGAAAGGTAACTTGGTTTGTTGTCAAATTACTCTGTATTCCAAACCCAAATATCTATCCATTTATCATTTTTTACCTCTCTTTGTACAATATATTTACATATATACATAACAATATATATATATATATATATATATATATATATATAAAGTCCGATTATGACTTATATATATTGAAAATTTTAGAAAATGTGTTCCCTGTTTGCATGTACTGTATGATTTGTATAGTTCTGCTATACTTGTATTATATTCGACAATTGTTATCAATTCAGAATTGAAATGTGGTCAAAACTTGATTTATAGCCTGCGCATAATGTAAATGGCCGTTGGCTATATTCCCCAGATTGAGACGCTGGATGCCCGTTCCGGTCGGATTGTCTTGGACACTTCGGCATCGAATTTCAGCTGATGCCACAATGACTTCTGATGGCGGTTTTATACATCTCCGGGGGCCCGGCGGAACAAATGGCATCACGCCCCCTTTTTTCTCTCTCGCTCTTTCACCCCTGCTTTCCAATTTCTGACTCCCGGGGGTTGATTTACAGCTGGAGATTGGCCGAACCGGTCCGGCACGTTATGAAGGGAGAAAACCCTTGCGAACACGTGTACTTCGCAAGGGGCAAAACGGGGCTTGTTGGTGGAGATGGAGCAACAGATTGCAAACGGCCGATATTGAATTTGCGTGTGTCCCGTTTCCCGGTATTGCTGCGCTTAGCAATAAGCCAAATAAAAATAAAACTTGTGTAAAATGGGCCTTTTTGATTTATATCTTGCATAACGCGCCAAAAATAAATAATTCTTAACAAGCTGATTATTATTTAATTTTATTAATGAAAAATAAGCACGTTAGAAAAGAAATTTGAAAGCGAGAGATAGTCCGATAATCTTTTGGTTGATGACTACCATATCTCAGAAGACGACTGAAAAAAAAAAAAAAAAAAAACATGCGTACACATAAAACACATGCAATTTTTAGACCTAAAAGGGACGGTTTTTGTAGCAAACAAAGTTTGTCTTCTGTTTAGAATTCCAAAAATTAATTAATTATTGTTGCATTATGATCCTTTCATAACATTATGAACTCTTATGCACAAGTTCCGATGTGATGACTTACATCTTTCGGCTTTTTTTTTTTTTTTAGATTGCTGAATGCCATTTTAAAGACCATTCGTGTCGTCGTATTTTGCAGTATGCATTTGAGAAGTGGGTTTTAACATATTTGTGTCGTAAATAGACGTTTCTACATGAAGAAAGACCACCAACTTCTGACGTCTAATTACCAAACCATAAATGCAAGTACATTCATGAGATAGGAACCCCTGGGATATGAATGCCGACGTCGACGTGTCGTAAATAGTCCGTGGAACTAAGTGAATAAAGCTTTAAACAATGCAAGTGGCTTCAAATTAATTTAACCCGAAGAACGGAAGTGGTAGGTACATCGGCAGATAACGATTTAATCGCCTCCAAGATTTACGGTCTGTCGCAAAAGTAAATAACGAATTTCTTCCAGGTAGAACAGGTTCACCATTGCACAAGAGAGCCGATAATTACAAGGCAATACCTTTATCTCCATCGATTATTATTTACAACCATAAAAACCTTCCCTTAACGATAATAGTCAATCCGGTCCGCCCCCCAAATGGGATCAGTAACACCTACCGAAGCTGTGAATTAATGACAAGATACCCAGGTACAGTAGATCGCTACTATCTGAAGATGTGGCTATAAATTTCATTTTTATGGCCCATAAACATAATGAATGGGCTATTCAGGCAAGTTGGGGCTTAAATTACTGCAGAATAAACACCGTCATTGTTACCAATGCTTATGAACACTTATGTAAATCCCAATCGTGAGAGAAAAAAACTGTTTTATTGGGCCGTAAACTTACTTAATCACGTGGGATCTTGAGGTGTTAAATACCTTTTTGCTTTATTCCCCATAACTTTTAGTATAAGTTTAAAGTGTGCATGCTGATCTTTGATCCCGACACATCTCGTAATAATTGCAGCTATTTATTTTCAATTATGCAAAGTTCGCCATATTTTTTCGCCTTTCAAGTCCCAAATATGTTATTAAATCGTTAGGTTTTTAAGTTTCAACCAAGGGAAATCATCGTTATTAAACTCGAATTATTAAGTACTTATTCCTTTCAGAATTATTAGTAGTGAGATATTGCAGTCTTCAAGGAAATAATCTTGAAGTTTGATACTCTCCGATCATCCTGGTCTGCCTTATCTCGTTTATATTGCCTACCTGACATTTCAGACACATCAATGGTTCGCATGTATTGAACAAACTTAAAACAATTTATGTCTGACAGAGAAAGCCGACCAACAAAATAGGCAGACCATGGTGTTCGGCGGACTCTACTTACAAATACGCAAAACAATGAATCCACCATTATTTTTCTACATGAATTGAACTGACAGGCTTATGATCATAATACGAGCACCTCGTAATGAGCAGCGCATCTCCCTCAAACACATACGAAATCAAATATTTAATAACTCTCGGCATACACAGAACGATATGGAAAATTTCAGTCAGTTGTTTATCCGGTTCATTTGCAATGAAAGCAAGAATCTATTTGGCCTAAGTCACAAATATCTCTGTTACTGGATAAAAATCAAAACAATTCGTCGTAAAAAATAAGTTAACTGAACCATTTTTACTGAGAAGATTTGATTTTCGATATTTCTCTATGGCGAACCATTATTGTTCCTCCTAAACAGTGCGATTTCTCTCTTTAGGTCTGGAGGTGTTGATCCTGTAGTTTGGTCGTTTCCGATTATTTTGGTCTTCCTACCTTCACAGTTTTGAACCAGTTAACCTGTCTTACTATTAATTAATTTGAATTGTTTTAAATCAAGTTACTTTTGTGAAATGTGAAAACCGTTGAAGTGTTGAAGATCAAACTCATAGGAAACGATCAAACAATATTACTCTGATGGTTCACAAGTCAGGCTGCATGGGCTGTGCTTCGAAAGCTTTTTGGAGCAACAGACCAAAAGCGACAGGGGAATTTATTCCAAATCATGAGCATATTCTTCACCAAGTTATTTTGCAGTCTGAGGGTAGAGATGTTCAACTGACAACAAACCTGCGAAGTCAGGGGGGGGGCTTTTAATCTATTTTCACAAATTTTAGTCGTTTCCACTAAGGGCACATGCAATCGGTTTTCAAATGACGGGATGGTGATTTGGAAGGGCGACCAAACATATAATTACTGGTGTCCACATCGAATTACGTCCATCAGCCTATGCTCGTCCCCACGGCCACGTACGACGCAAGCATGGCGGCGCTCCTGAGCAATTAAGACGCGATCCTCGAACCCACTGGTATGTAAATCGGCCGAGGTTTAACCAGTTAATTACATCCGAGAGGCTACCACCGGGGGAACTGCAATTTACATAACTTTTATTTCTCAATTTAGACGGGCACGCCCTGATTTCCCCGTGCCTGAGTAATGGCGGGGACTCAGGGAGTACCTAATATCCACGCTGATAGAGTTACTGCACGGCGAAGAATGACTTACAGTGTCTTAATCATTTGAAGCGTCGTTTTTCTTTTCCGTCCCCACTCCCATCTCCTAAATCCAGTTACACAATAAAAAGAGGCCACTACTAAATGAGATAAATCACGGTATGATTCAGATTCTTTAATGACGTGCCAAATCCGTCTATATTTAATTTCACGCAGGTTCCCCTTTTCTGATGGTATAATTCAAAAATCAGTAAACTTTACTGGCTTAAAAACGATTTAGGACCGTTTCTCTCGGATTCTTTGGTTGGTTAATTTAAAACTTTTTTACGATTCTTTAACCCCGCTTATAAGTTAATATTCAAGTTAAGCTTTCGTGCCATAAGAACCCGACTTATTGATTAATATCCTTCTTTCGACCTCAGAGAAATAGAGCGAAAAAATGTGGACCTCGAAGAAAAATATAACACAGAACCAATTTTGTTCCATGTTAACATTTTAAATGAGCCATGACACCGTTTCTACAGTATCCTGGTACCTATATTTTCACTACAGATTTTAACCGACCTGTTTTGGCTATTAACCCTTACATTTTTATCTGATGATTGGAGACGATCAAATAATTTTATTTTAACAAAATCAGTCTATTAAATTTTTTAATTATATCCATTATCTCGGCTGCCGCAACGGTTTAGTCGTTGTCAGCTCGGTCCCCAGTTCGAATCCAACCCCTGCATTCGAACCCGATGTACTTACATTTTCTTTTTCAAAAATAGCGGATACCCGAGGGTTCATATAACTCCTAGTTGAAACACCCTCGTTTTAGAGTTCTTTTAAGAATGAAAAATTGTGGAAACAAAGCTTTGGAGAGTCGATGCTCAAGTTTTTTGTAAATAAAAATTTTCTTATTGTTTTTTCCAGAATTTCAGCAATCCAGTGTCATGTAGTTGGAAACCAGCCCTTGCACCTTTAAACTACCTCTTTAGTTTGCTATGCCATTTATTTAGTAATTTATCATTATTTATTTATTTTTTTACGAGGCTTCGC
Organism: Cimex lectularius; assembly: GCF_000648675.2. Taxonomy (NCBI): domain Eukaryota; kingdom Metazoa; phylum Arthropoda; class Insecta; order Hemiptera; family Cimicidae; genus Cimex; species Cimex lectularius. The sequence continues at coordinate 2,099,895 of NW_019392764.1, read as the reverse complement.
ACAGCAGCGGTTATATCAACCCTCGGGGTGCTGGTGTTTTTGAAAAACAAAGCCCATTTGTAAGTGTGTCGGGTTCCAATGCAGGGCCGCTGGATTTGAACTCGGGACTTTTTACCTTACAGTGATGAGCGCCGTGTCAACGCTTAGCTCCTTTGTTGCGGCCACCGCCACCCCCATAATTTATCATTATTAACTATAAGTTCGTAACAAAAATTTCAATGAAGTTTTACAAATTCCCCCCCTCAATTATAAGTTGTAAATAAAATATCTAAAAACACGTGCCGAGTTGGTAGACAGTACAGCTTCCCCACATTTTGTACATGCCCATGCGAAAGATTACAGGATAATCAGATGAAGGTTATAAAGCCTAGCTGCCTATTGCCCACTTTTGCACTTGATATCTAAATTACTTGAATAATGAATTTTTTACTAATTTCATTCACCTGTTCTGTCTACGAATAACATGAACTATATAATGAAAAACGCTTTAACATTGGAAGATTTTAAAGACCAGGAACTGGGGTCGATGCATTAATCTGAATTAATTAAATCGACATCCAAACGGTGGTTCCACTAGACCAAAAGGTATCTGGGAGTTAGAAGGAATTGTTGAGTACAAATTTTGTAAAGGCTGGTTTCAAAAGAAAACCACCGGCCTCGCAACTTGCGAAATAGATGAAAACCTGCCCTTGCACCTTTAGACATTTTTCTTACATATCGGATTCTCAAAAAGAAAAAAAATGTTTCGTAATTGAAAGACATTTAACTGGAGGCGATGAATTAATCAACATGTAGGAAAAAAGGCTGCGCCGGTTAGAACGTAATTGGTGCAAAGGCTTGGTGAAGCCAACAACGACCGGCCTCACACTTTTTAACATGGAAGAACAATACGAAACAGATTGAAACCTGCCTTCAGATAACCTCCTTTCGAGCAAAGTATCGAAGTTTAAAAAAAAAAGATTTCTTGGATTGGATGATATTTAGCTGGAGTTGTAGACATTACAATCAGAAGCTTATCACTGCATACATTGGTCTAATTGACATAAGGAATGTCAAGTTAGTGGGGAGATACTAGCGAGTCATCATGGTCCTCAACATTAGCATACAAACCACCATGTTCTAATAATCAAAATACGCAAATACCCCATCTCCAATTGTTTAACACGGCTGAATGGACGAAGGGGGATAAGAGGAGATTCGGGGGTGTCGAGTTATTAAAGTTCAGGATTATTTAGTAGCGGCCGTGTTAGTTGTAATTGGGGCGTAGACCACACAGTGGCCGGGCATGCGCTCGCACTGAGCCTCTTCGGATTTACGGTGTACCGGGACAAATATTGGAGTCTATTATAGTCGCAATTTATGAAACCGAACCGTCTGCCGTCTCCCGGATCCGTCCCAGGATTTATACCCATGGAAATTTCATTATAAACGGGCTCCGGGAAAAACTAAATCCCGCTGATGACGTATTTATTCCGTCCACCTGCGATTTACTGCAATCCTCTCGCTCGAGGACAATTTTTCGACCTCGGGGATTTATTCTCAAACGGTTTTTATTTACAGATGGCATAAGGGGGAAATTTGAAGTAATGAGGCATAAAATGGAAATTCCGCTCAGAAACCCAAAATACTAGAGAAAACAATAGTTACTAGAGGAGAAAACCTCTTTTAAAGTGTAAAGTACCAGTTTTTTTTTTTAATGTTGTTTTGATGTTTGATCAATGTTGACATAAAATTATTATTTGGAGATCCTGAGATGCGGTCTAGTGTGACGTAGGGTTTAGAAAAACATTTTCTTTATCGTGCCAACGTTTCGATCTTTATTGAGATCATCTTCAGGGCTTGGGATGTATAAACATTGTTTAAATTATACAAATACATGTAGGATGTGAAAAAGTGAATTTATACAATGCTAAAATTTTTAGACTCAATCGAAGTATTTGTACTCACTCGAAGTGTTTGTTTTCTGTGTACTTATAATACTTTGATTGAGTCTAAAATTTATAGCACTGTATAAATTCACTTTTTTCTCATTCAACATGTATTTGTATAATTTAAACAATGTTTATAAATCCCAGGCCCTGAAGATGATCTCAATAAAGATCGAAACGTTGGCACGATAAAAAAATGTTTTCCTAAAATCTACATCACACCAGACCACATCTCACGATCTCCAAAAAATCATTAACTAACGGTCACTAAACACCACACGTTGTCATAAAACTTGTGTGTTCATACTCTCTCTCCCCTCTCTCTCTCTCTCTCTCTCTCTCTCTCTCTCTCTCTCTCTCTCTCTCTCGCAAATACAGTTTCACAATTTCGGACAAAGTTTTATAAAGGACACAAATGAAATGATCAAGCAATCCAATTATAAAATTCAAACTTGATATTATTTTTCTTTTTTAAGGCACTTTGTCAATTTTGGTTATTTTTGATAATGGGATAAATTAGAAAGCGGATTTTGCTGGTGAAGTTTTTCCCAGAGGCGTAACTTGGTTTTTGCCGTTTGTTAGACTGAATTAAATGGTCGTTAATCTAGTTTGAGTACAACTTGCCGAACAGAACCGTTAAGGACGACATTAACCTGCATTAAAAAAGAGATTGATTAAGCTTTCCAAATTATTCTTGGCATTGCCTGATGATAATTCAAAAATCTTGTCTAGATTTGTTCCACCATGTTGCTTTTTCGTACTATCCTGGCCATTAACCATTCCTTCAAATAGAGTCTAGAAAAAAAAAAACGGGCATAGAAATGCTCGGGAATATATAAAAAATCAAGCTGGAATTCACAATCGAAAAAACTGTATTCTAAGATTTTTATTTCTACCTCCAGATTTGAAACCGTAAACTTTAATTCAGGCCAAACTAAAAATAAGAGAGTTTGAATAGTCGTAACGTTTTGCGTCCTGAGACTTATCACCGGAAATAGACGACTGTATGTCATTTATATAATAGAGATATATCGCTATAATAGACTGGAAATCCTGAAGGGGAGTAAATATTTAACTTTGAGGTGCTTGGGGGTGGAAATGACGTCATTCTCGCCTAGGTTGTCTGACGAATCGTTCTATTGGGGATTGCATTTATTGGAAGCTGGCATCTCGTATTGCGCCATGGGACAGGGGGAGGAACTGTATCTATACATTTTCTTTATTTAGGACACCCATAGAAATCCCATTACTGTTGTGTATGGACATCTATATCATTGACTGCCTTCCGACGAGATGGAAGAATTATTTGTACTATAAATGTCTGTCCCTTTTTTATGCATCCCTCCGATAAAGCCGTATGCTTTGAAAAAGCTTATCAGAAGACAAATGTTAAGGTAGAAAGTTCTGATTAAAAATAGTCTAAAACAGCCTCTCCAACCACGACTAAAATACTGAAATATATATGGTTTTAAATCCAGCAATTATCCTAGTCCAATCTAAAAACTTCAAACATCCATTAAGAGCAAAATATAATCAAGCCATATGCCCAATAATTATAAATAATTAACTAATAGAAGAGCAATCCTAATAAAATTGATTGCCTTCTAATCTTTCAACTTTAATGGCACGGTATTTCTTGTTATTTATTATTCGCATTTTGGATAACTATGGTTACATAAAATTGTAAGTTCGAAAAGTATAACGAATCACTAATTAATTTACGATATTGCCAGCAAGGGTTGGCAGGCCCAAATAATTAGTAACAAACGAACTGCAGGTTTATCTATCTCTTCTCTCTCTCTCTCTCTCTCTCTCTCTCTCTCTCTCTCTCTCTCTCTCTCTCTCCCTCTCAAACACAGTTTCACAATTTCCAACAAAGTTTTATTAGTCGTCAACAAAGAAATTTCATAATTCTTTTCTTCTTTTTAAATAAACAATGTTTTAAAATTTGAGCTAATGGAATAATTAATAATTCAATGTGTTCAACAAATTGTACGGCCCCTAGAGCAGTAACAATAAAGCAATTCTTAAATGTTTAAAACGATAAATTTAGAACGATTAAATTTGGGATTTAGCCATGAGGCTTTTTTAACGGTAATTTGAACTGCAAGTAGGAAAGTTTGAAATAGTGAGAAACAAGCATTAAGATGGTGGAGTAAAGGAAGGAAATTTAATTGTCAAAACAAATTTATATGGACCATATGGAATTTTAATCCAGGAACACGCACATATATGTTTTTATATGTGTATGATTGTAGTTTTGATACTTGATGATTTGAGGAGCCAAAAACATTTGACAAAAGGGGTAAATAGGTAAAGTAAATATTATTTCAGTTTCTTCAGAAATTCATTTGACCTTTATACCAAAGGCCTTCGAGATAAAGATGTAGAACACTTTTTATTTTGGCTTAGTTAGCTATCCTTGGAGACAATGAAAACCCTCCATCCCCTGAGAAGTTCATCGGTTAATTTGCAAATTCGGAACTTTGGAGGGTGAAGTTGCTTTTTGATCCGGCTACTATGTATTCCCGTCATGAGCCGTTCATGGGCCGAGCCTAATGCCAGGATAAGTACTCACGTCTTGATCCTCGACTTAACTCTAGTTGGCCACGGAGGAATTAGGACTTGGGGGTTGGATAAGCCCTGGCTAAGTTGTGCCTCGTATTAAATGAAAGCCCGGCTGAGGTGGCGGTCGTCTTTAATAAACCCATCCCTTCACTCCTTCGGGAATTAACCACAAGCGGTTACAAGTCGGTTATTAGATCGGCCGGGATCGCTTTGGATCGACTGGATCAATGCCGTGCCAGCCGCCAATCTGAACTCAGTCCATCCCTATTTACGAAATTGCCCCAGGGATTGGAAGAGAACAAAGGGGATTACTTTCGACGTCACATATATCTCCCTTAAAAGAATATCCTATTTTGACACACAACCTATCTTTGCTTCTATTTATAGGGAGAAAAACAATATTATTCTTCTTGGATCTTTTTTCCAATCCATTTGAGAGATCCTGAAATACATATGTTGTGACAGAGGCAGAATTATAAGTACAATCGGAGTAATTTGAACAGATTGAAAAGAACTACGCATGAATTGGCTTTTTTATTGAATTTAATGTTTTTTGACAGCCCAAACAGGTTAAGCTAATTAAAAATCTTCTTTAACGAAAAGTTTTTTTTAAATCATTTCCTATAATTTTTCACTATCATATATATTTTTAAAGCAAGTAAGTAAAAGTTATTGATTTAACTTTTAGTGGTTGAATAAATCCAATGTTATACAATTTGAAAAATGTGTGATATTTAGGGACCGTTAATTAATGATTATTTAGAGATCGTAAGATGCCGTCTGGTGTGAGGTAAGTTATTAAAAAATTTAAAGAAAGAACCAAAAAAAAAACCAAAATAATGAACCAAAAATATAATGTTGATATATTGCAGTCAGTTCGTATAAAAAGAGAACATAAACAACAAAGAACTATTCTCAAACGAAAGGCCCATAAAGACGTTTAGAGAACTCTTCACCCCTTTTTTAGATTTAAAATTCAAATAATTTCCACCGTATGGATCTCTCAGAGTCAATTTAAATTAAAAACATCACAATATGGTCTAAAGGATCTTTATCTTTTGTTCTTTTACGTAGCAATAAACCCAATAAAAACGCTACAATGCTTCAGCAGCTATAATAAATCTCATTCTAGCATATGTAAAAAAATAAAAACCAGGCAAGACAGTTGACCGTGAAGTATTTGAAGGCCGGATTATTACTAGCTAATGAATAAAGAAAAAAATATTCAAGTCCAAAAACAAATAGCAACAACAAGAAATATGCTGATAATTTTCAAGCAAAAACGTTCAATAGATAAATAATGAGTATGTTGGTCAGTCTCTATAAAAAGGTAGATTCTAATCACAGTAAGATGTTTTCCACAATCCGGATTTCAAGCTTATTGCTCAAATAACTACACCATCAGATTTCTAGCAATTCGTTAGTCTACAAGGCCCACACCATCGTTCTCATCATAATTACTTTTAATGTAATTTCCCAACTTTTCTTCCTCAAAGGCGGATAACTAAAAATGTTGTTTATAAGAACAATGAAAATTGAAACTGACGTATGTAACAGACGTTTGGGTAGATCAAGCGATTAATTGGTTTGACGCAGAAAAAAACCTGAGAAATTTATGCAAATTGTGAAATTGGGCTAAGCCGTAGGTCGACATTTTTGCTAATAGTGAACTCAATCATCTTTCAGAAGATGGACGAGGGTAGGGCGTTGCCTGAGACCTTATAAAATTCCCTCAGACCTACCGCAGAGGCCGTGGATCAAAAACAGGCATAAAAAAAGAAAAAGGAAACGATGGAATCGAAGAGAATGGACGATACAAAGTTATTGTCATTAAAGGATGGCGACCTCCGCTCTGCCATGGCTCAGTTTATGACATGTATCTAATGAAGCGTATTTATTGGACGCCCACGATACGGCGGTAATTAATATATAAAACCGAGCCTGCATCCCTCTCTCTTTTCGCCCTGTTTCCATCTCCCTCTTTAAGATTTATGCCCTACAGGACTCTTGGGAACCAGCTCTGTCTTAGAGTGGAGCTTTCTTTATTTATCCGCCGGTTTGATATCTTTATTTATTTTCAGCGACTTCCACCTACTCCGGGGAAGCGCGGCTTGGCAAAGGATTCCGAAACGTTTCAAGAGTCAAAGGAATCTTCCGCTTGATGGGATTTGACCGTCGAACATACCTCATGGATTCCTACAATACTCAATTCCTACTGAATATTCAATTCCAACGTCCAGGATTATACTCACACAAATTTAATTAAAAGATTTTGGTAACGAATAGCAAACTAAACGTTAGCATTGCTTTTTTACCAGAAAAAAAACCAGGAAGTTTAACTAAGGTTATTCTTGCAGGATTGCAGGACCTTTCAGGACAGATGTTTAGGCCCATTGTTGTAACTGTTATGCACGACTTACCCCAACCAAATAATTGTACAACCGCCCAATTCTCAGACGACCATGCACTACTTCAGTAGAAGGGCTTCAGTGGCCGCAACGGTTTAGGCGTTGATACGGCGCTCATCGCTTTAAAGTAAAGGTCCTGGGCTCGAATCTAGCCGCCCTGCATTCGAATCTGGCTTTTTTAAAACCCCACTTAAAAAAGAAAGTAAAAAACTACTTCAGTACAAAATTACTTTGACGAAGTACACTTCAAACTTTGTGTTAGTGAAATGTTACCATCCTACTACCTTTATAATATAAATAATTAGATTTTCGTTTTTATTACAAGAATATTTATATGTTTTGTGTGTGTGTGTGTGTGTGTGAGTGAGTGTGTGTGTGTGTGTGTGTGTGTGTGTGTGTGTGTGTGTGTGTGTGTGTGTGTGTGTGTGTGTGTGTGTGTGTGTGTGTGATTGGTAGCGGCCGCTGTGTGTAACTTAAAATTCAAAAAAAGAATTTATACGACTTATAAAAAATAACGTGTAAAGTAGGAGTAGCTAAGCATGTTGATATAATAGTCCCGTTACATCCGAAAATGATATCTTGAGCATTTTATTTGGCAAAAACGTATTGCATTTTGGCATTGGTGCGATGCTACAAATGTTCAAATTACTACAGGAAAGGATTTTAGTTAAAGTCTCCTAGCAGAAAGGGAGGTTTTCAATCAACTTAAAATATTTTACAATTATTGAATCTTTATTATTAATTAAACGGAATTTACTCGGTGATTTAGTTTCTCCTTATCCATCATAATGTATGAAATTATAAGGTAGGAGATGGATGTTGAAAATAGCCTATGAAGTGCCGTGACCGCATGTTTCTTGTGCTTATGTGAAATCGGGACGTCCATCTATAATCTTCATCGTCCGTAGTGCGATTACTCTCCAGAATGACAAAAGGCGGTTGCCAGATGATTATGAAGTGGGTGGAAACGACCAGGTGGAGGCCTCATTATAAATTTATCGATAGGCTCGTAAACCACAGATTATTGGGGGCCCGTGGCATTAAACAGGGCGAAAGAGAGAGAGAAAGAGGCCACGGTCATTATGCACTATCGACGTATAATGTCCGGCATTAATTTTCGCCTGGGAGGAATTTAACTTTTCGGCTTATCCACCCCCGCCCCCGGCAGCCAATTTAATGCAAGCCTCACGACCCGGAGGATTAAGGATAATTGTCGGTATTCCCGTGTCGATAAATCAAGGGATCGAAACGTAAGCGCGACACAAGGCCGATCCATCGTCGCCCGGGAATCCGTTAATGTCGATATATGGATTCAGAAGGAACAACGGACCGTGTCACTTATTTCCCAGTGCGTTATCAACTGCGATCCGACCCTTGATTGAGCATTGTATTCACTTCTGACCTCCACAAACCAACAAACCAAATCGCTACTGGCAGTTAGTTATTACTTATGCATCATTGACTTTAGAGATAGGAGTGAAACGTTGAAATGCCATAATTGATAATTTGGGATTCTTGGAAGCTAGCTTGTTAAAGTCTATTCAAATGTATTCAAAAATTTGAACATGATTGGAACACCATTGTTAACGAGAAATATTATTGGGTATGGCAAAAGTTATGGGACAATAGTAATCAAAGTAACCGCCCTTAGGACAAGGAAACCATTTCTACAAATTCAATCTGGCACAAAAATGGATCAATGTAAAGACATATTTGGTGGAACAACACTCATGGATAGTGGCCGACAAAAGACAGCCAAGAAAATCTTTCATAAGCTTGGTGTAGATTAACACTCACAATTTTATGTTGGGATTCTGGGTTGTCACAAACATTAATAATTAATGTTTCAACATTAATTTCATAGAGAAGAGAAGAAAAAAGTTCGCCCAGAATCGCACGAAACACAAAAGGACTTGTGATTTCATTTTCTCCGTGCGATATCGCATCATTTCCCTTCAAGAAATGATCAATCGGACATTTTTTATGTTGGCTAGATTAAACAATTTAATAACAAAAAGAACTTTTCTTGACAAATACAGTAAATAAAATTCAATACTGATAGCAAGCATCGCATCCATATATGCCGTGGAATGAAAAATGGGAAATAAAACATGCGGTATTGAATTCAATTCACCATGAAAAGTATGATTCATATATTGAAATATACCAAATAAACTGTAGGGTGGGTACGAGGCATTATTTTGTGATTATGTTAAAGGGATGTATTTTCCATTTAGCTTAATCCATTTTTACGATGATATTCACACGCTTTGAAAAAACGAAAAAAGAAGAGGGGTCGCGGTAATCGCACGTTGGCTGTCCTTTCCCCATATTGGAATACTTCAATCCCATAGGCTATCTATCAAACTGTCATATATTTCTGTTTGCGAGTTCAATCGACTGAGTGAAAACCGATAAACCGGATGAATTTTGCTTCTAACGGATGAATATTTCATGAACCTCCCTCTGCGACCGGTTGTCCTACGCGGTTTATTATTTTTTTACCACGACTCCTCATCAAACACCTCCTTCGTAAAGATTTGACCGTGCAAAGAAGACAAGCACATGGACAGTCTTGTCATTAAAATCATGAAAAACTTTTGAAAACCATTATTAACAAATGACTGCACTGTGGCAGAAATCAAATCAATCATCAAAGCAATTTAAGAATTTTACTTTACACAAGATAAAAACAAATAAAATGCAAATTGTAAAAAGAATATTTATATTTACAATCCATTGGTCCTGATGAATAAAAATGTTTAAAATTCAAAAGAAAAGTTGTCTTCTTGCTTCAATTGAAAACAAGCGTTTATCTTTATATAAATCCTGAAAAAAATATAATCACATAGACAATTAAATCTTTATTATGACGGATAGTTATCGTTTTCATGCTTTTTATCGATCGTAGTGATGAAATGTGAAATAGTGCATTATTTTCACTTCTATTATACCGAGATAATTGAACTGCTAGGGAACAACGTACTTTAAACTGACTGCCCGACAATACGTACCCTACGGGTTGGTTATGAGTTGTGAGGAAAGCAAAAAGGTTTCTCGTTTGTAAAGTATTACAATAAAATGCCAAGATAACGTGCTGATATGGCCTTCTTTATCGGGAAATAACTGACATATAAATAACTTTTTTTTTAGTTTTAAGTTTTTTTTTTAAGTTAATAGAAAACGACTACGTATTAAATACTAAATAAATTTTAAAAAACTATACGTCTTAAAATGCTCTGAATTGTACGTTTTTCTTACAAATATAATTAGGCATTGTACAATAAATATTTAAATGCTACCTAAGGTTAAAGATAAAAGGAATCGGCCTCTTTACAAAATTGTGCACTGCGACTTGTCTGTTATGCAATCTCCATTATTATGTAGAGCTTTCGTTAAGCTTAGGGGTTTTCATAAAATCCCAAAGCTTTGTTAAATATGTTTAAAGGCTCCAGTGTTTATCCTTGAGGACTGAGCTTTTCCTTTTCCGGAAGCAGGAATCTCAACCTGCATAGTCCAGGCACTCTCAAAAAACGTTATTTATTATCTATAAATATACATGTACATAATCAGAGAAAAATCATGTATATATTATACATGGAAATGATTCGTTAGACTTCAAAAAATGGTGTAAGTTGTACATAAATGTCTATGGTTTCGCATAATATTAAATACTGTTAAGCTATCTTTTTATTATTCTTCTTGGTTCAATATAGATAGCTCGTAGAATGTCACCCGATATGAGAATCATGCTTGAACACGACAGTAGCTGGGTCCTCAGGTTAGAACAATAAAGTTTAAAGTTATCCGGCCCCTTCTATTTGGACCACATGTCCGAACTGATTGTACAGTTTTTTAAACAGTTTTTCAAAGTCCTGAGGAAGGCGTCAAATACAGCCGTAAGCTCGATAGCAGAAAAAAATGTTGGTTTTTTTCACCTACATGGCTTTATCCCTGATCACTTTACTTTTTTTTTTTACGAGGGTTCGCAACAGCAGAGGTCATATAAACCCCTCAGGGTGCCGGTGTTTTTGAAAAAAAGCCCATTTGTAAGTATGTCGGGTTCAAATCCTGCGGCCTTGAATTTGAACTTACCTTGTACCCTTTACCTTACAGCGATGAGCGCCGTGTCAAAGACTAAACCTTGCGGCCACCAACGCCCCCCTTCAATACCTATTAATAGCAGATATGTGAAGGTTTAGTGAAATGTCTATATTTGTGCTTTCCAATATAAAAAAAAATAGTTTTGATTATCTTGAAGACACAATAAACAATACAAAAAGAGAAGTTAAATAATTAATAATTATAATTATATGATGATAATGATTATAAAATTTCCTTATCAGATGGACAGTAGTAAATCATATAAAACATTGTTTTTAAAGATTAATGCATATAATAAACGTGGATTGTAGAAAGATCTATCATTCACGCATAAAAATAAGGGCTATCAGTCAAGACCAGTTGGATATGAAAATGAGACTTTTTTTAAGAGCGGGATAGAGAAATTACGTAATTGCTTATAATTCAGAAAAAAAACATATACCTAAAATGTGTTTATAAACCGTTCAAAAAAAAACCTTATTGAGCCATTAGAATAATCGGGTGAACATTGATTACCATGTATGAAGACGTCTACCTGAGGATAGGCGTCACTATGACCCTGGGGGGAAAAAACGTTCCACTTCGTTATTGGGCCGGTCGTGATTTATCCATTGGCGAGATTTTTAATTAGCTTGGTTTTTAATTTTATTGCCGTTAAAAGGATAAATCTGCTTTGATATAATCCGAGTTCGGGAGGGATCCGGTGGCGATGCCTTGATTAGAATTTATCACTTCTAATTTTAAAGTGATCTGTTTACAAGTACAGCCGAGACCGGTCACGATTTCAATTCTTTCTGATAATGTTTTTACTATCATCGAAACATTTGTTATTATTTTAAACTAACTAAGAAAATCATGTCCCGTGGAATAATCTAATCATCTACTAAAAATTTCTTTATCTAGGAGAACGGACTTTCAGAAGAACATGTTCATATTAGCTTAATTTAATTTTTTAAGATTTGGCGGTATTTGATTTAAGGTATTACGTTTAAGGTCATACGTTTAACTAATAATAGTATTTATAAATGCTAACTTTTGTAAAATTCTCAAGTTCTCTCTAAAATATCTATAATTATCTTAATTCTGTATAGAAGTTGAAATACCTGTAATTACAACATCTCTCATAAAAAATAAAGAAATAAAATAATAAATATCCACATTCGGACGATTTTACCCAATTTCAAATATAAATCATTTTGACTATTGCCTTTCTAGGTAAACTAGAAAACGTTCAAAGAATCCTTGAGGATTAATTCAAAGGAGTAACAAAATCCTATAATATATATTTTTAGATGTTGTAAATTATAAATTAGCACACTCTCTACTCTCTCTATCCATTACCCATTTTACCCTTCCTCATTCTCACTCACTCTCACTCTCTCTCTCTCTCTCTCTCTCTCTCTCTCTCTCTCTCTCTCTCTCTCTCTCGCATATACAATCCTTTATATATATATATATTATAAGTTTCGCACGAAAGATGGTAATTGAAACAATTATTGCATATTGCAGAGTATTGAAGATGTAAGCTCAAAAAAGAATGTGTATTTACATAAAGAAAGAATTTTTATTTAAAAACATCAATTTTTTAGTATTAATTATTATTATTTTAGATTGTTTTGAAGCTTAATTAAATCTCCTGGATGCTAACTAAATGTAAGAGTAGCACATGTGATTGGATCTTGTGTTAATTCTCTTTCTCTGTCTGACCTTTGGTCGTAACTCGCCAGCTTTCTTCGCCCTTCTTTACTCCGGCCCGGTTGCCGGGATAAAGTTATAAATCTTGACTGAGCCTGCAACATATGCAAGCCAAGGTATGTTAACAATGCTGCAGCTACCTAGCGGCTCAGTTTTCACCCGTTCTCAATACCGAATGTTGGCGAACGATTGTTCGATTAAATCAACCAAATTCTCGTTTTTTTAAAAATGCCTATGTCAAGTTGGACATGTTTTACCTTCGGCCATAAGATTTTTTTTTTCTAACTGTAAGATTGAAGGTTTATTCACTATTTTTGTATCACTCTTGAACACCTTTATGAAAAACTATTAATCCATTTTTTCCCAATTATGTTTTTATTGTTGGTAAAAAAGGAATAAAATGATAAATTCAACTTTGAAATTGGTAATGAAACTTATACAGTAATTATTATGTAAAACATGGTTAAGTTGAAAAATTCTAACACTTGAGCCATCATGACGAATTTTTCAACTCTACCATGCTTTCCATAATAATTAATGTAATAATTACTTTGATTTATAGGGCCAACTTTAAACATATACTATATTAATCTTCCACATGAATATGAAATTTAAAATTTAAATTTAAATTAATAATTATTTAACTATTCGACAAAGCTTTATAAATTAAAAGTAGTACTTTCATATATCTGCTAATCCCGCTCGTGACATTAACTTTTTCATTTCAACCAAGACCTTACATAAAAAGAATAATTAATTGAAACTTTCATCTAGGTTAATTTAAAAAAAATAAATAACGGCGAAAATAAAATTTATGTAAGAATCCTGATCCACAGTTTATCGTAATGATTATTTGGAGATCGTGAGATGCGGTCTGGTGTGACGTAGGTTTTATAAAAATATTATCTTTATCGTGCCAACGTTTCGATGTTTATTGAGATCTCATCAGCGCTCAAAGTGTTTGTTTTCTGGGTAGAGGTGTCATTCTTGTGTGTCGGGCATTCTCAACACGACGCACAAAAATGACACATTTACACAGAAAACAAACATTTTGAGCCCTGATGATCTGCAAATAATCATTAACTAACGATCACTAAACACCACACACATGTTTATCGTAGTAGTGCTAGTAACTTATTCTCGCTATCATTGGTAATTGACAGAAGTTGGCAAAATGCGAATCGCTCCTGACCGAAATGTACTGATAAAGGAGGCGAGGCTGGATAATCACGTTCAAACTAGGAAGGAATATTAAAATCGTAAATAATTTCCATGTAGAATTACAAAATTTTCAAATAAATGAAATTCTGTGTTTTTTTGTTCTGATTTAAATTAACAATTAGTAGTAAACAACTTTCACGGAAGATTCACTGTTCAGACATGAGCCATCGAATCCAATCTCTAACGTCTGCCAATCACCCTTAAAATCTCCGTTTTGTACACGATCCGTTCATGTTATTGAAAATCAGGAAATTCAAACAAGGCCGGGTTATCCTTCTATAATGAGATACAAAAGTGATTTCGATTATATATATCACTTCATCGATGAGAAACACGGCTTGGTTATAAATTACAGAAAGGCATTTAAGCCAGGTAGCCATTGTGCCAAGGCAGGCTGCTCCCCCCACGACAACGGCCGGGACCGTTGAATAACTCCATCGGGGCAAAACTGGTCCCTCGGGTTTACGGGGCACTGCAGTGTCCTCACCCGTTGTCGGGAGGGGGATTTTAAAAACTCCTATGGCCGTCATAGGATGTTTTATGTCTTGGGATACCTTAAAAACTTAATTACGGAAACAGGTTGGGCGGCTTCTTGAAACTCCGAAACGCCTTTGAACACTGCTACCTTCTCAACTCTGTCAGCGGGTAGACCAACTGATATCTTACCTGAAACAAAACAAAAGAGAATTTTAGATAAATTAATTGGGGCTAAAAGTTAAAAAAAGAAGCAATTAACAGGATTTTGCACAAATATAAGGCAGTGAGTCAGTACTTCTTTTGGTAAAGACTCTTTCACACTGTAACACATTGTGTTAGAGTACATACCGCGTGTAACCTGTAATTATTTTCTTTCTTGAAAAAAGAAAAACTGAATTATTAGTCTGAATTACAACTACACCGGGAAAAGAATTAGCAGATTAAAATTTATTGAAGTAAAACAATAAGTTAATTGAATATAAACGGCTGTCATAATGTATTATATAGTTTATTTATTACATCGTATATAATTATATAGTTTACAGCATTGTTACTATCAAATTAAATTTGCCCGGGTGTTTACTGAAAAGTCTAATTGTTTTTCTGACTCTACAAATAATTAATTGACAACGTTCACCTACGTGTGTCGTTTCATTCATATTCATTACAATTTCATGTAGGCGTAGATTATTACATATAGATAAATTGAATTTGTTCAAATGTTTTTAATTGATACGCGGCGTTTCTTAATTAACCGTGCTTTCATAAATCATGACCGTCTGAGATAACCCGTAAAAGCCGAAGAGAATTTGCCCACTAATAGGCCGACATTTTGTTGCACCGGACCAACATTCCATTCAAATCTGAACAATAATATTCCAATAGAAACTAATATAATTCTCAATTAATATAATTTGGTTTATTCCTTACGTAAATAGCGTGCAAATCATAAATTTTTGCTTCTTCTCTATGTTCTAGTCTTTCAATTTTCATTATTTTATTACACTTTACTTGTCAGGTTTGAAAACAGTAGGCTTGAGCTTAGGGCTTCCCACCAAACTTTATTGCCAGCGGACACCTTTTACAAAACAAAATTCAAACCCCTCTCATTTAAATATTTAAAATTAGATACTTATAGTAGGTATATAGTAAATTAAATTTGAGTAAATTAGCCAGTCCATTGAAGCATTAGATTGACATCTTAACTTTATTTACAAAATCTAGTTTTACTCAAATATAATAATCACTATTAGTCCGTCTAATCTAGTCTGTTGTCAGATTTTAAAATCGAATCATTAAAATATGATTATGTGAACCATCACTGAATTAGACCAGAAAATTAATTATTTCTCTGTTGGTGTCAATAATGAAAATCTTATTATATAATCCTTTATTATTAGCGTTTTCCAACGGAACTATTAACCTTTGTATTGGGTTGTCCGGAAAATAATGCAGGATTTTAAGTTTTCATTAAAAAAAATCTATATAAAATATTCTGTTTACGTTTACAGGATTACTCATTTGTATGAATGTCAACACTTATTAATCCTCTTCCAAATGATATTGTTTGTTTACCTCTGTAGCATTCCGCTACTTGGAAATAATTCAGTCATCCTTATAATGTCAAAGCGAGAATTTCGTACGATTTTCTTTTACGAGTTTAAACTCGGCCGAAGCGGAGCCCAAACGGCTAGAAACATTAACCAAGTCTGGGGCGAGGGTTGTGTTAATGAGTGCACTG
This sequence comes from Cimex lectularius, assembly GCF_000648675.2. NCBI lineage: Eukaryota > Metazoa > Arthropoda > Insecta > Hemiptera > Cimicidae > Cimex > Cimex lectularius. Next base: position 2,083,753 of record NW_019392764.1, on the reverse strand, counting down.
TGCAAAGGTGGTTTAAAAAATTTCGGGAGGGAGATTTCAGCCTTGAAGATGAAGAAGGTCGTGGAAGGCCTTCCTCTCTTAATGATGATGTTCTGCGATCAGTGGTGGAAGAAAACCCCAAAACAACTGTTCGAGAACTTGCAGAGCAACTCAAAGTCAGTAAAACGACCGTCGCTGACCACCTCAAGGCGATTGGAAAAGTGAAAAAACTCGAAAATTGGGTTCCACACTCATTAAACGATCGCCAAAAAAATCAGCGCTTTGATGTTTGTGCATCACTTCTTTGTCGAAACAAAAATGACCCATTTCTGGCCAGAATTGTTACATGTGACGAAAAGTGGATTCTGGACAGTGGCTCGACAAAGGAGAAGCTCCAATACATTTTCCAAAGCCCCCAACTCATCAAAAAAAGGTAATGGTTACGGTATGGTGGGCTTCATTTGGTTTAATACACTACAGCTTCTTAAATCCTGGCGAAACCATCAATGCTGAATCATACTGTAACCAAATTAATACCATGCATCAGAAATTGGCAGTAATGAAGCCCTCTTTGGTCAATCGGAAAGGGCCCATTTTGTTGCATGACAACGCTCGACCACATGTGTCACGTGTAACGTCACAAAAATTATTGGAGCTTGGCTATGAAACTTTGCCTCACCCACCCTACTCTCCGGACCTCTCGCCTACTGACTACCATTTTTTTAGACACCTGGACCACTACTTACAACACATAATATTCAAAAATCAAACGGAACTGGAAAATGCATTTATTGACTTTATCAATTCTAAAAATTCTGAATTCTACTCAGACGGAATTAATAAGTTACCAACACGTTGGGAGAAATGTATTGAGAGTATGGGAAATTATTTTGATTAAAGAACATTGCTTTAAAGTAACTAGTTTCTTTTTTTTTGTTTAATACCAAAATCCTGCATTATTTTCCGGACAACCCAATAAAAATATCATCCCAAAAGGAAGATTATTCGAACAATCTTAACAACTAAAGTCAGCATTTTATTGAAGAATTAATCATATCTGGATAAACTGTAATACGATCGCAAATCTGGCATTAGATGGCTAACTGTCATAGTATTTTTCTACGGAGGACAGAATTGGATATAGACCAAAGATCAAACCCGTCAATAAAGAAACTCTTGGTTCATTATTCTATAGCTTTTCTGATAAAATTAGATATATTGAACATTATTCTCTTAAGTTGTATAACAAAATTCGTTCAAACTATCCTTACTGTTATCAGAGTTTTGGCAACGAATCTTATAACTAATCATATATTTTCCAAGAAGAGTTTGTAATGAAACAACCGTCATCAATTCCAATATTGTTTAATAATAAACTGAAGGACAAATTTAACGCACCACTCAATATATAGTTTATAATTAAATCCATTATCTTTCTCCATTAGTTAAGGCAATTAGGAGCTATATTTGTCAATATAACAGTAAATAATGCTTTGTTTACTTTAGTACGGATTCATCCCATTTTCCAAAAACGTAGCATTATGCCCTTCCATTCTGCTACGCCTAAGATCGCTTTCAGTTACTTTTTCGTTCGTTGATTTCGTTTAATATTATTCTTATTCTTAAAACTTTTTCAATGGCTCTAGTCAAACATTTGAGTGTGACAGTGTAAGGGTCATAACATTATTAGAGAAGGGATACAGCCAGCGCGAAGTATACAGGAGACCGAATCACTCTACAATACGAAGGGTTCTTCGGCGCTTCAAAGAAATAGGGCTTCACGCTAGAAAACCAGCACAGGACCGACCTAGATCTACATACCAGAGAGACGATAGATTCATCCGTCATCAGGGTCTACGAAACCGCAGCAATACGGGAAATGAGATAAGAAATCTGATAAGATAAGTCCGAAATGCTTCGAAATTTCGGCACTCGGCTCTTGTGGTTTGAGAGGGAGAGGCTTCGACCTCTGCTTACCACAGCTCAGAAAATGACCAGGCTTCAATTCGCACGGGAACATTTGTATTGGACATTGGAAGATTGGAGAAGAGTTTCTTTACAGATGTGGTGAGAGGCTTCAAATCTTATGACGGGCGTAATTTCATACAGAGACGCTCAGAAGAAAGGTACGCCCCATGCTGTATGGTTCCTCAGGTGGCATTCCGTGGTTGGACATTGGTGTTCTAGAGTGGCATTTCCTTGGAAGCCCGAACCGAATTGGTTGTTGTGCTAGGAAGATCCCTAACTTCACAGAGTACTTACAAGACATAATCGAAGAACATGCAGTGCCATTTGCACTCCACATCGGTGAGAGGTTCTTGCTGTGCTGACATGCAGGATAATGCCAAGCCCCATAGAGCAAGTATGTAATGTAGGTGACTACCTGAATACGGCTGGAATTGACTGCTTGGTGTGGCCAGCTCGAGGTCCAAAATTGAACCCAATCGAACACACTTGGGACCAATTAAGCGACGAGTACGACGGCGAAATCCAGGTTCTAACACTCAAAAATTGTTGGAAACGGCTGTTCTTGATGAATGGGAAATAATTCCTCAGGATTTTATACACTTTTTTAAAAGAATTATTTAATAAACATTTTCTTTTTAAATGTCTTATTTTTAAAACCAAACCTATTTTTATTTCTCCCAATTAATTAAGGTTTTTAATTGAGATAAAAAAGTCAGTGTCACGAGCGGGATTCGAACCCACGACCTTCGGCTGGATACGCCGCTACTCTACCACTTGAGCTATCGTGACTTCGATCCTCTCGGGCACTAACTTCCCATCTCAACCCCACCTTTCGCATTTTCCCTCCTTTTCGCCATTTTTTATTTTATTATGCAAATATGAATAAACCCAAATATATTAAAATTAAGGGTGGTGCGTTTATTTTGTTCATTTTGTTATCCAGTGTGTATGAAATTTAATTATGCTAGTATTGGGCTATTCGTCAAAGAAGGAAATTCGTTTGGTTAAAACTTAAAGTGACAAATATATCTGGTCAGTCTGTCTATTCTTGTTTCGACCTGGTATCAGATTCTGACTTTACATGATCATATAATCAAAAAAGTAATTTCCTAAAAACCATGTAATTTGATATATATCACATAATTTGTTTCATAATTTGTGAATCATCTTCAACAAGCAGGTGAGTCTTTGACGATTATCTGGCTTTAATTATCGTAACTTAAGTCTATTCGATAAGAAGGTCGATATTTTGGTCTAAATGACATCACAGTGATGCACAGTGATCTGGACAGACTATCCTCTATTTGCTCTATTACAAGAATTTGCAGCATAATCAGAGAGAGAGAGAGAGAGAGAGAGAGAGAGAGAGAGAGAGAGAGAGAGAGAAAGAGGGAGGAGAGAGAAACAAAAGATTTGGAATTTGTTATTTATAGTTATAAAATATGGATAATATTTCGTGCTGAAAGGACAATTCAGGAACAGACAGATTAATTATTCTGCTTATGGCTTTCTGGTTTCATTGAGTATAAATTGATTTCCGAATTATGTTGTCTTGGTATATTCGTCATGGAAGGTAATTATTTTGGCTCAAAAGTATGTACGATATACACTGCTTTGACTCAATGATCTGTTTGAGAAGAGAGGGCGTTTTTAAATCACAATTTTATATCATAGGATGTAAAAAGGTAGTTTACGATATGAGCTATGACTTTTCCATTTAGAATAAATTGTTATACAAAATGACATTGTTTTCGAAACGGACAAAGAGCTCAATCGAAGTTGGAACAGTTTATGGGGTGGTCAGGCGCGCCAATGACAATATCTCACATGGCCCTGTTGGAGCTCGCAAATCCCCACTGAATAAAAACGGCGGAACACACAAGGCTCGGGTCGTAAAACAAAAGCGGAATTATCGGTCCTCCCTTCTCTGTCGTTCTTTCTCTCTCCGATTCGGACAGGACGGTCTCTTCCCTCTTACTCATTCCAGCTCTATGAGATAGTAGCATGGGAATAAATCCAACAAATCATCGTGAGCATAAAGAGCCAGTCCCCCAGAGGGCGGATTCAAGATAGCATTTCAAAGGCCAGATAGAGGGGCCACCGCACGGCCACGCGAGAGGTCCTGTTTATTTTTCAAAAAGGCCGGCACCGATCCGTTCATTATGACGTTGCCGGCTCATTACGGCCCGCTTGAGGCTAGTTTCGAAATATGCCGATAACGATACATCACGACGGTGCCATATACATAATAGGACCTCCGATGATTAACGACTCTTCTTGAATTGTATTTATTTCAAAAATACTTGTCTTTCATAAAGCTTCCAGGATTTATGCCAAGAACCGATGTTTTATTTAAATGTATGCTAGATTGTGTCTGTTTAGTCTCAACGTTTTATTTTGGGATTACATTTATCTACTAAAACACAGCTCAGTCGTTAAACTGAACATCCGTTTTCAAATGCCTGATTATATTGGCAGAACTGCAATCATAATATGACTTTCATAGTTTTTGGGAGTATAAACGAAGAAATTATGATTAAAGGGGAAATACCTTTCAGTCCTAACACTCATTGGTTTTTGGCTGTGAGAATTGTTTTAAGGTCAATAAAAATTGACGTCAGAAGTTGGTTTGAATCAAATCAAATTTAAAAAAAAACATGTGACAGAGGAAACAACCTAGTGTTAACCCCCCAACTTAATTCTTTTTTTATTTTTATTGTAAAATAAAAATTTTTTATCGTATATAGAATCAAATTTTTTATCGTATATAGAATACCAAATAAATACATTTTAATTAGATTATATCGCTAAGTGCAATAAATCATTAAAATTAATATATTTTGTAAATATTTATAATTTGGTTCTGAAATCCTATCCCGTTTAGCCCTCTTCTCATTTCTTTTTTTGTGTATGTATGTCGTGTTTTTCAATTCACCGATTTTAATATAATTTTATGTGTTATCGCATGACTTCAATTGGTGAATAATTGTAAGTAGTGCTTTTATTGGAATCGAACTCCTAAGTCGATTAAATCTGTTCGAAGGATCCATGAGGCTTTTAAGGGCTGGTTCGAGTTCAATTATCTATACCTTGCCGTTGGATGTGGACCGTATCGATTAAACCGGAAGGCAGTAGAATGAATGATCACGGAGTACCATAAAACCAGAAGGAACGACTTCCAATGATTGTCCCTCCAGCTAATCAATCCTCCCTCCTATTGCACATCCTGTTTTTCTCTTTTTGCGCTCCTCCTCCTTGTGGACCTGTGGGATTTAATCTTGGGCCAAGGGCGGGGAAGGTGCAAAATTATTTAATTAAACTCTGTTCTGTTAGTTGGCGCAGTTGTCGACGGCCTCCCTCCTCTGGGAATGGGCTAATTCTAACCGACTTGGACCACGGGGAGATTAGCGTTCCCTTTTTCCCCTGGGGATGTCGATAGTAGCGCATCAAAACTACAACATCGATATAAACTTTGCGTCCGAATTTATGCACTTTTAATAATGTTTTTTCGGAGATGATAAGAAAGAGAGAGAAACCGTATTCAGTCTCCGCTGACATTGTTCTCGGGTAGCATTATAATTGCAAATGTAATTCTATTCTTCAGGTTAAAAGCTATGCACAGAAATTAGTCTCCTGTAACAATGGATTTGTTGCATATGATCCGGGTGTGTAGACCTGTTGCCAAGACAATTCAATGTCCTGGCATATATTACGGTCCTTATCCCAACAGGTATATGTGTAATAAATAATAAATTACCAAATCGTTGTCTAATCTCAAATCTAGAAAAACTTTATTAACAATAATATATTAGTAATTCAAATTGGTAAAATATTACATCACGATTTATAACACTAACAACCACAATGATCGGAAGACTATGACTATAAAAACATAGTAATGATGTAAACATTACATTCAATTTTTATATCAAAATGGAAAAAATTTTACAACATAAATTAAATGGTATTTTCAACATTTTATATTATTATGTTATAGTACATAATTAAATTAAATATATTTTAAACAATAGTAACCATCAGTTTTCTTTTAATTTGCTTTCTCTTGGTTTTATTTAATGTGCGTTTGATTTTTTGCTATTGTCAATTTGTTTTCAACTTGTAAGTTATTATTAAGTTTGAAAAGAACAACTGTTTATTCGTAATCAAATGTTTTTTCTCCAGGCGTACTCCCCCCCAATAAAAAATAATAAGCACAACCTAAATGATGAAAAATATTCTTGGATCCTTTTTTTATTATTCCCTTTATTATTCCTATTATTTTATTTATCCCTCTGAACCAGCGACAACCATTTTTACATCAGCAAAGAGAAATAATAATAAAACAATAAGTGATGACAAATTTAGTTTGTTGTTCAAAATGAACCCTTCATCACTACATTTGAAAACCATTATTTACAAAAAAACATTGGTTTAATATGTGTGGTGATTAGTGACCGTTAATCGATATTTATTTAGAAATTGTTAGATGTGGTCTGGTGTGATGTAGGTTTCAGAAGACTCTCGACACGACACGCAAGAATGACACAATTACACAGAAGACACACTTTGAGCCCTGAAGATGATCTCAATAAAGATCGAAACGTTGGCACGATAAAAAAAAGTTTTTCTGAAAACTACATCACACCAGACCGCATCTCACGATTTCTAAATAAGTAAAAAAAAATAGTTTAATAGACGAAATAAATTTTGAGAAAATCGTACTGAAAAATTGCAGCCAATGGTATTGCAACGATTAAATTATCTTTAAGAAATGCTTAAAAATGGTAAAATTTATAGCTTGAAGCTCGAGTAGTGACTCTAACAGAAATATGGTCTCTACTCCCTTAAAAGAATGAAATCTACAATCTTAGATTAAGGCTTATATGCAATAGTCTTTTTTATAAGATAAATAATATGAAACTAAACTAAAACTTGTAACATAGTTTACTAAAATCTAAAGTTCACAAAAGTGTGTTTTCTTATCAGAGCCGTATTTTAAAGTTTGAAATGAAATGCTAGAAAAGATAGCAAGTCACAGTGTGGAATAGGGTGAGACAGTAATGCATTCGCAAAAAATAAGAGAGGGGAGGCAAAGACAGAGGGAAAAAAGTATTTAAGGTATAATTTATTCAGAGAAAGCCGATGGTAATGGAAGGAGTCATTTGCGACCAGATGGTATAAATATACCACGGCAGCGCAGGAAAAGAGTTGCCGAAAGTATCTAAATAAATGGAAATCCTTTTTCCTCGGCCCTACCGAGGCGGAGCAAAGTTATTTCATGCAATTCAAAGTAGGGATAGGGTTGTAAATCAGGTTAGAAGAGGGGTTCCAAACAGTTATTCTCTACAGGCTTTTTCACTGGAGCGACGTTGGAGTTTTCGACTTACACAATCAGAAAACATCAATGATACACATAAATGTTGACAATTCATTTTTATACGTTGTGAGAACTGGAGACATTGAGACAGGCTTAGCTTTAAAACTAAAAGCGTGTTCATGTTTATTTATATGTTGTTTTTCAATGTGTTCATAAAAGTACACAAGTATGGACCAAGTTATAAATATTATATTGACAAAATTTCAATTTATCTTGTATTGTACTGTGGTTTGACCCCTCGTGTTTGTGAAGGGTAGTGTGGGCAAGAACCCTCCTTTCCAGCGATCTGAAAACCAGAAGCAGATGGAAGATTCTGACTATATATCTACGAATAACTAATATGTGATATTTTAGTGTTTTCTACAATAAACTATTAAATTTTCCACTATGAACAAAAGTTTTTCAGTTTTAAAGTAATTTAAGTAATACTGTTTTTATAATGTCTATTTGTTACCGTATGTAAAAACAATTAAACAGTTATTTTAGGTGATGTTAACAGAAAGTTATTGTAACGACAGTGAAAAAAATTGAAAAAGTTATTTGACACTATGTTGGTACTAAATATAATATTTTATTAATTAATTTTGTTGTAAACTCGGTATTGATGTATTATTAATAATTTATTCATGAGGATTGTAATTCACTAACTCAAAGTACTGTCAAGTTCTATTGCATTTAGTATGCGTGTTCATTTTTCTCTTTCATAATATACATAGTCCCATAAATGTATTTGCGTGTTAGCGAGAGGGCCGTTTGATTGCTTAACAAGTGGGATGACGATGGTTTTTTTTATGGCGTGACATCGAGGGGGAGGTTTAGAAAATATATTAAACTCGACTATGAAGTCCCAGAGACTACATTCAAAAATTACATTATACATTCACCCTTCAAGTATAAATTCCCCGTTAATTTCCCAATTGGTCGGGACGAGCAATAACCGGCTAAATGCCGAGAGTTTTTCCAGTCGTTAACCGAGAAGAAGAAACGGAAGCAGTTTCACAAGTTGGACCCCGGCAGGGGAAAAGGAAAAAGTTTCGAAGAAAACAAGCAGGAATATTCATGAAGAGTTAACGGCAGGGGCCAGGTCCGGCGATCGGAGGCCGGCCATGGGATGGGATTAAAATCCCCGGCGGAAAGGGGATTTATCGGTCGGTTTGTTCTATACAAAAATCCTCCATAATTCAAGGCCTGGTGTGAATTAAAGGATCGGCCTCCACGTGGGGGTGGTTGTTGGTCGCTCGCGGGATGAGGGTTGGCCGGGGGTGGAGCATAACTCAACCCTCTTCATTATCACTCTGATATACTGGGTAACAAGTTCCCTCTGCATGGCCATCACTCTCTATCCCTCTCTATCTCCCTTGCCCTTTCGCTTATCCAATATGTGTCACTGAAACTACGATCTACAGGTACTTTCTTCCAATTTAATGCTTCCTGATATGATGTCATGAACAAACGAATGTTTAAAACAGGAAAAGTCATATTAACTTATCATATTATGTTACTATAAAATCCATTTTTGTATATAAAATTTGTAAAAATTACTACACCTGTACCACCCTCCAACAACAAAGCGTGGAAAATCATGTAGAACAGAATTATTTTTTTGCACTAAATAAAGAGCAATTATCAAGGTATTGGTGATTAAATGAATTTATTTCCGAGCCAAGAATATATATGAGTTTGTGTAGAGTGAGTGGTGTGAATATGAGTGAAAAATATAATTGATAAAAAAAGGTGCATAAAAAAAGATAAATGGATCGACAGACCTTTCAAAAAGACCCGACAACTGGATCCGTAAATAAATATCGGTTTTGACTCAACGGTTTTCAAAACTGAAATATTTTAAATAAAATAAGAAAAGGAGCACTACCCAACAATAAGACAATAAATATAAGGCTTGTTTTATTAGTCTAGGTGAGGAGCCAAACACAATGAACATTACATTAAAATAAAAAGCCAGTGTCATGAGCGGGATTCGAACCCATGACCTTCCGCTAAGTACGCCGCCGCTCTACCATTTCAGCTATCGTGACACCAACTTCCCATCTCAACCTACCTTTCGAATTTTCCTTCCTTTTTGCCTTTTTTCAAAAAATTCGAAAGGTAGGTTGAGATGGGAAGTTGGTGACCGAGTGGATCGAAGTCTCGATAGCTCAAGTGGTAGAGCAGCGGCGTATTTAGCCGAAGATGGAGGGTTCGAATCCCGCTCGTGACACTGGTTTTTTTATTTCAACCAATACCTTACATAAATATTAATTAATTGGAAGAAGTTATTTGGTTAATCGGACCACGAAATATAATGGATTACATTAAAATTGTATGTACTATTAAATTATTTATGAGAACACTTCCAACCGAACGTACTGCGATGGTCGTCTTCAAATTACTTTTTTCTTAGGTATTTGTTATTCTTTTTACTTAATTGACTAATTTAAGCGAGTTTTAATGCGTATTGAATGAATGAACCAATGAAAATTGGTGTGACGTGTTAGATATGATGGTTTAAGGGCCAAAGTATTTAGTATTTTATTGTGACTACAGGAAATTTAAGCCTGTAATAGTTATTTCATAGTGCAGTCTGGCCACTGAGGGGGAAATACATCGTGTTCAGGGTGGATTTTTTTCCGACCCCTATGGAAAGCAGACGGGTGGGGTAAATGTAATAAATTCTCCATTCCCCGACTTGCGGTATTGGCATCAATCTAACCTAATATAAATTTGCATCTTTCACCATCCCAGTTTCTCCGCCCTTCTTTTACCATTTAATCTGCGAGAGTGAGCATTAACTCAGCCCTAGGTAGTTCTCCGGAGTGGCCATCTGCATAGGAAGATGCGCTCCTATGGAAATCCAGGAGCTCTTTACCCAATTAGTTCTATCGACAAATTCCCGTTTTTTTCTTCGCCTAGCAAAACCCTCCCTCTCAGGCTTTATTTATGCCTTCGCACTTGTTAAAGAAGAGCATGCATTTCCAATTCAGACTAGTGCAGCTTCTCCTGTTATCCGAGTTAAGTCCCCTCTTTTTTGAATATTTTATAAAGGGCGGTAGATCTTGATAAAAGCTTCCCTCAAATGCGTTTATCACTGAAAGTAAATGCAGTTTCTATACTGAGAGATAAGCTAAATATTTATAGTACCAGGGAAGAGATAGAAGTAATTATTTATCAAACATTTACAGTAGCGTATTGCATTATCGATTTCCATTTGATTCACGTGTTAAATTTATCACTTTTTACTTATTTTACTTATAACTCACATGATCATATGATAAAACAATTTTCGATTAGACAAAAACTTGGAAAAACCTATAAAATTTATACACATTGTAAAGGATTTTGTGGTTTTATTGGGGTGAATTCCCCAGTGGACAGAAATAAACACAAACATTAAAAAATAAACAGTAATAAATTGTGACTTTGTATTATGAAATGAACAAATCTCCATATTTCTAATAGCTCTAATTTAAATTCTTTGAGAATAATAAGTAAGAAAAATAATCGATGTTCCAACGAATGTTGGTTGATCCACATATTTCTAGAGGAAATATAATTTATTATAATTATTGTTTAAATTAATTCCTGTCACTGGGTTGTTATAAATATGGGAGCAGCTCGTTGTATGCACGGAGCAAACAGCCTCCTCCCGGTGACCATAGGAAGGGAAAACGGGAGCTTTTTACGGTTGTTTGCCGTCGTAAACTCTCCGGCAACAGCCGACGGTTCGCGCTGATACATAGTACAAACTGGAAGGGCATACATATTTGTGTATTCTTGTTAATTATCGCGGTTCGGCGGGGTGTGTACTCAACGATAACTCGCCCTCGCACCATTTTATGGCATATTCGCCCCTTCCAGCCGCCCCCGAGCGAAGCCCTTTTCCAAGGGCTATTGGACCCAATAAAACAATATCCAAGGGGGAGTTTGCACAAGTGGTCCGGTCAAATGTTGTCGTCAATTTACGGCTGGAATTCGTAATCGGCTTTGTTTCGTCTCTTGTACAAACAGCACGCAGGATTTTTCGCAAGCCCCCATTTAACGAAAGTCTGCTTGTTCATCCAGTCGGATCAGCACAAATAATATGAGACACCAGGTGTGAATGTATTATTCAATATATTCTCTGAACTTTGCATGTTGCTTGCCTTTTAACCCCAATCGCTAAAGCCATATAAACAATAAATAAACGAGCCTAACCCCATAAAAATAAGGACAATTAAAAAAGTTGAAAAATAATCAGTAAATGGAAGTTCTTCGTCATTCCTAAATCCTAGTTCCAATTTTGTCCTACTATACTGTAGGATGAAATAATATTTTGCATCCTAAGATTGGTTTTGATTTCTTAAAAGAGCAAATTATTCGTGCCAAAGTATAATAAATATAAAGACGGTCTAACGATATATTGTGGCAAGCTAATGTTGACAAACTTAGCGGAAAACCAATTAAACTCTAATTAAACACTTCGAGGGGTGAGCTTCACAGATCCTCAGTATTTTATGTAGTTGGAAAGGAACGTAAGGATTTTCTGAGATGGAAATTATCCGTGGGGTAATATAATGTAGTGGTTTAAATGTAAAATATTTTTTCCAGTCCATAATGAGAAAATCCAAAAACCCAACGTAACACAATGAAAAAGTAAAGAATTTAAAATTTGCATAAATCCTGTTAATTCCTACACATCACCCGATTCATTAACAGAAAACATGACAGAATTTACTCCGACTTATTTGCCTATTTAATAACAAAAATTCAGTGGTGTCTGTCATAACTTAATATTGTTTGTAAAAGAGACCGAAACCCTTAAAAGAATCCGTCTAGTCTCCCAGTATGTACTATCAGGCTACACGCTACGCCTCTGACGACCTCTGACTTCTCATAAACGTATTGCTTTTCCAAAAAGGTTGAAACGCCGTTTAAGTCATAAAACGCTTAGACCAAACACTTGACAGCTAATATACGAGAACGACGTTATTAACCTTACCTATAGCAAGTAAAATAAATAGTAACTATGACACAAGGAGGTTATCACGTACTGACGTTGTTTCTGGCGCTATGTTTCTTAAAAACTATGTGTTAAAAACTTTAAAATTTGGTACGGTCCTTAACTGTAGTGCTGCTGGATGATTCTAAGTGCGTTAAGTGTCTTAACGAGATCGATGAAAAGAACAAAATCACATGCTCTCACTGCAAACTGCCAACGCCAAGTTTATGGATTTCCGAGAAGAAAATACTGAACGATTTATCTCGCGTAACGAGGTTTTTATGTTTTAGAAACAGGATTATTTCCAAATGAGAAAACGATTAAATTAATATCATCATTCAAAAGATATTTGACTGACTTTAATAATCGGAACAATCATTTGATCCACTTAAAAGTGAAGCTAAATCACTTAAAAAGACTGGGAAGATATATTAAAAAACCGGTTATACCAAAATCTCGACTCGGTTATTTATGAAGCGTATGAAAAAATATAGGCAGAAGAATTTTATTTTATATGGAATCAAAGAAAATGGCTCCTCTGAATTGGTTTCTCCAAGATATTAAGGAAATTGTCTCTTTTTTATCGTTAAATGAAGAATTTGGGCTAAAATGTTTTATAAGAAGCAAGAAGATTATTCCAAAACACCAACACCCATCGAAGCAGTGTGTGACTCTGAAGAAGGTACCAACCTCATTCTCAACGGCTTAAATTTAAAGCGGAAGAATGAGAATTTTGATCACCAAGTATCCCGAGACCGCACCCAAAACCAAAGTCATGTGTTTTTTGAGCTAAAGGAAGAAATATAAAAAAAACTAAATCTGGATAACATACTCTTGCTATAGACATTATCATGGTGTTCCTGCAATAGTCAATTTATCTCTTTTGTCAAATAAAAAACAAAACTTTTAAATAAATCAAATGTACCGTTCTTAACATTCAAAAAAAAAATTTAGAGGTATAAATACTAAACTGGATGTACTGCGAAATATTATCGAGTGTGATATTTTTATTTATTGTATAAATGTATTAATGTGTGAGTAAAACTATCATTTACAAAAAGTGAATCATTCTAGTTTTCTTCTCCCTCTGAATTGTTAGATAAAATTCAAAATAAATCTATTAAAATTTATTCATTTTCGATTTCCTCTCGTTTCATCCTCAGAACGGTTTTTTCTCTCTATAATCAGCAGCACTAGCTGACATAAGGCGTTTTTTCTTTTATTTCTTTAAAATATAATCCCAGGCGACCATCTATGTTTTGTGCACCCTTTTGTAAAACGAATTACTTATTTGATTCACCAATAAATAAAATAATGAGAGAAGGAAATAAGATACATACATATTGATTTTATTCATGTACATTTTAATACATTTAAATATAAATTAAAGTCAATAATTGTATAGAGTAATTTGAAATAACTGTAATACTAAGCATTATACGTTTTTATATAAAATAGGTTTATCGTTATTATTATTAATATTTGTTGTTGTGGTTCTTGATATTTTATCAATTTTGTTTATTTGCTACTTAAATTGTTTATAACCCCATGATTTATGTTCTTTGTACCTCAAGTATCTTTGTATCTTTGATCCGTATGCATTTTTTCAAATGACTTACTTACTACTAAATTACTTAAAATTAAAAACCAAGTGTATATCGTATACAATTACAATAACAAAGCATAGGTTAATATTTTCTATTCCTTTTCATCGGATGATAAAAGATATATGTTTCATTGTGAGCTAAGGCCGTGAAAATATCGTTCGGAAGCATCTGTTGTCTATCCCATTTAAAACATCAATGTACACAAAGAATGGAATTTGAGAAATTACTCGTAGAGGTTGGACGAACTCAATTCAAGGAAGTTACCTGTGAAAAGGTAACAAGGAAGGTAAAAAATGAATAACGCCTGACTTTCTATTTAGGAAACATGTTAAAACGTCCCGGTGCCCCTAACGGTACAAATGTTTTGACATAAAAAACGTCTAGGAGGGTAACTGTGCCGGCTCAATTCTTCACCCTCTTCCGGAGAAAGTTGCACCGGGTGGTTTTTTAAAGGAGAAGTGTAGGAGGAAAAAATTTACAACCCTCTTTGACCCACCCTTTGGTGAAAGTCCTAACGGTGCTCCGGACCCCACGGGTATCCGTGGCAAAAGTTCAGTTCCTCCCTGAGCATCGCGTAGGGTAAGTAGGAACTTTTTTAACATGCTTTTAGTTTTGCCCATATTTAAAGTTTTAATCCGTTAACGGAACCTCCCCTTATAAAAAGGGGGTTGATTCTTATCAAAGCCGTGCATAACTAATTTTCCAAAAGAGGACGATAAATAATTGAACACGCCCCTCATTTGTCCGATTTCTAATATACAGCCGGTCGTAATTCAAGAGACGGGGGCGGCAGTTTATATAAGACACCAGTGCGGACCCATTAATTCCTGCCCGGCTCCCTCCTTCGTGGAAGAAGTACCGGCTGGAGGGTTCCTAGACGGTAAGGGGATTATGTAATTAAAACCTGATAGCGAATTCTTCCCCTTCCAGATGGGCTGCCCGTTTTGTTTATTAGGAAAGGGCGTGTGCTGCCTTCTCAAGAGACAATGGAGATCTTGGTTCATAAGGGGTCTTCCTCCCGCTACAGGCTTTGTCCGAGGGACAATGGAGACTGGTTGAAGTGTTTCCTTTAAGGAACACAATCTCTAAGCATGAGAAATTCTTATTTAAGCGCATTAAAGTCCGTCTTAACTCAGGTGACTATGTTAAAATCGCCAAACATTTTTGACATAGCCAGTCATAACGACAACAGAGAAAATATGATATAATGAATCAATTTTTATATTTTACGGTTTTTTAATACTTTTGTATCAACATTAAGATTCTATTCTACCGTTTTCCCATTTGCTAGAGCACCATCAAACTTGATAAAATTAATTCAAAGGATTCTAAATAATTTTTCACATCCTACATGTATTTGTAAAATTTAAACAATGTTTATAAATCCCAGGCCCTGAAGATGATCTCAATAAAGATTGAAACGCTGGCACGATAAAAAAAATGTTTTTCTAAAACCGACGTCACACCAGACCGGATCTCACGACCTCCAAATAATTCTAAATAAAGTTTTCTGCTTATTAATGATTTTTCTGAACCTTCAAATCAAATGCGGTCTGTTTTACTTAGAAATTCGATTAATTCACCACATGATTGAATTTCCATTCCAGCAGAATCTACATCATGACGATAAAACTACTGGGCATTATAGAGCATAAAATGAACTCTGAATATATCTCAATGACTACCTAATTATCTCGAGTATGACACGATGGCTATTCAGAAGACAAGTAATAGTTCTGTATTGGTCTCATGCTGCATTCTGCTGAAGTTTGTTTGAAATTAACTTGTTTTAGTTTTAACTTTCTAATTATTTAGATATGTCTTTCCTCGTGGAACGAAAATAGCGAGGACACGCAGACCAGTATAATCAGAGTTGACCAAACTAACAATTTATCACCCCACAGACCCCAATAGGAAATCTCTCCGGCTTGTGAAACGCTGTGGAAGTCATCACCTGTGAGGAACTGTTGAATCGACAGGAAATTGTTCATCAAAAATAGTGTCACGTCAAAAGAAAAACGTTAGCATTTGTTAAAGGCTTTTAAAATAATATTGATAAAGACTGTAATTGTAGACTTTTACCCTTAGTGAAAAAATTAACTACGCTTAACCTGTTTTTCGCATGAATTATTGCAATGAAAAATTAAATAAAATTTAAGCCAAGCATTTTTTCCATGACATAATTAACAGAAACGCGCACCACACGTAATAACGGCAGAATACACACGAAAACAAATTTTTTGGTGAGGCAGAGGGGATGATTTAGTTTCGCAATTAATAAAGGCGGCCCCTCTTCGCCGCCTCCACACAATTACCTCCACAGGGGAGTTTCCTGCGAACTTGCTCTCCACCCCACGGTGTAAATTGGGCTCAGAGAGTTTCCCGCACGTTACTAAATACACTTGTCATATGAGCTGTATTGTAGTTGGAGGGCGGAGAGCGTGCGGGCCAGGGAGGCGGCGGAGGCGGTAGAGAGCCCCTGGTTAATTAAGTGTATAACTGAGTTTATGAGCTCTCTTGTTGTGTTATGTGCCGGCCTCCCTCTCGCTCTCTTCCCATTTCTCTCCCTTTAGGCCCGGTACGGTTTCATGTGGGCTCCACATAACAAGCTGTTGCTCCCTTGCTTTTATTTTGTTCATCCGCTCAAGTGGCGCGATTGTAGTAAAACGCTGTTGAACGGTTATTATTTCACCGAAACCGGCCGGGACAAGCCAGGATGTCCCAATACCTCATTGGCCTTCTAGTACAGTGAACAAAAAATTCTACAAATAGGTTGTAAATTATTATGAAATAAACGTAATGGAGTAAAACAATGTGTTCATGTTGACCAGATCACAGAAATGAATAGTGAACCACAGCGGAAAAACGCTGAAATTCAGGAAAATCTCGTACCAGATCCAATGTCGAAGAAAGGACTAGAAAGTTTGAAGGAATATAATAATACTTATTATTAACATAATTGCATAAGAAAAACCTCTGGTAACTCCGTTAAAAAAAACTGTATGAACGACATGGAGAAAGCCGCTAAATAGCAAGAAAAGGAAAAGAAAAAATAAGAAAGATAAAGCTAAAAAACAATGCTTCTGACAAAGAGAAAGAACGTAAGCTAAAGTTAGCAAAGAGATATCTGAGAAAGACAAAGAAGGAATCGAAAAAAGAAAATCAGACGAGAAAATGGTTGTGTACGAAAAAAAAAGGATTGAGATAAAGAAAGGAATGGATATAGATTCTGAGGAAATGGTGAATAAAACGAATCGATAAATAACCATGAAAGAGACCGACATGCAACATGAAGGTGCAAGATGTTTAATTAAAAATTTCTATTCTTGGTGGAAATAATTGAAAACTACCAATTTAATGTTATTTTTCAAAGAAGAAAACTGATACGTGATGTGATATCTCGTATGAAGTTACAATCTTTCTCATAGATGAATAATTTTCAATTGGTCTCTTGATATTTATTGTCTCTCTATCTCACTTTGTTTTTCTCTGTTTTTGTTAGACAAAATTGGAAATCCGAGCACGAAACGGCGAGTATAGATCAAGTTTTAATCTACGCTTCAATTACTGGGCCCGAGGGGTTCTTCTTTTATTAGGATTCGATGTGTTATTGAAGAACGCCATATGGGACGGGACGGCAGATGCTGGAAGATGATGTATCCAGGCATCCTCCAAATGGGATACGTGGTGAGACATTTTACACCTAATTAGCAGAACGTTCACAATTTATACCTGCTTTAGGAATGGTTATGATTAACATTTCCCACACTTCTGTATCTAATTAGAGAAGGATGTTTTTGTTTGTAAATTTTTCCACCGGTTGACCAGGGGTCAAATAAGATGAGGAGGATTCTGCAGGGGGAATTCGGCAAAACTTTTGTTTAATTTTTTGTTTATATTATTTGAATTAATTTGCATAGGTCGATGTGGCCCCCTCGGCCTTTACACCTTGTTCTCTCTAGAGCCAGCTGAACTTTATATTTTTTGTTTTAATCTTTACCCTTTTTTCCAATTTAATAAAACAGGGCTGTGTAGAGGTGGACCGTTGGCCGTTTTTGCCTGTTTTAATAAAATGAGGTCTTATTGTCCGAAAATACAATGTTTCTCAAATGTATAACGACCGAGGAAATAAAACACTTTCTTTCATTATAGCAGTCCAAAAAGCGGGTTGTTTAAACCTAAATTCCATTCATCTCAAACTCCGCGTAATTTAAACCAGGCCGGGAAATATACGGGAATATTTTTAGTGGCTGCTCCCACGACATAATAGGAAAGCCGGCCCCGGTAAAAACTTTGAGGATATTGACTTTGAGAGATGTTCCTGCGGGGCCCTCGCTTTATTAGGCAATATCTCAGGCAAAAGTTGCCCCGTTCTTCTTTCTTGTTATCGACTCCCCCGCCCACCCTTTGGCCAAAGAACCCCAGTGGAGCTTCCCCGGGTGAACATCAACTTGGCAAACTTGGCCATCGCTCAACCTGCCTCTTGTTATTAAACAAACTTCCTCTGTCCCAACTCCATATCACCCCTACACTACTTTCACTTTGAAATATAAACCACTTTTAACGCGGGGAAGGGGTGGACCATAAGAACTGGAGTAAAGCTAACTTTAAACTTTACAACGTACTCTTTGAGAACGAGGAGATAAGATTAGTATTTCTTGTTGACTAATTTAGTCTGAAGAAATTGAATTTATGCTCTGAGAAAAGCCGAATGAGGGCATAAAGACCAAATACGACGTACCAGACGCATAGAAATTTGCTTTCACCTCAGTAGGAGGTACCTGTCAATAAATAATATACTACTTACGATACTACATAATCAAAAAATCATTTTAATGACCTTTGCACCAGCAAAAACGAGGTGTTAAGTCTAAATCTGATATTAGTACTGTTGGAATATTGTAAGCAGTAAATTTAAAGAAACGAACGATTTCGCGTACCAATATCTTAACAGCGAAAATAAACGTACCCGGACAGTTCCATAAATATGGTAGTATTGTTGGCTGTAAATGGAATGGATTCGAAAACCAACTCCGGCCATGATGATAAATAATTACTATCAAATTGTAAGCATATCGAACGTTGTAAACGTCAAAATAAGACAAATTGCCGAAAACATGCCAAGACAGCGGTTATATATTATGTAACTAGAATTAAGCGCATGAATGGTAACATCGATTGCCTCATTTTATTCCGTGAGGTCTATTTCAACGAGTTTCACAATTTTCTTAAAAATTTCTTACGTGCCTAACTTTTCTCAATGCTACGTCTCAACTAAACAGGGACAGAGGCAAAGGAAAAATATGTAAGCAACCTTAATCGATGTGAAATTTCCTCTTGGGGTCCTACAGGGAAAATTTTGGACAAAATGGTCAAATAAAAGACAAAAAACAAAATATTTGAATTCATGTGTTTTTCTTTGTATAAGCCACTATTTTTTGGCTATGTGTATCTTATTTACTTATTGGTTGAGTAAATAAATACAACTCGTTTTTTGTGATATTTTGTGGTTAATATTATAATTGACTAATCTTTATGTAAAGTGTTGGTTGAAATGAAAAAATCAGTGTCACGAGCGGGAGTCGAACCCACGACATTCGGCTCAATACGCCGCTGCTCTGCCACATGAGCTATCGTGACTTCGATCCATTCGGACAACTCTCCATCTCAACCTACATTTCGAATTTTCCCTCCTTTTTGAGATGGGGAGTTGGTGTCCGAGTGGATCGAAATCACGAGAGCTCAAGTGAATAGCAACGGCGTATTGAGCCGAAGGTCGTGGGTTCGGATCCCGCTTGTGACACAGACTTTTTCATTTCAACCAATACCTTACATAAAGATTAATTAATTGAAAGAAGTTTTTTGGTCACTCGAACCACCAAATTTAATGAATTATAATGAACGTTTCGAAGATATATATAAAAAAAATTATTCGCAATCAACCTAGTAACATTAGCAAAAAGTTATCTATAAGCAATTTATATTGGACAGATTTTTGACAATATTAAGTAAATTTGTATGGATTCAACATGCTGTAGAAAATTTTTAATTATTTGAAGGGTTTAGAGAGTTTCTTTATATTTCACCCAAAATCGGTGACAGGATTGTTGGAACTTGGAATAGTTTTATTATCTTGGATAGATTTCAGATTTATTGTAACTTAGTCGACATCTTTTTGATTTTTAATAACTCAATGTTTTTTATTACATTATTATTATATTTGTTATTGTTGAGAACAACTGAGATAAGGCAAGTTTTATATGACGTTTCGAGCAATGCCAGCAAGTTTTATCTCAGGTCAAGATCGGCCGGAAATACGAGTTGCAAGCCTCGGCAGAAAGGCTGCTATACGGCTTGTCGCCGCCCACTGTTTGACGCTCGGGTGCCCCGCCTCCCAGGAATAAACAACTCAGAAGCCGCTGCAGCGACACTCGCTAGCGGCCTAATCGCCGTCCCGTTCGGATCCGTTCTCATTTGGGGGCGGCAGTAAACTAGCTCAGGGATTAACCACCCCCACCGGGCCTGATGGATCGCGGGTCTCCCTCCTAAAGCCTCCCCTGCATCCAGACACAATTACACACGGGATAAATTTCACGCCGGAGGAAATTACCCTTAAAATTGTTTCCATTCGGTCTCCCGCGGAAAAAAAAGTAAAAAAAATAACGTTTATGCAGCCCATTCTTATATTTATTATCTTCGTTATGAGTACGCCTAAGGTTGTTCATCTTCACGCCCGTTTAACGAGATTTGTGACTTTGTCTCTTTCATACAATTATCACCTTTAATATAACATTTAAAAAAAAGGATAAATCAAAGCGGTTTAATTCTGCGTTGAAAAGTGCCATATAAAATTGTCAAGAGTCAGGCAATAAACCGTCTAGAGCCCTTTGCGGTGATAAACCATGACAAATGTGCAATTCTCGCTTATCGAAGCTTCGGCTATTTGCATTTTCCCGGAGCGTTCCACCAAAGAAATGCCGTTACACGTTATGTAGGTATGATTTAGTGCGAGGGCTTCGAACAAGGGTCGGCTCTCAAACCTCTCTTATTTGCATGGGACAACATGAAACTACCGTCGTGATCGATATCAAATGTATTATTTCCGACCTCATTTTACTTTCAGCCTGTTTTGCTCACTTGATGTATTCTCGCAAGGTTAATCGGAAGTGGTATCGGAAAAAATTGCTTTATTAAAGTCGAAAAATTCACTACTAGTTACTTTCCCTTACTTTTCTCGCTCTATGTGGAAATAACCATCTAGGATCGTGTACAGGATGGCATTTAAATTTTTCTTCTTAGTACGAAAATGTTGCAATCAGAAATGAAATATCCCTTCGTTAAAGAGAGTTGCGCCTAATAGCCCCTCCCTGAAAAAGTCGCCGTATTTCCCGGAGCAGATAAATCATCCTATTACATTAAAGAATCTAATTTTGGGTAAGGAGAAAAGAGGAAAAAACAGCCACCGTGCGTAGGTTCAGAGCTGCTGTGCTCATAGCCAATAAATAATATTCGGGTTTTAAAATATACCCGGTCGGAAAGGGCCTGTTCTCCCTTGAGGGTTGGACACATGCATCAACCTTAATCTTCAATAAATCAAGGGCCTGACTCGGAATAAATAAGTTCCTCTTTCCCAACGGCTCTTCTCCACCCCCTGCAAGGGCCCTTAAGGAGCCATAATTAGAAGGGAATAGGGTTTTTCGGAGAGGGCGGCCCGTTCGGCAGGCTCTGCGGTAATGGCGGAAGACATGTTTTTTGCATTAAGCCCTCTACAAGTTTTCGATTTGGATATTTTTCCCAGTCCCCTCAAGTCGGTTGTCACGGATATGGTATATATGGGTTTATTTTTTGGCCTTTGTAACATCCTGAGGAAAGTGGAAACACAAATAACGCGCATTATCTGATGTCATCTCATATAGACCAAACCAATAAGAAAATATCCATAGTAGGATAATTACCAACACAGTAATAAAAATCTGTTCTT
This sequence comes from Cimex lectularius, assembly GCF_000648675.2. NCBI lineage: Eukaryota > Metazoa > Arthropoda > Insecta > Hemiptera > Cimicidae > Cimex > Cimex lectularius. The sequence goes on along the minus strand of NW_019392764.1, from coordinate 2,061,869 downwards.
TTAATTAAGAAAACGCAATGATTTATGTAAGCCAGTTCATTGATTTGCCATCTTTTTTTAAACCATTTTTTTTTAAATCAGGCAACAATCTTTGACCTTGAGACCCGAAATTTAAAAAAAAAACTTTAGATACTTCAAGCACTTTTGGTTCATGTGAGGTTATAAATTTATACCACTGTTAGTGTATATTGTCGATTCGTTAGTCGGTAGATCTTCCAATCGTTAGTTGTTGAATATTGTAAAATTCGCTTTGTAATTAGGTGTCGTTACATATTTTTTATTTGTTTTCTTGATTTTTCTTTTCCATCGGTGAGTCATCAGATCTTAGAGGTTGTGCTGCAATTGTTGTAGTAACTATCCACTAACGCCTCATAAAATGTTTTAATAGCCAAAGATGAAAACTGGTAGGGCAAACGACAGAAGTTTTTCATTAGTTCACTGATCCTAAAAATTTATATACCACTTGGGTGCACATGTTCTCCTAAGACACGAGGATGACTTTAAAAATTCGTCCGGACATCAGTCCGATGGGAATTATAAGAGACATAACTCAAACGGGGCCGGCAATACGCAATAGATAAGATGCCGACACGGCCCACAAGAAATGGGTTATTCTTCAATATATATGAAAATGTGATACGACCATAATAACTGCCAAGTACTCTCCGCCATCAGGCGGATTTATTGCTAGGGTCATTTCCAAGGGTCGGCCACAGATATACGTACCGTTTCGTATTATGTCCAGACATCTCGAAGGGCATCCCCAAATACAAATAAGAAGTGAAATATTTAATAAAAGGGTCGTGAGGACGAAATGTTATAGGGCTGTGTTCTATCTGAGAATACTAGGTTATTGAAGGGACGTGATCCCTTTAAATTAGGCACATCGCGTAGATTCGGTCACGTAGTTTTGAAAGAGGGGGCCCTTGGGCTAATGCCGAATCTGTCGTGAATTTTACAACTATAGTTTTGCCGAATGTCTAATTATAAAGTTTCTCTGACAGGGAGGAACAGCGGCCCAATGTTAAGGCGAAATGAATTGCGACAGTTAACAAATCACGTTTCCATTTGCCAGCTGATCACCAGAGATTTGTGAAAACGCTTGTACCATTTCGCCTTCATACTGACGAGTTAACCAGGTGGTGGCAATAAGCCTATTCAATCACTCATTACTTCAATTTCTTGAATTGCATTGCCTCAATTGACCTGGACGGAGTGTCGAAGGACTTAATTTCCGCCTGATACTTTATAAGAAAAAATTTAACCCCCATGAATATTTTGGGGGAAACAGTTGAAAAACGATAAAATTCTCGCAACACAATGTCCTAACTTATACACAGAACATGGAAAAATAGTTTAACAATAAATATGCAATATTATTTATTACTAAGATTAACATTTGTTAATCTAAGATCAAGTCTTGGTTAAAAAATGTTTAAATTATTATCAGTATTACCGAAATGTATCCTATCAGTACATCCTTTGCCTTAGTATTTTAAGTGTCACTCAAAGGTTCGGTCAAACCTCCCCACGTTTTTTTTTTATTTTTGTTTTTTTATTGTGGTTAAAGAGAACTTTTCAAGACCTACCGTCTTCCCCACCGTGTCATACTATTATAAAAACAGCAGGATACAAATTCACATCTCACAACAATTTTACCACGCAAATAGTTAACAACCATGACACGACAGGAAGAAAACTACTCTTAACGCGATTGAAAAAATGAATATCTTTGATTAAACAAAAATGAACTTTACATTAACATAATTATTTATATTTTTACTGAATTTTAAAACAAATCGCAATCAGCATGAGCTTGTAATGTATCCCCCAGAACATAACCGGACTAAAGGTCGAAACCTCAGCAATAATATGAAAAAGGTGTTTTTCTGAAATACATCTATCCTGACCGCTCCTCGTTACTTCAACTTTTTATTAAACGACCGATCTCCAAACAACACACAAATAAGAATATATTACAATAATTTTGATGGCTCCAACGTCATTAGTCTAGCTTTGGCCTGTATCCATCTTATAAAAATGTCAATGTCTATCTGAAAATATCGACTAGACGTCAATAAAAATTTAGCAATCAGAAGATTGGGTTGATTTTTATTTATTAACTTTAATAATTATCAAATTAATTAACTATTATTACGTTTTGGACAAAAGATTTAAAAAATTACGCAATAAATACTAACTGTCTAGGCAATGTTTTTTAAATAAATGTATTACTCTTAGTCAGTCATTTTGGCTGTTCTAATCGTGCTATTATCAATAATTACCCAGGTAATCTAACTTTAGTCTGATTGTTCTCAAAATTTAAATGAATACGTCTAGTGTCTGGTGTCAACATTATGAATTAACTTACAATAATTTAAGGTTTTTAGTTGAGATAAAAAAGTCAATGGCACGAGCGGGATTCGAACCCACGATCTTCGGCTAGATACGCCGCTGCTGTACCACTTGAGCTATCGTGACCTCGATCCACTCGGACACCAACTTCCTATCTCAACCCCATCTTTTGAGTTTTAATTATGAATTAAGTAACAAGTGGTTGTTTAGTTGTTAACGATTGGCTAAATTTCTCAGTTTTCCTTCGACATTGATTCCAGGATTTCAAATCATCTCCAATCGAAATTCACAGCCTAGTATAAATTTATTTATCTTATTTTTAGTATTTTTTAAAGATGGGATTAAAAAGAGCGCTTCGGCACTTAGAAAATGACTAATGGCTCAATTGAGCAATCTGTCCAGTGTTCTAATAACTAAATAAGAAGCTACAAGGGTTGAAGGGAAGTTATTAGAAAAATTAACATAGCTATTAAAGGAGGAATTCAAAAGGGTTGTTTGTCTCATGCGCGGGAGCAATTTTAAACAGATAATTTATATAAGGCCTAAGGGACGGAGAAGGAAAGGGAGATCTGGGAGAGAGAGAGAATGGATAGCTAAGATATTCTTCTGCAGGGGGGGGGGGGGTTACAAGGGCGGCTTCCATTAGAGAGGGATTACAAAAGGAGTACTCCTTATGATTCATTTTAATTAAAATCGAAACCGGTAAATTAGAAGGAAAGGGAGTGGGAAGGGTTAAGTCCGCCCTTTATTAACGCTCTCCTTGAGATTTATTCCCTGAAGAGGGTGTAAGGGGCAATTTGAATTGTAATTCCTCCGTAATCTTAAATAAAGGGCCAGGACGCCGTGCGGGCGAGCTGAATCCACCGCAAAACTTCTTTCCCTTTTACCATTCCTAAAGGGTGTGAAAAGGATAAAACGGGATCTGTGAGGATTGGATTTGCTTTGAAAAACCGTAGGTCGTACTACTTCAATGGCCGTTCCTACAACATCTCATGACGGAAACAAGTCTATACATCTCTGTGATGTCGATCAAGTTGAAATTTAGAGCGGTCTCGGAGAAGGGAACATAGACAAACTCATAATCAGTATTGATCAAACGAACGGTATAACCGCTTGAGAATGTCCAACACAAACATTTTTCGAATAGAAATGATGAATGGTGGAGTGAGCGCGGTGTTCAATCTTTTTTAAAAAGATACTTCCTACTAGATTTCGAGCTTTTAGCTCATCGTCAGGTTAAAGGAGTTCTACAAACACGTCTCTCAACATGACTTTTGCATTTCTCACTTTTGCAATTCATGTTGAGAGACGTGGTTGTAGAACTCCTTCAACCTGATGATTAGCTAAAAGCTCGAAATCCGGATCGTTTCTTAACAACTTGCTGTGAGTAGGAACTATCTTTTTAAAAAGGATCAAACATTTTTCTACTGACGATGGCGATTACTGTACAAAACAGCCGCATTTGATTAATACATTTCCATTATAAAAACGAAGTGAAATATGTTGTATGCAATCTGGTCAAATGGTTAATTAAATTTTGTGTGTGTGTGTGTGTGTGTGTGTGTGTGTGTGTGTGTGTGTGTGTGTGTGTGTGTGTGGGCGTGCGTGCGTGCGTGCGTGCGTGCGTGATAGTGTAAGATAGAGAGAGAGAGAGAGAGAGAGAGAACACAACAAAAAAGAGAAAGATAAATAGAGGGAGGGAGGGAGTAAAACAATACGAATAGAAAGATAGAGATGGAGATAGAGAGAGAGAGAGAGTGAGAGAGAGAGAGACAGACAGACAAAGGGAGAGAAAAAGAGAGAGAAGAAAAGCGATGAAAAGAAAAACGAGAAAAAATAGAAGGAGAGAGATGAAAGAGAGAAAGAGAGGCAGTGAGAATATGTTTCAAAAATATATTTATATGCGTAATATTTAAATTTTTTAATTAAAACTGTAAATATATATTTAAAATGAATTAACATTTGTTCAATGAAATTGAAATTTACTAAAATATATTTTAGTTTTATTTGTGTATATCGAGTTTTTCATTGGTGTAGCGAAGCTGTTTTAAGAATTTGCCTGTCCACAAAGTACAGCGTTACATTAACACAATAACGAATCCTTTCAATTTTTATTGAAATAGAAATTTAAGTTTTATTGAATTGCTACATACTAAGCCTTTTAAGGCAAGCTGAATTAAAGTACTGTTGGCGACGTCGATAACTTATGGTCGAGACTAAAAGGTTGTCCTTTACAATAAAATGCACAAGAGTACTTAACAAAGGCCGACAACTGATGTTTTTTATACGTTTAAAGAAATCACCATTCAAGTTATCAAGGACAATTCCGCGAATCCATCGCGGATTCCAATCCCAGCACGCAGTTAATTGTTATTGGTCGCCTCGTCGCCATGTCCAATGAGGATGGCAGAAGAAGAAAGGGCGGCGTATATCAAAACGGGCTTGATTCAAGGCTGAAATCTCTCTAATGAGAGCCAGTATCTTCTACGACGATACTGTCGGGTGATAGGGCCCGGAGGCCCATTAGTGGAATGATCGTTAGCCTTATGATGACATCCTCTCGAGTTCCGAGGGAAGCTTAAGCCCCGGATATGAACGGTCTTGTTTTGCCAACAATGGGGTATTTACCATAATTCAAGCCGGGCGAATCCGATCTCTAATATGTCCCAAGGCGAAATATGCCCTGCAAGCTTTCGGTTCGTGGCTCGTAAATGACTATACTTGTCTCTTAAACGATATCCTTTGGACATACACGAGGATAATTTCTATCAAAATGTTTAGTTTAAAACAGAAAATTTGACTTCAATACAATTTAACTTATAGAGGCGTTACGTTTGTTCACTAATTTAATGAATTTCACTTTATTTATTACTATTATTATATTTGTAAGCCAGTGCAAAATTAATAGATAATCGCATTTGACCATTTCTATTCTATAAATTTTGAAAAATTATTATTGCATATAAATCTTGCTATTCACATTTGCAAATTTGTATTGTGATATATGTCAAATTTATGTATGAATAATCTGGATCTTGGTATGATCTGAATGAAAAACAAATTCAATTGTTATCTATCGTGCTTTCCGCCATTTTAAGGTCATCATTAAGGCTTAAAGACAAATTGACAAATTTATGTTTTAACAGATAGTTTTAACTTTCTTTGAAGATTTATTCAGTCCCAACATTGCCAAGGATTCTAACGCTATGTGAATATAATCTATGTATTTACATGCGTAATAAGACGTTAATACAACGTAATACAATAAGACTGTTTTGCCCTGATGATGAACTTGTATTTTCTTTTTGTATGTAATATTTGTATTTCAATTAAATAATTGTATTTTTTTGTGTATGTTTTTTATGGTTTAATAGTATTGACACAGAGTAAAAACGAGAGCTAAATAATTTATTATTTAAGTGGAAATAAAAAGTGGTCGTTTTTCTTCTAGTTGCCTGTCCTATGATAAATACTGTTTTTTTCTAATTTCACAAGTTCTATGTCATAGCCATTTTTTAAATCGAACAATCTCATTTTTAAAATTATTATTTAAATGGCCTACCTTCAAATTTTAACGTTGAACCAGCTAACCGACCAAAATTTGATGAGTAAATTGAATTAATTGATATAATACAGTTTCATGCATGTAATACCGCAAAGTTTGTTTAACGCATACTTTATTAGAAAATATTAACAGTTATAAATTATTTATGCCATAGTTTATAATTTTTATTTTATAATTATTCTAATATACATTATGATTATAAAATACAACTGTGGTGCACAATTATTAATTTTTCGTAACGTTTACAATAAGCCTAATTTGAAAAAATGTAATTCAATGTATTAAAATCGGAACATTAGCCTTGGTTAAAAAATAGTTAAACATTTTTAAAAAATTTTTGTGTTTGAAAATATTTACTATGTTGTACAAAATAGGTGTTAATAGCTTTGAAAAAGCCAATTTTAATCAGGGATTAAAAGGAAAACGGGATAATCAAAGGGGATTGGTCGTCGTCAACCCCCTCCTAAAACGTAATCGCCCTTCTCCTGGAACTCCGACCATGCAACTCTCCCACCCTTTAGACGTGTCGTCCGCCACCCACCCATGTACAACCCCTTCCACTACCGTCAGTCCTTTTAGGAAAATTATAAATTTCAAAATTTTGGCTATTTTCACTATTTTTGTTTTGTTTTTTGACTAAATAAAAATAATTTTCTGTTGTATACAATTTATTTATCAGGCCGGCTAGTCAAAATTGACCATCTTTATTTCTATTTAATTTAACCTTTGGTGATGAATAAAAAATATAATACTATTGATGAATTTTCTGCGTTTACTTTTTCCGGAATGTGAGGTTAAACTTACAAGATTTATGGACTGTTTTCTATATTTTAGTTAGCAGGTTGATTTTTATTGCTAACGTCGAAGGTTTTTGTGGGTAATGCATTAAAGTTGAGTCATTGCAATAACAATAAAATAGTTCACTGTAAGGAGATGCAATGACAACAATATTCCATAATTTCTATCCATAAAAGTTTTTATGTAAGAGTAATATACCGTTAAGTAGAACAGCAGAGGGAGAATTGTTAGTACGTCGACATATTTTATTTGCGAAATATCTGGGAATAATAAATACAAACCTTCCTCATCCTCCGGGCTTCCGGGTGTGTTGCTGAAACTGCGTTCTTCTTCCCTTTCTTCTATTTCCGTGGGTCAACTTTATGAACCGAAGCGGCAAAAACGGCGAAATAGCGGTTAAATCGTTTCAGTTGGGGAAACCGTGGCTTCGACTCGTTGTAAAAACTGTGTTAATTATGGTGGTCTAGTTGGTCAATAAAGCGAAGGCGTTTTTTTTACCAGTGGTGGTTTTCCAACGAGGAGAAAAATTTGAAGGTCTATTAGTCATATTTATTTATACGTCATTATATAAAAACGAACCATAATTTAATTTCGGTAATTAATTATAAACACCACACTTTATGCCCTGAAGATGACCCGAATGAAGGTCGAACGTCCGAAAACAAATGAAAAAGTGTTTTTCTAAACTATCTCATTCTTCTCCTCTCTCACGACTTCAGCAAATTAATTATAAACTAAGATCTAGTGTTTCATAAGCGTTGGATTTCTAAGTGTTCCCTCAGTCAGAGTGTTTTAATACCGCGTCAGTGTACGAGAAGTCCAAACTTTACAGCACTTGCTCAACTCGAGTTGTTGGAAGAAAGTTCCAAGAATTATATGAAAAATCAAAAAGTACGATGTGCATTAAGAAATTTGGAAACCCTAACGATCAGTAACTTATCGTTGCAAGAAGAAAAACTTAATTACATGGCACAAATTTTGTTAAATGTTTTCTCAGAATAATTGTGCTTCAAGATACGAGAATTAGCGGACCAGGATCTTGTTGGTTTAATTTTCGGTTTTCGTCTGCTTTTCTTCTGTTTTCTGTTGGTCGCAAACCCTCAACCGGTGATGAAATGATGAAACGCCAGAAAAAAAAAACGCGAAGATAGGGGACCAAGACGATCACAAATGAACTAGCCTTTTTTGTACGACGGCAACGTTTTTTTTTTCTTATAATTAAAAAGTTTATTCGTAAGGAATTTTCAGTATATTGTGCAAAGTGAAAATAATCTAAGCCGTTCATTAACATTTTTTTAATTGTATTCCATAAGGTGGAATTAAAAGGGTTTAAAAGCAGGAAGGGACTGAGCGGCAGTAAACATAGGGGCGGTAATGAGGGTCCGAGGGGCTTAGTCTCTGAACCGGGGGCGGCTTAAACTCGATGGCTCTTTGCCTCTCGGACGTCCACAGCCAATTTACCACGTTTAAGCCCGTATTTCCACGTAATAACACGGCGAATAATGGTTCAGTAAAAAAGAATCAGGCCGATGTATGACGGTCGTGCGTAATGAACTCGACTGATCATACATTCTGGCAGGAATGTTTACGGAAGACTCGCACGGGCCCCACGGCTCGTAATCGTACGTCTGCGGTCTGTGGTCTGTGCCCTTGGCTCTCCGAGGAGCAGACAATTAAATTAGAAATGTTTCATTTGCTCGGACTGTTTGTCTTAGCCGGCTTAAACTCGGTAAATCTTCAGTTTAAATTGTATCACGGGAATAAACGACCTCCGTCCTCTCCACAATTAATTAATTTGATAGAAACTCTCCTAGCTAGAAACATAAATCCAAGTAGGTTGGGGTCCACGTTAATTGTCCCCTGTATATTTTAGCATCAACAGTAAAACACTTTGTTTTTGGCTTTCTTTCAATTAACAAGTAAATAAATGAAACGATTTCTCACTCTGTCGAAACAGTTTTAAAACCGACTTATTCTCAACGCTTCACACTAAACCGCAAATTCTTTTCTGAGGTGCTAAAAATTCGGCGAGATCCACGAAAAGGGGCGAATTCAATTTTTTTCGATACATAATAAGCGCACAACTAACGGAGATAGTGCTTAAAATGTTGTTCAAATCACGGTGCTCGTGAGTATAGATAAAGTCATGTTGATTTCCCACGACTTGGCGCATGGGGACCACCTCCCACAAAGCGAGGATCCGTGAAGAGAACATCAACATCATCATGATACCTTTAGAGCCCTGAACGGCTCATTTCGGGCCGACATGGTATTCCACTCGGAAACGGGACAATTCAAAGTGAATTCGTTGAAAGCAGAAACGCTTACTTGCATAAATTTCCAAATATATGTCTGACACTCTGACAATAAAAAATAATGGTAAATCGTTTTACTTTTATTTTTATGTTGGTTGTGTAGACTAGAGTAATAGTGCACACTTCTTGAAACGTATAGAGGACCAGAAATGGACTCAGAAAAAACAAATTGAGTCGTCAAGACAAGGCTATCTATTTCTGAGAGTATTTCATTAGAAATTTTTGCGCCCCAAAAGTTCTCAAGAGGAAGCCGTAAGGCTTTAAAATCCTGTGCATTGGTGGCCGCATCAGTTTGGGGTTGACACGGCGTTCATCACTGTAAGGTAAATGTCCCGGGTTCGAATCCACCGACCCTGCATTCGAACCCGACATACTTACAAATTGGTTTTCCATAAACACCGGTTCCCCGAGGGCTCATATAACCTCTTAGTTGACATACCCTTGTTTAAAATCCACTCAATTCATTAATACTGGGACAATTTTCTTGAAAACTTAATTTCGCTATTCAAAAGTTACGACATTTTAATTTCCCGAAATAAATTTTCTCCATTTATAAATTTGTGCAAAAATCACGGGCTTTTCACTATCAGGGACTAGCTGCATTAATTATGGATATCCTGTGCTACCTCACAAACTAGGTTTACCAGATATATCACTTAATCCAAAACTGTTTATACAAAATTTCTTGGAATCTCTCATTTTATTTGTCTATGTAATAAAGAAAAGTCAATTTTTTCATTACATTCACTAATTTCGTGGTCCGCTTGACCAATTAATACATTACAATTAATTAATTTGAAAAATGGCAAAAAGGAGGGAAAATTCAAAAGGTGGGGTTGAGATGGGAAGTTGGTGTCCGAGTGGATCGAGGTCACGATAGCTCAAGTGGTAGAGCAGCGGCGTATCTAGCCGAAGATCGTGGGTTCGAATACCGCTCGTACCATTGACTTTTTTATTTCAACTAAAAAACCTTAATTAATTGTAATTTTTCATTACATTGTTTGGAACATTATTTAAGGTTTAACAATAACATACAAGTGTAAAACATTTAACAAGTCAGTGGCTACTTTGCTCTGATCGTGCCTGTGAAGGACGAATTACGAGTGATTTTGAGGGCTTGATTGAGATGGTGTGTATTCGTTAGAAAATTATGTAATCCATTTTATAAATCATTGATTATTTTGTAGTGAAATGTGTACTTCGCCATTTCATACTCCCAACGACCCCCTAATTCTTCATTTTCCGGTGGAGGTAGGAGCAGAACCCGGTTTTTGGATTAATCTACCAAATTTTTATCATTTTCTGTCTTTTCCTTTCCCTATCTATCACTTCTCTCTTTTTTTCCCGCCGCCATTTTATAAATTAAGTTATTATTTCCCTTAAAAACACGCTCTTCTTGTTCGTCCACCCCTTCCTCACATTCTTACCATTCAGGAGGCTCTTGTTCCTTTTGGGCTTTTTATCGGCTTCGGGGACCTGTTCTCGGTTTAGAAGTGTAGGAAATTATTTTAATTATTATAATCAGCTGTAAAGAGCCATTCTAAACGGTAATTGTGGACCATATAAAATAATTTCGCTACCACGAGCTAACTATTTCTCGATGTCAATAAATATCAGCTGTCCCTACTGATCAACGTATACATCGTATTTAAAGTATTACAGTAAACGGATAACCCAGACTAATTGAGATATTCGAAGTATACAATCGATATGTAGTGATCTGTAATGCGATACCCGTCAGTACTTTAATCTTTCCCATCACTTAATGATATTCAAATTAAGAAAGGTATTTCAGAGTTTCAACACGCTCGCCTGCGTTATTACTTATTAATGACTTCATCAAATGAAACAGTATGCGGCGTTTATCCATGGTTTGTGCCCGTTCTGGTTTCTGTAAACATTTGGGTTGGTAAATGATAAAGAGGATGGGTCACGACGAACTGGTATGAAGATGTTAGCCGGGAAACGAGAAAAAAGGAGCCGATAGACAAAACTCGTGACCAATCCGTGGTGATTCCTTACCATAGTTGAACTAGCAGGTCCTGGAGAATCACATCCGAAACAACACGTGCGGACACCTGGGTACAACTGAACCCGGCCAGGTGATGACACGCTGGGACATGTTGGATAGAAGGAGACAGAAAAATAAACGACAAAGAAGTAAAAGGGGAAAAAAAGAAAAAAGCCGACCCTCCCTGAGGGTTGATTCAAGATGGCCGGACATAGTTGTGTAACGGAGGGTTCTTTCCCCCCTCGGTACATGCAACTGGTAAAACATACTGACTTACTCCACTTTTCATAATAGTAACATGGTATGCAAAACAATACAAAAACATATTCAAGAAAACCAATTACTAATATTCTTACAATTTATTTTTACAATTAAAAAATTCACGATACATTTCACAAAAATTACTTAAAATCCATAAACAAAAATAAATCAAATAAAAATAATAAGTGCAACGGAAACCTCTTGTTTACTTTTCTTGTCAATTTCTCTTAATCAAAACAATATTTTATGACTTAAGGTTGAACATTACAATTACACAAATTAATAAAAACATCCATTCTGATTTATTATGAGATTGATTTAGAAGATTTCTATTATCATTTAGGCACAGTATAATCTCACTAATTACGTTAAATCTATCAATTTGCGCAGGGTTATCGTTAGGGTTTTTTTAAATAAATAAATGACCCATGCTATCAACCACAATCACTTTTCAAATTAATTAAAAATTAAATTAGTTAAACAGATTGTTGGAGTACCATTTTTTCCGAGAACTTTTAACTATATTAACACATGTGATAAGCACTGATAACTTTACATATTTATTTTTAAAACGTTATCTTTATCAGTGATTGTCATAATTCTTATAAAGATTTTCTAGCAAACAGTATCAATAATGTTTTATATGGAAAGTGTTACTGAATTTACCAGTTACCAACATCCTTAATGCTTTATTGTATTATTTTCATAATTTTTTCTAACATCTAATATTTTACAAAAATGCTGTAAGCAAATCATTTCTAGTACTAGAGGTAGTATTTAATTATTGTAATATTTTCATTTCTGGTACTTTTTATCGAAAAAATATTTGTTTAAATACTAATTTTATCAAAAGTGATAAGCATTTGACCAATGGGCTACTTCTTGAGTACAATTGTCCGAAATTAATAAAGTACTTCATCATTGTTGCCATTTAAACAATAGTTTTTAACACTGATCAGTGTAGAAATTGAAAAACCACCTCGATTGGGTCCCAAAAAGCCACTTCCGCTGACAAATCCACGGTGTTATTTTGAATCCCACGCTTCCTTTAAAAGACCAACACCAATTGGTATGATTGGGAGCAATATTTTACTGTCGTTCCCTTTTCTGTCAATCTTAATGTTGTCACGTTCCCTAAAGCAGGATAAATGTAAATGACGGGAAATAATCATGGGAGGTTATTGCCTTATCAGTACTAGTGTTGAACCTTCTTTGAAGCAAAACTGATAAGTGAAAATAATAATCATTTCTACGAAGTATTTTTTTCTAAATAGTTATATATATTTTATATAATAAATTGAACTAATTTAATAATAAAATTATTTATATATTTACTGAAAATTCACGGATTTGTCAGCACCTTTCCTGTTAAATCTAAATACTTTTTTAAGTTTTTTTGAATATTCTTTTTATCTTATATCCTCTAGCCCTTTTAAGGTAATTTTAATTGGACGGCGGCTTTTGACTGATCTTTCGCCAAGGTGATTTAACGCTTAGCCACGAGAACGGGCTATGCATTTTTTTTAAATTCCGAAAAGGCGATCGGGTTGTGAAATCCAAACCAAGTAATTGGAGAAATAATTGAAATTACACGATATTTTCAGAAATGCCAGGTAAAAGTAACAACATTGACCCATTACCGCCAACTACCAAATATTTTGATAGTCAAAGACTGTGCTTAAAAGACTTAAGAAAAATATTTTTTATTTAAAATTCTAGTATTTACAACCAAGTCTTTAATTAAAATCTATTTTGCTTTTAAAAAGCAATGAAGCATATTTTATTTAACTATGAAGGCCAAAAGTTGATGATTTTATTAGTTCTTAACCAAAGGAGTGTCTCTCAATAAAGCAACATATCTTCAATGTATGTCTATATTTTTTTAAATACGCAAAGATTTGTACTTTTTATTTAAAAACATGTTAAACGCAAAAAATATAGTAGGCGTTGGGAGTTTGCCATCATGAGCAAAACAGGCCCCTCTTTGCTGAATAGAATGACAAGTTTACATCCCCTTCCAAAGTAATGCGTTCTATTATCATCTATTTATTATTTTAATATATGTTATGATCTATGAACTGCGAGGAAACTTGGCTGTTGGCCCACACCAGTCTGCCTTGTCTGGCTGGTTAGATTCGAATCTGTACATTTCTTATGTGCTTCAATGATTCTGTTTAATTTTCCATTACATGAGAGTGTCTTAAAGGTTTGTCACAAAATCATAAGATTATTTAAAAAAATATTTATGTAATTAATTTCCAAAATATTTTTCATCTGATCTATATTTTCATTCAATGCCAATGGAACTTGTAGCAAGCAAAGACTTAACATGGGTCTATCTTTCTTCCCCTAATTATATTTTCACCGTATAAAAACAACTGCAAAGCCGAGGCTGTAATAATGCTGAAGTTTATGATTGCTACGGTTTGCAAATACTAACTTTAGTAAGTACTTGTACTGTAATGACCAGTTTGTCCGAAACGGTGGTAATTTCGGCGTGTTCAACCCGAGGGCGCCACTGGTTTGTTTTCGATCCCTCAAGAACGTAGCTAAAAGCTTGGTCAGTTGGTAATTATTTTTGATCTTTTACATGAAAAATTTCATAGAATGACTCCTAGGAAAAATTTTTAAAAAATCTAACAGACTATTTCGAAATTTTACTGATATTTACACTTCTCTAGCAATAATTGGACGTTCAGGCATGCTGTTGGTCATAGTATGATACAATTACTCAGTAAATAATGCAAGATAATACAAAAAATTCTTATAATGATGCTGTGATGATAGTGTTACTAGTTGTAAGTATAAGAAAAAATTTCACCTTATGAAAGAAATAATTGATTTTATTTATAAATTTGTTCTGATTTGTTGGATTTTTTCACTCTAATCAGATGAGGTTCTCTCATTTGATGTTCTCTGGTCCACCTTCGGCACGAGCTTTCATCTATTAAGATTCTGGTTAAAAGGTTAATCTGACTAAGATGATGGAAAAGCTTGGCCAAAGCAAACAAAAGGTCGACAGAAAGTTTAGCCGAATCAACCTGAAGAAAGGGCAAACAGCGTATAAAGGTGGAATTATTTATCTACTATATTGAATATATTTTTATCACATTAAAAAATTCCGTAAAATAAAATAGAATCCGGGTTTTTTCGATGATAAATTGTTGCGTGTTTTCTCTTTCTCTATGCTACTAGAAGTATAAAAAAATTTATACTAAAATCATGAGTCATGACACATGAGACACTTCAACACCTAATTAACGTTTAGCATTTCTTGTTCATCACAAAAATAAATAAATAAAGTTGAAAAACCTAACATTGATTCACGATTTATCCCGTTTTCCCAAATTGTTTTACAATTAGGGAAAAAAATATATAAATTTAATTTTTTTATGCTGACACATGACGGCCGCGTTGCCGGATGGTGCAGGAGAGGAAGCTGTTGCTCTTGTATTGATCTATTACAAGTACATTCTCTCAACTGCTTTCATCTTGGTAGGGAATAATTTACAATTTAAAAAAATTTCGTAGATATTCAATTTTGCCGCCAGCCGTTTACCATATTTTTTATAGATTTTATAGATAATCGAAATAAACGAGCCCATAATTTTTGTTTTTGTTGAAACCCCCCTTTGTAGTACAGCCAATTGATTTTAATTGACTTTGTAGATGTTTTTAATTATCGGTTATGACACCAACTATGAACGACGAAGAAACAAATTTACAAATATAAAAATATAATTGTAAACAATTAAAATGGAGGAGAATGTCATTTTAACTTTTATATACCAACTGACTAATTAATTTTTATTAATTTTAACATTGCCTTTATACATCATTTTGTTTAAATTATTATGCTAGGTACTGTTTCATTTTGGGTCTCCTTGGCTCAAGGCCCTCCTAGACACCACTTGTAATAACAAAGAAGAGACGAAAGACAGACAATGTGGTGCTAGCGCTGAAGAAGATGTTTTAAACGATGCCTGGGTTTTATAAAATAATTAAAAATATATAGTTTACCGATACCAGCTTTACCTTGCATGTTAAACGATAGAGAGTGAGAGTGAGAAATTGAGTGAGTGAATGAGTGCGTGAGTGAGAGAACTAATATTTCTGTATGTGACTTTTAGTATATTTAATATAATCTAACTAATCATATTTCTGAAATAGTCGTCGCTACGTTTAATTAATGACTTTCCTAAAACGTTTGCAATAAAATTTGTATAAAAAAAAACCTAATTACTTATCTATGACATTTCGTTTCCCAGCTCCATTCTTCGGAAAGGAATTGGCGATAAATCAGCCTCAGGAAATGTATAAATAAACGCTACGGACAGCTCCCGAAATCCGTAATAAATCATAACGCAGCAGGCTTTGCGTATTTAATTTTTAATTAACGCCCGCCCGGCGTAAATTTTCCCCAGCTCGGACAAACCGAGAGATGTTTCAGACTTTTAAAAAACGCACTCGCCCCCTTTCGACCCCAGGATTAACAGGATGAAAATGTTTAAACGGGCGTTTTCCGTATTAACAGACACTACGCCCACCGACCCCGGTTCAATTCGGCCCGCTTCTCTGGTACATATCTATCCTCTAATGTAGACATTATCCCTTTTGAAAAATATTCATAAAAAATGAAAGCAGGCTGGCATCAAAAAACATCTGAAATGAGAAAAAGACTCGATCGGATTGGATAAATCACGCGACCTCTCCCACATTTTTAAATAATTTAATCCGACTAAAACACTGCTATTATTCTACATTTCGACCATCACCTAAGGTTTTAAATGGTTTTATCACTGATAATTAACAATAATTACGAAACAAAATTGGTCATACTTTATTATTAACTTGTGTTTGAAGAAAAGTTAAAAATTCAAATGTCACGAAAACATGATAAAACCTCTGTTATGAATTCTTCTCAGCCCTATAAAGGCGTTTAAAGACTAACCCCTTCAGTTTAATACAAATAATTTAGACGTGGTCCGCTGGTATTGGGTCTTCCTGAGGAAAGACGGAGGAGGAAAAGTTTTTTTTATCGAAGGTATATTTAAATCCACGTTATATTTAAAATGAGGTACATTTAATATTCAAAATTTTCAAATTCTTCCTAACTCGATGAAAGCACAATTATTATATTTTTTTTCATTCGTATTTTGACAAATCATTTTTCTTTTTTCAAATTTTTACAAACAACGCGAAGAGATGAAAATATGTTGTCATTTAACTTTACTTTGTACTGATTCAGTAGCATAATCACTTAGTGTCAGAATTTAAGAGAAATTTTGAACAAGAAGATGCGATATGTAACAATAAACGTTCTTCTGCCAATTTTAAAATTGGATGAAAGGGCAAGAAGAAACGAACTCCCATGATACAAAATTTAGCTTTGATAATATTTATCTGTATCTTAATATTGATATTATTGTTTGCTTTAAATTCATTGTTGTATAAAGTATCGCAGGAATATTTCAATTATATCTGTTAGGCCTTGAGGAGGATTTTAAATAGATCGAAATCTTGGCCAGATTGGTTTTTTGCTTCCAAATACCTGATCCGCTAGAATTAGAACTTTGTTGTCGACACGTTTACATTTTAAAATTTTTCCTCGTGAAACTTCCCCTTGATACACTGAAGATGGCGAAATGCCGGAACGGTGGCTTTGCCAGCAGGTTTGATCGTCCTTGCTCCCTCCAGATCTGTTTTAATAATCATAAAAACCAGAAGGTACAATATTTAGATTAATATGACCTATTACACTTCTGTGTAAATGAAACGACCCGTTCAAAATACCAATCTTTAAAATTTTACACCTTTTAACATAATTATTTAATTTTGTTAGTAGTTATCGATCATTGTAGAAGGTATTTGGCAGTTGTAGTACGGAAATGATACAGTAATCACATTTTATAACAATTCTATTACGACAATAATAATATGCTCATTTCTCTCCACTCTTATTTAATATTTTCATCAATGATTTCCTTTCATTCTAAAATTTGTTTCATGATTTAAATTTTTTCATGTCTACTGCTCACTTCTTCAATCTGACTTGGATGCTTTAAAACCACCGGTCTTTAAAGAACCACCTAATTCATACTAATGACAAATGCTGTTCTCTCTTCTAAAACTGTTGCTAAAAATCATGGTGTTATGTTCGACCAAAATTAAACTTTTTACCTCATACTGGCAACAATATAACATATATAAAGCTTAAATCTTAAAAATGCTGTTTCTTACTTCGTTAACTGAACTCAAATATAACGCTAGTAAGATGCTGGACTTAAATATTTTTACGTTTTGTTTTAAATTATTTTTGCAATGTTAAGAAATAAAATATAATGGCATAGGATCATCGAAATGTCGCAAAGCTTTGATTTTGATTTTTAAAAAACCTTCAAAATAAGACCCACTAACATAATAATAATAAAATAAAATAAACAATTTTTTTAATCTATAACGGACTCTTTCATACTCTTCTACTGCTTTGCTTACCATTCTACTGACTATAGTTTATAAAAAAAAAAAAAAAAAAACGGCATATTTATGCGTTCATCTTCCTATATTTAATTCATCTCTTTCTACATTCTACAATCAAGTTTGCAGACAAGTTAAATCGTGATATTATGTTCTAAAATATAGTAAAAGTTATTAGTTATATTTAATAATTTTACAACTTTTTTATCCATACATTATTAGATTATTTTTTACAATTACAATATTTAATTTGTACCTTTTTTTAACTACTGTTTCTAATTCAATTCATTAATATCAACATTTATTTATTTACTTTTTTTGTCAATTCTTATATCTTCCTGAATTATTTATATATGATTTAACACGTAAAAAGGATATTGTATCAGATTATCGTCATAAATAAATAATAATTCCGCGAAGGTTAATTATAGATGAAAACGTCTGGTGAAGGTGGGATTAATACAAAGTGTGAGTGAGTATTTCCTTATAAGATAAGTGTATAAATCACATAACATAAGTTGAGATTTTTTTACAAAATTTGATTGGATTTTTTCCTCTATTGTGATTTATTGGCTCAAAGTCAAATTCCCCAATCGTTGATTTTTGGTCAAAATTAAAGCAAATGATCCAATAGTACAAAACAGTTTTAAGGGAGCGCGCTGTAAACGGGTGATCCGTGGGTCGCCATGTTAGCCCAGGATCCCCTCCCGACCACGCAGGCGTCCCAGTCACAACAAACAACAGGGCGACAGGTTCTTGGATATCTGCGAATTTCTGAGTGTTACCTGTGGAATTCTTCACCCCCGGAGGCGGCATTTGGGGTAAATCGGTGTCTTGTGTATTCCGACCGATCCGGGAGACGTGGGAGAGGCGGAGCTGGAAGACGAACCGAACGTTCAGGCATAGCGTCCAATATGGTGGACCGACAACTGGCATGTACTCCAGTCCCAAGGCTCATTTCTGTCTATTCTCTTTGTAAATTTCTGTTTTTAAATATTTTGAAAATCTCGAATAATAAATTGGCTATTTATCGTCATTTAACTACAAAAATCTGGGGTCCTTCGCATGTAAGTTTTTCCTTATGTTTTTATATTACAACCTAGCATTTTTCCTTTTTCTCTGTAAACTTTGAAAGTTCAAATAATTCGTTTTATTCAATAGAATGATTTTAACAACAATTAGTTTGTTTATAGGGTAGAAGCATTGAGCTTTATCGTTATGATAATTATAAAAGTGGTTTTTTTTTTTTAAGACTGTAGGAAAGTAAATCGAAAATAGTAGATTTTAGTTGATTTTGTGTTTGTTAGATCCATAAAATTACAAGACTTAAAAACCCAGTCAGAAAATAAATTGCTGTTTGTATTTTATATTACCTACTGAACAATTAAACTGTGGTAAATAGAAAACTTGAAAGATGATTTCGTAGAGATAAAAAAAAAACGAAGGAAATCCGCCGCTGGATGAGAAAGAGTCGTATTTCCGTTCGAACGGAAGCGTAGACAGATTTTACGAGTTTGGCCGAGGTTTGGAAGAGCTATGACCCACATCGACTCTCCTTCTCCCTCTTTCGCTCGTTCTCCTCGCTCTGTCTTTCTCACTCCACGGCAATGGATCAATAAAATGCGTTCTGCCCATCGCCATTTTATGTACGAGCTTTTACACTGGGGGACCGCGGATTGTCTCGAGTAAAAGATTTACAAGTGTCCCAGAAAAGGAAAGGACCTGAGCATACATGTCACTCCAACGATTGATAAAACAATAAAAGTTAACTAAAATATTCAGTAAAAAAACTGTATAAACTAGTTTTATTGAAATCCTATTTATACCCTTTTTATTTTGCTTTAAAGATTTTTTTTTTAGGGGTTCAATTGAGTTGTTTATTTTTGTAAATCTAAGATGTAGTTGTCAAGTTTTTAATTCCATCTTTTACATTAATTTTTACTTACTCGCATTGTTGTATCGTTTACAATCCAAAATGCGGGATTCTTACCTGCAACAGAAATAGAAAAGTTCCATTATCATTTCAGAATACCACTTATTGTCAAGCAAACATTTTTTATGTGTTCAGAGGTCGTTAAAAAAGAAACGGGCTCTTAATAATAGAAATTAGAAAGTCCGCCTTTACCTTTCTTCTGCTTGAGGTAAAAAAAAGGAAGGCGGTCCATTTTCCCCTCTTTTTAGCCTTTTTTCCATTCGTACAAGAACATCTCGAGGAAAACGGTAAAAAAGAGAAAGCCCAGGATGGCTAGGGCCAGTCCGTCCCTCCGTCTCTACAAGGGATCTTCGGCCGTCGAGTAAGTAAAGAACTTTTCTCACAATTGGCCCCGTTTCCCCTTCCGAAACGCGACGAACCCTCCGGTCCTGGACCCGTAAAAGCGTCCTTTTATTTATACTCAGCCGGTGTCTTCCTTGTTTTAACAGATCTTAGAAACTAATCAAGTGGCTATTGTCGGACCGAAATGTATTTATGAGGATGCGAATGTGTTTTATGGCCACACGCGCCTGATTGTTGTGTCCAAAGTAAACACATGCGTTGATTCACCCTATGAATATTCAGACCGGCCGGGGGTGAACAAATCCGCGGAAAACCGGCGAAATTTAGAGGGTCACGCATACAATTAACCAAAACACCCTTACCCTACTGTGAAAGGTGCCGAATTTTTATTCATAAGTAACAACCTAAACGCCATAATCCATTCAAGTTCAATTTTCCTATGGAAAGGATAAAACATTAACACCCAATAAGCAAATGTTAATAAGATATAAAAGTAAATTAATTATTTAAATTCAATGGGTACAAATGTTAAAACCACACATTAAAACACCCACACATCACAGTTTTTTCTTGAAGTAAATTGAAGTCGCCACGGGCATAAATTATCTTTCTATTTATTTATGACTTTTGCAATTTACAAGAGAGGTAAACGATTTACATCCCGGCTCCCTTACTTTACATAATGTACGTTGAGGCTTTTTATTATATTGAAAGTCGTCTCAACTGGATAATGGATACCCCATTACAAAATCAAATCGATATCATCCATTTATGTATGACGGTTATTGAATCGCATGCAGGTCCTCAATTGATCAACGCTTCATAAAAGTGTTAAATTGACAATTAAACTTGTCTGAATATCATATTGAATATAAAATCATTTTTTTGCGTTTTTTTCTAAACTTAAGGCACAATTATAAAAAACTTCGAACCAGTTTTGAACCTTAAGTATCCATTTAGCATCTCCATTAATTTTCTCTTCCGATCTTCCCAATTTAATTAATGAATATTTGTCAGAAACTTGTTATCTTATCTGAATCCTTCAGGTTCCACCGGTTTCTCCAACAGAAGCCTTTGAGCTTCACATCGCCCCGATTTTCTGTATAACTTTCTGTCTCGGTCCTATGTTTCCTTGAGGAAATAACTCGCTTCCTTTATCTTTCAAATTATAGAAAGACAGTCAAAGTTTATGTCTCGGCTTTGAATCAGCTTTATTTCTTCTGTTCATTTTTCGTTTTCGACAACCCATCTGCTAAGCTGCTAAATTAATATTAATTTATTACTATATTCTAAGTTGTCTAAAAATTAGTTTGAAATAATAAACAGGATAAATTTGAATGCAATCAACTTCCATTTGGTTTAACACGGTAATAATTGCTTTGTATTATTCCAATGACAAAAAAAGGCCTCGATTTCGGCTTATATAATTTTATGCAGAGGGTTTTAAATTTTTCATTGTGTTTAGAGTTTTTTCTTAAATAAGATTTGTAATTAAATTGATCTATATAAATTTAAAGATTTGTTAATCTGTAGTATTACAATTTTTTTTGCCGTTGTGAACATCTTTGGAGCTTAATCGCCTCAGTTTATTAAGATTAGAATACAATCACCGTCGGTTCGTTAGAATATTCATATTCTAGTTGAATTAAGAGAATAAAAAGATAATCAAATTGGTTTAGAAGTTGAAAAGAAACTGGGGTAGTGTGCTAATGGTGGGCAGGGAGTCAGAGGCCATGTTTACTGGGCGGGAGATGGCAGCGGTGGCCGGCTCCGGGGCATGGCGTTCCCCTCGTTTCCAGCAATGCCGGCCCGCTAGTCATATAACTCCAATTTTATATTTTCTACGGTATTTTTCTTGAAGGAAAGTAATTAATTTTTAATAAAAATCTATAATAAAATTTTTCAAGGGGTTAATTAGCGAAAAATCACCAGCCGCCGCAAGTGTTTCAGCGTTCATTAACCACTGTAAATAGTTAACACCAAATTGGTTTAACGTATTGAACTCAATTTGATTTGTCTTGTGTAAACCCAATTAAAATTGAAAGTTAAAGCTTAAGGTTAAAATTTAAAAAACAAAAATTACAATATATGTGCCCCAAATGATCTGAGTTACAATATCTCCCCCCATAAATATTTTATTAGTAGAATTTTATACATTAATTACAATAATAATTATTATAAGTATATTTAGAAAGGGTAACAACATTATTGTATGACGTTTTCCTTATTTCAACCATTAAAAATTTGTATTACATATTTTTTTGAAAATTATTAATAATGACCGAATTTTAAGCGACCGAGTGAAATTCGGCCTACAATAAAAGAAAGAAAAAGTACAACAGAGAGATTGAAAAACTAGACATTTATAAATTATTTTTCACAACCATTACTAAATTTATTTTATCAATAAATGTTTGTATTGATCATTGGAATAAGTACATAATAAATTAAAGCATGTAGAATGTATGGTTATTTGATAGATAATATTCTTATAATTAAAAAAATCGGCACTTAATTTTTTAAAATACATTTCTGAAAACAAAATCTGTATATTTTTTAATAACAAAACTTTTACTGGCAAGACATTTATAAGAACGAGACATATTCAACGCCAATCATAAATTTTTATTTATGATTAATACAACAAATTGACGAAAGGTTATTTTCTTTGAACTAAAATTCCTCAAGGTTTCACATTATTTGGAAGCAATGAGTAATAATAATAGAAAGATATGTTTAAAATAAAATATGTAATAAACGCTTATTTGTCCTGGTTTAAAGCGCTCGATTCATTAGCACATTGTTTCAATATTTTCTTCTTTTAATGATGGTCTTTCTGCTATACCGGAAATTCGATCATCCAAGGCTTTTTTTCGACTTAACTAATAATTTAAGTAAGCCCTCCTGATTATGTAATTCCTATGTGAGGATGGACCTTTTTCATTTTTTTGCTGTTATCTCCTATCTTTTCCAAGTAAGTCTTTTATTGCAAAACGTAATTCCGCGGTTCAGAACATGCTGATTTTGCAAAGTACTGTCGAACCGCATAGAGCTGGTGGAACAATTTTATTTTTTACTGAGTAGCTCGGATTGTTTTGAATTTAATTTTCTTGTTTTTGGACATAAAGTTGTTTTTCATTGGTTCACATGTACAAAATAAAACGTAACTAGATCATGGTATCAATTAAAAATTTCAAAAAACTGTATCAATTAAAAATTGTAGTGATTTAACTTTCATAACGTTATATTAACATATTTATATGTGGGTATATAGTAGGGTAATGTTTACGTCAGCCAGTTGTTTATGCAACTTCTCGCTAACAATAATTTTTCGGGGGCGTCAGTGGCCGCAACGTTTTAGGCGTTGACACGGCGCTCATCACTGTAAGGTAAAGGTCCCGGGTTCGAATCCAGCAGGCCTGCATGCGAACCCTACATACTTACAAATGGGCTTTTTTCAAAAACACCGGCACCCTGAGGGTCGATATAACCTGTGCTGTTGCGAACCCTCATAACAAAAATTTAAAAAAAAAAATTCTTTGTATGCAATATATAAATACTTACTTATCTAAGTATAACATTAAACTCTACTGCCGTTATTGCCAAGAGGAAAAGAGCGTTTAATTTTAATACATACCAAATAACTAACACATATAGCTTTGCTTTAGTACAAGATGTTTAATTGACCAGATTATATAGTTAATAATTAACAAATATGTAAAGTTATTAATAATTTAAACCTTCAAACCGTTTCTTTTTAAACATATTCTTATTAATGTGAATTTTCTTGTATTATTTTTTGACATTTTTTAGGAATTTTTCAGTAGGATATGAAGAAAAAGGGGATTTTTACTTTTTTTAACAAAAGCCAATACATAAATCTCCGGGTAAACAATTTATTTATTTTTCCCCTTAAATTTATATATTTTACTTTTTTCTTTTCATTCCTCTTCCTGATTTATCGTCCGGGCCCATTCGATTCGGCCTGGATGGGACAAGGAGCCTCGAATTAATTGTTAATCTCGCTGACGCGTGTTACAATCTGATTTAATGCCTGACTCCGATTTCTGTTATTAAGATTTGTGGGTTCGGAAAGAGGTGGTTTCTTACGTAAGTGAAGGCATGTTAGATCGGGGTAGGAAAAAAATTTATAAAACGAAAAAGAAAGAAAAAAGTGGTGGGGAAAAAAAGGGAGGGTTCAGTGCCAAGGACTGAGAGATCCTCGCCACAGATAGTGACCAACAATTATGATTAAATACGATACAAACTATTCCAGCATACCTAAAGATGTTTATGTTTTAATGACTAATGGCTTTATTAATGCCATCGGGGGCGGCGGGGGCGGATGATGAATGCCGTCCGGAAATGGCAACGGGGTCAGTGCGGCAGGCCGAATTGGGGTGAAAAAGGGGACCCCTTTCTTGAATTTTCATGCCTTTCTGCATAACGTAACATTGCATTGTCGTAGCCTTTAATTATTATACAGTACTAATTGGACCTAAAGTTTAAATAACGATTTCCTTAATTAATAATACGACAGTTTTTACAGTAATTAAACACCCTCTGAACATATTATGCAAAGTAATATTAATTAAAAAAACCGAAATTTCATCCCAAACTAGAACTCTCGACAAGCAGCTCCGTGTAATTCTGTTCCGTCGGAGAAATAATTGTTTCCTGGCAGAGCATTAAAACAAAATAAAAAAAGGGTCACGGATTGAAAATAAACCGAATTTATGTTAGCTTAGCCCGACGTGATTAACGAAAATATAAACCTTTAGATTTTTTTCTGCCGAACATTTATACAGAACGGAACCTAGCCGAAGGTCAAAAAATAATTGAAAAACAGTTAAGTTTCATAGATAGTCAAAGATTAAAATATATTGTTCGGTCTACAAATTGGTAAATCAGATTATAGTTGATTACTATTTTCGTGCCTGCCTTATTTTCACTGCTGAAGCATCATGATTTTCGATCAGTTATATAAATTATGGATACGGAAGAATGTTATTTCTGTTGCAAACATTTCTGTACCTACCCTATAAAAATAGTGCCAAACACTTTTTCTAAATTTGTATGTTAGAAGAGAATAAATTTCTAACACACCCTACCTAACGAGTGTAATTACACAGGTTGCCGTCAAATTTGACGAAATGCAAATAAAGTAATCTCAGATAAATAGTTATTTTTTTAATTGGCTAATAAAACGAAAATTTGATTACTTTATTCGAGAATCAAGTAGATATTAACTTTCATAATTCAGTTTTCATACGCTTATAAAGAGATATGTCAGATTCGTCGAACCTTTCTACTATATTATTTATCCTGTATTGTTTTGACTATGTGAATTGTAGAACAACGTTTTT
This sequence comes from Cimex lectularius, assembly GCF_000648675.2. Classification (NCBI taxonomy): domain Eukaryota; kingdom Metazoa; phylum Arthropoda; class Insecta; order Hemiptera; family Cimicidae; genus Cimex; species Cimex lectularius. Next base: position 2,036,446 of record NW_019392764.1, on the reverse strand, counting down.
AAAACAATACCGTTATTTCAGGTTATTACAGTATAGACCGTATCCTGAGGCTTTAGGTTAACTTAATGGTTTATAATATATTAAATATATATATTATTTATTTCATTAGTCATAGTTTGATGGTAATTGGTCAGGATGTATTACATCGGGTAGAAGAAAAACTAAAAACAATTCACCTCTTTGCCTGATGTTTCGTATCTTTTTTGGAGGCGAAAACGCGTAGAAATTGTACAAATAGTGTGTAATAACTTAATAACAAAAAATCAATAGAAAACATTTTAAACAACAAGCTTGGTTGGAAGTTTGAAGTTTAGTAATTAAGCATAACACAAAACTACATGAAGCAACAGAATGAAAATCTGGGGAATCAATATTTTCAATCTATTGTCGTTCTTTTCTGAAAAAGGTCTTTAGTTAACATGAAGTAATATTAACCCTGACTCAAAACCAACAACGATAACACTTATTTCTCTACAAGTATGGAAAAACACTCCCTCAACTGACTTATTAAGATATTCGCTATATATTAAGATATTCCCTCACAAGAAGTTTCTATAAAGGCTAGAAACGTCTGGCAAAGATGTGTTTTTTCTTCTACACATAGTTATATATCTGACTTCTGTCCTATTCCCACCAACTCTGACTAATAACAGTTTACGGTCATCCTCAAAAACCTACAGTTTTATGATAGTGAAATTCTCCTGGGGGTCTGTGGGGGATTTGCTTATCATAAACACGTTTGAGTGAATGTAAACCAGAGAGAATAGACCGGTAAAGTGACTAGTTCAGCGTAATATAAATTAGTTCATCTTATGTATGATTTCTGTGGTACTTGTATGTGTATAAAAATAATGTATGTGCATCATCAATAATGATGAACAATTAATTTTAAGATTAGGTAACCAAATGAAGAGAATGATAATGGCTAATAATTATATTAACCGAAAATTGTAAACTTTAAAAATAAACTTATTAGCAAGGAAGATGACGTGTTTTAGCTTATCCATTGTATCTTTTAATTATCGTCTGGAAGTAATAAATCGGGTGATGCTGTTTGGTGGCTTTTTTAATTAATTGCGCCTGTCGGCCGATTCCATATTTGAATTCTGGAGGCGGTGTCGGTTGCCAAAGACGGTTTTCTTTAATTAACCAATGTCAACGGAATGAGCCGGGATACTACGCGACTTTGTCTGCCCTGTTCGCCCGTTTTACTCCAATTCCACCATCTCGACGAAAAGTCTAGACATAAAGTATCCAGTGGGACATTTTTGGCAGTGAGCGGAGAGAGGAGATCGTGCAAAACAAGCATCTATAAATCTCCCTTTCCCGCAGGTACTCGATCCTCTACCCTTTCCACTCCCTCTTATTTTCTCTCTCTTTCTTCCCTTATCTCTTTCTAATCCTGATACAGGAATAAATACCTCGATAGGGGCCGGACAACTGTACAACCCCGAATCAAATACTTGTTTCACTAAGCACTCTTCTCTACCACCCGGGCGCTATTCAAAACGCATATTCACCCTCCGCTAAAGGTGTCTTGATCGCTTTTTAAATCTGATTTAACAACGGTGCAAACGCGATCCCGCTATCCATTGGTTTGTTTTAATTTCATTTAAAACGTAAAGGGATGGCGAGAACGAGAGAACAAACGGCCATCGACGCACCCCATCGCCTCAACGAAAAAAGAAACTGTTTACAAACACGTCTTCAATTTATGGCTTCAATTTATTTCAGAACGCTCCACTTGGGATAACGGATGGGGCTTTGGGCCATGTGGCTTGCCAAACCGATCCCGTGAGATTTAACACAGGGCCTAGGAATCTCCGAAGCGTCTAGGAATACTTCATTCACTAGTACGGCCGACTGTCCAGGAGAGGGAGGACTCTAACACTGTTAATTTGACGTTTTTAACAGAACCTGTGATACATTTCCGGCAGATGGTAAAAGAAATGTGACAGAACGTCTAGTTCGGTACGTCTCCGGCTTTTTATAAGTTTCCACCCCAAAAGTAACGGCCAACAAATTATCCAACGTTTCGAACTGAACGGACGACCATGTTCTAAATACATCCACCTCTAAAATACAAACATACACTTATTTTTAAATACCCAAAAATAAAGAAATTACATTCCAGATAATTGCCCTTTCTAACAAACTCCAAGATAAATTTTAAAGATAATTCAGTAGAGCTGCCAAATAGAATGCCTTTTTACATTGATAGAAGGCGGTTTTCTAGCGTCGCATTTTTACTGGACAAGTTGGCAAGGTTTCGTCGATCATACATAAAGAAACAACATTACGATTGCTGTCATATTAAAATAATTAAAATATATACACTTCTATTTTTCTACGCACTGTAAGTTATTCTTTTATTAGTTCGTTCGAAAAATAAACCACATCCACATTTGCAACTTTCAAACCTGTTTTTCGACTACAAATTAACTTTAGAAATTGATTTAGCTTGCTTTTCTAAGTATCCAAAATAATATTATTTATGTCTTGAATTTAACAAAAAATAACGCGAGAGAGAGAGAGAGAGAGAGAGAGAGCGAAAGAGAGAGAGAGGGAGGGAGAGAGAGAATGAGGAAGGGGAAAATGACTAATGGAGAGAGATAGTAGAGAGAGTGTGCTAATTTATAATTTACAACATCTAAAAATATATATTATAGGATTTTGTTACTCCTTTGAATTAATCCTCAAGTATTCTTTGAACGTTTTCTTGTTTTCTCAGATATGTAATAGTCAAAATGATTTATATTTGAAATTGGGTAAAATCGTCCGAATGTGGATATTTTTTATTTTATTTCTTTATTTTTTATGAGAGATGTTGTAATTACAGATATTTCAACTTCTACACAGAATTAAGAGAGAGAGAGAGAGAGAGAGAGAGAGAGAGAGAGAGAGAGAGAGAGAGAGAGGGAGAGAGAGAGGAGAGAGGGGAGAGAGAGAGAGAGAGAGAGAGAGAGTTCTGCACCTTTTTTATGAAATAATCAAATTTTTGTACAAACATCATAACCACAAAATTATCTTTATCGTATAATACGTTACCATACTTAATCACATTTAATAATTGAAATCTACAGATATTTGTTTGTAAAGGAGTTTCCTTTTAAAAATATCTCTCCTTAACAATTTTGGTATGTCCGTCCAATATTGCTTGTAAATTCATTATGTTATTAATGTCAACTTTTTTTAAACCCTTAAGCCAGATATCCTAAGCACGTATTAGAAGCTGGTATCTGTCCCACTCAAAATCTTCTTGTCCGGCCGAAGTGCTAGGAAACAAAAACGAAAACATGTAAAACACCAAATCTACTTTTAAAAAATTAATTCCTGTAGAAAATCTAAATAAAACGAGGAATATCATAGGTTAATTTCAGACCAAAGTCGCATCCTTTCGATTTTTAGTTTTTTTAAGTGATGTTTAATTTACAGCAAGGGGTCGTGAAGATCCAATAGGTCTTCAATTATTTCTACAATAATGCAGTTCAAATACAGGAGATCAAATATTTATAAAATAACCATGGTGAAAATAGTTGCAAATTGGTTCGTGAATTATAACAAGAAACATTTGTGTTGGGTTACAGTATTTCATATCGTAAATCAATCCCTATTAGCGTACCATTTTTACGTGATAAATTATTGCTAATTCTTAAAAAAAGACTTTGGAACAGAAAGGTCACAGCTTATATTGTTCAGGGCCGACTAGTGGGTATTCAAACAAAGAAACAAAGAGGATTTTTCGAGAAGCGAATTATAATATTTTTTATACTTGTATGCTATCTCGCCCGACGGATAAAACTAGCGAGACTGTAGGATAATTGGAGATGATCCAGCAACAAGCTTTATCTTTTTATCATGAAGCAAGTGTAACGTACGTGGAATAAATAATTCTAAAAAAATACACATAATACGATCAGATCGTCATTGTTTATTTGGACACAAGTTCAGAGTTTTGCAAGTAGCTTAAAGGGGAAAAAATTAAATTAAAAATAAGATAAGAACGCACTTTTTCAGAAACAGTCGTTTATAACAAAGAATAAAAAAATAAAAAGTGTTATCTATCCACTTAATTTTTTTCAAGCCGTGCTCTTGCCGGGATATAAATTTAATTAGTTTTTAATTGGTTCTAGATTCCCTCGCCCCTCGCCGGCCCCTCGCCACTTTCCACCCCTATTCGGATCGCTGCATCTCTACACATTGTAAAGTCTGTTCCGACTTAATCCAACAGATAGTCATCTATTTTCTTCCGGCTTCCCCAGGGCATTTTCCGTGGGATAAAGAACGGAGAAAGGGCCTATCGTTGCAGGGAAGAGGATGACGCGGGGAGCGCGTGCGCGTGAGCGTACGTGCAAGGGAACAGGATGTGTGTGTGTGCATTGATTAATGTGAACCAACTGGCTCAAAAACATTCCACCACTTGTAGCCGAAGAGGGAGAGCCGAGACGGCGAAAGCGCCCGAGAGAGAAGGAGAATGGGACAGACTCAGATAACCCGGTTCTGAGATAACAAGTTTACTTTTTGAAATCCGGACTCGGGTGTTTATTTATTTTTTCTTCGTCTTCCCCCGGCCTCTCCCTCTTTCTTGCACCGTCACCTTAGCGCCTTTGGAAACCGTTTATTTTTCCAGGAGAGGCTGCGAGAAATCCCAGTACCCTCAGAGAGTAAGACAGAGAGATTTACAGTCTTGGGACCTGATACCTTCACCCGATGACTTAAGGCCTCTATGATAAACTGCTTTGCGGAGACTAAGATATACAACAGAAGTAAACATGGAATATATATTTCACAAATGAAATATTGTATTAAAACCAAGACTCTCCTTGAAAATATACATATTGCAGGAATAAATCGCTTTGGTACCTTGTTTCGTACTTAAAATATCGTTTTGGAAGTATTTCTCTTTTAACAATACCGTACATTTTAGTTTTCTAAAATATAAGTTATGATATATATACGTTATGATAAATGATAAAACACTCAACACGACACACAACCGTGACATCTACACAGAAAATACACACTTTGAGCCCTGAAGATGACTCAATAAAGATCGAACGTTGACACGATAAAGAAAATATTTTTCTAAACCTATATCTCACCAGACCGCATCTCACGATCTGTAAATAGTTACGATAAATATTCTCATCAACATCAGAAAATAAATTGCTTACATGTAACACATTTTTCAATCATAAATAACATCATAATCCTTTTCCAACAGCCATGCCAGGTCGTGAAACTGTTAAATATTTTGTCACTCGCAATACATTTACGACTGCTTGATATCCTAAATCGATTATGAAATTTAATAATAATACATACTATAACAAAATATTAATAATACTACATAAACAATAAATAAACATAAACAATAAAATCATTGTAATCAGAAGCTTGATGGCTCGTCTATATGTATTGCAATCTTTTAAAGATTTTTTCCAATTTATTCCAAAGGATTTAGAGAATATATTTTTGACTCGTGTCAATTTCGACGCGCAAAGAAAATTGTTGCTAGAGTATATGAAGTTCCAAAAAATGCTGACGACGAGGGTTGAAGTATGTAAATATGGAATCCTACTTTAAATCATTCAATTTATATGGACGTTTTATGAACTTTATTATGTACGAATATGTAAAAGAAATCAAATCGCTGGGAAGGTTTTTTTTTGGTCTAATGTAGGTGTTGTGCGTACGATTTTGCTATAAACGAAAAAATTAAATATAAATTTTTATTGTAATAAGGCATTTAGGGCTAATAAATAAAAAGAATTGTGGTTCATACAAGTACATATTTCTCGTAAAAAAACACCCCTTTTATTCCAAGGGAAAGACTGGAGGAATTCTTTCCCTCCGTAATCTTTTCAATGTGGAATGCGCGGGCGGAGGGGTATCTCGGCGAGGGTGGTGGCGGTTGCAGGGGGTGGAAATAAAGCAGCAACCCCTTGGCGGAGGGGGCAGCCCGGGTAGGTAATACGTCACCCCCACCGCCCCCAGGAGCTCCGCGCCCCTCTGCCTCCGCCCCAAAACACAAACCATTGTGCCTTTATTGATCAACTGCGGGGGGGCCTTTCTCGCTCCACATTCTTCAACCACTTCACGCCTTCCTTTAAACACCAATTTTTTATGTTTTTTATTTTATTTTATTCCGGCTTTTATGCGAAGAAGTAGAGCATTTTTCCCGCTCGCCATTCCGGCCTTGTGTCTTTTTCTTGTCTGTTTATAAATTGGTGTTTTGTTTTGGCCATTTTGCTTATACCAGTATTACTTTTGTTTCACCCCTGTTCGGCCATTGTGACAAAACGAACACCAATATACATTTTTCATATGATCGTTTCGATTAATTAACTCATTGTGATTAATTGATCGAAAGGATATTAAAAGCTTTGCAAAATTGTTTCTAAATTTTTCGACATAAATACTATAATCTGGAAACCAGACAAAACACCAGAAATAAATGATCTGTAATAAATGCAAAAATGAAAGTATATACTAACAAGAGTATAATCTTTCCAGATTTCCCAGGGGTAATGACCGGTAATTTCGTACTCTATCATACTGGTCTGTCCATCTGGCTGGGTTTGATCTGTTAGACCCTTTACCGCATTTTCAGTGGTTTGTCGCGTAATATTTTATAAGGTTGTTACTAAAATTTGGTCGTTACTTATCATTTTGGACAAACTGTCCTCCCTAGGTTTCTGACTGGCGCGTTTGACAGATTAACCCAGCGAGGATACGCAGACAGAAATGATCAGTAACTGTAACATTTCAGCTTATCAACCCCCATAGACAGCATGGAAAAATTTTAACAGTTTATGATTAGTGTGGTTACCTTTTGTACAAAGATGTCAACACAGCAATGGTACACTGACCAACTATATCTTATTTTTTATAGTCTTTCCAATAATAAAAACGAATTGTTTATATTCCGTCATTATTTAAATGAAAAGTCTGTCTACAATTATGGAAAACTATTTAGTATATTTTTTCTATTTTATTGAATTGTGCATTAATTTTAAAGATTTCGTTTTATCTAGAAATAAACTTGGTTCTTTTAACAAAAAAATAACAAGATGGTTGGGTTTTAATTTTAATATCAGATAGTTTAATATGATTAAGCGGATAAAATTAGAAAACGTTTAGTATAAAAGTTCAGACGAAATATTAAAAACTGCAACGTTCTGTATTGACGTGGATTTGTATGAAAGCAACAAAACTCGGTTTATATTTTCAATAATAATATAATAATCAGATGCCAGCCAACCGGAAAAAATTCAGTTTGGTATATAAATAATTAACCTTTTCTGTACTTTCTAGAATGGTTTACATCTAATTATCTGCTCGTAATATCAGACGGATTAACCTTGCAAATTGCTGACGTGTAAAATTAATTAATTGCTATGTTCCCCTTGCAGCAGTCCAAACGTTATATTTACTATATATAACATTATAGCTATAATTTATAATGTTATATTTACATAATGAAAAAGATTTGTAAATATATTATAAAAATATTTTCTGCTCAAAAAATAATTATTCTATTAACTGTGAACTGTACCCAATATAATAATGTTAAGAAAAAAAGGTGTATTTTGTTTAATGATTATTAATAATTAAATAATACATCTATTGGTTGCTAAATGTAATATTTAACCTTTTGGAATTGTTCAAAGCTAAATAGCTATCTTTACCTAAACCTTTCCGATTATTTATTCTCTTATAAGTTCATAAAAGCCTATAGTTTAAAAAATGTAATCCATCTATTTAAAGATAATTTAATAAGCCTATTTTTTACCTTAACGTTACGAGTTATTCATGGCGCTATTATTTTATACGTAAACTAATAAATATGATTAATTAATTTCCTTAATTAATCTTCTGTTATATTTTGATAAAGTTCATGTTCGAGAGGAAGTTAAGTGCTATCCAATTTGTCTAGTCTACAATTTATTTCCATGACCCCTCGTAAAATCTCAGAAATGAGGTACTTTACGTTTTAAATGTTTATCATTAATGAAAGAATAAATTGTTATCTTGCTATGTATTTCATGTTTTTACTGAGTGCTAAACCTCCGAGAATTATAAATCTCTTATACGAGGCTATAAAAGTCTAATTAATTAGTGTGTTTATTTTGTCATAGATAATTTAATTTATTAATAGAAATATTTTATAACATTATCGTTATGTTGTAAAGGTAATTTGAACTATCTCACTTGTACAATATATTTGCGATTACTATTTATTTCCGTGTGAAGTAAATATAATCTCTGTAATTAGGTTCCTAAATTGTGTGATTAGATTACTATAGTACATTAACAATTTTTCATTTAAGCTTATCTATCCTTTCCTGTGATTTTTAGTTTTTTATTGTATTTACGATTATTGCACAGTTAAAATATGTGAATACATCAAACCTTTTTCGATTGTGTCTTGTGTCAAGTCTTATAAAGAACCTCATGACGTAGCCTTCTGAACTATTTCATTACAATCAATTTAATAATTTATTAATTATGTTAAAATTACTCGCGGTTTTTGACAGACTCAACGCTGAAGACTGTGAAATCCGAAACACGTCTGACAGACCAAAATTAACGGAAATGATCAAACTGTTCAACACTGTGTAGTCCTCGAGGGAAATCTCACAATATAAGAGTAGCTTGGGTCGTTTCAATACTTCAATCAGTACTCGGAACACTAATGGACGTTCTGGATTTGTTGCTTTTCTTGAACTTTTTACGGCCTATTGTTTTTACAAAAGTAATGACAGTTTATGGATTCTGTGCCATAGTTTCTTAAAGTGACAAGGCTATAATATGCCTCGCCGCATAGTATAGCATAGCAATAAAGCGTGGGGAGTTGCGGCCAGTTGGATGCAAGGTTGCGTGCTCTGACCCCACTCCGGTCGTTTCTCCGCGTGAGTTTCTGGGCCACTTGAAGCAAATGTAGGCGGCCTAATCCCTGATGAATGCGGGCAATCGTCGGCCGCAACTCCCCACGATATCGGTATTCAATCGGTATCCGGTCCTACGTCCATTTAGACCGTGTTTCCCGTTTGATCTCACTAAGTCCCAATTACACGTTGGCTCTTAATTTGTTACCCTGTATTCGATTCTGTTGGAAATTAGTTATTGGTCAAAGTACGTAGTTTTTAAAAACCATCAAGTACAATTTAAGCTCCTTCTAGGATTCAATAAGCAAAAGAAAAATACTAATCACTTATGAAGTCCGTCTGCTCTCTCGGGTTTGTGAGTTTGTGTAGTTCAATAAACCAGGAGGGAAGACGGTCACAATAAGTGATCTAGTGCCGGTTTAGCATGAGTTCAGCGACTCGCAGACCAACACCCTTCATCAACTCCTAAAAGAAAGACAAAAACACTGGATATTCATAAGGATTACACAAATTCACAAAACCCATCTTTTTCAAACCATGTTTAAACGAAAGTTTGTTTGTTAAACCACTAATTTTCATGATGTTATATATTTAAAAAAATCAATTATACTACAAAGAAGGTCAAATAAAAATTGTCGATAAAACCATAATCAAAATTCGTTTTTCAGAGAGTTTGATGTAATTTGGCTTAACGCTTTTTTAAGGTATATTTTTACAATACCGTTGTTACAAGAACTTGTCAGTTTTTACAGTTTATTTAAAAGTTATTTAAAAGGTCATCATTTGTTCATGTAAAAAACAAGAATCAAAATATTAAAATAATCCGTCACCACTTTAATAATTGAATTATTCACTACCCTTGCTTGCCGTTCGGTTGCTTTTCGTTTATACCCTTATTAAAAATTACCATACCGAGGGAATACTATGTAAGCAGATGGATACTAAGCTTTTGACAAGTTGTTGAGACCTGGTTAAGGACACGGTCAAGTATCATGCTTAGATTGCTTTGCACACCAATTCACGAAACTCTGCTATCATTTTAAAGGGCGTATTGACAAACTAACGTATGATAACCAACGCATAAACAAGGAGACAATTGGCCACTCGGATTTGAGTTTAAAACGAGTTTCACGTGGTGTGAACGATTGTCGTGACCACATTATCTGCAAATGCAAGCAGTGAAAAACCTGTTATGCACTTTTGATTCCGATGCCTCTGACGCTCTTCTGGACGGTTTCTTCGATCTGCGACCTAAAGGTTCAACATCCCTGAAAATAGTAAAATTTATTTTGAGAATACTTTTGTTCAATGTCTCCAAATTTTCAATATTTATCCTTGTCTCCGAAGCCTGGAACGTTCGTCCTTATTGGTAGGTTTCTCAAATCTTTGACTAGATGGGAAGGGTGAGGTTGATTCACCCTGAGGATAGAATAATCTACGATTTCTGATTAAGCATTTCATTAATCCCTTCTCATTTGTTTCTGCCCATCAAATTTAAACCATCAATATTAACTATAAATTATATAATTTTTAATGAGTATACATTATATAGTTTTTAATGAGCTTATAAATTTAATTATTAGTCAGGAAACGTTGAAATTAAATGGCTATTTCAAAAATTTTCTTTTTTTTAATCTGTTGGCCACGTGCTTAAGAAATTCGTCCTTTTAAGGCGGTGAGAGTTTCTTTAGAAGGCAGAATACAAATCCGGAATGCTTCCAATCGACCGACCGTCTCTCAAAAGACGTCTCAATCCGCATTTCGGACGAGTTCTCGGCGGCCGCGTGACGTGACCCGGGTTTTAATCCGTCTGCTGAACAAAACCCCGACGTTTCACATTTAACTTGATATTCTTTCATAGAAAAGGTGGGGGAATAATAATTTTTAAAGGCGTGTTTTATACTGATCGGGTTTAATGGGACCCCGTAGCAGGTAGGACGAAAACACCCTTAAAACGGCCGGCCCACCCCCATTATAAAACCGTCCCCCTGCACCACCTCGTTAGAATTTAAACTCGGTGTCAGGAAGCCACTAAAATTTTTACGAGCGTCGTAAACCACGGTTGAAGTGCCGTTTTACCGCCTGTTAAGTAGTTGTTAATGTTTCTGTTTAAAAGTTAAAGCATGTAAAATGCTGAACGCTAATTCATTGCAGATCCTTCTCGTGAAAACCTATTGTGTCATCCGCCTGAGGGAGAGAACGTCGTGACCGACTGTTATTTTCTACCCTGGGCTCACAACCAATTAAACTGCAATTCGTGACGTTCAACGGTCGCAATGGTACGTACGCAAAATCTGTGCACTACAGTGATTAACCAGATTTAACAGGGCGAACCGGAGAAGCGCCTTTTCCGACGCGTATGATGGAATGGTCCTACCTTGGCATTAACTTTCAATTCGGTCGGCAAATAGCAGGTTCTCTCCAAGGGAACCGATCGAATCTCAATTGGATAAAACTGGTGATTATTAAAATAATCCGACCCATCCCGACTTCCCTATTCAAGGCGATTTTGAACCATGAATTGCATTGGTTATATTCTATCGTTAAACATTACAATATCGTGGTTATAAACAATAGACAGTAGCTCAATGGAAATTGATCATCTCTAGCCCAACTAAAGATGGCGGTGAGCCAAAACGTAATCCTGCTCCCAGCCAACAGCAATAGGCCGAAGGATAAATATTTCGACGAACCGGACTTTGGTTGAAACCCAGGCATGAAAGTATTGCAAAAGATTATAAATTTCTTCGCAAGTTGCACATTAAAGAAAAAAAAAACTAATCAATTTAATGCAAAAATAAAACATTTTGGGTTTTCAATTTGGGAGAGAAGATCGATCCACCTATACAGGTTATGGTCGGATTTACCTTGTACGTTTTTACTTCTAGAATCATAAAGAAAATAATCAATACAATTTCTCAATTCACAAAGCGTTTGCTTATTTAAGTTAATTGCATATAATTCATTGAGTCATATTAAAATTTAAATCTTCGTCTGCTTGTATTAAGTTTCACATTTCAACATTTGGGTTTTGTTTTACTAATTTCACTTGGAAGACTAATGCTATACAGGTTGTTGCAGAGTTACTTACGAACTGGTGTTAATAAATCACAACCAACCCCTCCAAGAACAATGGCGGCTCTACCAATTATACCCTGCCTGGGATGATAAAGAAGACAAATAGCTGAGGTATATCGAGAGTAAATAGATTTCATGAAAGTCATAACTATCCTAGCCAACCTTATGAAACACGCAGTGTTACAATGTGTAATGGTTATTACTTGCCTAAGGTTGACGTGTCGAGAAAGCGGTTAGTATTTTATAATGTCAGAAAAGGAAAGAAAGATGAAATTTGGCTGATCAGAGACGATGACCAAAAAGTGGATGATAAGTTATGGAAAACTTGACTTATGTAGAACTATAATAATTAATAAAACTTACAAGGAAATCAGCTAGAAATCAGCACGATGTGTTTATACGAGGGAGTTTCTGACATCGGGAAGAAGCTAGTCGAATGGCAGGACTATCGTGTGTTAAAAAGTGTGGAGTGCAATGGATATTATTACTTGCAGGTCTTGGAAAGCTGTTGTCAGTGTAGATGGTGAAGGCAGATAAATAAAGAAAAACTACTCTGTTTCCTAAACGATCTATGATTGCTGAGCTTACCTTCTTTGAAATTTTAGCTTTTTGTTCTTGCTCCCTTACTGTACTCCTTCTTTACAGATGATCGCCCATTACATTCCGACACCTAAACCATCACATACGCCACTGACATGACACATCCTGTTACTTCCATCTACCTCCAATCCCATTTTCATATGGTTGAACCTTGGCTTCGAGAGTGGAGAATCAAGGTAAACAGCCAAAAATCTAAATCAATTAAGTAAATTCACTCTTAATCATAAAACTCTCCCATCTGTCTATTTATGCGCCACCCAACTCATCCAGCGAATGGATACGATATCATAGATTTTACTTGGACAAAAGACTTTAGTGGAAACCACACACTCTAAACGAACTGACTATTACTTTAGATTTAGAATGCTGAAGAGACTACTTGACAAAAGATCTAAACAACAACGACAAAAATCTATTAAGAACTAAATCTATTATGAAAAATGGCAAAAAGGAGGGAAAATTCAAAAGGTGAGGTTGAGATGGGAAGTTAGTGCCCGAGGGGTCTAGTCACGATAGCTCAAGTGGTAGAGTGGCGGCGTATCAAGGCGAAGGTCGTAGGTTCGAATCCCGCTCGTGACACTGACATTTTTATCTCAACTTAAAACCTTAATTAATTTAATATTATGAACTACTCTAATCGTTCCAATTTGGACCTATGGACTTGAACTATACGGGCCAAGTGTTTCAACCTTAACAAAATTCAATCTCTGCAATCCAAAATCTTTCGCACAATAGTTCATGCTTCATTCTACGTCACCAATCATAACTATCCACTCCGATCAAAAAATACCATACGTCAAAAACCAAGCTCAGTCACGCTACAATAGATTTCACTCCAAGCTATCCTCTCATGACAACCCGTTAATTTGCAACCTGTCCAGCTCAACTCTTCCTTCCACCCCTCTTAGAAGAGCGAGGCGCAGGTGGCCATCTCGCGATCATCTAATTTTGTAACTTCGGCAACTCTTGGGACTGTTGCTGACTTCACGCCATAATGGCCAAGTAAGGCCAATTTCACTGGATGGATGGTGGCCGTTCAAATCAGTCATCCCAGACATGTAAAGGTGCATACAGTATTGTAAATGTGCATGTGTCTATGTATATAATTGTACATACTCTAATTGTTACTTGTTGCATTTTGTATGCAGCGGTAAAATAAATAAATGATAAGAAGTTTTTGTAGAACCCCAGCTTAAATCTGTTAGTCCATATTGGTTTTAATATAGTGTATATCAGTCTTTTATTATCTAGGAAGAGAACACTCTGTACCCTGTTTTCAAGCCCCGGTATTTTAAATCTAATACGTGGGTTCCCCGTTAAATCAAACATTTCTATGAGGTCTATCAGGTACCATTCAAAAGGAAGTAAAATATTAGTCGAAGGTTTACTTATTTACTTTGAGACTTTGTGACTTGACTTCTATTTTTCAAGTAGAAGTATGGTTCTGAAGGTTTCCGCTGGAGATGGCAGGACCAGGATGAGGAAAAACTATTGTTGTATCAACAGCGAAGGTTGTTATTGCTGTTTAAAAAAAAGTAGGAATGGAGTAGTACATATGTATGGGACATCGGTAATAATTGGGCAAATAGAAAATATTACATTATGCACGATTCTAAAGGTCTTTCGGTGACAATTGCCACTAAATATTCCAAAAAACTAGCTGATTTTTTTTATAAAAGACCTGAGTAAAAATACCTGATCAATTTATATTGAACTGATCGACCTAAATCTTTTTTTGGTGGGGTCCATCTATTTTCCCTGGTTTCTTACGTAGGTTTCAAACACGTTTCGGCTTCCAAGCTTTTTACTAAAGATCGTAAAGGCGTTTCGATCAGTATATATTGCGTTCATCTACACGCATTACAACCAACCTATATCCGCCTTGCGTTTATTGATAGGGGTTGATTGATGAAGAGTTGGTGTCCGAGTGAATCTAAGTCATGATAGCTGCAGCCGCCTAGTGTCGTGCCAACATTTCGATCTTTGTTGAGATCATCTTCAGGGCCTGTTTAAATTATACAAATACATATACGATATGACTATGAATTTATTCAATCATGTTCACAACATAGAAATTTTAGGTTTAATCAAAATATTTGAACTCCCTCAAAGTGTGTGTTTTCCGTGTACATGAGTCTCTGTTGTGTGTCATGTTGAGAGAGCTAGTGAGATATTAATGTTTTTTGTTTATATGTGCTTGATTGTGAAGGAATGGGGAAGGAAGTAGGGAAAGAAATTCAGTTTTCTATGAATGGTCAGCTTCTTTGAGGTGAAAGGAGCCGAAAATGGGAAAAATGGTTTGGCCTGATTATCCTTTCAGGTTGTTTGGTATGAGGAATGTAATGATTGTTTTGTGATATATCACCATCACATCACACAAAACTGCTGTAGGATTTTGTTTGGTTTTTTTTGCAATCATAGATATGTTGTCTTATCCATATTATTAATTGATTAATTAATTGGATGTAATTCCGAGAATGATTAATTGAGACATTAATATATATTTTTGTAAATGATGGTTTGAATTAACCTTCCAGTTAAGGTGGAAATGATTTTTCCTTTTTCATTTGTAGAGAGTTTTATTTTAAAGAGACATTAATAAATTAATGTAGTGTGCTAATTTATAGCATTTCGTTTAAGAGAAGTTGAAAAAGTAAACATACATTGCTGTTTCATCAAATATTTACACGTTACTTAAACTGAAAGAAAGGTTGAGGTTGTTTCTTTGCCTTTTGCTTTTTAGCGAGGCTTCGGATAACGTGATGCTGGGAAGGTTCTTATTATCCGTACAAAAAAGAGGAAAAAATTAATATGAAATTCCATAATAGCTGGAGGAACGAGAAGTGGTATGTCGTGTTCCAGCAAGGCCCTCACCAGTTTAATCTCGGTGGCCAATCAGAATGGGAGTCCAAAGCTGCGCCCTATAAATCACAAACTCGTCTAATTCATCTTGTTTCCTTCCACGGCCCCACCGGCCTTTCTACTCTTCCCACTTCGCTTTTACACTTTGCCCGTATAAATCAAAATTACCGTCTTGGGTTGACGTCGAGCCCACCATTTTCCGGCCACCTCGTCCCCATTGGAGGGACGATGAAACACCTCGAGGAACGTTTCGTTTATAAATATTCGACAGCCTGTTTTTTTCTGTTTTCTTTTGACAATGTAAGATATAATAGGCCCTAATGATGGCCATATAACACCCATTATTTTCTGAATTATGGCCCGATCCCTCTCTCATTCGAACAACAGTAATTAATTAACGAGGGAAGAGTGTAGATAGTAGACAAGTTTAATCAAACACAATTTAATTTTTTTCCTCCTAGAAAAAACACTTAAAATATGTTAATTGTATGTATACAAGTGTGTGTAATTTTTCATATACAACGAATAACTGATTTTTGTTTAGGCGCAAACCACTAAGGCAACGCAGTGCTACTTTTCACCGATATCCAACCCTATTTTTGTTGTTATTATTTATTGTTTTATCAACCCTTGGGGTTTCGGTTTTTTTTTTAAAGTCCATTTGTATGTATGTCGGCCAGTATCCAGCGTTCTGTGTTCGAATCCGGAACCAGTGAGCACCGTGACAATGACTCAACAGTTGCGCTCAGGTTCCAACCCTTATTTAAAAGTTTAATGAGAAAATCGCAAATAGGTAAATGAGGAAATAAGTAAAGAAATAAATTTAACATTTTTTAATTTAAATTACTTTTACTTAAAAATTTTATGAAGTAACTTGTTTCCAATTTTTCTGATATTTAAGACAACTCAAGAGTTTATGGGGAGTTGACATTCTTTTCCTTTCCTTTTGGTTTGGTTTTCCCTTAAATGCACCGTTGCAAATGATTTCTTTTTATTCTTTATCTTAGAACATAACGCTTAGTAGACCCAAAACAAGCCCATTATTATCGACGAACTGACGGAAATGACTAAAAATGTAAATTAAGCGTATAACCGGTTCAACTTGATAGGACTGTGTATATTTATAATAATTGATGGTTTATTATTTTATTAATACGTTCTCTCATGTGTTCCAGTAGCCGTGTTCTCAAGAGCAAGTAAACACACGGAATCTGCATAATGTTTAATTCAAGCAAGTCCCCCCCACCACCGATACGCGTCTTTTCAAGTTGCAGGTTAGATTTTCTATAACTGGAATAAAGTCGAGGCGTTTTTCTCTTTTTTAAATCTGCCGTTTTCAAACCGGGCGGGGCTCCTGCGTAAAGCATATCAGTAATGGGAGGGTTGTCTGCAGTGCTGCACTCAGAAAGGCGGGGAGGCTGCCAGTATAAATCCGAGGGATTCCCATGAAATATTTGTGACGTTGGTTTCCACCCTTCATTCTGCACAGGCGCTGCAATGATTCCGCCTCGTCCAGGATACGTGAATGTTTTAAATGGTTTCTCCCTTGGGGTACAGTGAACAGTTAACACAACCCTTTTTACTCATTAAAAATAAACGAACTAGACTTTAATTTTGGCCATTCATTTAAACCTTTTATAAGGGTGAATTTAATGCACATATGAACAATAATAATAAACTGTTTTGACATCTCAACAGAGACAACCAGAAAACACGTTTACCTTGCGGTGGAGGCGGCCTCCAAAGCAGCTACCTTTGTAGGCTTGTGAGCATCTTTGTTCATAATTGGTTGTCAGGCAGAAATCCCTTTTGGATTCGAAAGCATTTTGTAAATTTGCCCGTTGGAAAATCCATGCGGTCAAGAATAAGTGTCAGTTATTGGTAACTGGTTATCTATGGGTTTAGCATCGCTTACGTGGAGAAGAATACGATGCAAGGAAACAATCTCAGTTTTTCAACAATTTCTCAAAATTTACTGTACAATGTAATGTTTGATTTGACACACTGGGTCTGCATCATGATATTACATGCTTCAGTTTTTGCCTTTAGCATATCATTTTTGATTTGTATCACCAGTGGCAAATTTAGGAGACCATCGAGTCTTTTCTTACTGGTAATAAAATACCTTATTTCAACTTCGTGTTCGTGCTCATTTAAGATCTGGTGCTAATTTAGCAAAAACCTTTTAATTCAGAATTTATAAAAAGTACCCAACCCGCCTACAATTTTCCAGCGTTTAAGCAGTCTTGGGTTTTGTCTTGGAGCAAAGTTATAACGAGTTTTGAGAGTAGTGATGTATCTAGGGGCGGAAGGAAGTCCCAAGAGGAGATAGCCGTTGGAGGCGGCTCGCGTGGAGATAAAGGGCAAGTTGACAAAACTCTCTTCATCAGATAAAAACCTTTTCAGGGATTTATTATTCGAGTATCTATCTACTCGGGCCTCCTACGCCCTCTTTTCCGTTCTTACAGATCTTATTTACGCCCTCAGACGCCAAGAAGAGTTATCACCTTTATTCCTTACGAATCCCCTCCTCTTGGTTTTTTTACGAATGAATAGTAATGAAGCTGCCACAAATAAGATAGTGAGAGTGAGAGTGTGTGAGAGAGAGAGAGTAAAGAAAAACGAAAAGCTTTATCTCACTCATAATGAAAAGGTATTCGCGTGCAAAGCCCTTTGTCCTAAATGATAAACCTTCATTGTTTCAGCCTCACACCATTTCAGAAATTTTATTTAATAATTATTCGGAGATCGTGAGATGAGGTCTGGTGTGACGTAGGTTTTAGAAAAACATTTTCTTTATCGTGCCAATGTTTCGATCTTTATAGAGATCATCTTCAGGGCCTGGGAATTATAAACATTGTTTAATTTTTGCAAATACATGTAGGATTTGAAAAAATGAATTTATACAACGCTAGAAATTTTAGATAAAAAATAATAAATAAATAAAATGAATTTATACAATGCAAGAAATTTTTGTAGATTAAAAAAATTAATTTATACAATGCTAGAAAATTTTAGATTAAATCGCACGATCTCCAAATAATCATTGACAAACGGTCACTAAACACCACACATTATTTATATATTTCATATATGTTTGGGAGTGTAAAGTAACCACGAGAATGTTTTAATAACAAATAATAAAAATACATCAGAACTTCAGATAGAAGCATATAACGACTTTGATGAACGACTTGTATACATACGGCCTACTCTGTATGTTTGTCTCGTCTTTTTTTGTTTCTCTCCTCCTTTTTTCATCGCTGGGGCATAGTCGCTCGCAACTTATTGACTCGCCACTACATGTATATTGCATAAAGTTAGAATTTAAGTAACAAAACTATTTTGACGCTGTTAGCTTCCACGCTAAGTCTTTCGGATACTTTCTATTCTTCTCTTGAAATAAATTGAAAATTGGAGCCGAAAAGTTACTTTCTTTTAAAACTATTACTCATTTACAAAAGTATCGAGTTGCTTTGAAAAGTAGAGTGGACAAAATTTAATATCTTCTGATTTAATAAAATACTGAAATGCAACCGAATCTAGAGCATCTAAGAGGTTATGTGCTAAAAATATTTAAACAGGTGTAATGTCGGAAAGCCTGGAGTGAGAGAAATGGCTGCGTCTCTAGAAGAAGAATATCTTTTCCAAGTTTTTGATAAACCCATAAAGGGCGGTCTCGTCTTCCTGCTAGTGGTTAAACTACAAGAAGAGCAATTACTGGATCGAACCGACGACAAAGAAGCCCTTTCGTCATTCAGGGCATAAGAAAGTTGGGGTTCAATTAATTTTTTCCCTATCTTCCCAGGCAAAACCTCACTTATGGCCTGCACCCCCGGGGACTTTCGGTGTTGGTTAATTCTCTCCAATTTGCCCGACCCCGGCACCGGGCGTCTTCTCCCGCGGGGCAGAGAATAAATCAGGGAGAGCTCCCCGCCGCCGACCACCCCTGTATCTCTCTCCCGACCCTGCGTATATCTCCCTGGGAGAAGCTCCTGTATTATCTGGTAGGTTGGGTGTAATTGGTGGCGCCGCCATTGTTCCTTGGAGGGGTGTTTATGATTTATTAACGCCACCTTATAAGTAACTCTAAAACAACTTGTGAAGCACGTCTTCCCTGGATAATTATGAGGACAGAAAAAAATTAAAAACTAAACCAAATATTCCAAATCTACTATCCATTTTTAAATTAAATTGTTACACTGTAGTTTCATGAGAAAAAAACACACATTTGCCTCAAAGCCTCCACAGTCAACGTACAGTCAACATCTAACATACTATTAGAAAGAATTAGTAGAACTGATAACCTACCAATTCAGGAAAGTGTTGATGACACTGCATTGCGTCTACAGAGAATTCATTTCTTGGTTTTTCAAGCGTTAATGAGAATGGTAATAAAATAACACAACAAAATGTTATGCCAAGTAATCGAAATATATAGCTTAACAACATATTAAACAAATCATAGACAAATAGACGGTATGAAGTTTCATTTTTCCCTTTGGTTAGATACTGAATAATTTCTATATTATTTAGTGCATATTTACTCCCACAATAATATCGAACGCAAGAATTACTTCCGAGAAAACAGTAAAAAATTAAACAAATAATGGAAGTAGATACTTAATACCCACCCTGCTATCACTTTAATTTATCCTGTGATAAGTAAATAATTCCTGTCAAACTGAAGGTCTAGCTGTTGATGTCGCAAGCGAAAGGTCAAACCACTTTACAATCATTTTTATATATTACGATCAATTAAAAGTCCGTGGGCTATTACGGGATTCGAACCCAGAGCCGTTAGCGTGGCACGTACGTAAGACGGGCCCACTGATCACTCTCATCGCGGTCCTTCTTTAGAATTTATTGTTTACTGGATAAACGATTATGTTAAAAATAGTTACAATACTCCAATTAATATTCAAAAAGGTTTTTAAATCATTTTTCTGTATTGTACAAAAAAATGAAATTCTATCACAAACCCTGACACATTTTAATTTAGATGGGACATTTATTTAACAGATTTTCTATTTAAGACGATTACTATTAACTGAAAAAGAACACATTCTATCTAGTCCGGTATTTTTTCGTCAAATAAATAAGTATCCTTTTAAAGAGAAAATTATATTGAAAGTTACCATTACCATTACGTAAGTGTGATTGCCTTTACAAGAGAATTGCATTTTCGAAAGATTAGTTCCTGATGAGATAAGGCCAATTACGTGTTTATGTCTTAAAGTCGAAAGTAAGATTGCTAAATAATTAGGTGCATAAACATAAATAAGGCCATTGTGGCAGTCAAAAAAATGTAGGGGTAATATCCAATAACAAAAATGTTTGTTTTGAAAAGTACTGTAACTGGAAATGCAAAGCGGAGACAATGAAATTGAGTAACCAATTAAACCGTTGTGGTAGTTACAGTACAGTATAGTGCAGTTGCAGGACTTTTCAGTACCAAAATCATTGTGTTTTGTGTATTATATTGTTTTATTATTATTATTTTTTTGCTGGCTAACTGCTAAGGTTGTTGCCAGCTCCTCACGTCTTTTCTATCTCGCGTTTTTACTTTGCACTATTAAACATGTTGCATTTTTGTATGTAGGTTTACGAGATCTACATCCATTCTACATTGATTAATCTCATTCCGTAAATGATATATTTTTAATATCCATTTATCCTAAATGGCATAAGTAAGTATGTGGATAATCAAATTTGTGTGCGATTCCAGAATCGTACAAATATTGAGTTGTAGTTTTATTTGAAATTTATAAATTATAATATCAATAATTTGTAAACGTCATTTGAGAAAATAAAACTCTGCTATTTTACGATGGATCAAATATTGCTTATATCCTACATATTAATTTGGTTTCTTTTATTAAACTCAACCAAATATTTTTCTTTCACCCTACAGACCCCACGAGATCTTATAATTATTAAGTTATACAAGAAAAGGTATAAAAAACTTTGTTCATTTGGATCATTTTGGTCTGCCTACCTTCAACGGTTTGTTCAGGTTCAGGTTTCTCGTCATCTTCTATACTAATTCATAATCTAGCCTTTCTATCATTTATATAATAATTTAAGCTTTATAATCAGTGGTTGGTCGATATGATTGGGCTGCATCTCCTTTCCCCCTTTCTAAATATACCTTTCAATAAAATAAATCTTTTTTTTTTACTTCAAGCTATTTGAGAACAGGTAATAAATTGATTTTCTGATAAGACTCGGTCACTTGGACGCTTGAACTTCTTACATTTAAAAGCTAGAAATGTAATAACTGGTACCTTGAGTACATTAAGTTAAACGTTTGAAAAAAAGCTTAAACGTTAACAGTTTCGAATAGGTAATACGTAGTGCACCTATTCAATAGATTCTGAAGGAGAGAATGGTTTCTGGAAGGGCTGGAGGCAAGGTTTGGGAAATATATATTTATGGCGTTGGAAACTCCGCCTTCCTCCGTAAAGAGGGGTGGGTCACGTCGAACTTTATGACAGTCAATAACTAAGCCTATTACATATATATTGGCTAATTGGAAGCGGTATTAGTGGTTTATTAGGTCTACGGGGGTTGGTTTCTTGTTATCTACACGGGAGCAGGCTTCGGGCTTCAATTTACCGCCCTGGGGCCACGGGAGGTCGGGAATTAGTGTGACACCAAGACGTGATAGATGGCCCTTTACTTCTATCTATCCTGCAGACTTGTTCTAAATCGAAGTTATTATTTTTTCCACTTCTGCAAGGAAACGATGCTTAATGGGATTTACGATCATAGAAACTCCGTGTCTGATAAGAAAAGGGGAGGATAACAGGAAATCATCCCCTCGGATGCCCGCCTACAGTGAATAAGCAATTGAAACTGAATTTATCCCCGAGCTCGTGGAAGAAATGAGGGGAAAAATAAACAATTTGCTCGACAGATTCTCTCTGAAGATAGTGTAATGTTCTTTGCGAAGGAGGAAGCCCAGATACTAGGCTTGCGATAAGATCCTCGTATCAAATGTCCCCAACGCACAAAATTTCTTCTAGCAGTTTCTTCTTCCATCTAAGAAGTAAGAGGAAGCAAAACACTATTATTAGATTAGCATAAGAAAGAGACAAAAAAACAAGAAATAAGAGGCTAATTACAGATCTTTCTACACTTTTGTATGCTGATTGTTGACAATTATACTGAAAACAAAAACTCGCTAGATAATTATCAAATTACTAATGAGGATTGTAACTTCCGCCAGTTGCGTTCGCGTATAATTCTATTCAATAAGCCTCGAAAATTCTATTAATTGCGGCTACTATAATTTTGAAATTTGTTTGTGTACACAAACTTCTCACTTCTTTTTTTTTGCCAAAAGAAATGTTTGGAAAAGTTTTTATTCTGAACCAAGCAGACGTGTAAGTCGATTGGTGACGAGCACCATTGAGCGAAACTGTCTGATCTTTCTATCCTCGCATTAATCTTAATTAAGTTTCGACTCATAAGCTACTTATTTTTCAAACAAACCTATCACTTTTCAGATTCCTATAATTGTATATTTGTATTTGCGAGGATAGTCGTAAATATGATATTTTTTAAATATTCACTTCGGAAATGTTTTTTTTCTCTTTATAATACGCTTAATGTGGCATAGATTATTACATAATCATTTCCGACGTGTATACATTTTTATTTAGATGCATTTCCCGGTACTATAAACCTCCTCTTCATTTCTTCATTACATTTGAATGAGCTTGAGTTGTCTGTCGAGGTTCATTGAAAATGTTGTGAAGAGGAGGCTTAAAGTGCCTTGAAATGCATTTTAATAAAAATGTATATATGGGAAATACTAGATAACCACCTAAATCACAACCTCTCAAAAGCATCGTACATACTTTACTATTATTTAAAATTTATTCGATGCCTGATGTATATTGTAGTTCAATAAATCACAGCACGTCTTTTTTAATACTTTATCTCTTCATCCAAAATCAAACTGAAACTAAGCAGATTAATTCAAACTGATTTTAGTTCAAAAGTCAATTAAAAAGTCCTGAAAATTTAGTTTTTAAAATCATCTTCCTTAGACAGTTAAAGTAAATATTTATTAATTAATATGTATTTAAGGTATTGGTTGAGATAAAAAAGTCAGTGACACAAGCGGGATTCGAACCCACGACCTTCGGCTAAATACGACGCTCCTCTACCACTTGAGCTATCGTGACTTCGGATTCGGACACTAACTTCCCATCTCAACCTCACCTTTTGAATTTTCTATCCTTTTTTGCCATTTTTTTAATCTCAATCAATAGCTTGTGTAAAGATTAATTAATTGAAAGATGTTATTTGGTCAAGCGGACCAAGAAAACTAGTGAATTTAATAAGTTAAATTAAGTATATCTTCACTAAAGCACTCCGTGACCTTTGTCGCCGAAAATCAAATAAATTACACGACATTTGAAAAATGGCAAAAAGGAGGGAAAATTCAAAAGGTGAGGTTGAGATGGGAATTTGGTGTCCGAGTGGATCGAAGTCACGATAGCTCAAATGGTAGAGCAGCGGCGTATCTACCGGAAGATCGTGGGTTCGAATCCCGCTTGGGACACTGACTTTTTTACCTCTACCAATACCTTAAATACGGATTAATTAATTGAAAGATTTATTTGGTCAAGTGGACCACGAAAACTAATAATGTCAACGCAAAATATTAATAAATTTAACATTATATATATTAATAAATTAATATATATAATGTTAACGCATGCTATTTTTGTTACATTGGCATTATAGCTCTGAAAAGTATATGTTTGTAGGTCGAAAACAAGTAGACAATTGGTTGTATTCTGGAGATTTGCCCAGAAAAAGGTACAATAAAAGAACGACACAAATCTTTCTCGCTCACTTCACTAGTGATGGAATATTGGGAGAAGGTGAGATAATGACTAAGAAAAGGTCTTTTTCAACCCCTCTATGTGGAAGGCCATCGTGATTCTGATGAGTACCAGAGCATTTTACACAAAGGAAAGAAGATAAATAACTCACAATTAGCATTTAAAATAACGGTTTTTAACGTCTAAGTTTATGATAGGGGCCTTTTGAACGTGTCTAATTGTGAAATTCGACGCAGGTGGTATTTCCAAAATAGTAGAGTAAGAAAGTGGCGAATATTAAATGACTGTTATTCCGGCAACGCGTCTAACAAGACTTCGTGTACGGGATCTTTCCCGATCCTGACTAGGTTTCCGACGCTAAGTGAATTCGTTAAACATACGTATCACGTGTCCAAAATGACCGGCATTCGCGCCGGAGTACACATCACCTCCTCTGGAATTATCCCTTCCATTCTGGAAAGTAATGGATGAGAAATTGAATCTTCCTCGTGGCTCAGAGCTCCTCTGGGCCAAGAGGGGGATCGCGGGATGAAACGAACGGGTAATAATCGTGGGTCCTGCCGATAAAACAGGTGTTCTGAGAGCGTTGAAATATCCCCGGCATCCTTGGCCCTTTGATTTAGAAAACCACAAGCCAAAATGTTAACGATCTTCTATCCGATGAAACATTATTCAAGTGGTTTGCGAAGACCTTATTTTCATGTCTTGGTAAAATACGAGGATCCAACGAAAAATCATATTCACAAAAATATACCCATTATGTACTGCTTGCGAGAAAAAATGGCGTTATTTTGACATATACAATCCATAACTTTTTCGACGTTTTGGATTGATGTATACTTGCCAATGAATTTGATATAATAAAACAAATAAACACGAAATAAAAAAGATAGAATATAATATAACAAATAGTGGAGCTTTGTTTCAAGAAAAGACAGGATAAACATACCAAAACTATCGAAATAGAGGTTCATTTCCACGCAGATCTCAGGAAGAATCTAATTATTTGCCGACTGAAAAAGAATAGTAATAATTTACTAAAATGCATGACTTTCCTTGTTTATTCGTTGTTCACTCTTTACTATAAGTTTGCGATTTTTTTAAAAACTTACAGCTGATATATGCTATAATTGAACCAGAATCATTGTAAAACTAAAAGGGTTGCTGTGTTTTGATTATAAATATTGCCATTAGTCAAGGAACACTGTTTTAATTATACTTTTTTGGATAAAATGTCTATATTATTTTTAAACAGTGGCATCATAGTAGCGTCCATAAAGGAATTTTTGCCTTGAGATGTATCTTACAATTATTAAATAACAGGTAGGATACTTCACTACGTGCACGACCTAAGATGAATAACGAGATTGATCATCAGTACAAGGCACACGTTTGTGCCGACCACACGCAAGTTGGCTGGCTCTTCGCTTACCTGAAACAAAAACAAAACGAAACGAATTAATATTAATAAACAATGACGGCCTGAGTGGTTAATTATTTTGGGACATAATAAGCCGACTTTCCATAATTTTCCCTGGGTTTAAATCTTGGAAAAATAACCGGCATATAATGCTAATCAATTATGCGTTGGTACACAGCAAAACGAGTGGTCAGGTGTGGCCGGGAGGAAGAGATAGGGCGCGTAGCTCGGGATTCACTGTGGCAGCAGGCTCAGCCGGCGAGGGTTTATGTATAGCCGGAGGACTAATCTTATGATACAGGCAGTGTCCACAGCCTGCAAATCAACCGTTGTACAATAATTATTGTGGTCCTCCGTGGGGTTTTCGAGTGGCTTTTCAACCACGTGCTGAATTTATGACGGTTTAAATTGTAAGCAATACACCCGGTGAGCTTCAGGGCTTCACAGGGATGTATTTTTAGAAAAAAATATTAAAAACAGTTAACAACTGTTAAGCTTTAACTAAATTATTATGTATGTATTAGTAATGTGTATTGTTTAATTATGCTCTAAATTGTTTTTTTCTTCAGAGACTCAACGTTCAACTACTTGGTTCAAAATTTATATTTACATCTGTATTGTATTTTTTCCAATCAACATATGTTGCTTTGGCCAACATATCTACCCAGGCTCTGAAGATGACCCGAATAAAGGTCGAAACATCGGTAAAGAAATGAAAAAGGCGTTTGTCTAAACTACCTCATTCTTGACCGTTCCTCACGACTTCGACAAATTATGAAACAACAGGTCACTAAGAAACACACGTTAATAACAATCCATTTATGTTTAGTGGTCATAATAGATCACATTAAATATATCAATTAATTACTATTTTTATGTAAGGTTTTAGTTGAGATGAAAAAGTTAGTGTCAAGAGCGGGATTCGAACCCACGGCCTTCGGTTCAACAGACTGTTGATCTAACCACTTGAGCTATCGTGACCATAACAAGCTGATAACAATGGTGAAATTTCTTTTGCAATTGCTGATTTTACGTGTTATTTTTGAAATATCTAACGATTTTATGTTTTATATTCAAATGGTTTTCGTCATTAATCTTAAAATCAAATGACGAATCCATAAATGAAAATGTAGATTGCTATTCGAAAAACAAAAATTTATTTTCAACTGTTTAAAGAATTAAAAAAAACGTATTTAATGCAATATTTGTAAATAATCTTTAAATTTTTTTCTATGGTAAGTAGTTACTGAGAAAACCAACTAAGTTGACCATATATATTTAAAAAAACGTTGGAAGTTGAGACAAATTTGGAAGGAATCGCTCAGTTCCTATGTTAACTGCCGAGTTATCCCTAGGAAATTTTATTTCATACTTTGAAAGATTGAAAAATAGGAACTTTTATTCAGTTTTGGCACTTATGACTTCAAGTATGTATAATGAAATTAAATATTGAAGACGTATGATACCAGATTGATATTCGTATTTGGTAATCTTTTGTTTTATTAAATAATTTTTTGAACTTCTGATGAATGGTATAATCCATTTCTCGAATTATTGACAGGGGAACCGGGTGTCCCATTTCTGCTCGTTTTTTGTATAATAATTGTAATAACATTGATAAGTTATATTAAAACATAATTATAACTGAAGACTAATCAGTGATCGCATATCAGAAGTTATTT
The DNA here is from genome assembly GCF_000648675.2 of Cimex lectularius. Classification (NCBI taxonomy): domain Eukaryota; kingdom Metazoa; phylum Arthropoda; class Insecta; order Hemiptera; family Cimicidae; genus Cimex; species Cimex lectularius. The sequence continues at coordinate 2,009,052 of NW_019392764.1, read as the reverse complement.
GTCTATTTTTCCATGTGTTAATATTTTAATGATACGGGTTTCCATGGAGATCCGGTTACAATGAAAAACTGGCAAACAACTGAAAACATAGAAATTTTTACCGATAAATTTAGCAGGCCAACCTTTATTCAGCCCAGGTGATATTTGTGCTTTAAAACGCTTTTCACAGATTTATCTACGGTAAAAAAAAGTTCAGATCGGTTTCTGTGCGAACTCGGGGCTGTAATTTCGGCCGGGTAGTGTTGTAAAACGCGGGGGCGGGACGACGGTTTGCGGGCTTTGGCAGAGGGAAATGGCCGAGATCCAAAAAATAAGAAGCGAGACGGATGGGCCCACTCGTTTTACTGCCTGTCCCTAAGTAGGACTAGATCTATCGGCATCCACGACTTCCGCCTTGGGAAGAAGTGCTGGATGAGTTTCCGCTATGCAGTTGGCCCCTTTCCATCTGTTTCCCTTCCAAAGGGATTATAAAGAGTGATTAAAAAGGATAGAAAAAGCTTGAAAAGCCTAAGCCGAAAACTAGTAACATCGTTAAAAGCATTATGTCGCCTGCAAAAATAAACACACCGATTTCACCCTACCCTGAAAAACCTGAAAATATAGGTAACGTAATTATAGGTACACAAGGGAAGAATTACACATAACAACAAAATAAATAAGAAGGTAAAACAATAGACAGAAATTTGTGTATACCACAGTACAAATTCCATGCTACTTGATTTGAGGTAATATCAACCAATTAATTGTTCACCAATTTATTGATAATACCTCGTTGCCCTGTTAAATCGAAGCTTTGAAGAAATAATTAATTCGGTAAATAAACCGCCATACAAAAGAAAATATATTTTTACAATTCAAATTGTTTATGTATTGTACATTCTTTAATTCATTCCTATGCCTATAGTTATTTGGCAGTTATAATAAAAATCGTCTGTACCGCATAAAAGCCCTGATATACGTTTAATTTTAAATAACAAACGAAAAGTTAAGTAACCGTGTAAAACTAAAATTTAACGATGTTAACTTTTTGTCGGAGACACTTTATAAAAGCCGTTCTTACTGATAAAAAAATCATTTTTGACTTTTTCTAATAGTCTGATAAACAAAATAAATATAATGGTTGATAATTGATTTTAATCTGAAGAATCGACTTCTCTGAAGATGGTACAAAGTGCGTGTTTGAGTAACATCGAACCTACAGAAGTAGAAGGACCTATTAAGTGACCCAGTGCCCATTCGACAAGATATTTGTTTTAAACGCGTCACTTTAGATCTTAGATTTTTTTCTTGTGTGCATTGCAATAAATAAGCATTAATGAAAAACATATCTCTAAGTGTTGGTACTTTCGCATGGTGATACTACTTAACAAACTTTTTCAAAACAACCATCAGTTTTGATAACAAACAAAACTTTTTTCAAGTATGAAAGAAAGAGCCTTCATACTCTTATATTTTACTGTATATTATTTTATCTTATATTATACTGTACTTAATCTTACATAGTCTATCTTACATCTAAGACTATGTATAGGTCGAGCCTGACTTACGTACTACTTTTTCATAAATAAAAAGTTCCAAAGGAAAGAGGTAATGAGTCTAATGACACTACAGGAAGTAATGAAAGTTTATAAAACCAAATTAATTAACATGTTGATTAAATTAGTAAGAAAAACTTAACAAAACCTCATCGTGAAAAAAAGAGGCCAAGATCCAAACCCCATTTAAAACAATTATCCTATCAATGTAAAGATATCAACCCTGTGGCCAAGTTCCAGCACGCTGTCATGTGTATCTTTACTCGAACCAATTCTCCCGGATTTTCTCACCCTCATATCACTGCTTCCTGTTAAGATGGGCTTTTGAAATTTGAAAAAAAAATTAAGCTTAGGCCGCTTAGGCGATAGTAAAAAATTGAGCACATAGTACTAAGTCTTTTTAGATTAGATTTTTATTAGATTTTTTCATTTACTTGCTATCAACCTTTGTAACGTGTGAAATTCTGCTATTCGAGAGATACCTTAAAATTTTGATGGTCAGGAGTCGGTCAAACAAAAGTGTAAATTTTGATATTCTCCGCTAGCAAAAAGGATTTAATGAGTGCTCAAATTTGCACAATGTCCTAAGTGACACATGCTTAATTTATGTTTCAAATTTCAAAAGTCCATCTTAAGAGGAGCAGAGATATGGGGTGAGAAATACCGAATGAAATGGTTCGATTAAACATACACATGGCAGCTTGCTGGAATTTGGCCAGTGCACTGCCGTGTGCGCAGATATAGCAACAAAGAGGATATAAACAGAGGAACGCTTAGATTTTTTTTTCAAGTTTAAATTCTTGTAGCCCTTTAAGAACGAACTTAATGAAAATAAGATTAAATCTCACAGTCTGATAAAATTATATCCGAAGAGGTAGCTGAGGAATGGAAAAAAATAGATATAACTTGTTGAATTTTCAGCGTCAATAACCCACGGAGGCTCGTTAGTAGCCGGCTCTTCCTGTAAAAATCAATCACCGGTGCTAAATCACGGCTTCGCCCGATTTCTTAGGCCGGCCAGGAGTGGAAGGCACCTGCGATTTACCAAGTCTCGGGCCATAAACCCGCTTGGCGAAGGCATTAGAGGGGCCTAATGCGAGCGAGGAGTTGCCAGGGAAGACATGATGGATCCTCGGTCATAATTACACTACAATGAGCCTTGTTCCTTACGCGGAACGCACTACACGGCTATAATCCCTTTAAGGCAGCGTCGGAAAAGCCGGAAAAATCCGGGTTCAAGAAAATAAATTAACTATTTTATACCCAGTTATAGCGTCCTTTGCTTTTAACTGAACGAAAATCAAAGTAATACTAAAATAAATGAAAAATAATAATAAACTCGACCAAGTAGACCGTAAATCTGGAAATTGATAACCACCAAATACGAAGTTCTAAAGAAAATTTCATATTATTAAGTTAAAAGAAAGCAAAGAATAAAATTCTTCACCAAAAATACCATTTCTACTTTAGGATTTAAAGTCCCTGTTATATTCCGACGCCTTTTTCTGTTACTACAAAAAAAATATTATTTTAAGTAAAAAGCCATTAGCATCCAGTATAACAGCAGCTGACAGGGTTAAGGCGTTGATAGGGCGACTCATCACTGTAAGGGTCCTGAGTTCGAATCTCGGTGGCTCAACAAACTTACAATTTTGCCAGAAACATCTGGGTTGATTTGTCCTCTGCGTTATGTAACTTGATAGATAAAAATGTAATTTTTTTATATATACATGAATTGATTTTTACAGAAGTTCAACAATAGCAGACGACACTTCGACAGTCAGTGACCGTCCAATTGGAGGTGTGGTAAACGCGTACATATAAAAAATAAACTTCTAATGAATAAAATAAAATAAATATACTTCGCTACTTGTTTGAAAAAAGTACTACTTTTAGTTTTTCTTTCCTTCGCATTTCCCATAATGGATAATTGTAATAATGCCATTTTTAACTAATTTTGTTAAGGTGTTTTTTTATGAATATATACTTGATGTGACGGACTGTGGCTTAGAGAAAAATCCAAAATTATACGTTTTAATAATTATCTTGATGTGATTGATCTGAGGTATGGTCTTATAATGATGTAAAAAATGTAGAAAAAGGAATAAAGCAAATTTGAAAAAAAATCACTCAGTTCCTTCGTCAATTTTTCGAGCAGTATTTCTCCTTCATCAGGACATTAAAACTATGTGTAATGTTTTGCACGGTTAACAGTATACATCTACTTACAACGTTAAAAATTATGGCTTCAATCATATTTCACGTGATTTACTATCCGTTCATTCTATATTAGAATTGTCAATTTTTTTCTTTCTTTCAAATTCGCCTTATTTATTTATTTTTTTGTTTACTATGAAATAAAAAGTTAAAGTTAAGTTGGATAAAATTGTCACCTTTTAGTTTTTATTTCAAAATAATTTAGTTTTTTATTTGAGCTGTAAATATTTAAGGTTATGAAAAAAAAAATCTGCATGATTATGGATGGCATAAAAGACCCGAAACTTATACCGAATATGTAAGAATTGTATTCAATAAAAAAACCACGAATAGCTGCAAATGATTCACTAAATTAACTATTATTTCTTTTCCATATTTTAATGTTTCTAAAATTCAACTATTATAAGACGAATCAGTAAGAAGACTGAAATAATTTATTAAATTTTTCAATTAAGGAATCCCTAATCTTTCCAGGTGGTAGCAGATTTGATTTAAGTTATCGCTTGTTAACAAAAAAAAATTCATCAATTTATATTGTATTAGATTGTTCTTGGTAAACCACCTTATTTCTAAACAAAAGAAAACATACTCTTTTACAGTCAATTACACTTAAATTGGACCATAAATGAAGTAAATGTATGATAGTGTTGTATGGTTACTTAGCAGGTCGTAAACACGGAATCTGACGTCATGACAACACGTGCTCCGCAGAGTAACCCATGATTATCCTAGGATTGAAACAATTTTCGCCTATTGCGTTTACTTTAACTGTCTTTTATTCAAATATTAAATCATTTTTTGCTAAAATACACCAATCATCATAAAATACTTGTTGTAGGCATTCTACAATATTGATTATTTTATTGATACAATATAGCTTCTAATTGAATGACTACGTAGGCCGGTTAAGTGGGCGATTTAAGATATATGATATGTACTGACTTTCTCCCTTTTCAAAATATTGTTTAAAAAAACATCACTATACTTTCACCGTTTTCTTAAAAACCATGGAAAGCGTAAAACACCCCTCAAAACATTGTTGCCAAACTGTCCTAAGCATTAATTAAAAGTTATGTTTTTCAATTAATTAATATTTATGAAAGGTATCGTCGAGATAAAAAGTCAGCGTCACGAGCGGGATTCGAACCCACGATCTTCGGCTAAATACGCCGCTCCTCTACCACTTGAGGTATTTAGCCAGTTATTTAGCTAGCCATTTTTTTATCTCGACCAATACCTTTCATAAATATTAATTAATTGAAAAATATTAATTGGTCAATCGTACCACGAACTGTAATGGATTTAATAATTAAACTGAAGTATATCTTCACGAAAGCTCTCCGTGGCCATTTCATTTTTCGCCGGGAATCAAACAGATTACACGGCATTTCAAAAATGGCAAAAAAGGAGGGACAATTCGAGAGTTGAGGTTAAGATGGCAAGTTGGTGTCCGAGCGGATAGAAGTCACGATAGCTCAAGTGGTAGAGCAGCGGCGTATTTAGCCGAAGATCGTGGGTTCGAAACCCGCTCGTGACACTGACTTTTTTTTATCTCGACCAATACTTTTCATAAATATTAATTAATTTAAAAATGTTAATTGGTCAATCGGACCACAAACTGTAATGGGTTATGTTTTTCTATAATTCCAAATATCGGCAACAAAACGCTTCAGAAGAATATTTTTACAAATTACGGCTTGGTGCTTATATTTTGGACAATTTATCAAATTTTTACATATGGCGGTAATTGAACATGAACATAACACAATGTATACTGTTTAACACAGTCTTTTTCGTTTTTCGAGTCTAGAATTGAAAAATATTTTATCAATACGTGATTAAATGCAGCAAAATGAGCAGTGAGCTGTGCCGTTTTCACCAAGTCATTAAAATGGGCCACATGGTCTTGCATATTGGTTTCATTTCACGTGTCTAGCATTTCAATGGTTGTTAAACAAAATTATAGTAGTCGGTAGAATATTTGTTCTTGAAATGAAATAACTTTAGATTAAGATATAAACAACAAAAGTTATTTGGAATAAAAATAGTCACCAGGATCCAAAATTAATTCCCTTGACCCCCCCCCCTTTACCAGAGCCCTTACGTTTGTTTATATCTAATGGCATAGTTCCAGTATATTCGTTTGGATTTTCGTCCAGACGGTTTGTTATTGGCCCGGCTGATACTATCCAAACCGACCCATTCTTCACACTCTCATGTCAAACAGTACTTTTTCTAACCACCGGTCCTCTAATTTATTCCCGAACGGAGCGTGGGAGTGTCAGTTTAAGTGGGTAGATATATCCACGTCGTCAGAAGATGCCGGAGATAGAATCCTTAGATTCGGGCCCCGGCTCTTTCCCTCGGTTGAATATCCAATGGTAAAAATATTAGTACGGTTTCATTTGTGGCCAAATTGAGGCAGAAAGTTAGAAAAGTTATTTTAAACAAGACCTCTACTGGGCGAAGACTGATAATTTATCCTATGCGTAAACCCAGTATTCCCAGAACAAGGGTTGTGCTTCGTGACCTGAAAACAGTGATTACCGCACACCTTACCTGGAGAATATGAATAGATTAGAATTATTAATTAATTCCCTTTTAATAAACGCAAACAAAAAATAAAAAATAAAGCCACCCTTTTTTAAAACCAACAGCCTGTAAGCACATTCGACAAATATTGAAACAAGTTTCAAGTTCATTGGCGACGTAATTGAGTGAAATTGATCATCTCTGGTCCCGCCTGTCATCGATTGAATTCCAATTCAGCTATAATGCGAAAAAAAGCATCTAACAGTCCGAAAGCGTGGATAGTCGTAGGAGATGTTAATTTCGATCATGATGCTATCTAAAATTAAAAAGTAATTGCTCTGCTTTCAACTTACTGTCCCAATAAATTATGGACATGTGAAAACAACTTATATCCAAACTAAACACAATTAAAAAGAAGTATAAGTTAAAATTGTATGGTACAATATAACAAGTTTTTCAATCGATATTAAAAATAGTACAATTTTTACAGGATTTCAACATAATGGACATATAGAAAATAATGACGTATGGAATAAAAAACAAACAAATAATGTCTGTTTCAATACTTAATTTTATTATATCGAGCATGTTGACTATATTGCGTGGTGGAGTCGAGGCTAAGGGTTTTAAAATTTTCCAAATAAATCTGCAGTTCTTATAAATAAATATCACCTAATTTATTTAGTAGATCATTGCTACTAAATCTATTATTTTCATGTAACCCTAATCTTGTTGCATGTAAATTTATATTTATGTTACAATATAAACTCACCAAGTGAATAAGCAATTCTAGAATGGTGGTCAAAGATTTATACTATTTTTTTCAATCAATGAACGCATCTGCGAGTGTGTATGTTTTTTGAAGTATTAAATTCATTTTTTTAAATATAAAATATGTAAATATCGTTCTGTTTCGAATGTAAGAGAAGATATAAACAATGTCATGAGAAAGAGATGTATGTCGGTGTTAGACACTTCTGTTGGATGTACACGACCGGCATGAGAATGTGTGGGTTTGTTCTCGGCTAAATGAATAAACGCAATGAAGTTAAATCAGGTTGTATGTTAATTTTTTCCCTCTTCTCTAACCCGCGAGGAACGGCCGAGCTTAGCCATGATGAAGTGGTAGGGGACTTGATATTAGTACTTATGTATTGTTGGACCACCCAGCAAGGTTTCCGTTTCTTGCTTCTATTTTTCTATCCATTAGATCCTCCAACTTTCAAGACTATGTTCGGTTCTTTAAGCGATTAAGAATTTATACTTAGACAGAAAATGTTTTTCTTTGTTTGTTGAAGAAGTTTGTTTTCTGTTGTTCTTTTTTCCAGGATTCAAGCTGACTCAGAAGCAAGTAGGTATCTTTAAGAGATATGACAAATCTGTGCTTTTATTTTCTCAAACTAACGACCTGTCCATGCCTCTTTGACTCTAGAATCTCACGTCGTTCCTATCTCCAAAACGTGTCGATCTACCCAATACGTGTGCTATCGGCAGTGAGTCTTAGATAGGTAGCAGGCTGCTTGCGACCGTTAAACATATTAATTCAGAAGATAAACTTCAAGTTTTCACAATTTACGGCGTTATATTGTACAAGAGAATTCTTAAAACCGGTTTCTCCGAAACGATTCCGTTCCTTACACGAGGACGTTATTCAAAAATACATATTGTAACTACGTTTCAATTTTTGTATTTTTGGATCACCCTGGGCCGGAAATTCGATAAGACAGAACTGCGTGAACATCACAGTGGAACGGAAAACGCGTTCAAGCCCCTCTTTTGGCTCAAGTCAATTTACCACTCGGAAGGCGCGCCTTCGCATCTTAATAAACCGTTTAGCCTAATTGATCTATTTTGAGTGATCTATTGGGCAGTTAAGGTCCTGAAATAGATTAATGCTCTTGGTTAATTAACGAGAAAAAACACTTCGGCGCCATTGTATGTAAAACGTTTATTTCTTTATTGCCGGGACTTGATTTTTACACTTTTTCTACCTTTTACCGGCAGGACGCTGTGTACACTTGTTAATTAATTTATCCTCACATGGGCCGGAAACATTACCCTAACAATTAGCATACAGAGGTAAAAAATGTGGAAACCACGCCCTTGGTAGTTTCTCTACTTATTCACTTAAATTACATAACATAATTGTGGGTAGTATAGTTGCACTATCCTGCAATCCCATCATTTAACCTAATTCTTTGATTTTCTGTTCATCGTTACTACATGATAACCATGTACATAACAATGAACTGAGGCTACGTGTCCGCAACGGTTAAGGCGTTGATACGGCCCTTGTCACGGTGAAGTAAAGGTCCGGGGTTCGAAACCAGTGGCCACGTACAAATAAGCTTTTTTTTAATCAAAAACTGCGGCACCCCGATTCAGATAACGTCGTAGTCGAAATACCTATAGAAAGGAAACATAAATGAACGATTTTTAATGTGAAATTTTACCATTGTATTAACTATAAATTATTGTAATGTACATTGTACATAAATATTAACTAAGTGTCTCTCACTCTCTTTCTCACTCTCACTCTCTCTCTCGCTCTCACTCATCTCTCTCTTTCTTTCGTTCTCTCACTCTTACGCTCTTTCACTACCATCTATTTACTTATCTATCAAACTCCCTTTCTATGAATAAATGCTAAAATACGTCAGCGCATTATTACATAATATTAGACTTTTGTACTTTTGCAAATTTGAACAGGTGTTGAGTGGTTTAATAGCTTAATTCAATGAATAAAAATTAAATAACAGTGATTCTATTCTTCCTTACATCTTCACATATTTCACATTTGTTTGCGTGTTGTTATTTAATTTATTCAAACTGATATTTCTTGAGATATAAGGCTTAATCGTAAATATTTTCGTCAAATTTCATTTGTAACAAAAAAGGATCCAGGCGACAAAATATACAAAATTTAGTATTAGGGGATATGTAGAATCCTTTGACACTCGGCCGATTTTACTTTTTTCATGTATCTCGTTATCAAATTATTATTGTACCTTAATCTCACCAAACCTGGCCAGGAGTTGGATAAAGACAGTCAACCACATGTCCGATTGTCTTAATCGAATACAATAATGGCCAGTTGGACAATCATGGTGTTTAATAGAATATTCGTTATTAGAGAGTGACGTGACAAACTGCAAAGTACTATGTATATATGCATCAATGAATCTTTGCTTAAACTAGCCGGAAAATAGAAATTGCGAAATGGTAACAGCATAATTTGGCATTCCTCGTTTTGGTATGGTTGTTCCGGGGAACGCTGATAAATCGTTACTGTTTGGATAACTCAATTGCGGCCTGCTTTATAAATAGCGTGTTGTCGGTGCTTAAGTGGCCAAAGCCTCTTACTTTGGTCGTTTATCTTTTGTAGCATTTTTCCCTTTCGCCCGATGGTCACTCCAAAAAAATTCCTTTCGATTATGTACATCGAGACATAAAATTCATACGGTCATTATTCAGCCGTATTATAATTCAGCTTGTACGCGTGTGTAAAAACTTATGCGTGCATATCGTTGATAAACATCTAATGTAACATGTAGCAAACGATTTTTTTTGCTAGCTAAAAGAACGTAAGGCTCGACCAAACGTGACTTTTATTATAAAAAATAGATGTACAGTAACTTCTTTGGAGTGCAGATTATTACTAATTATAATGATGTGAGTTATTAAGTATTTAATTTTACTTATGCCAAGTTCAAGGCAACGATGACTCTTACAGGATAAAAAATCGTCTTCATCGGTAGTTTAGTCCTCCAAAGAATGTAAATTAAAATTAAATAAGTAAACTGTTCCATCGTGATGTAACAACATACCCTTCGATTTACGTAGCGTCATAGACAGGATGATCAAGTGTAATAAAAATCATTATAATAAATAAAATAATCGTAGAAAATAAAGTATACCAGGATCTAAACTAGTAAGAATTAGGGTTTAATCATTCTAATTTTTATTACATAATAATAAAAGAAATACCCTTGTTGGTTGATACTGTAACACAGATTTTTTTATGGGGCCTGCGAAGTAAATGAACTTGCAGTTCTTCTAGATGGTCTGCCTGTCACGGCTGGTTTAGTATGTTCGATAGGTTCAGCTTTTCGCCTTCTTCAGAGCGTGCTAAGGGATATAAGCAAGGAGATGTACCAACACAGCTCTTAAAAAAGCAAAACACTGAAACGCGTCTGACAGTCCAAACCAGATAGGCAGAACGACCAAGCCACCAACTTGCTAAGATATATTCAGTAATAAAGATAATGACATATATATAATAACCGAATAATAAGGGACAATGATTAAACTACAAAATAATGTAAATACAGATAAAAACGGAAAAAGAAAAAAAACACAAAATGATTTAAGACGAACTATAAAATATTAAGACATCTTCGTTCGTTGATAATATAAAATAAGGACAAACAGACAGGATGATCAAAGATGCTTAAATTTATGCTATTAATAAAAAGTGTAAAAAGCAGTCTACCAGGACAAACAAATTAGACAAATTTAGGGGTGATAGGTTGATAGTACAAGTAATAGTTTTTTTTTTCTGCAGATAGATCCTGCACACATTTAAAACCATCGAATGGATCAGGTCATCCTGATATCAATAAGTATGTAAAACTCGAGCCAAATTCAAAACTAATTTGAACATTAATGATTAATGAATTAGTGGGAAGAGTGAGTTGTTTTAGTCTGCACAATTTGGATATGTTGGATTTAATTATTGATAATTGAAGACAGAGGTCTTCTTTTACATCTAGAAAACTTCGGTATTTAGTTATGGTTACAGTAGATAAGAAATCAGGATTCGCTAGATATTTTTTGGCAAATGAAAGAATAACTCATTTTTCTTTTTCATCGAGCGGTTGAAATTTTTTGTTTTACAGACGAAGTCAAAAATGGTGGTAAGTATCGGACTCGAAAGTAGTTTTCAAGGTGCAGTTTTGCATTCACTTGAAGATAGACTTGACTTTGTCCAAGTTGGAAATGGTTTAACGACCCATTCTTGGACTTGCAGGATTGTTACTCAGCTGTTGGGAAATACTGCTCAAAGTACATCTCAAATATCGAAGTTGTCGGCATATTATTTTTCGCAAGCTCTACTTTGTTTTCTTAAAAAAAGGTAATTTAACGCAGAAAAATTTTCCACCTCTTACTTCTCAACAGATTCAACACAAAACTGGATTTTTCATTTGAAGCATGAACGTCATTAGCATCGAAAGTTGTGACACTTCCCTTGCAAAGGAAGACTCATCGCGTTCATTTTAATGGAAATATCTGACCGTATACATTGCCATTTCTCATCAATGAAAACGTTGGCCAATTTGACATTGGTACATCAGCAGGGATAAGAATTCAGAACGTAATCCCTGTAATCGTGAAAGTGATTTCCCACGAGACAGCCAGCTCACTTCTGCATGATAAATCAGGGAATGTGACGAAGGCTTCCCATATCATCACACAATATTGAGAAAAGTCTTGACTTCAATGACCGCGACTTGACATATAATAATTTGAACAGACTCATCCAAAACTTTCTTAAAAGAGGCTGACATTTATTTCATAGCTAAAGATCTGTAGGTTGAATATACCACACATAAGTATTGCCGGAGAATTTTTAGCAGACACAACAAAATATTTTTCACTATTATGTGATGACTTAAATTAATAAATTATAATAATGACTCACAACTCAAAATTGTTCAAGGCAGTTTAGGCCCCTCTCGTTTTAAGAAAACGTTTTAGCCTGTAATCAACATCGCTTCTTTGTTTTGATGATCAAATGCAGATATTTGATCTGGCCTGGGAAGCCCTGTGATATTATATGGTTGTGTGGCTTACAAGACAGGGTCGACGGACCCCCAGAGGGTCCGCGGACCGCAGTGTGGGAAGGCCCCGTCATAGGGATTGTTTTCTTTGCCTGCTTATGGGATCGGTCCTCCGACAAAATCCAAACCGACACCCGGGGTGGTATGAAAATTCTTGACCGGGTTCCCTGCGGAACGAGGAAGGCGTGGAAGATGGGCGTGGTTGGCCCTGCGGGGGGTTGGACTCCCGGGAGATTCAGGACGCCGGCCGAAAGGGGAGCCCGACAAGCGAAAGACGTGGGAGAGAGAATCGATGAAGCCGGCTACACTGGCGCAACCTGGGACCGCTTCGGCACCGTCCCGGGAGATGGTGCTGACTCGCCGTTTCGACCAAATGCGAGAGATGGCAGTGTCGTCGGGATATCGTTCACAACCAAAGTTGGTTGTTTTGGATTTTGGACGTACAATCCACTGCATTCCTTACATCTTATAATATTTTTTCTTCTTGTACAATTACTTAATTGTAAGTACTTACTTATTCTTATACGTCTTAAGTAACAATTAAACCTTCATACTTAAAGCGTTAAGACAAGACGTAATGTCAATTTGGAATATTCCTAATTTTATTTTTTCCTTCCGTTTCCCATCGTTTTGGTTTGTCTATCATCGCTATTTACCCTGATATACCAATTTAATCCAAGATTACCAAAACGACCGAATTTTAGATTCATTAATTTCATTTCACCCCAGACACTTGCTGAAACCTAATATTTTCTTACAAATCCAAGAAATTTGAAAATAAAATTGTTTTTTATTTTTTCTATTTTCAGAATTTTCTGTTTTAACAATATGAACAGTTTTACTAGGCAGACTGGTGGCCAAACTACTGAAAAATCAACAAACTTGCAAACCGCCCTATGGAACCACGAAAAATAAATTTAGGTCCCTATCATATTGATCAGAGTATACATACCAAATCTTCCCAAAATGATCAGAAATTACCTAATTACAGTTTCTACCTAAAATTTTGTTTTTCTTTCCAAAACCAAGGCAATTTAAATAAATAAGCACTCAATGTTTTAATTGTCAGAATTTCTCCTCTATTGCGCTGAAATACTGAATTAGACCAAAATAATTGGAAACGATCCAACTTCAGTTTCATCAAATCCCCGACCACAAGATGATTTTTTTTCTTATAAAATCCAAGAGGATTGACAATAAATAGGCAATTTTTATTATTCAATTGTCAACATTTCACTGTTTTCAGAGTAAAATAGGCAGACAGATAGACGGCTAAACTGCTCAAAAAGCAACAAACTTGCAAAGTAGTCAATGGTATCATAAAAAATGTAAGATGGTCCGTTCATCATTTTAGTCAGGCCTTTATCTCTATTTGCACTGACATACCAAACCAATCCAAAATTATCGTAAAAAGTTCAACTGCTGTTGGATCCATTTCATTCCCCCCCACCAGACCTCTAGAGAAAATCTTTTATTTCAAGGCAATTGAAATGAATAATCACTCAATTTTTTAAATGTGTCAAAATTTCACGGTTTTCAGATTATCAAGAGGCAAACAGGTAGTCGGCTAAACTGCTCAAAAATGAACAAACTTGCAAAGTAGACAATGGTATCATGAAAAATTAACCCTGGCCGGTTCATCATTTTAGTCAGTCCTTTATCGCTATTTTCACTGACATACCAAACCAATCCAAAATTATCATAAAAAGTTCAACTGCTGTTTGATCCATTTCATTCCCCCCCCCACCAGACCTCTCGACGAAATCTTTTATTTCAAGGCAATTAAAATTAATAATCACTCAATTTTTTAAAAGTCCAAATTTCACTGTTTTCAGAGTGTAAACAGTCAAAATTGGCAGACAGGTGCACGGCCAAACTGCTCACAAAACAACAAAATTGCAAACCGTTTAACGCAACGAGAAAAAATATACGTAGGTCGCTTATCGACCTGATATTTACTAAAGCACGATTTCAATCGTCTATTAAAAATTTGGCACAACGCCTGAGTTCGGTGAACATGCCGAAACAGCGAAAAAGGGCGTGAGGGTTAGAAATGGCCATACCAAGTACGACCAAGTTTTCTTAATTGTTATTTTTGGCGTCTCCCTGATTAAATTTTTTCATATTAATTTTATTTTACAAAAATCGAAACACTTAAGTCACGATCTTTGTTTACACTCGATGTATAACAATATCTACTACTACTGTACAATAAATAAAATGGATTTTTTAATTGTCACTTTTTTTATATTTTCCCTCGTATTTTCCTTTGATATTTTTATTGTAATAATAATATTTTGGAGTCCTATTTAGAATGTTCGTTTTTTGTGATTAATTTCATTTCTTTGGCGATATTTCGGCAACTTTTGTCCTATAGTGATGAGAATTGTTTTTAAAATATTTTTTCTTTTAAATATGCCTGTTTTAAAATTTAGGCCTAATATTTATAAACATGCTGAATTGTATTTATTATTATTAATAATTTTTAAGGGCGTTTTAACGGCTAAGGTCATTTCACACCCTAAATGAAATACATACTTCAAACTACTATTGTAAGTCAGCTATATCCCTTCTGACTGCTAAAAGCTCCTGACTCCAAACATTTATCATAATCTAATCAATCATTATTATTATTACTAAGTAAAAAATAATAAGCTATAACAAAACAGTCTTCCCTTAGCTTTAAACAGATTCAGAGGAAGTGCTTATGACTTAATGATGATGAATATAATTATTGATTTCAGACATATTACAGAAAATAAATATGTCCAGAAATCCAAGGTTCAGTTTCAGTTCTATGTTTTAGTGAACCTTAATAATTACCAGTCACCAATAAACTCTCTATAAATATTTGAAAGCTGTGAATTTGGATGAAAGTGATACTGATAGTCAAGGTCGGTCCTTGCATGAATATACGCCTTGGACAGGTGTTCGGTAGCTGTTTTGCATCATATGCTAATCCTGTCGTCAAGTATGTAAATACCGATCTGGCCATACGGCTCGAACGGACTTTCTGGGGATGAACACCAGCTGAAAACGCAGTGAAACAAAAAGATAAATCGCCGGTATTGTAAAGAAAAAACTGTCCTATTCTTGAAAAAACTAAAATAAACCTTAATCAGCCGATAATCGTATCGGGCAGTAATTTAGTAGTGATTTGTGTATGCCCGTCAGATTTATCTCTAGGTCTTATCATCTAGGACGTATGCCAGGGCTTTCGAGGCATATAGTTTGCCGATTAGTGGACTTGTTCCCCTGGAACATATCGAAATTTATCTATTTATGAATTTAGCTGCTGAAGTATTTTACCTAGTCAAAAAACATCGTTAATTTCAAAACTATATTGCTTCCTCAATAATAAGGAATGATTCGAGCAATTCTGCATAATTAAATGGCCTCAAACACATCAACACCCATCAGTTATCTTAGGGTTTTACTCATATAACGTGATTTTACACGTAAACATTGCAACAGAAGTAATTTCAAAAAAGTGAGATTTCTCGAGTATTATCATTTTTGGGCCTAGTGTGTCGGCAAGAAGCCAAAAGTCGGCTAAAACAGTATCCCGACGAAAGTAGATGAATCACAGATGATCATTAAGTGACAAGATCTGAAGCTTGAACAATCTGTGGAGTATGTCACGCAGTTGTTTTTACTGTTTCAACCCACCACCTCCAAACTCAAATCATTTTTAAAATTAAGCTCAACAAGGTCGACAATTGTGGGAATATTTTGTCATTTTTTTGTTTACTTTTAAGCAATTCAGATGATTTTTTTCGGTTTGTACTTTATGATATTAACAATAAATAAAGGAAACAATTGCTAACATTCGTCAGCGTTTATATTTAATGGCCTTTTATCTGGGTTTGATGGATTGGACTTATCTTCCGTCCGATTCGTTTGAAGCGATTTTTTTTATATTTCAATAAAATAATTAATTTTCAGAATAAAAGGGCAAATTGATTGTTTATATTAACAATGGTAAAACCAAAAATGTCAAAATAAATAAATGTTTGTCCGAAGACAAGACCTTCTCATTGCAGACGTAATATAAGTGGGATTAGCGGTTAAACCAGCTGTCGCCTAGACCACCCAGGCAGAGATCGCCTCTGCCCGATCGGATACAGCGTATGAGTCATATTAATTAATTTTTCTACTCCCGTGCATGCTAAAGGGGCGGTTAATGAGAAGGACAATAGATCACCCTCGTGACAGTTCTGTGGGATGGCCGTTGGCCGGAGGAGGGGTGAGTGAGATTCATGACCAGGTAAATACAGTGAGGTCGATCCCCGACGACCACAACCCGGCTTCCCAGGGTACAATTTTTCACATCATGTGACTTCCAAACTGCCCACTTTCCCATTTTTGCACTTTTTTTCAAGTCCCCGGTAAATCGACCTTTGTCCGGTGTTTATCGCTTTGGATAACTTTTTAACGGGAGCCGCCAGAAGAATAAAAACAAAGAAATAATTGTGTTAAAAAAGTACGATTATAGGCAAGAAAGAGATAATTGAGAACTGCCGAAATTAAATGCGGGATGGACGCCAAAAAAATAAAAATAAATTTAACCGCGGATGATAGATGATGCAGGGATCGTTCTCCAACTCTCGGTCAGCATTCACTAATAAATCGAGCCAACCCCATCAATTAAAAAGAATATTTCCTACAGGCCAGCATAATAATGTCTAACAGTAAATATATTCAACAAAATTATTCTGGTGAAAAAGAAAAAGCAGAAACAACGCATGAAGGGAACAGATCGACAAAGAACACTAGGCAAATTTTATTACCTATGACTACAATAGTAATATGTATTATACGTACATATTTTATTACTACTAATTTTTTTAGGAATACTATAAAATCAATTATTATAATATTAGCTCCCAATTTTACTCCTGTAACTATGCTGTGTTCTTAAAAAGTTAATTAATCAAATGTATCGGTTTCATCGGCAATAACAATTAATTGGTCGTTATTATTATTAATTGATAGTTTATGCTTTTCTCGGAGGGCGGTAAAGTTTGGACGTTTCGATTTTAATTTGGTCTTCCTATCCTGGTTGATTTGGTCCGTTTGGCGCATTTTAGCTATTCAGCGGTAGGTGTGTTCATTTTTTGGTCAAAAGCGTCCTTGTCTTACCTCTCCAATCTAACAAAATATCTATTTCAATAATTAATTAATCTTTATGTACGTATTGGTTGAGATAAAAAAGTCAGTGTCACGAGCGGGATTCGAACCCACGACCTTCGGCTAAATACGCCGCTGATCCACCACTTGAGCTATCGTGACTTCGATCGACTCGGACACCAACTTCCCATCTCAACCTCACCTTTTGAATTTTCCCTCCTTTTTGCCATTTTTCAAATGTCGTGTAATCTATTTGATTCTCGGCGACAAAGGCCACGGAGAGCTTTGGTGAAGATATACTTAATTTAACTTATTAAATTCACTAGTTTTCTTGGTCCGCTTGACAATAACATCTTTCAATTAATTAATCTTTATGCAAGGTATTGGTTGAGATTAAAAAAAAATGGCGAAAAGGATAGAAAATTCAAAAGGTGAGGTTGAGATGGGAAGTTAGTGTCCGAGTCCGAAGTCACGATAGCTCAAGTGGTAGAGGAGCGTCGTATTTAGCCGAAGGTCGTGGGTTCGAATCCCGCTTGTCACACTGACTTTTTTATCTCAACCGATACCTTAAATACAGTTTAATTAATAAATATTTACTTTAACTGTCTAAGGAAGATGATTTAAAAACTAAATTTTCAGGACTTTTTAATTGACTTTTGAACTAAAATCAGTTTGAATTAATCTGCTTAGTTACTGTTTGATTTTGGATGAATTTTTGGCTCGTTTTTATCTCAACCAATACCTTACATAAAGATTAATTAATTGAAAGTAGTTATTTGGTCAATCGAGCCACGAAATCTAATGGATAAAATATGTATTGTTGTTATTATGGTGATATATTTTGTGTATGCTTTTTGAAATGAAAACTGATCCAAGGAAATTATTTACAAAATAATGCATAAATGCAATAATGCTAGGGAGAAGCCGAAAGACATCGGAGAGACAAATCGAAGACAGGCCAAAATGATCGGTAAAGACCAACATGATAATATTTTTGTTTTTATTTGCTCCTTTTGCCTATAATTTCTTCATTATTTCAATCATAAGGATGTAATCGTTTTCGCTTTTGTGCCAGTCAAATGAATAGTATTTTTATTGGATTGGGCTCAAATTGGGGCATCTCTAATTATTTTCTGGTTGACCATTAGGAGGAATCAGTTTAGAAAAAAATGGCAGGGAACATTCAGTTTCATATGAATTATCTTTTTTTACAACTGACAACTTCCAAAAGTGAAACTTGACTTAATTCGTCAGGTGTCATCGAAAACGACGGTGTGCTTAAAGCTATCGTTAACGTTGTGGCAAAGATTACGCCGTTCGTTCGACCTGAAATCAATACAGGGCAATTAATTAATCACTCAAGCTTGTAGCCGAGAGAGCAGGACTCGAGGAGACAAAATGTTCAGACAAACGGCTATGTTCGAAGGGTGGATAGAGAGGAAAACAGGTTCCTGACTAACCAGATGTAAATAACTAATTACTTGCTTAAAGATGAACCAATTTTTATCTAAATCTTATAATCGAAGTTCACAGAAAAACAAAAGAAATTACAGAGTATTTGGGCGAGATGCATTACAAAAAGTTATTTCCAATGAACAAAGAGTCAGCCTACGTTGACTTAAGTAAAGTGCATTACATCGTTTTCGAAAACCATCATCCAAAACACCTTTGAGGCAACATGATCGATTACAAAATTGAACTTTTTATCAACAAAAAATACCACCAGAATATCCAATAATGACGGGCATTATTAAAACAACGATGCCTATCAGCCACCCTGTAATCTGATATAACCAGGATATCAATCATTTTAGGAGTATACAAGAAGTTGTTTAAAATAGAAAGTTATTTTGTAAAAATAATGGGCTTTTGCCGGACAAAATGTTGTTGGCAAGTCTTTTATTCAAGAAATATGAACATGTATTCTAGCAAAGTTATCGAAACAATTCGCAAGAAATTCCCGAGACAGTCAGCTTGTTTCGTAGAGCTTTACATCTTCATAATAATGCTTTAGATGAGGCTTTATTCACTTACCAGATGCTTCTGGATTACGTGCTTTTACAGAATCATGTAGAAAACTCATTGTATGTAAATGAAATAGCCATTAGACGAGGTATTGGGCAAATAATAAGAACTCTGCCATTTTTTCATTACTGAAAAATTTGTTTTAGATGTAAGTGCAGTTCAACCGTTCTAATTTGGTTGTAACATTGGTAAAAAAGAAATTTGTGTTCAATTTATGATAAAATATACAGTCCCACCTGGCAGGTCAGTTTGAACACAAGACCAACTTGTCTCCCTCCTGAATTAGCCAGGTTGCAGTTGACGAGTTATGAATATCGTTTTACTGCCAACGTTCTATATAACGTGAAAATGCCAAAAAGGAAGGAAATTCGAAAGGTGGGGTTGAGATGGGAAGTTGGTGCCCGAGTGGATCGAAGTCCCGATAGCTCTAGCGGTAGAGTAGTGTCATGTCTAGCCGAAAGTCGTGGGTTCGAATCCCGCTCGTGACACTGGCTTAATTAAATTAATTGAAAGCATTTATTTGGTCAATCGGACCAGGAAATCTAATGGGGTTCTATATAATAATTTAATTTATAATGTACACTTTTTTAATTCCATTGCTCAGAAAACGTTTTTTTTTTTTTTTTGAACTGTAAGCTGCATTTAATTAAGTATATTGTTATAATGGTAATTAAATATATTTGGATATTTTTATTTTACTAAACCGTATCCATAAATTCATTTGTTATAAATATTCATCCATATATTTTTTGGAGGTGCGAGCGGCTTATTGGTTAAACTTTCATGGAGATTTTTTTTTGTGTGTGTGAGAAAAATAGGAAAAGTTCATTTTGATAACAATATTTGAACATTGAAGAATACTTTTCTTTATTTGTAACATTTCAGGCTGGGAGGGTATGTTAAACTGTTCCACAAGTCCTCAATGTTAACAGATCGTCCTCACCTGAAACAGAAACAAAGTCACGATGAAGTACAGCGGATTGTTATCGGGAGCAAAAACAAATTAAAAACAACAGAAACAAATTATACACGAAAAGACGAGATGGGGAGAAAACAATTCAAAAGCGCGTGAGAAGAGGACATTTGTCGCAGAGTCGCTCGGTTTTGGCCCAGCGTTTGTGTAATTAAGATCACGAGGCGTTGATAATACCATTAGCTCACTTAGCGGCGATTAATCAAGAGAGATGGGCTTATTTATTAATGGCCGACGTCGGTCGCGGCCAGGGTTAAAAAAAAAACATTTTAATAAACGGTGCGAAATGGGGAGTTGCAGAGAGTAAAACCCCTTTTTCGACAAGGGAGGGCACCTTCTTCATTCGTCTGCACCTCATTCAGACATAAATTTACATTTTTTCATACTTTGAAATTAAGACAATTCAAAAACTAACGTTTTTTTTAACTTAGTGTGTGGTGTTTAGTGACCTTTAGTTAATGATTATTTGAAGATCGTGAGATGCGGTCTGGTGTGACGTAGGTTTTAGAAAAACATTTTCTTTATCGTACCACTGTTTCGATCTTTATTGAGATAATCATAAATCCCAAGCCCTGAAGATTATTAAAATGATTTCTGTCGTAAAGGCGGGCTTAACTTCTCTACACCCGTTGGATGTCGCGCATGAGGCGCTCAAACCATTTTACGTTTTTTTCATATTATTCGCAAATAAACTTTTATGAGTGCGCCGCGATTTGAACCCAGATCCTCATCATGTCAAACGAGTCGAACGCCCTAACCACCGATTTAATATTCAACAAATTATTTGAACCCATTAAGGGATTTTATCTTATCTAGTTCCAATCGCAAGAATAATATTGCATCTAGTATATTTATAAAGCGCACGATAAAGGCACTTGGCAGATCCTTAATGTATACTAATGTAAATTGCTACAAATTTATAGCGTTACTAAATTGTAGGGTAATTTTTTGTCTAGATAGGTTTTTATAGATATCTAATGGTATTGCCGTATATACGAAGGTTATATTTTTTAACCTTTTGTACGGTTTCAACTTTTTTTAATGTAAACATGTATTTCTATGCAAAACGGTATATTTTTAAATCTAAATAGAAGGTAACACCAAGCTTATATAATATTTAACTGTTAATTACTATTTATATGTGCCATCTGCTTATTTTATTTTCTAGAATTGTATACTTATTTTTTAGATTTTCTGTAGGTGAAAGAAAATATTTCATAAAATATGGATTAAAGTTTAAAAAAACATGCAGATAAGAAATATAAAAAGCCGATGTTTAGTTTACATTAAAACTTTTTTTTGATAACTCTTTTCTGTTTCTGTCTCATTCTCCCTCTCTATCACTCTCTCTCTCTCTCTCTCTCTCTCTCTCTCTCTCTCTCTCTCTATNATATCTCTTCTTCTCATATGAAAAACCGAAAAACATTAATTTACAAATCTGTATCGTTCTAAGTTTGACAACAAGTATTTACCTCGAATCTTCAAGTGTCTTCATCATAAAAACTGTAGCACTAATAAATCTGGTAAACAGAATTGTTATCGTTGTTTCGCTGATAATAACAGCTATAACACTCATGTGTATCATATATATATTTTCAACACGGGGCAAAAGGAAACAATAAAACATTACGCACGACTGGTATGCGTGCTTTGTCGAGAATAACACTCTTTTGTCTAACTGTTGAATACACGTAAAGCAATTTTAGGCTGTAAATATTCCACTGAAATCTGGAAAATGTTCACGGTGGGAGTTTTTTTAAATGAACAATCTAAACACCCAAAACTAACAAATCATTCAAATAATTTTTTGGCCGAACACAACGATTCGCAAAGGTAATTTATTTATAAAAGTAGAATTCCTGTTTTTATCGACTCGCAGCCTTATGAGAATATGAGGGAATCTGCGAAAGGATCGCGTGACACCGGCCAGTATGGTCACGGGGAAAATTTTACGAGGCGATTAACACAGACGGGCCCACAGCTTGTTATGAATAGAAATATCCACCCTGGACGCAATCCTCCAATAAAAGTTACAACGAGAAGGAAGCCTGCTATTACCGGGAGAAAGGATCGATGGTATAATTCCGATGCGACCTTTGGGTAAACAATTATTAATTTAACGATCCGATCGTTGACAGCGTGCAATCATACGACAAACATTCAATTCAACTAACGTGTTAATAATTGTACTGTAATAACTATGCTTTGGTTAATACTATGATTATTGACTACGTTGGAGCGTATGAAGATTATATTTAAAATGCAATTCTCTACTTAAGCAATAATTGTAGATTAATATTTAAGAGATAATAAAATCATAAATAATGTTTCCTGCTATTTGAGATTTACTACTTTAGCCCTGCGTGTAAATTGTCCAGTTTATTTATTTTTTAAATTTGCATCAGCGTTTAATCATCAATATCACCACCCTTTAGAAACAGGCCGGTTATATACAACCAAACAGATATAGCAAAAGAAGAAAATAAGACTAGTTGGAAACCATGACGGACCACTTACTATTCTTATATTTTTCACCAATATTAGCAATTTAGGATTTGTTGTTTGATTTATAAATATTTTGTAAGAATATTAAGCATGACTTCACCTTCAAGATTTCAGAATATGTTAATTTTTATTTGCGTCGAGATTTGCTCGTTAGCCATGTTTTTTGGTGATTGCGGAAAATTGGGAGGAGAGGACCCGGAGCCGCCAAAGTGTTTTTTCTTAAACATGTGTGTACAATTGGCCAATAATTCAGTTGAACAACTACCCACAAGCTTCAAATTATCACAATGTATTATCCAATGTATCCAATTATCCAAATGTAATTACAAACATTTTAAGTGCTACATATATCGACCACTTTTCTACTAACGAATACTATGGATCATGGAGTGACTAAAGTCCAAGATAACGCACTAGGCAGTGGTTGGCTATGAGTTCCATTTATACTCACTGGAGGACAGAAATTTTTACGTAAGATAAAATTTATCTGTATGCTTTCTTTAGGTTTATCTTCATTCCCCACTTTGTGAACCATTTGTTAAATTCAGGTATTGCTGTAAATGTTGAGTGTTAATTATGGGATCTGAATTACGTATGAGAATCGCCGTATCATTAGCGAATGTATGCGTTGAAATGTTAACATGTGTGGGATTATCTTCATGTATATTGAAAATAGAAATGGGCCAAGTAGGCTTCCCTGAGGAACAACCGCTTAATGCAACATAAGGTGAGAATTCAGTAACCTGACGGACTCATTACTTTTTACCTACGGTTGTCACTGCCCTATAACACTCTGGACCAATAAAAAGTACCTGTTCGAATATTTTACAAAACTGTTAGCCATCTTTCAGCCAGCATGCAAATTTAAAAAAATAATAAGTGTCAAAAACTAGTAGTATCGTAAATTCAGGCTCTCGTAGTTTTTTTTTAATTTTGATTATTTTTAATTGTTGTGTATCTAATAAATAAAGACTTGCTAGAGGACCACTGAAAAACATTTGTTCTGATATTTTCCACGACTTTTCGCCACCTAAGTTATAATGTTACTTTGAAAACATAAAAACAGGAATTTTGTAAGCAGAAATGACGTTACGGAGAGTTGTTTTAATTTAGATTTCTGCATACAATTGTACAACGCTACGCTATTTATATATGGCAATGGATTTATGTTTAAAAAAATTGTTATGATTTATCGCCGTTAAGGAGGCTAAAAGTTTATAACGAAAATAAAAGGGCAGGGGATATAGCGTATCGCGTCAAGCGGGGATTTTTGGACAGTATATAAAATCGTGAAGTAGAATCCGCGGGTGGATATGACGTATTGCAGTGGTATTGTGTTACGTCAGGGAGGCATTGTCTATCCATTGGCTGACCTCTACAAATCAACGTCAACTGGCTCGACTGCACCAGCTTCCATGTCCCCTGTTTAACACCGTACTCTGGCTGGACGTCAAATACCCTTTTCAACCCTTTTCGTGGAGCCGGTTATTGGAAATGAACTTGTCATAACAGTGAGAAGTTCCCTCTAGGAAAAAAATCTAACTATGCTAGTGTGCTAGCTCGTATTTGAAACCGTAGGTTCAAATCTGAATTACAGATTATGAATAATACCATGTTTAGTAATTTTTTGATTTATAATCATTAAATGCTTAATTGTGAGCCCAGAAGCGACTTTACGCCAAGAATAATTAATTTTTTTTTCAAACTGATTTATCTCAGAATCAACACTGTAATTTAACCACCAACTTTTGACCTTACCTATAAACTTATAAAACGGTTCATTAAAAACTAAATTACACCTGAAAATTATCTTGTATGGGGTACCAGTATATAATTAATACAGACAAAATTATGTACTTTGCAACACAAACAAAACCAAATTATCAAAGAAACAGAATAATCGCTTTGATTTAATTATTTATTTTTCAGACTGGTAAGTGCTTGATTGTTTTTTATTAAAAAGATCTTTCCTAATGTGCTTGACAGACATTTTTAGATTTATAGAATTTTTAAATCGATCAAAGTCAGCTAGGAATTACGCTTTAGACGTTAAAGTTATTGTCATGTTAAAATTAATTTTATAAAACTTATTACTACACAGCACATTTTGTGTTTTGAGCATTTTGTTCGGAATTGCTTTATTTAAAGCATTATGAATTAAGAATTATTTGTCTTCTTTTAAATTGGAATAAAATAGAATTTTTCTTCTACAGTCCTAAGTAGGGCCTAGGCCATCATCGTTTCATCCATTTTTCTGTTTTCTCTACGAGCTTTCATCATCCTATGCCTACAAATTGCTATATTTCATCTGCCCACCTTGCGGTTGGCCAATCTCTTCTTTTTGTCCTGTTGTACGGCTTCGGTGATCATTTTTTCATTTCGTTTACCCATTCCATTTTTTTCAGGTATACATTGTAAAATTTTTCGTTTTTCATCATTTTGATGTATAATGACTTGCTCCATTTACATCTTCTGTTTTCTGTAAGTATTTCCATGATGGAGCTGTAAAGACGATGTCCTCTGCAAATCTCGGTGCGTCGTGTAATTTTTTTCCTTTTTTATTTATCCCAACAATACCTTAAATATTGCTGCACTGTTGCTCTCTGACTCTGATGAACCGAATCATAAATTACCATAACTGGGACCGCCTGTTCTACCTGCTTGCACTATTTTAAGGTTTACCATAATTAACCAGGACAAAAGAGAAAAAAACTAAATAAAAAATTTTAATTGAACAAAAATCTTAATGTAAATAATCTTACCAACTATAAAATTAGAGAGCTAACCTTTTCACCTTTTGTTAACAACGTAAAGAAGCTAATATAAAGGAAATCTCTAAATATGGTTACTGCAAAAATAATAAAATTCAAATTTATATTTATAGATTATGGATTATCATGATAATTCAAGCATCAACACCTATATTCTTTTAAATAATTTTAGGTTTTAAGTTTTGTATTTTAATTATCTGGACTGTTCGACTGTAAGCAATAATTTATATACAATAATTTATTGTATTATAGAGATTATATTTCATACCTGCGTATGAACGTGAAATAACAAATCAATCTTCCCTAAATGGAAAATTTGAATTGAATGTTGAGGGTTCAATTGTTTTCCATTGTATAAATAATTAAGTTTGCGAAATAGGCCCGTTTTTGTAAAGGGGGTTGAGAGGGTAATAAATCACTTTTTTAAAACAATAAATAAAGGGTTTTACCTATGTTTTAATATAAAAGGATGAGTTATTGGGTCCTCTAGCTGGAGGCCGGCTCGAGCTCCGTCCCCAGCTTTAATTAATGACTTTGTCTTAGTGGGTCGTGGAGAAGTTGCTGCCCCCAAACCCGACACACACATACCCGATATTGTTATATCTTGGCTATGAATCATTTCACATGAACTGGCTCGCAATTGTTTGCCACCTTTCCCGCCCCGGCCAAGTTTCCACACACAAACTACTTTTTACTCGGTGGGCGAGATAGGATTTAGCTAAGTTCCTAATTGGAGGATTTACTTCGGATCCAGGGGAAGGGGGTCGGCAAGGAAAAGGGGTGTGTGGGCGAGGGGATGGCCCACCTTTGCGGATTAATAGATATCGCTGAAAGTTTATTGGGCTTCTAAGAGATATAAAGTAGTTATTGAACTTTACACGACACCTTTTCCCGTTAGATTTATTTTTGATTTGAAATAATTTTTTTCGATAAAAAAAAGTACAATACAACACGTTGATCTATGTTTAGCCAATAATCGTTTAGTAAAAGTCTATTCTTTCCTAACGATACGTTTTATTACGTTCTTAAGTTCATTTATGAAATGTATTAAAAATGATAGTAAGGATAAAAACTGCCCTGAGTTCACTTCAAGATTCCTGTTCCAACGCTCCTTAGTTGCAGGTCAATTTATTCATTAATTTCAGCTATGGTATTCTGCATAAATTCCATTGTCTTAGAGTTGGTTATCGCGCTTGGAAAAAATCAATTTTAAAACGATCTCGAACCGTTGAAATCTTTCAAGCTTGTCTTCAAATTCTCTCCTGTGTGATTAGTCACTCTAGGCAGGCAAGAATGCCGAAGCATGCCTTATCTCCTGTTCGAGAAATATAACAAAATCAAGTCTGATAGCAATTACATTTTCCTCCCAGTCACGTCCGGTCCATAAAAATCAGGAATAGGGCAAGGAAACACTGAGTACACAAATGAAGGAAGCAGCATAGATAAGGGTTGCGTACCAATACGTAAATCTTACTGAAGGTTCCTTTCAATTTATTGTCCATGTTTACCTTTGATTTTTTTATATTTGAACATATTTATCTAACAGTATTTACTAACATGGACATGATGTTTAAATATGTGAAATGTTATACAGTTCTTATTTCATTTAAAAATAACTTAAATTTCCTTAGTACGTGTTCCTTATTTCAAGGATTGATTGAGGCAAAATAGGTTTATTTGAATTTTAAACTTTCTTGATTCCTGCTCTTTATTTAGGCCAAAGCCTGACAATAATCAGTCATAGAAAAATCTAAAAGTTAACTAATAAGGCAAAAATAACGGCTTTATGCATAAATAAAGGACATAAGATAATTAACAAACGTGATTTGATTTTGTAAGCGATAAGAAAGTTAAAAGTTTTACTTTTGAAAGCATATTTTTGGAAGCTTGATCATAATTGAAAATGATTATTCAGAAATCGTGAGATGCGGTCTGGTGTGATGTAGGTTTCAGAAAAAACATTTTCTTTATCGTGCCAACGTTTCGATCTTTATTGAGATCATCTTCAGGGCTCAAAGCGTTTGTTTTCTGCGTGTGTCATTCTTGCGTGTCGTGTTGAGAGTGCCACTAATCACCACATATAATCGGAAATCGTGGCGTCCACTTATTTGGTTATTTTCTTTTTCTTTCAAAATTAAATCAATAGCGAAAATTATATTCCAACCTAATTTTCTATTCAATAATGTACAGAATAGACAAAAAAGGGAGCGTACGTCGGTGGCCTCAACGTTTTAGGCTTTATCACTGTAAGGTAAACTTTCCGACATACTTACAAATTGGCTTTTTTTTCAAAAACACCGGCACCCTGAGGGTTGATATGACCTCTGCTTTGCGAACCCTCGTAAAACAGAAAGAATAGACAATAACAATAATTTTATTCGCTGTTCACTTACTAGAAATCCTATTTAAGTATATTTCTTAATATATCTATTTCCATTGTGGTTGAGGGCGAGACTTGTATAATGTTATATTAACATAATTAAAAATAAATTATCCTTAATATAAAGAAACAAGAACTAATATGTAAATATAACTCCTTTAAAACGTGAATGACAAAGAAATTAAATAGAAAAACCCATATTAAAATTTTAGGTTATTAAATCCATTATATTTAGTGGTCTGATTGACGAAATTACTTCTTTCAATTAATTATTCTTTGTATATAAGGTCTTGGTTGAAATATAAAATTTAGTTACCATCGTCGTGGGTTCGAATCCCGCTCGTGACACTAACTTTTTCATTTCAACCAAGACCTTACATACAAATAATAATTAATTGAATTTGAGATTATGTTGATAAGGCTTACTAATTATTTTATAGTTTACATAAATCAATTGTGACGAGAGAACTAATTATACTATTACTTTCTTATTTTGAAGTTAAAGGACGTGGAAGTTTAGAGAATTAAAAACAAAAGTTAAAGGTGTTAGTAGACATCCTGTACGTATTCAAATTCATAACGAGAAAATAAGTAATATATATTTATAAAAGAAATACGATAAGTAAAAATGATTAAAGACAAATACAGCTTTAATAATACCTAATCACTTTTTATCTTGATCGTAATAGATCAGGATATATTGTAAGAACTGGCGGATGCACAGTTGACTATCACGTGCCAAAACCTTGAATACATTAATTTCAGGTCATCCAACTTCAACGGAAAAATAACATTAACAAACGGTTGTGTATTAATTATAATTGTTAAGAATGTAATAAGCCGGGAACTAAACAAATGCAGGAAGAGAGGAAGTTTGACATGTAATTAGATAATATCATCCATATAAGGTAGAAAAAATATGAATAAAAAGGCTCAGGATCCTGAGCGGCGCACCTAATTAATCCAGAACAAGTGTGTATACTTGGTTAAACTAGGTACGGCACACATGGATTAGTCAGAGGAATGCATTCACGTTTTCAGACGGACCAGGATGACCAAGGACCATCAAACTGCGGGCAACACTGATACAAAACACCGAGCCTTTTTTTCTTTAATATTCTCATTGTTTTCTATTGATTCTCATTCACATTTTCAAACTTGTCATTTATATTGTACTAACGAATTGGTTAAGTTTGATGTACAGTACGTAATTTTGATTTTCTTTCGTTTTTCCGCCTGTCTCATTGGCATATCGATTTTGTAGTTCGGTTTTCAATAATTTTGGTCTACATGTTTTGTTTTTTCACCTTGAATTGTTTGAATTTTGAAATTTTCTAGTTGAGATAAATGGCTCTACAAGGTCATAAGAATTGAGTGTAAACCTTTTTTACAAAGACTGATTCTGGCCCACTTGTCTTAGGTACTAAAGCTGGCGAGAAGTCGAAACGCGTCTGACAGCCCAAAATAATCGAAAACGACCAAACAACATATTAATCACCCCGGATACCCCATTAAAAACATCTTTCTTGCTGATGTTTTAAGTCACAAGACTATTTTTGATAAATATAATGTAGGTCAAAGTTGACTTTTTGTAAGAATATACGCGAGTGACAAACGGAAGATAAAAAGTCTCAATGAGTCTGATTTTAAATATGAGAAGCACGTGGGGCTGGTTATTAGCGCGGCGGCGCCCCTGTGCAATTTATTTATCGTAGCCGTCATATCTCAACATTCCATCTCCATCTGACCTACTCCCAGCGTGGAACTGTTTCAAAAGCATCGGCTGACTTTTGTTGCGCGCATCCCGACGAAGAGTACCCGTGTTTTGTACCAATTAAGGGCCTAATTTTGAAGATTTCCGACTTAGGTGACACTTCCCGAACTGATGTACGCCAAGGTCGCGCGGGCTCTGTCGCTTAATCGCCTTCATAAGAAAACAATTTACGCCTACATAACAAGTAGAATATCAAAAGAGGCAACAAAAATGTACAGACAGAGAATCTGGCATCCTGTTAGCGCGGGTCAGCTTTTAAAACTGGAACATTGCTACCCACTCTTTGCAACTACAGCTATTGAATTTCTTCTCTGTCCTTGTTGCCACACTAATCCACCCAATATGGCAAGCCACAGTGACAAAATTGAAACCTGTCTGGCACA
The DNA here is from genome assembly GCF_000648675.2 of Cimex lectularius. Classification (NCBI taxonomy): domain Eukaryota; kingdom Metazoa; phylum Arthropoda; class Insecta; order Hemiptera; family Cimicidae; genus Cimex; species Cimex lectularius. Next base: position 1,978,987 of record NW_019392764.1, on the reverse strand, counting down.
AATAACCCAATGGATTAATTACTAACGTATAAACTACAGGCAAAGGAAATATTTTTAGTTCAACAAAAATTTCGGACTATTTTATTTCAGTCCACCATGCGTTTTTTCATGTACGAGAGATATCGAAACGTGTACTGTTTCAATTCCATTCATAGTTTCTCTCACACGGCACCCAATGGTGATCAGCTCCGTAATAGCACAATGCCCCCATTACTCCAAGGATGTCTATGGCTAAATCTGGCATATTATCTAACAGATGGAGCCAAAGACAGTCATGTTTTTCCTGTCGGGATAGCTCTGTTTTTTTCTTCTGTTTACTACCATAAAAACAGTATTAACTGTCATGCATAGATTCTGTTTATTTTAACTGTAATTGTAATTGTATTTAATTGCTCTATCTTTATAGTGAGCTACCGATAAATTAAAATACATATCTATTGATTTATTCAGAAAAAAATCCAACTCCTAAACTTGTCAATAAAGCATGTTGTTACCAAATTGTCTTACAGCTTATTTACAAGTAACTGGCAAAATAAACTGACCAGAAAGAAGCGGAATGCATAAGCGGACACATTATAAACAAGAAACGAGAAAACTCAATTAAAACGCATACCGTATAACTTATCTAATTCTATAAAGGTTATTCGATAGTATTCTTAATAGATGTTGATTTGCTTAGTAAATGTTATGAAGATATTAAGCCACTTTAATAGTTTCTGTAAGACAATAGGAAAAATATTGATATGGCAGGAGAACAAGAAGAGTGGGCGTCGGTGGCCGCAACGTTTTAGGCGTTGGCACGGGGCTCATCGCTTTAAGGTAAAGGTCCCGAGTTCGAATCTAGCGGTCCTGCATTCGCTTACAAATGGGCTTTTTTTCAAAAACACCGGTACCCTGAGTATTTATATGACTCTGCTGGAGGCAAGAGGCTTTACTCGTATAACCTGCACTGTAACCTTTTTCATGTTTACTCAAAACCCACCAAACCATTGTTTCTTGTAGCTCTCCAAAAATATTACATTAATAGAACCCAGAATTTCTTGTAATTGGTGATTAACTAGGGCGGAAATACCATTTATGTATTTTAAATTCCGCAAAAGTATAAAATACCTATTAGTATAACCGTACGAAAGATGTGTACTACTAAGGAACCATCACTAGTAATTAGTCATAGAAAATGTTTTATTTCTAAAGGCCTTCTAATTTGGTTGGATAAAATTAAGATTAATTATTTAAATCAAAATTTGTTATAACCAATTAAAAATACTTCTGGGCCATAATTTTTTTCGATCCATTCCTTCCTCTTTTATTTTATTTATTTACTATTATTATTATTATTATTTTATTTTATTTATTTATTTTTTATTTTTTTGAAAGTTGGGAGGAAGGACCGGTATTTTGAATCACGTGGACCACTGAAACGGAACGTATCCATTCTTTATCCCCTGGTATCTTTGCACAAACTTCACCTCCGATGTAAATAGTATGAATTATCCCGTATTGCATCCCTCTTATTGATTACACAACACCGCATCACCTCCCTGGCAACGAAGAAAATTGGCATTAATCATATATGAAGTATTAGCAAGTTTATTCATACCGCAGTAAATTGGCTCCCCTCTCGTTAGACAGTATTAACTACAGAAATGAGCAGGGGCCCAATAAATTAGGAACGGATTCCAGAGAAAACTATTAAGCCGGTGATTGATTTTCATTTCCCGATCGATCCCGCCAAGTTTTTCGGTGGGACGTCATGTACCTGTAATCCTTCCCCGCCAAAATCATAAAATCCTAACTAGTTTGTTTAATTATATATTAAAAGTTTGAAACAAGACATTTTTCTAAAATATTGGGTTGTCCGGAAAATAATGCAGGATTTTAAGTTTTCATTAAAAAAAATCTATATAAAATATTCTGTTTACGTTTACAGGATTACTCATTTGTATGAATGTCAACACTTATTAATCCTCTTCCAAATGATATTGTTTGTTTACCTCTGTAGCATTCCGCTACTTG